>NC_090337.1:4194776-4817934 GCF_035084215.1 Heptranchias perlo
TCATTTTCAGGATGTGGCAAGATCGGCATTTAATGGCATCCCTCCTTGCTCTGAATTGAGTAGCTTCTCAGACTACTTTAGAGGGAACTTAAGAAACAAACACGTTGGTGTGGGACTGGAGTCACATATAGACCAGACCGGGTAAGGACAGCAGGTTTCCTTCCCTAAAGGACATTACTGAACCTATTGGGTTTTTACCACTATCCGACAGCTTCATGTTCACTTTTACTGATGCCTGCTTTTCAAAATGACTTCAAATTCCAAAAGTGCTATGCTAGTATTTGAACTCAGGTTCTCTGGATTATTAATCCAGATATCTAAATTACTAGTCAACTAACATAAGCACTACACGATAGTACGGAGAGGGAAAGAAGCCGTGCCCGAGACAGAAAGAGAAATACAGACACAGGGACAGAAGGAGAGGCAAACAACAAAACAGGGTGAGAGACAGAAAAATCCGAAACAGACAGCTCCGAGGATGTGAAAGCCATTCGATGAGTCGTTCTTTTTTTTTCCTGTATGTATCTATCTCACTAATGCTGCCCCTCTTCCGAACACTCTCTCTATATGGAAATAAGGAAATGATCGAAGATTATCGTGGGAGTTGTGTATAGGACCCCTGGCAGCAGCTCTGAAGTGCTACATTGTATAAATGCAGAGATTAGACAAGCGAGTAACAAAAGCATAGTGGTCATAGATTGGGAAAAGCAGACAAGGAACTGTCAGAAAGGTAGCGAATTTCTTGAATGTGTCCGGGATCGTTTTCTACAGCAGTATGTCCTTTCCATTTACAAAGAATTTTTGTTATATAGTTAGATTAGGAAAAAGTGGGTGGTCAGGAGCAGTGTTGGCCCCTTAAAAACTGAAAGTGGGGATATTGTCATTGACAATGGGGAAATCGCGGACATGTTGAATAATTACTTTGCGTCAGTATTTAGAGTAGAAAAAGAGCGTAGCATGCCGGAAATCCCAAGAAAACTAATATTGAATCGGGGACAGGGACTCTATAAAACTAATATAAATAAAACAACAGTAATGAAGAAAATAATAGCACTAAAAAGTGACAAATCCCCAGGACAAGATGGTTTCCATCCCAGGGTATTAAAGGAAGTGGGTGAGCAGATTGCAGATGCCCTCACTATAATCTTTCAAAGTTCTCTAGATTCAGGAACTGTCCCTCCAGATTGGAAAATTGCACATGTCACTCCGCTTTTTTAAGAAAGGAGAGAGGGAAACCGGGGAATTATAGACCAGTTAGCCTAATATCTGTTGTGGGGAAAATGCTGGAGTCTATCATTAAGGACAGGGTGTCTGAACACCTCGAGAATTTTCAGTTAATCAGTGAGAGCCAGCATGCAATTGTGAAAGGTAGGTCGTGCTTGACAAACTTGATTGATTTTTTTGAAGTGGTGACTAAAGTAGTGGACAGGGGACTGTCAATGGATGTTATTTATATGGACTTCCAGATGGCATTTGATAAAGTCCCACATAAGAGACTGTTAGCTAACATAGAAGCCCGTGAAATCGAGGGAAAAGTACGGACTTGGTTAGGAAGTTGGCTGAGCAAAAGGCGACAGAGTGTAGGGATAATGGGTAAGTATTCACATTGGCAGGATGTGACTAGTGGAGTCCCGCACGGATCTGTCTTGGGGCCTCAATTATTCACAATATTTATTAACGATTAGATGAAGGCATACAAAGTCTCACATCAAAGTTTGCCGATGACACAAAGATTGGTGGCATTGTGAGCAGTGCAGATGAAAACATATAATTACAAAGGGATATTGATAGATTAGGTGAATTGGCAAAACTGTGGCAAATGTAATTCAATGTAGGCAAATATGAGGTCATCCACTTTGGATCAAAAAAGGATAGAACAGGGTACTTTCTAAATGGTAAAAAGTTAAAAACTGTGGATGTCCAAAGGGTCTTAGGGGTTCAAGTACATAGATCATTGAAGTGTCATGAACAGGTGCAGAAAATAACCAATAAGGCTAATGGAATGCTGGACTTTATATCTAGAGGACAAGAGTACAAGGGGGCAGAAGTTATGCTGCAGCTATACAAAACCCTGGTTAGATGGTACCTGGAGTACTGTGAGCAGTTCTGGGCACCGCACCTTCGGAAGGACATATTGGCCTTGGAGGGAGTGCAGCGTAGGTTTACTCGGATGATAGCCGGACTTCAAAGGTTAAAAAGTTACGAGGAGAGATTACACAAATTGGGGTTATATTCTCAGAATTTAAAAAGGTCAAGGGGTGATCTGATCGAAGTTTATAAGATTTTAAGGGGAACAGATAGGTTGGATAGAGAGAATCTATTTCCTCTGGTTGGGGATTCTAGGAGTTGAGGGCAGAGTCTAAAAAATTAGAGCCAGACCTTTCAGGAGTGAAATTAGAAAACATTTCTACACACAAAGGGGGAAAGGAGTTTGGAACTCTCCTCAGCAAACAGCAATTGATGCTAGCTCAGTTGCTAAAGTTAAATATGAGATAGATAGCTTTTTGGCAACCAAAGGTATTAAGGGAGATGGGCCAAAGGCAGAAGTTAGATCACAGATCAGCCATGATCTTATCAAATGACGGAGCAGGCACGATGGGCTGAATGGCCTACTCCTGTTTCTATATTCCTATGTTCCTATATATATCTCAACTCTATTTATTTTTTCTACTGTGTCTGTCTCTAATCCTTTTTGTATGGCTGCCTTTTGTATCTATCTATATCTATCTATCTATCTGTCTGTGTATCTATCTATCTCTCTATCCAGCGATTCATCTACCCACATCTATCTATCTCTATAAGGACATAAGAACATAAGAAATAGGAGCCGGAGTAGAGCATCCGGCCCCTCGAGCCTGCTCCCCCATTCAATGAGGTCATGGCTGATGTTCCACCTCAACTCCACTTTCCTGCCCAATCCCCATATCAATCGATTCCCTTACTGTCCAAAAATCTGGGGTTGAGAATACCAAAGATTCACAACACTCCGAGCAAAGAAATTTGACCTCATCTCGATCCTAAAGGGCCGACCCATTAACTTGAGGCAATGACCACTAGTTCTAGACTCTCCAGCCAGGAGAAACAGCCTCTCATCATCTACCCTCTCAAGCCCCTTCAGAATCTTATACGTTTCAATGAGATCACCTCTCATTCTTCTAAAATCCAGAAATATAGGCCCATTCTACTCTATCTAGCTATCTATCAACAACTGGACGGTAGAGCAGACTGGGAACCTTCTGGTCTGAAGTTACTCTTTCCCCCAAGGTGGAACAGCACTTGTCTCTGACTGGCAGCGGATGATTTAATACTTCGTCAGATTTTGCATCTGCTGGTTATTTCTGTTTTGCATGTAACTGTATCTACAGAAGAACATTCCAATCGCCGTTAATAAAACTGGCCGTTATTGGATCCAACCCTCAGCACGTTTCCAAGTTTTAAACCAAATCTGATACCTGTCGGACAATCTCGAGATTCTATAAACCATGCCCCGACCCCCATTACCGACTTTTTGCCTAAAATGGTAATAATATCTGTTCTTAGTGAATCGATTCCAATTCGCTGTTTGCCGCAAATACGTCAGAACTCATTGGCAGTCAAGGCTTGAAGAACCCGCTTCCGGTGAATGAATAGAACCGCTGTCTGAAGTGGACGAGTTGCTTTTCCCACTGAGCTGCAGTTTCTCGGCAGTTCCATCCATCAGGTTCTGCTTCATGTCTCTGTAAATACGCTCACCGTGAAATGCAAGGGTTGGGGACACTCGCGCTGGTTCTGCAAGTTTCAACGTGTAAGTATATCTGTAATCCGCTTTCCCTGAAGTGTACAAATTTCCTAAATCTACTATGTGGAAAAGGTGTCCATCTCGGAGTGTTTCTGTATATCGCAATCAACCACACAGAACCCATGGGCACAGCAGATGCACCATCGGCATTTTTTTGAATTATTTTCCTTTTGTTAATTCTGTCCGTTCTTTTGTGAGTCTCTTTGTTGTTAACTGCGACCCGACTGTAAATTCCCAGCTTCCCGCTGTCCAGGGACACAGGGATAGGGAAGTCCCCATTCACCACTGAACGTTTCTGCAGGGGGTGATTTTGCTCCTTTCTTATGCTGTGCAGTGAACAGGGACAGGTTTCCAGATACCCGTCGGTTGAAATGGAATTTGACGACATCTGCTTTAAATGTAAATTGGAGAGTGTACTTTATTTAAACACAGAACCATATCAGCGGGAAATTGCGGGGGGTGGGGGGATAATCTGCTTTCTGAGCTGATGTACAGTTCAATAATTATATTTTTAATGATGTACTTATGGTGGTTTGGTTATAATCTTTTGAATTAAGTTGATGTGAAATGAGAGAATTTTAAAAATACTCTTCCCTTTTTTTCGCTTAGCGAATCCCGTCCCTTTAATTCCATCACACAGTTGATTAGTTCTTTGAATTCAATGTTTGAATATTGCGCTCCCACTTTTCCCTGCGTTTTCTATCTGACGGTTTGTAACGTTCTGCAGGAGTGATTTCCTCCAAACAGATTTACATTTGATTTGAAATTAGGGTTCTTGATTCCAGATCATTTTCTATAATATATTGAATGTATTTGCATTGAAAACTACATTTTAAACCAATGTAATTCATGGTCATTGTGAGTGTGGTTTTATGATTTCATAATTAGATCTCCAAATTGAATATTTTAACTTATTGAAGGTAACAGAGATAAATATCAGTGAAATGGTTTCTTTGGAAAGAGATCAGCAGGTTTTAAGTTTCATAGGAACTTAGGAACAGGAGTCGGCCATTTAGCCACTCGAACCTGTTCCTCCATTCAATGAGATCATGGCTGATGTGTGACCGAACGCCATATACCTGCCTTAGCCCCTTATTCCTTAATACCTTTGGTTATCAAAAATCTATTCGTTTCGAATTTGACATTAACAAATGAGCAAGCATCAACTTACGGAAGAGAGTTCCAAACTTATCCCACCCTTTGCGTATCGAAGTGTTTCCTAACTTCACTCCTGAAAGTCCTGGTTCTGAAATTTAGGCTATGTCCCCTTGTCCGAGACTCCCCAACCAATGGAAATAGTTTCTCTCCATCGACCCTATCAGGTCCCCTTAATATCTTGAAAACTTCGATCATATCGCCCCACAACCTGCTAAATTCAAGGGAGTACGACGCTAGATTGTGTAATCTCTCATCCTAATTTAACCCTTGGAGTCCAGTTACAATTCTAGTAAATCTACGCTGCATTCCCTCCAAGAGTAATATATGCTTCCGAAGGTGCCGTGCCCAAAACAGAACACAGCACGCCAGGTGTGGTCTAACCAGGGTTTTGTATAGTTGTAGCATAACTTCTACCCCCTCGTATTCTGGTCCTCTCGATACAAAGGCCAGCATTCCATTAGCCGTTTGATTATTTTCTCTATCTGTCCATGATATTTTAATGATCTATGTATGTGGACACCCAAGTCTCTTTGGACCTTCACCGTTTTGAACCGTTCACCATTTAGAAATTACTCTGATCCATCCTTTCTAGGTCCAAAATGGATGACGTCACACTTGCTTACATTGCAATCCATTTGCCACAGCTTTGCCCATTCACTTAATCTATTAATATCTCTCTGTCATTTTATGCTTCCATCTAAAATGCTACCTCTATTCGTGTCTTTCGCAAACTTGGATATGTGGCTTTCTATCCCGTCATCGAAGTTGTTAATAAATAAAATGTATAGTTGAGGCCCCAACACAGATCCCTGTGGGACACCACTAGTCACATCCTGCCAATTTGAGTGCCTGCCCATTATCCCTACTCGCTGTCTCCTATCGCTCAGCCAATTTCCTAACCAGGTCAATAATTTTTCTTCAATTCCATAAGCTTCAACTTTACCGAACAACCTCTTAGAGGAACTTTAGCAAATGACTTCTGGATGTCCATATTTACAACATCCATAGACATTCCCCTGTCCACTACTTTAGTCACCTCATCAAAAAATTAAGTCAGGTTCGTCAGGCATGACCTACACTTTACAAATCCATGCTGGCTCGTTCTGTTCCGCTGAAAATTTTCAAGGTGTTCAGTCACTCCATTATCGACTCTAGTAATTTCCCAACAACGGAGATTAGGCTAACTGCTTTTTAATTCCCGAGTTTCCCCCTTTCACCTATCTTAAATAGTGGAGTGACATATGCAATTTTCCAATCGAAATGAACGGTTCCTGAACCGATGGAACTTTCAAAGATTATAGTTAGGGCTTGTGTAATGTGCAATGTTCTCACCTGCTTCAGTCTCTTGTCAGTGAAGACCCCCCCCACCGCCGCTTTGGAAACATAATTTAATTCGATTCGAATCCACTTTGACCCCAACAGAAAGAGCACTTGAACCTTTTGTAAATTAGATCATTCAATAATAAGTTGCAATGGCAATTGGATAAATACTTGAAGGGTTAAAATGTGCAGGGCTATAGGGAGAGGGCAGGGGAGTGGGATACATTCGATACCTTTCAAGGAGCCGGTATAGGCATGATGGATCGAATGGCCTCCTTCTGCGCTCCACAATTTTAAGATTCTCTAACCTAAGATCAGAACTATTAATGTTAAGGATTCAGGAATAGAGATTTATTTCTTGATCCTTTTTTTCTCACTCGGAGGATTAATTGGACAAAGCTGTAAACGGTGAGATGATTTCAGCAACTTGAATCAATAACTTGACCGTTTTCTTTGGGAATAATTTTTAGTTTCAGCTGTGGCTCCTTTTTGTCAGATGCCACCCACTGGCTGTATCATTCCAGGGCCAGGGCTTTAATGTTCACTGGAAGGACTACAGAACTGGACAGTTGTCAAAGATTAATATCACAGGATCTCAACTCTGTCCCTAATGTCCTTGAAACAATTTCAACGCGTGAGTGCAATATCTCCCGCCAAGTGCAGCAGCTCCCTGCTCGCACCATTTCTGCAATGTTTAACATCATCCAAAAACAAGACCCTGTCACATCATTAACTAACTTCAAGTTAAGTGTACAGTGCCATCCATAATGACTCCACTCAAAGTTTGTGCCGCATTTTCATGATGACCAATTCTGGTGTCCGTTCCGGTAAACGTGTCCGTAACGTTTGCTTGTGGGGTTTCAATTCAGTTCCTGTGATGTTAAATGCAGCAGAAGGACGAGAGCTAGCAGGATTCTCCCATCACACGGTCCTGCTTACAGATGTATTACTGACGATCTATTCTGACCTGCCACATCTGTTACATTTTGTGCAGTTGCAACATTTTTGGCCTCATGTTCAATTTGTCGCCCGGGCGTTGCTGAAATTGATGGGGATGAAATTCGGTTGCTTTCTGCACAGGGCGGGTCATCCGCACCGCCAGTTTTACATCTGGGCAGCGAAACGCGAGTATTTTTGACTTTTAAATAGTGTAAAACGGATGATAACGGACCAATTCTACACCTCTACCAATTTTCCGTTCAATTGGCTTCACTGGAAATAATATCCGGCAGGGTGTAAAACGTGCTGCACATTCGCTATGGCTCGTTGCGCGTTTTGGCCTTGGACCAATGTCATTCTTTCTCAACACCATCAGCTTAATTTGCTTAAATTTTTTAGGTAGCATTGTTCACACAGCGTAAATAATTCAAACTCAGTTGAGGTAAAATTTCAAGTTCGATGGCTCTGAAAACGGGCGGTAGCCGATCCAGTCAAATGGAACGATAAATCAAGCGGGGTGCAAACGGGCGCTCAATCCGCTACGGTCAGTTCCCCCCACCACCACCAACCCCCAACCCGCCGCCAAGTAAATGTCACCCTCCAGTGAGGTAGCTTTCCAACTTGCCTGGGGATTAAAACTGGCGTTGCATTTGGGCCGGCCGTTATAGAACTGCCCGATTTTAATTTCCGCCCGAATGAGACAGCAGCGTCTTCACCCGCCCCTCACACCTGGCAGCTGAGCGTGACTGTAACTTACCCCTCAGAGAGACATCTGCCCCTTCACCCGCCTCTCACACCGAGCAGCTCAAATAATGGGCGGCTCATTCGCATCGATAGCAGCGGGGTCAGAGATTCCCGGCTGCAGCTTGGATCCGCTGGGACTGTGAACGTTTCATTCCTTCTGTTCATGGATTGATTTGGGAGACGACTTTATACCAAATTGAAAAAAGATACCAAACCGCTAGCATCAGAAATAAATAAGGGTTCCGTTCGCAGTTGGTTCAGTATTAAGGATTCGGTTTGGCTGTTTCTCAATCAGCTCCTTGTTACGGTTCCCTCACAGATGCAAGAAGAACGGCGCACGATTAAAACAAGCGGTGATTATTAGAATTAGGGCCGCATACTTCATGATCTGAACAGTATAAATCTCCTCAAAAAAGTAAAATGAAACAAATTGTTCATAATTAATCACTGACCAGAGGAAAAGTTACAATTTGAGAGTTCTCTAAACATTTAACTGTTCCAGATTATTCATGTTCTGAACTAAACAGAACGACATTCAAAACTTGGGCCTATTGGATGCACAATTTCAGTTTGATTTTTCTGGAAGGAAATGAAAAATGTCACATTTCAGACCGTTCCTTGATAATTCTCCTTTAATTAACTCTTAAAATGTTAAACTTGGACTTATTGCAAGAAACTAAAGTGAGCGAGAATCTAAATTCCCCCAGTAAGGAGAGACTGAGAGTTTTCTGTCTGTGTGATCATGGAGACGTGAATCTGATGTAAGAGAATGTTTGAAATTCATCCCCAAATCCCATCGCAATCAAAAACGGGGCCAAAAATTACAAAGTTGCATTGTTTCTGTAAATACAGAGCCCAAAACAAACACAAAACGGTCAAATCGGTTTGGAGATTCCTATAATCAGGCGGATTCCAGTGTGACACGAATGAACTTAACTTCAGTTCGTAAAGTACAGCAACTCCCAAGTCACCCGATACACATCGCCCACCGTTTATATGTTACAAACAGTTCCTTGATGGATCCAACGACCTCTATGTCAAACAGGATAATTGCCCTCCAGTACATATAGTCCCACTGTGCCGAGCTCAGCCAGAGTGGGTGGGGAAATGAAAGTGACCCCACTGAAACAGAGAGGTGAGGACCGTGTGAGAATGAAGGGCTGTGTGAAGAGCAGAACTTGTGGGCAAGAAACAAGGGACATCGAAACAATGAGAGGGAATGGGAGGGAGATAAACTCGGTAAAGTGGGCGGGTGTGAGAGAGATAAACTACACAATATGTGTTAAAGAGGGAGAAATAAACGAAACAATGTGAGCGTGAGAAAGGGGGAGATAAACTACACCGCGGGGCACAAAACGAGCGTTAGTGGATCGGCTATTGGGGTAATTATGACGTTTATCGCTGGGCGAAATAGAGCTGATCGCGACCAGTCAGACCGTTTAGCAACTGGCCTGATTTTCTTTTGTATTGACTTGAATGGAAAAGAGAAACGGGAGAGATGTAAAACATGCTGCCGATTCGCTATCACCCGTTTTTCGCATGAACATAAAAGTTAAAATTACCCCCAATTACCTTGAATGAAAGTGAAAATCGGGAGGGAAATCTGAATGTTACCCCATGGAGTGTAAATCCAAAGCGGTATTATTCCTGCAGTGTAAGGCTGTGGACAACCCCCATCTGGAGTATTGTGACCGAATCACGGGGAGGATATTATTGACAATTAAGACGGCACAGAGGGGGCAAGAGAAAAGCTGAATGTCAGCAACGTAATTTATGAGGAAGGGTGAAGGGGTAATTTTGAGGTGAATAGAAATAAAAATTGGGAGAGATGTAAAACGGGCTCCCGACTCGCTATCAGCCGTTTTACATTATCCCACAAAGTCAAGGTCTAGCCGAGGAATTATGTAGTTTTTTCATTCGAAACCTTCCTTGGACTGTGAGGTGATTTAATTGGAATGTTAAAAACAAAGTGACCTTCTGCAAATTATTCATCAGGGTGAAGTAGGGAAACCAGGAACATCAGTTTCAGAATTATCAAGAAGGAAAATCAGGTGGAATGTATTCACGCAATGGAATCTCTGAAATACATTACCAGGGAAGATCATTCAGGCTGACTGGGTGAATTGTTTCTTAAGTCTCTCTGACTTGGTCTGATGCGGTGAGTGGTGTTCCGCAGGGGAATGTGATGGGTTCGTAATTATTTGCTGTGGCCCGTAAATTCTGCGATCTACCAATCTTCACATTGTGCACTTGTGCTGGGAGACTGGCGAAGCCCCCAAGGAAAAGACATTAACGGCCATTTTCAGTGATTTACTCTGTTTCTCGTGGCCATTTTCAGTGATTTACTCTGTTTCTCGTGGATTACGACGGCATTATGGCGGGAGAGTAGGACAACCGCTGCGCAATTTCCAGGCCAAAATACAGAGATGATATGGACGCCGCTATAAGAACATAAGAAATAGGAGAAGGAGTAGGCCAATGGGCCCCTCGAGCCTGCTCCGCCATTCAATAAGATCATGGCTGATCTGATCCTAACCTCAAATCTGAATTCATCTCCAAATTCCTGCCCACTCCCCGTAACCCCTAATTCCCTTCACTTCTAGGAAACTGTCTATTTCTGTTTTAGCATAGCATACAAGGCTACGGACCAAATGCTGGAATATGGGATTAGAGTAGACAGGGCTGATGGCCGGCGCGGACACGATGGGCCGAAGGGCCTCTATCCGTGCTGTATAACTCTATGACTATGACTAAATTTATTTAATGATGTAGCTCCCACATCTTCCTGGGGCAGCAAATTCCACAGACCTACTACCCTCTGAGTGAAGAAGTTTCTCCTCATCTCAGTTTTGAAAGAGCAGCCCCTTATTCTAAGATTATGCCCCCCAGTTCGAGTTTCACCCATCCTTTGGAACATCCTTACCGCATCCACCCGATCAAGCCCCTTCACAATCTTATATGTTTCAATAAGATCGCCTCTCATTCTTCTGAACTCCAATGAGTAGAGTCCCAATCTACTCAACCTCTCCTCATATGTCCACCCACTCATCCCCGGGATTAACCGAGTGAACCTTCTTTGTACTGCCTCGAGAGCAAGTATGTCTTTTCTTAAGTATGGACACCAAAACTGTATGCAGTATTCCAGCTGCGGTCTCACCAATACCTTATATAACTGCAGCAATACCTCACTGTTTTTATATTCCATCCCCCTAGCAATAAAAGCCAACATTCCATTGGCCTTCTTGATCACCTGCTGCACCTGCAAACTAACTTTTTGATTTTCTTGCACTAGGACCCCCAGATCCCTTTGTACTGCAGTACTTTCCAGTTTCTCGCCATTAAGATAATAACGTGCTCTCCGATTTTTCCTGCCAAAGTGCATAACCTCACATTTTCCAATATTGTATTGCATCTGCCAAATCTCCGCCCACTCACCCAGCCTGTCTATATCCCCTTGTAGGTTTTTTATGTCCTCCTCACTCTCTACTTTCCTTCCCATCTTCATATCATCTGCAAACTTTGATATGTTACACTCGGTCCCCTCCTCCAAATCGTTAATATAGATTGTAAAGTGTTGAGGACCCAGCACCGACCCCTGCGGAACACCACTGGCTACAGGTTGCCAGTCTGAGAATATACCATTTATCCCAACTCTCTGCTTCCTGTTAGATAAACAATCCTCCACCCATGCCAGAATATTGCCCCCAATCCAGTGATTCTTTATCTTGAGCAATAATCTTTTATGTGGCACCTTGTCGAATGCCTTCTGGAAGTCCAAATACACTACGTCCACTGGTTCCCCTTTATCCACCCTGTACGTTATATCCTCAAAGAACTCAAGCAAATTTTTCAGACATGACTTCCCCTTCGTAAAGCCATGCTGACTTTGGCCTATTAAATTATGTTTATCCAAATGTTCCGCTACTGTCTCCTTAATAATAGACTCCAAAATTTTACCCACCACAGATGTTAGACTAACTGGTCTATAATTTCCAGCCTTCTGCCTACTACCCTTTTTAAATAAGTGTGTTACATTAGCAGTTTTCCAATCTGCCGGGACCTTTGCCGAGTCCAGAGAATTTTGGAAAATTATTACCAAAGCATCCACAATCCCTACTGCCACTTCCCTCAAGACCCTAAGATGTAAGCCATCAGGTCCAGGGGATTTATCCGCCTTGAGTCCCATTAATTTACTGAGTACCAATTCCTTAGTGATTTTGATCGTATTTAGCTCCTCCCCCCCTCGAGCCCCCTGTTTGTCCAGTGTTGGGATATTTTTAGTGTCCTCTACCGTAAAGACTGAAACAAAATATTTGTTCAGCATTTTTGTGATCTCCATGTTTCCCACCATTAATTTCCCTGTCTCATCCTCTAAAGGACCTACGTTTGCCTTAGCCACCCTTTTTCTTTTTATATAACTGTAGAAACTCTTGCTATCTGTTTTTATATTTTTTGCTAATTTATTTTCATAATCTATCTTCCCTTTCTTAATCAATCCTTTCGTTACTTTTTGCTGTCTTTTGAAGACTTCCCAATCTTCTATCCTCCCACTAAGTTTGGCTACATTTTGTCCTTATTTTTAGTCGGATACTATCCTTAATTTCTTTACTTAGCCACGGATGGCTGTCATTTCTTTTACACACTTTTGAGTAAATAATATGGAAATTTATTGAGGACATCACATTGCGGCACCCGGTTAAATATTGGTGTGTTCGGTTTCAATTATTTAATAACATTAACCAGTGTCTGTTGGTTGTAGATTTTCAGAATTTGTAACTGCCACATTTTGTATTTCAGACTCAACAATTCGATCATCTGTGCAACCTCCCAGTCAAAGTGCGACAGTTCAAACAGAGAATGAAAGAGGTAAACAGTTTCTACATTTAGAGATAAATATATCTAAAAATATTAAATAAGGTAACATACTAATCCATTGCATTTAATTTAAAAACTTGCACAGAAGAAATACGTCATACTTGTTGTGAACAGACACTTATGATGTTGATTTTCTGAGACTCTGCTCCCTGACCCAGGGACAGAAGATTCAGCAGCAGTTGTCTGGTCCCATTTACCCCATCTGTCGATTAAATTATGCTGAATACATGCTCTTAAACTGCCCTTAACCTTTTGCTTTGAATATGTAATTTTTCTTTCATAATAGTTCAAACCGTGGGTACCTGGCAAAACACTGAAAAAAGTTATGATCTGGAATGCGCTGCCTGAAAGGGCGGTGGAAGCAGATTCAATAGTAACTTTCAAAAGGGAACTGGATAAAGGTTCGAAAAGAAAAACATAGCACGACTATGGGGAAAGAACAGGGGTGTAAGACTAATTGGATAGCTCTTTCAAAGAGCCGGCACAGGCACGATGAGCCGAATGGCCTCCTTCTTTGCTGTATTATCTATGATTCTATGAAAAGTAACAAAGGCAGGAAGCTGAAATTCAGGTGTTATTACCAACTAATTACTTTTACAATTCTGGGCCTATAATGGCAACTCCAATTTCAGAACAGGGAGACTTGGTACCGTGGTATATGGCGCAAGAAATGTAGAAATGTATAATTGTCCTTCTTTCAATTTAGTGTAATGTAATCCTTGCTCACAAAGTGGTCTCCTCTTGACTGGGGAGTCCAAACGCAAATTGGGTGATTGCTTTGTTGAACACCTTCGCTAAGTCCGGAAGTGTGACCCTGACCTGCCATTCGCTATTTTAATTCTCATTCCTACTCCCACTCTGACCTCTCTGTCCTCGGCCATTTACACTGTTCCAATGAAGCTCAACGGAAGCTCGAGGTACAGCACCTCATCTTTCGATTCGGCACTTTAGAACTTCCTGACTCAACAATGATTTCAACAACACCAGGTCAAAACTACTGCTCCCATTTTATCGGACAGCAGGTACTGGTAATGTTTCTGATGATGCCATTTACAGCTCCTCTAGACCCATCTTTTGTTTCTGTACTTGTCCTATTACCACCTCCCTTGCCTTGCACCATCATCCCTTTTGTCATCTAATCACTCCTGCCCTTCACCTTATAGGAGACTTTCCCTTTTGTTCTTTCCTCCCCTCCCCTCCCTTTCCAATCCACACCCACTCACGCACACATACCCATTCCCTGGCTCTATACTTGGTAAAAACTGTTTAATCTTCAACTTCTTCCAGTTCTGAAAAAGGTCATCGACCTGAAAGTTTAAATCTGTTTCTTTCTCCACAGATGCTGCCTGACCTGCTTAATGTTCCCAGCATTTTCTGTTTTTATTTGCTTTAATATATAATCAGGGCCTGAGTTCAATTGTGTATCATTGAAAATGTTAAAATATTTCTCTAAATTTCAAACCTGCTGTGGCTGTATTTCCCTCCCCTTGCCCTGAAGTAGTTCTGAAGAATCTCCCAGGCAATTCTCAGCCTTGCGGGTGGGATGGGGGTGGGGCTTCCTGAGTTTCTTCATCATCCTGAGCCCACTCCTCCCTCTCCTTCTCAGTGGGCTCCTGGTGCACTTTCTCCAGGTGGATGATTCTTCCTATCCGATCTATCGATTGCACCATGTTCCCGAATATATTAGCAGGTTTGTACTGCAGCATAATACTTGTCCAATGACTGGAAATGGTGCGTCATGACATCAATCATTTCTTGGTACTGGTGAAGACCTCGGCTCGCAATATCAAAGTGCAGTCTCTGGGTGACAATGTTGCAGAGGAACATGAGCCAATGCAGCACCGGATATCCGTTATTGCCCAGAGCGAGTCATTGTCTATGGAACATCAAAGTCTACTGGGATGGAAGCTAAAGGCATCATGTTTGACAAGTGACCTGCAAGATATATACAGATGGTCACACAAAAGCTGCGCAAGCTTGGCATAGAAGCCTTAATGGGTTATAGAAAAAGAAAATAGGAGCAAGAGTAGGCTATTCGGCCCTTCGGGCCTGCTCCATCATTCAAAATGATCATGGCTGATCGTCTAACTCAGTACCCTGTTCCCGCTTTTTCCCCATATGACTTGATCCCTTTAGCATTAAGAAATATATCTATCTCCTTCTTGAATACATCTAATGACTTGGCCTCCACTGCCTTCTGTGGGAGAGAATTCCAGAGGTTCACCACCCTCTGAGTGAAGAAATTTCTCCTCATCTCGGTTCTAAATGGCATACCCCGTGTCCTGAGACTGTGACCCGGGGTTCTGAACTCCCCAGCCATCGGGAACATCCTCCCTGCATCTAGTCTGTCTAGTCCTGTTAGAATTTTATATATTTTGATGAGATCACTTCTCATTCATCTAAACTCTAGTGAATATATGTCAGTCCTGCCATCCCAGGAATCCGTCTGGTAAACCTTCGTTGCACTCCCTCCATGGCAATGATATCCTTCCTCAAGTAAGGAGGCCAAAACTGCACACAATACTCCAGATGGGGTCTCACCAAGGCCCTATATAACTGCAGTAAGACGTCCCTGCTCCTGTACTCAAATTCTCTTGCAATGAACACCAACATACCATTCGCCTTCTTAACTGCTTGCTGCACCTGAATGCTCGCTTTCAGCGACTGGTTTACAAGGTCTCGTTGCACCTCCCCTTTTCCCAATCTATCACCATTCAGATAATAATCTACCTTTCTGTTTTTATAACCAAAGTGGATAACCTCAGATTTATCCACATTATACTGCATCTGCCATGTTCTTGCCCACTCACCCAACTTGTCTAAATCATATTGGAGTCTCTTTGCATCCTCCTCACAGCTCACATTCCACCCCAGCTTTGTGTCGTCTGCAAACTTGGAAATGTTACATTCCGTTCCCTCATCCAAATCATTGATCTATTATGTGAGTAGCTGGGGCGCCAGCACTGATCCCTGCGGATCACCACTAGTCACAGCCTGCCACCCGTTTATTCCTACTCTCTGTTTCCTGTCTGTCAACCAATTCTCAATCCATGCCAGTATATTCCCCCCCAATTGCATGTGCTTTAATTTTGCACACTACCCTCTTGTGTGGGACCATAACAAAAGCCTTCTGAAAATCCAAGTACACCAAATCCACTGCATCTCCCCTATCTATTCTACTAGTTACATCCTCAAAAAACTCCAGTAGATTTGTTAAGCATGATTTCCCTTTCATAAACTCATGCTGAGTTTGTCCAATCCCGTTAATGCCCTCCAAGTGTTCTGTTATCGCATCTTTTATAATAGATTCTAGCATTTTCGCCACTGCTGCTTCTTGTGGGAGGAATTTCCGCACTTCTACCACCCTTTGGTTGGTGCAGGTAGAGCAATTTGCACAACATCTATCACCCCCTGAACTCTAGTATTCCTGCCATTCAGAGAACCCGTGATTTCGACATTCTTGCTCTCTGGGTTCCAGGGGGCGCTTGGTGCAATTGTTAGCTCTTCTCAGCAACGTATCAAATACAGGCCCCAAAGCTCTCGCTCAACCTCGCTGGGAGATAAGGCCTTCGAAGGCACTGGTGACCTCTCTGACATCTTGAAATCAACCCTGTGCAAACCTGCTCCCTCCTTTGGCTAATAATTCAGTGGTGTCCCAAAAGGGCCCCCGATTCTGCTGAGAGTTACTCCAAACACTACCCCCTATGTCAGTGCAATACAATGAATCACGAATTAGTCATGATCCTCCAGCAGTTTAAATTAAGTAACGACCCCAAACGCTCAAAAAGAAAGCTTCTCACTGTCTTCTTCTGTTCTTTTCAAACTGCCAGTGGGACGGAACCTTTACCACCCACTTTTCATGGGGGCAGCCTGAACTTGACCTTGACGAAGACAAGCAGAGGAAACGTGCTCCCAAGGTGTAATGTCTTTTGTTATGAACTCTGCACAATTCGCTGTGTCAGGCGCTACAAAGTGAATCCACA
Source organism: Heptranchias perlo (assembly GCF_035084215.1). Taxonomy (NCBI): domain Eukaryota; kingdom Metazoa; phylum Chordata; class Chondrichthyes; order Hexanchiformes; family Hexanchidae; genus Heptranchias; species Heptranchias perlo. Next base: position 4,211,574 of record NC_090337.1, read on the forward strand.
AAGCGCTAGAGGGAATTGGGGGTGGGGCGGGGAGGTCGGTGGGTGCAATGCATGCATGCAGTTTCGGCTTTCCGGACCGGCGTTATAGACCTGGCCTTACAGATCGGAGCTCAGTTTCCTCAGTGCTCTGCCCCCAACACCCTTACAGTTGAAGCGCATAGTCGAGGGAAATTCGCCCATTCAATGTAGATGGATTCAGAATTTTTAAAAAATAATTCGGGATGTGGGTGACATTGGCAATGCCAGTTCTTTTGCCCATCTCCTCCGATCTCAGCTGGCCATGATAGGTTCTAAAGAGTAATAAATGTTTAAAAATCAAACTTACATGAAAAAAATTAATGTGTAATGAGCACAGATAAAATGTTTATCTGTAAGTAATTCCTGCTGTGACATAAAATACAAGTGTAACAGTGGAATTTACAGCATTGCCAGAGGGTGGTTGGAGTCTGGAACTCACTGCCTGAAAGGGTTGTGGAGGCAGGAACCCTCACAACATTCAAGAAGCATTTGGATGAGCACTTGAAATGCCATAGCTTACAAGGCTACGGACCAAATGCTGGAATATGGGATTAGAGTAGACAGGGCTTGATGGCCGGCGCGGACACGATGGGCCGAAGGGCCTCTATCCGTGCAGTATAACTCTATGACTCTATGACTCTATGGCATCTGTTGGAGTTGGAGAAATGTCATGTCAAAATCATAAAACTGCAACACATGGAACAAAGTGTTAATTATCACACAAAATAAGTTTAACATTGCTGTTTAATCAAAGTCATTTTAGCGTGTGTTAATGTTTTAAAATGTTTGTAATGATTATCACATGATTATTTCAGTTCAGTTTGCGGAAAATTGCTTAATTATCGACTCACCACTTTAATATTTTACAGAGTTCAGAGACCTGAGATTGGTGGGCCCGGAAGCGCCATGTGCGGGAGAATTGAAGGTTTATTCCGGAGGCCTGTGGGGCTCGGTCTGTAGCAGTCTGTGGGATGCAACTAATGGAGAAGTTGTCTGCAGACAGATTGGCTGCGAATCTTTTCACACATCAGTGATCAATCCCATCTCAGTAGGATCGGGGCCTGTTTTAATGGATAAGGTTCAGTGCAACGGGACTGAGCCTTCACTGTGGGAGTGTCCCCATAGTGCATCGGACCAGCAGAACTGCGAAACTGGGGCGATTGTAGGCGTCTTTTGTAAAGGTATCTATATTGTCCCTAATTACCAATTTTTTTTCACTCGTTTTAATAATTGGCAAGAGAATTATCCAGGAAGATCGTTGCACTCACCATCTTAGTGTTACACTGAGTTCCCAATCTCAGTTGTGCACTCACGGGATGACATCCAGCGGAGGTCATACAGCACAGAAGGAGACAATTCGTCCCATCGTGCCTGTGCCGGCTTTGTGAAAGAGCTATCCATTCGTTCCATTCTTGCTTTTTCCCTATAGCCTTGAAAAGTATATATCAAATATTGCGATTCAATTAGCTTCCACCATACTTTCAGACAACGCGTTCCATTCATAGTATAATAACTGGCTGAGTAAACTCAATTCTCTTCCTCCCCCCTGGTTCTTTCGCCAATTATTTTAAATCTGGACGTCTGGTTACCACCCATCCTGACACTGGAAACAGTTTCTCCTTGTTTACTCTCTGACAACCCATCGTTATTTTAAACACCCCTATGAAATCTCCTCTTATCCTCCTCCGCTCTAAGAAGGACTATCCCAGTTTCTCTAGTTTCTCCACATTGCTGATTTCCTCATCCCTGATACCATTGTGGTAAATCTCCTCTGCAGCCTCTCCATGCCCCTGACGTCCTTTCAAAAGTGTTGTGCCCAGGATTGGACACTATACTCCAGCAGAGCTCTTAACAGTAATTTATAAAGGTTTAACATAACATCTTACACTTCTTACAGCAGGGAGGCAGGATGAGATTTCGTTTGAACTGTTGATCACGGGGCGGAAAATGGGTGAAATCGAATTGCCCCCAATTTTACATCTGACGGCGCTGGTTTGAGGACTCCATGCCTGGCAGCACTTGTTTGTGACTTTTAATGGGATTGATGTTTACGTTGGGCTTTGTTTGCTTTGATTTTGGTTTCTGTGTCTGTCTCTGTCTGCTAAAATCTATCTGAACCCACAGGTTAAAAAAACACAAATATTCTAATTACTAACTATCGACAAACGCAACTGATAATTAGAGTTTTTCTGTTTACTTTCAAAATTCAACTCATTTGTTTTTAAGTTGAAAAATCAATTTAATTCAAATGACTATCTTTCTGTACCTTTGTTTACCTGTCCCTTTGTCTCTCCCCACTGCTTCTGTTCTCCTCCATGTGATTGACAGCTATTATGAATTCGACAAGTTACATTTTCTAACTGTTAGCAACGCACCATTGGTAACAAAGTTATGATTGGATGCGTCAGGTCTGCTTTCAGAATTAAACTCATTAATAATGAAATTGAGATAAAAAAGGACATTCTGTCTTTCTTTCGCCCACTTTCTCTCTCTCTCTCTGGGTGGAACTTTTAATTTCGGCAGGGAGGAAAATATCTGGCAGTGCATTAGCTGACTGTTATACCCGCGGCCTGACTTTCCTTTCCATTGACGTCAATTAGAGTTTTCCTCTTTATTTTTAAAATTCAACTCATTGAAGTTAAAGGAAAGGGAAACTGGGCATTGTGTATAATGGTTGGCCAATCCACTAGCGACTCTTTTACGTCCCAAGCGAAGTTGAAAGTTGTATTCTCTTTCATGTACACAAACTCACACACAGAGACGTGTTCGTAATTAGAATCTCTACATTTTCTAACTTTGAAAAGAACATGTGATAAATCAGCACTTTATTTTTGCTTCAAAACTATTCTTTGTTTAAAAAATGAGCTTAAATCGAGGTGAGGAAAGACACTCTGGGGTAGATTTTTGTCTTTCCCCTGGACATTAAATACAATGTGGCTTTTCTACAGAGTCCAATTGGGTAAGCAGGATTGCAGACCAATAAATGAGCCTGCCGAATTTTCATGCCATTAACATAAATGGATGCAAAATCGCGTGTTCTCTATTAAGGACATGTAGTGGGCCCACCTAACTTCCGTCTGCAAAATCTGCAAGGCATCTACTTACATCTAGGCAGAATAGACAGAAGTCTAGCGTTCGGTTTTCCGAGCTTAATACACTTTCTGAAGTTTATGAAACACACAACAGGTATGTAGTCAGTACTGTCCAACTTGTTCTGATTTTAGCGCCCACACTCTGACTCGCAGGATGCCAATTTGTTAAAAAATCATATAAACGTTACAGAAAAAAAGCTTATGATATTTGTATTCCAGCTCTTATTCCAAAAAAAAATTAAAAACTAAGCAGAAACTGTTGGAAGATTAAAACTTGTATATTCCAGCTACTTAGTTGAATAAATGAGTGCAAAAGAGAAGGCTGAAGCGTTTGCAACCATCTTCAGCCAAAAGTATCGAGTGGAGGATCCATCTCGGCCTCCTCCCGATATCCCCACCATCACAGAAGCTGGTCTTAAGCCAATTCAATTTGATTCACTCCACGTGATATCAAGAAACAGCTGAGTGCACTGGATACAGCAAAGGATATGAGCCCCGACAACATCCTGGCTGTAGTGTTGAAGTTTTGTGCTCCAGAACTAGCCTCGCCTCTAGCCAAATTGTTCCAGTTCAGCTACAACACTGGCATGCACCCAACAATGTGGAAAATTGCCCAGGTAGGTCCTGTCCACAAAAAGCAGGACAAATCCAATCCAGCCAATTACCGCCCCATCAGTCTACTCTCAATCATCAGCAAAGTGATGGAAGTTGTCATCGACAGTGCTATCAAGCGGCACTTACTCACCAATAACCTGCTCACCGATGCTCAGTTTGGGTTCCACAAGGACACTCGGCTCCAGACCACATTACAGCCTTGGTCCAAACATGGACAAAAGAGCTGAATTCCAGAGTTGAGGTGAGAGTAACTGCCCTAGATATCAAGGCAGCATTTGACCGAGTATGACACCAAGGAGTCCTCGTAAAATTTAAGTCAATGGGAATCAGGAGGAAAACTCTCCAGTGGCTGGAGTCATACCTAGCACAAAGGAAGATGGTACTGGTTGTTGGAGGCCAATCATCTCAGCCCCAGGACATTGCTGCAGGAGTTCCTCAGGGCAGTGTCCGAGGCCCAACCATCTTCAGCTGCTTCATCAATGACTTTCCCTCCAACATAAGGTCAGAAATGGGGATGTTCGCTGATGATTGCATAGTGTTCAGTTCCATTCACATCCTCTCAGATAATGAAGCTGTCCATGCCCGCATGCAGCAAGACCTGGACAACATCCAGGCTTGGGCTCATAACTGGCAAGTAACATTCGCGCCAGACAAGTGCCAGGCAATGACCATCTCCAACAAGAAAGAGTCTAACCACCTCCTCGTGACATTCAACTGCATTACCATTGCTGAATCACCAACCATTAACATCCTGGGGGTCACCATTGACCAGAAACTTAACTGGACCAGCCATATAAATACTGTGGCTACAAGAGCAGGTCAGAGGCTGGGTATTCTGCAGCGAGTGACCCACCTCCTGACTCCACAAAGCCTTTCCACCATCTACAAAGCACAAGTCAGGAGTGTGATGGAATACTCTCCACTTGCCTGGGTGAGTGCAGCTCCAACAACACTCAAGAAGCTCAACAACATCCAGGACAAAGCAGCCTGCTTGATTGGCATCCCTAAACATTCACTTCCTTCACCACAGGCGCACTGTGGCTGCAGTGTGTACCAGCCACAGGATGCACTGCAGCAACTCGCCAAGGCTTCTTCAACAGCACCTACGAAACCCGAGACCTCTACCAACTAGGAGAACAAGGACAGCAGGCACATGGGAATAACGCCACCTGTGCGTTTCCTTCCAAGTCACACACCATCCCGACTTGTAAAAATATCGCCGTGGCTTCATCGTCGCTGGGTCAAAATCCTGGAACTCCCAACCTCGCAGCACTGTGGGAGAAATTTCACCACATGGACTGCAGCGGTTCAAGAAGGCGGCTCACCACCACCTTCTCAAGGGCAATTAGGGATGGGTAATAAATGTTGGCCTCGCCAGCGACGCCCACATCCCATGAACGAACAAAAAAATGGTACCGATTCATTCTGGTGAACTGGGAACACAGCACATGCTCAGTCTGGACAATCTGACTCAGCGTCACAAATCCACTCCAAGCCCAGGCTGTTGGGAAAGCTGAGTCCTTAAAACAAAAACGTTACTGTCGGAATTAAAAGATACAATAAACAATTCAGAGGGTAAATTTATTCGTGCTTATTCTGAAGTTTGTACTTTTTATTAAGAACTTACTTGAACATTACAACTCTCAATTAAATAGACAATAAATGTAACACAATGTTTTGTGCTTTAGAAAACATTTTCAGTGTTGTGTGGGGAAAACATAATAGAGCTCCACCAACAGGCCAGAGACTATGATTTTTTAATTCATACTCGTGATATGCGCGTCGCTGGCAAGACCACCAATGATTACCCATCCCTAGTTGCCCTTGTGAAAGTGGTGATGGGCTTTTTGCTTGAACCGCAGCGGTCTACTATGTTGTTAGATAGAGAGTTCCAGGATTTTGACCCAGCGATTGGAAGGAACGGCGAAATATCTCCAAGTCCGAATGGTGAATTACTCGGAGGGAATCTCGAAGGCGATGTTGTTCCCATGCACCTGTTGCCCTTGTCCTTCTAAGTGGTGGAAGTCGTGGGTTTATGATCTGCTGCCGAAGATGCATTAGCAACATTGTGACAGATGATCGGAGATATCCGGAAATTGATTAGAGATGTGGATATATGAATCGCAAATGGAAAAAGATGGCAAAAATATAACGACAGGAAGTGAGGTAGGTGGATAGAAAATATTTAACGTAATTCATAGACAGATGATGCTTCAGATACAGTGGGCACATAACGTTATAAAAAGCCCCAACGAATTGTCCCTTCAAGATATAAGGTATGTAACAGATTTCTGGAGACTGCAAAATTTGAATACTACTTCAATAAGAACCTTGGATGAAAATGATGGGATTCCCTGTCGTGCCAGCTGAGGTGAGGCTCATGTGCTGTAACATTCATAGAATGTTACAGCACATGAGCCGTCCATTCGGCCTCCCAAACCAGCCCCGGTGCACATTAGCCATCTCTCCTGATCACCAGCGATAAAGTAATGCAAGACCGAAAATCCAGGCGTGTAGGCCTGACAGGATGTAGAATATGGATTTCAGAAAGGCCTGCCATGGTGCCGGTACGTAAAACGTCAACGCGGGCTTAACCAAGACTCTCTTGGTTTTGTATTCCATGCTCTAGATACAAAGCCAAGGACTTTGTCTGCTTGCTTGTGGTGTTGTCTCAGTGTATTGTCCCGGTGCTCCTCCACTGCATTTGAATTATCATGATTGATGGTGTACTTCATTTCCCGATTCGCACTTCCAAAATGTATTTCTCTCTGCCTGTGCTGTATTTGTGTTGTATTTAAATGCTAATTCCTTGTGCGAATTGGTTGCGCTCTATGTGCTGTACTTATGATGCTAATTGTCTCCGCAGTATGTGCTATGTTTATGTTGATCACTGCCTGTGGTCTATGTGCTTTATTTGTAGATTTAACTGCTTGAGCAGTATATGTGATAGTTTTTACATTTAGTGCAATTTGCCATGAGATCTGTTGTGCAGATCACTTTCAACTCGAGGTGTCTCCTGTTGAAATCTTGTAATATATTTAAGGTGAATGATCTAAAACTGCATTTTCTTTCACAGCAGTTGAACAAACGGTGATGCTGGTAGGTGGAGGTAGTCCTTGTGCTGGGAGAGTTGTGGTCGGTCACTTCCTTCGGGCTAATCGCATTATTTGTGGTCGAATGTGGGATATGAACGACGCTCGCGTTTTCTGTAAATATCTGGGCTGTGGCGACGCTGTGTCTGCATCAGGGGATTCTCGGTTTGGAGTTGGAGACTTGCCTGTCGTGCAGGTTGAAGTTCGTTGCAAAGGCACCGAGGACGACCCCTGGAAGTGTGACCTCAGACCGCTGGCTCACAACAACTGTTCTCACGAAGAGGAAGCAGCTGGTGTCGTTTGTTCAGGTAATTTCCGTGTCTGTAATATTTTAGAAAATGGCTGAACGTAACCGCACTTCACCCGACAGCACAAAACCACAGAAGTTGGCAAGAACGTACCGTTTAAAATATTGAAAGTTATGGAACTCAATTTGAAGGCTGACAGCTTCAGAAACAGAATGCAAGAACTGGTAATATTTTATAGATTTATAAATTAAGCATTTCTTTATTCGTGTAACCAAAATAAGTAGTTCCTTCTACAACATGCTGTTGTTTGATCAGGAATATAAACAATAGGGGCAGACTTTCTGTATTTGGAATAAAGCCGGAATGAATATTGACACTGCCGTGTCAGCCAATGCGTTGGAGGCAGGACGGGACTTGTAGTTTTAATTTACCCATAAACTACAGCAAGCAGAGTCTCCCGAGTACAGCAGGATTATGTCTCCAACAAATTGCAGTGAGTGGAGGATAGTTACATTATACAAATTATGTGCATAAAGTCAATCCCAGTCACTTGCAGCAGTGCGATTCCCAGGCGTGATTGGCAGGGGAATTACCCAATCATCTCCATTCTGGCCGGGCATAACAGTGTCACTGTACGCTGTCAAATACAAAGCAGAAAATGCATATTTAATAACAACTTTTAAGAAATATGCCTAAATTTAGCTGAACACGCAATTTTTCTAACAGCCGATTGTGAGAAATTGGATTTTATTTGTGTGATTCCAATCAGGGCACTGCTGCAACTATACATCTTTTTCGCTCTGAAGCACAAGCTTGACTGTAGACACTTTGAAAAGGCCTAGGGTCCAGCACGAGGTTGGTTGTAAAGAGGATCTAAAAGCGAGATGTAGCCCTTTACAGAGAGCTGATTATGGAGGTTCTGTGTCGCAATATTATTGAGAAGAGACGGCACACGTTTTGTTGGCTGGGAGAGGTCAGCCCAATGTTGCCATTAAGGATGGAGTCTAATGGTTCTAGACACAAAATAATCATGGTCATAGTAACAATTTAGTTGAGTGGTTTTATAAACAGCACTGCCAAGATACAGATAGTGTGTAGGTACTGAATACAGAGAACAGATAATACACAATGCATTTGCTTCAAGGTACGTCGGTTCTAACAGACAAGAGCTGTGTTACCTGTATCTCTACCAACTTATTTACTACGAGTTGACGTCCTTATCTTATTTTTAACCTCGTGTTTCTTTCGCTGATTATTTTTCAGCAGTTCATTATTTTATAGAATTATTCACACACTTTATGGTCTATGCGTTAGTTTAGATTATAACATTTCATTGTAATAGATTGCATTAACTGAGTAGGGATTAAAATAATTATATTGTAAGAGATTACAGTAACACTTTAATGATTACAACCATTTTATATAGTTTTAAGCTTCAAATGGTGACAATGTCATTTTGTTGCTGTAATCTCCGGTGTGAGATGATGTATCACGGTGATATCGGATCTACTCCATTTATTCTATTCTTATCACTGAGATTTCCGAAATAATCTGAAATAACGGAGGGAGGGGTCAAATGATATCGCTGCTCTCGGATTACAGGAAGTAAATATCTTCAACTAAACCCTGCGGTTTATGTAAAATTGCATAACAAAAACTGTAAATTATTTATAAGAATTATGTAAGAGATAATAAAATGTGCATTATGTTCATCCGTGAACTGCGGTTTTAAACAAAAGGCAGATTCTTCCAGTTAAACAACATTTTTTCCTCTTGTTTTAAGCTGTTTAACGAAGCAAATTCTCTTGAACATTTTTTTACCATCTGTTCAAAAACAAATAGGACATCGGCAGCCGAGATTGATTGGCGGAGCTGACGGATGCTCTGGAAGATTGGAGATACAGTATGGAGAGACCTGGGGTACTGTGTGTGATTCGTACTGGGACTCCCAGGACGCCCGTGTGGTCTGCGCAGCACTGAAATGTGGGGACGTGATATCAGTACCGGGAGGGGCTCAGTTTGGAGAGGGAAGAGGTCCTCTATGGCAGGACAGCTATGAATGTCGGGGTAACGAGACCATTCTCTGGGACTGCCCCACTACACCAAGAAATCAGCACAACTGCACGCACAGAAATGATGTCAGTGTAATTTGTTCTGGTGAGTCTTAACATTAACTGTGTGCGTGCACATGTGTATATCCGCACATGTATCTGCCTGTATCTGAATGTGTAATTATGAGTGCATATATCTGCGCAACATTCATATGCCTGATTTCAGATAGAGATGGAGACAGACTAACGGATAGGTTAAAGTCTCCAATAGACTCGATAGTTTTTTTTTAAATTATCTAATCCTCCATCATTTATAGGATAAATACCGTTGAACCTCAGTATGAGGCACAAACCGCAGCTGCCATTTTAACATCGGAGGCTGGAAATGACGCTGTGATATCACAAAACCTGTTCGGAGCAAATGCCTTAGTTTGCCGCTTTAACGGAGACATTTGCTGCTGTAATAAACAGAGGAATGTGACCCCAATGTACCGAGTGTCAATATATTAATATCATAAGGTGTACTAAGGCTCACATTCCAGCAAAATCTGGTGCCTGACAAAGTGTACATTAAAAACTCCCGGCTGCTGATCGATTTGTTCTTATCCACCAAAAACTGGATCAGAAAAATAAATGTCCGACAGCCGCCGCACCCCATCCCCTCCCCCATTCACAGTGCGTACAGCTTCCTTCCCTGCCGCCACTTCTGCTCCGCGTTTCAAGTATGGACTCGTCACACCTTTTCACACTTTACGTCAGTCTTTTCCAGAACTTTAAACCGATCGAGTTCCTCCTATCCCAATTCTACCCTTTTGTTCTGCAGTATTCAGGCTAATAAAAGCCCCAAGCTTCGCATAAGCTGATCATTTCATTCCAGTTTACTTCTGGCTTTGTTCAGAATCTTTGGTTTCATCCTCCCACTGTGGGACCTCATCCTTCACCTTGCTTCTCAACAAGAGTCTTAGAAGCTGCATTACCCAGACTGTCCTTCCCTTTTAGTGTGACACTGCAGTGCAGCATTAACTGTTATAGTGATGTCCCAGATCCCTTGAGAATATGTTTGTGTGGTTACAGTGACTGTCACCCATTGCAAGGTTTATCAGTCAATCCTAGCCCAACTTTAGAACTTTGAACTCTTCTATGTATGTACGTTTGTTAGGTTAAATGAGCCAAGGACTTTCCGATGGAATAAAATCAGCTCAATTATGTTTATTTTTGATACACAAAGGACAAAAAGGGCCTCGGTTAGTTGGTGGTGAGGACACCTGTTCAGGGAGATTGGAGATACTACTGGGTGACACCTGGGGCACGGTCTGTGACGCACACTGGGATATACAGGATGCTTCTGTGGTTTGCAATCAGCTCGGTTGTGGGGCTGCGATATTAACGCCAGGAGGAGCGTTCTTTGGAGAGGGAAAGGGTCCGATTTGGAAGGATATCAACGAATGTAACGGCAATGAAATGCGTTTGAGGGACTGCCCCGTTGCATCATGGGGGCATCATCAGTGCACACACAAAAATGATGTTGGCGTCATCTGTTCCGGTAGGTGCTTCATTTATTGCCAAACATCAATTATTCTCATAATTATTATTATTTATTTGTAAGTATTAATTCTGGACGACGTGCGATGTCAAGTCCGGTTTACAGTGGGGTAAGTAGGGAGACACGCAGCTGTGTGGGAGGCGTTCTGGGGTCCAGTGACCAGGATGCCAGGGTGATTTACTCCTCTTCAATTTGTCCTCATTGCGCAGCAGGAAATTAGAGTGAATCTAATTTAATACTTTCTTTGAGGAGCCTACCTCCAAATGTGCACTGTTCCTGCAGGTGCGCCAGATACAGCTTTGAATCAAAGTTCAAATCTCGATCTGCTGTTTTGTACCTCAGTCCCAAGTGGATGGGTGTTCCTCAGTCACAAGTGGGGGAGAGTACTTCAGTGCCAAGCGGGTGGGTGTACCTCAGTCCTCAACCGCTGTGTGTACGTGTCCATTATTTCCTGATTAAATGTATTTCTGTTGATTTATTGAGATCCCGCAACTTTTAAATTCTGCAATACAGACCTGCAATTACCAGACCGGACACAAAATTTGCCTGGATTAGAAAATCCTCATAAGAAAATTCGTATTTTCTCTGCTTTCTCCTATTATCTTTTGATATTTTGACCCGTGTTGACCAAATATCGGTCGTGGAAGGTTCCGGTATTGGGGAGTTGATGACAGAACGCTGCAGAGAGTTGTAATTGGCTCCCGTTGGTAAATAAATATATGTTTCGGCAACCAGTGCTCTTGTCGGATTCACGAGCTTTGGGAATTGGGAATGACCTTATTCCGAATCAAGGTTAAAAGTTGGAAGATCGTACAGACTAAAATATACTATCGTAGGAAATAAATGGAGATATAAATCAAACAACCAATTCAACCATTTTCAAAAAATTCTTCCCAATATTGTAATCAGAAATTATTAGAGATTTTCATTAAATGTTAAAAAAAATCTCCTTCAGATCTCAGTATTGAATTGAATTAACGTGGAGCCCGAATAAGCATTGTGCAATTTATTCTTCTGCACCGTTTAGACTTTATATTCAGTATTCAAATACCAGAGCTAAGGTTGTGACAATACTTTCATTAACAACAATAATCGATCACTAATACTGAACAGGAATCAATAAGAGTGTGCATGGTATTTTATACCAAGCACCGATTATTGATAAGTATTGATTATTGATAAGGACCGATCATTAATAATAAACATAAATAATTAGTGATGAACACGAATAATTCATAAGATTTACCAATAATTTTAAGCACCAATTATTGATAAGAAGAATGGATAATTGAAAAAAAGCAGCAATCTTTATTAATACATACCAACCATTAACAACAAACATTAACAAGAATGATTAATAATCAGCCTTGATCGTTAATTATACGCAAAAATCATTAATAAGTGCCAATAATTAATAAGGGCTGACCAAGAATTAAAAGCATTTCAGACCAGGAATACAATATAATTGTAAAGAGGCGCCTCTTATAATCATAATATTCCCAGTTTCTACCGATCTACCTGTATGAATTCTCTGCTGTTTCCCGCCTCTTAGTGAATTGCAAGTTTTCTACTATACACAATGGATGTCCAGTCATTCTCCAACCCTCTGCTTTTTCATTGAGCAACAATCCATTTATTATTTTTCATAATTTGTTGTCGGGGTGGGCGATACTCGCAAGGCCGCAATTTACTGCCTCGCCCTAGATGCCCTGAGAAGGTGAATGTGGCCCTACTCCTTGAACCGCTGCAGTCCAAGATATTGAGCCAAATATCAGCTTATTTGCGTCCAGTTTAATCCCCATTTACAGGTAATTAAGCACATTCGGTGTCTATTTGAGTAGGTTATTAACACATTTGTGAAGGTCGTTACATTAACTATACCCTTGACCTTCACCCGATGGTATCCCTCCCTTCTTTCTTCTGGCCAGTCTGTAAAGGACTTGTCTGACCGAAGCTTCCCTTGAAACATTGACCTGTCACTTTCTCTCTTGTAGATACTGACGACATTGTTGTGTATTTGCAACATTTTATTTTTTTATTAAATTTAGCCAAAGTGAAACCACACAACAATATAAACGTGTATATTGCATGTTGACAGTATGATCTTGTGAACACTTATTTCAAACGAACATTGACGTCTGAATTGTAATCTTACAGCTGAACATTGGCAGCTGAGACTGGCCAATGGAGAGAGCGGCTGTGACGGCCGAGTGGAGGTTTATTATGGCGGTGTTTGGGGGAGAGTGATTGACAGTCTGTGGAGTTTCAATGATGCAGATGTAGTGTGCAGACAGCTGAACTGTGGCTCTACTGTAAGTGTTTACAACCAATGGAAATTTGGACCAGGCACCGGGCCGGTGTGGATGATCAATGTCAGATGCAATGGAAGTGAACCCAATCTGTGGAACTGTAGTTTTACACAAGCGAACCCGTTTTCTACCGCTGATGACGTGGGTGTGGTTTGCTCTGGTAAGAACGTATTTCCATATCTAAAAATGTACATCCAGAATATCGTGTTGTAATGTGAATAATCCTGAATTTCCCGTGGCTTTGCTCACGGCAAGTGGGGCGAGTGTGATGGGGAAAGTATGGAGGGAAAGCGTTAAGAGGAAGTTAAGCATGACACTTACAGGAAACGCAAACTGTACACAAGGCTTTTGACACAGTACTAGTCGATGTCCCCTGAAGGTTCACACGGGGTCTGTAGCTCATGTTCAGTTTTTACGTGACGCAGGGTTACATGTTGAGTACAGATGAATCCGGGAAACCGGCGTCATTCGGTCCCATTTTAAAGTAGTACATTCTGTTCTTATTATTTTAAGAATACTTTGAATATATATTTTTATTTACAGTTAAATAGGAAATCTGAGTGCAATTTGGGAAGCAAAGAATGAGAGTTGATTGGACCAGAGGAGTTTCTCCGCAATATAGATTGAGCAATGGGAAAAATACAACTGAGGAGATACAGCGTCACCACTGGTGGGAGGATCTAATTATAGTTTGACAAGTTTATATAAGTGCCCAGCGCAAATAGGAATTTATTCAGTTAATGCGCAGAATATGGGCAGAATATTAATAAAATACTAGTTGATCTCTGTGGCATTGCACACTCTTCATGGGTACAGTTTTAATGTTATTGGACTAGTGATCGAGAAGCCTGGGCTCAAAATCCAGACAATGTGAGTTCAATTCTTACCATGGCTTCCTGAGAATTTGAAATCAGTTCAAAATAAAAATCGGGAAACTAAAGGCTGGTATCAGTAAAAGTGACCGTGAAGCTGTCGGATTGTCATAACCGAACTGGTTCATTAATGTCCTTTAGGGAAGAGAACCTGCTGTCATTACCCGGTCTGGTCTATATGTGACTCGAGTCCTGCACAAACATGGTTGACTCTTAACTGCTCTGTGAAGTAACATAGCAAGCCCCTAACTTGTATCACCTCCTGCTCAAGGGCAACTCGGGATAGGCAATAAATTCCAGTCTTGCCAGTGACGACAAAAAAAAATGTGTTTAATTCAGGTGAAGCATCTTCAGAAGGAATTCAGATCCAATTTTAAAATCATAGATTCGGACCTTATTTTTCTGTTCTTATTTTATTCCCTCCCTTCACTGGTAGCACTGCAGCACCTACATTGGGGGAGGCAGCAATTAACAAGTTTGCGTAGATAGTTTCCATTATAAATGTGGGCATAGGAATTTATAATGGCAAACATTTGGCAGAAAATTTTGATAGAAACGTGACAACAGACTAATCGTTGTTACAAAAGTAATTAGAAACAGTATAACAATGCATCAGTTTGCAATGGATCGACTGGGAGCCGTGCAGAAACTGTTTCCTGTTCCGGATATAGTTCAATATAATTTTCGTGTGTTGTAGATCATATTCCGATAAGGTTGGTGGATGGTGAAAGTCGCTGTGCTGGAAGGGTAGAGGTTTACTACAACGGAACCTGGGGAACTGTGTGTGATGATTCCTGGGATTTAACAGGCGCCCAAGTTGCCTGTAAACAGCTGAAGTGTGGACAGGCTGTAAATGCAACAGTTTCCGGTTGGTTTGGCCCAGGATCGGGGACTATCTGGTTGGACAATTTGAACTGTTCAGCGAATGATTCGGTTCTGTGGGAATGTCGGAGGGGGCCGTGGGGCGACAGCGACTGCATTCATAAAGAAGATGCTGGAGTGATCTGCTCGGGTAAGATGTATTTTAAAATATGCACAACTTTGCAATCCTTAGTCCCATTCGTTAACAAATATGACCTGAGGACAACTGATTTGTAACCATAGTAATCAGGGAATTTGAAGCTTTAAGGCCTCGTGATTTACATAACCAATAGGAATGCTCGCTATTCTGCTGAAACCAATTCACAAATGCAGAATGTGTCTGCAAGAGACAGTCCAATATGTTCCAAAATACCTCCGCTGAAATTATAGAATCATAGAATGATACAGCACAGAAGGAGCCCGTTCGGCCCATCGTATCTCTGCCGGTTCTTTGAAAGAGCTATCCAATTAGTCGCACATCTCTGCTGTTTTCCACATAGCCCTGCAAATTTATCCCCATTCGTGTATTTATCTGTTAAATAATTGTCATTTTGCCACTTCTGAGATAAGCAATCTGTTAACAGTGACGGAGTTATTGCAGAGAAAGAGGCTGATCTCTTGTTTCTACATTTACTGAGGCGAGTTCATGGAATCATAGAAAGTTATGGCATAGAAGTGGCTATTCGGCCCATCGTGTCCGTGGCAGCTGAAAAAGAGTTATCCAGCTGAATCTCACATTCCAGCACTTGGTCCATAGCCCTGTAGGTTACGGCACTTCAAGTGCACATCCAGGTACTTTTTAAATGAGTTGAGGGTTTATGCCTCTAACACCCTTTCAGGCAGTGAATTCCTGACTCCCACCACCCTCTGGGTGAAAACATTTATCCTCAGTTCCCCCCTAATCGTTCTACCAATTACTTTGAATCTATGCCCCCTGGTCACTGACCCCTCTGCTAAGGGAAAGAGATCCTCCATATCCACTCTATCTCGTCTCGTCATAATTTTATGTACTGCAATTCAATCACCCATCAGCCTCCTTTTTTCGAAAGGAAACAAACCAGCCTATCCAATCTTTTCTCATAGCTAAAATTCTCGAGCACTGGCAACATCCTCGAAAATCTCTTCTGTACCCTCTCAAGTGCAATCAGATATTTCCTGTAATATGGTGACCAGAACTGTACACAATACTCAAGCTATGGCCTAACCAATGTTTTATACAGTTCTAGCATAACCTCCCTGCTCTTATATTCTGTGCCTAGGCTAATAAACGAAAGTATCCCGTATGCTTTTTTAACCACCTTATCTACCCGTCCTGCTACCTTCAGGGATGCGTGGACATGCACTCCAAGGTCTCTTTATTCCTCTACACCTCTCAGGATCCTCCCATTTATTGTATATTCCCTTGCCTTGTTTGCCCTCCCCAAATGCATTACCTCACACTTCTCTGGGATGAATTCCATTTGCCACTTTTCTGCCCACCTGACCCGTCCATTGATATCTTGCTGCAGTCTACAGCTTTCCTCCTCACTATCAACCACACGGCCAATTTTTGAATCATCTGCAAACCTATTGATCAAGGCCCCTACATTCAAGTCAAATTCATTAATATATACCACAAAAAGCAAGGGACCTTGTACTGAGCCTTGCGGGACCCCACTGGAAACAGCCTTCCAGTTGCAAAAACACCTGTCATCTTTGCTTCCTGCCACTGAACCAATTTTTGATCCAACTTGCCACTTTCCCATGGATCTCATGGGTTTTACTTTTTTGATCAGTCTGCCATGTGGGACCTTATCAAAAGCCTTGCTAAAATCCATGTACACTACATCAAACACGTTACCCTTATCGATGCTCCGAGTTATGTGCTCAAAAAATTCAAACAAGTTAGTCGGCACGACCTTCCCTTAACAAATCCATGCTGATGAATCGGCGAGTTAATCAGTCCTAGATTAACTCGATTAATCCGTGCCATTCCAAATGACGATTTATGCAGTCCCACAGAATTGATTCCAATAATTTGCCCACCACCACGGTGAGACTGACTGGCCCATAATGACTCTGTCCATCTCTTTCTCCCTTTTGAAACAAGGAGTTAGAGCGAAAGCGAAGACTAAACCTCGCTCTTTGTCCTGCAGGGCACATGGCGATAAGGCTGGAGAATGGACCGAGTCGCTGCCAGGGCAGAGTTGAAGTTTTCTATAATGGGACGTGGGGCAGTGTTTGTTCTGATTCTTTTGGCCTGGAGGAAGCAGAAGTGATTTGTAAGCAGCTCCGCTGCGGCTCCGCCCGATCTGTGCACCACGATGCCACATTTGGAAAGAGTTCTGGGCCGATCTGGCTCGATGACGTGAAATGCCGTTCTCACGATTCTCTCTTATGGCAATGCCCATCGTCACCGTGGGGTCAACATGACTGTAGCCACCTGGAAGATGTCGGGGTCATTTGTTCAGGTAACAAATTGCAAATGGAACCTGTTTCTTTTGGAATGTTTCACTAAAGTAATGGATGGGAATTGTTTTACAGAAATAAATCCGAAGACGAATGACGATGAGGCAGATACGAAGAAAGCGAAAAGGGGACCAGTTCCCGACGATGCCGGTAATTAGTGATATGGATATTAATAAGGATCGTGGGATATGTGACCTGGGATTTCTTTTCCTTCAGTATATTTTTAATGTGTGTGTGTCCATGCATTTTTGTTTATTTACAATCCCAGGTGGCTTCAGTCTGTCCATCACCTCATTGATTCTTGTAAAATAAGGGAAAGTAAAGGGACATTCTTTGAGTCAGACATGGTCAGTGGATGGGTCAGTTGTCACACAGGCGGCACCAGCTCTATATTCGACACTGTGGATTGTCCCATTGCCTCTTGGCGGGGAACATTCAACGTTTCTATTCTAAATTCTGGCATTGTGGGTTGTGCGTAACTCTCGCTCGCCGATCTAAGTCAGGATCTCAGTTAACCGTGGCCAGACTGGGTTTTAATAAAATTCGTTCCACTCACATTTCCTGAAGTCTCTCATTAAATATCAGCAATCCTGACTGTGAGCAGTTATTTTCCTTTGTACACGTTCGCCATCTAGTTAATCTGCGTCCCGCCAGACTGTGGCACAGTGGGTTGGGACTCGGACAGGACAAATAAAGGAAAGTGAATGTATCCAAGTGCAAGTTAAAGTTCTCAGGTACTTATCGTGTACCTTTTGGCGCAGAACTGCGGCTGGCTGCGGGATTCAACAATTGCTCCGGAAGAATTGAAATATCCTTCAGTGGTACATGGGGAACGGTGTGCGATGATTCGTGGGATCGACACGATGCAGCTGTTGTCTGTAGACAATTAAACTGCGGCGACCCAGTCTGGGCTCCTGAAGAGACGCTCTTCGGGCAAGGAAACGGCACCATTTGGATGGACGAGATTAAGTGTAAAGGAAGTGAACTATTCCTGTGGGACTGCCAATTTTCAGCAACCGGCCGCCATGACTGTGAGCATAAAGAAGACGTCGGTGTGATATGTTCCGGTGCGTGGTTTTTTTAAAGTCTCGATTTTAAAACACTCATCCTTCTTTTCAAATCCCTCCATGGCCTCGCCCCTCCCTGTCTCTGTAACCTCCTCCAGCCCTACAACCCTCCGAGATCTCTGGCCTCTTTCACATCCCCGATTTTCATCACTCCACCATTGGCGGCCGTGCCTTGGTCCTAAACTCTGGTATTCTCTCCGAGAGCCTCTCCACTTCTCTCTCTCCTCATTTAAGACGCTCCTGAAAACCTATTTCTTTGACCAAGATTTCAATCACCTATCCTCATATCTCTTTATGTGAATTGGTGTCTAATTCTGTCTCTCTTGTGAAGCGCCTTGGGATGTTTTATTGCGTATTAGGCGCTAAATGAATGAAATTCTCATTATTGTGATTGGACTCTGGAGGTAGACAACACTCTCCAGGGACAACAGTAGGATTCGTTTCAGTTGTATGCTGGAATAACTAAGCATCTCCCACTAGTTAAACTGAACAGCCACATATTTCCCATCCTCATCCAGATGTTCTATTAAATTATTTTTAGTTGCTTTGTAACGACGTCAATCTGCTACGAGTGTTTTTACTGAAAGGCGGATCATTCAGAAACGTCTATTCTTGCTCCAAATGTCACACAGCGAACAAAAGCCCGATGTTACTGCACAGGTACAAAGTGCACATTTGACACACAGTCCACTCTGAGAATCGTTCCACGTGTTAGGAACATGGGAACAGGAGTAGGCCATTCAGCCCCTTGGGACTGTTCTGCTATTCATTTTTTTTTCCACCTGTCCACTAGTTTTTGGTGATTTTTGTACTGGGACCGCAAAATCTCTCTGCTCCTCCATAGTGCCTAGCTTCTCACCAGTTAGAAAATATTGTGATCTTTCTTCCAAAGTGGACTGGATCGCACTTCCCCACGTTGAATTCCATTTTCCTCAGTTTTGCCCACTCAATTAATCATTCTTAAATGGCCGACCCCTTATCCTGAGACTATGCGCCCTCGTCCGAGACTTTCCAGCCAGCGGAAACAACCTCTCAGCACCTACCCTGTCAAGTCCCCTTAGTATCTTATATGCTTCAATTAGATCACCTCTCATTCTTCTAAACTCCAGAGCAGGCTCGAGGGGCCGATTGGCCTACTCCTGCTCCAATTTCTTATGTATAGGCCCATTCAACTCAATCTCAATGGGACAAACCTCTCATGCCAGGAATCAATCTAGTGAACCTTCGTTGCACCACCTCCAAGGCAAGTATATCCTATTCACTATTTACTATTTACTGTGCCACCTAACTTGGTGTCGTCAGCAAACTTGGATACACGGCATCTCAGGGTTAAATTATCGACCCGTTTGACCTGCGGCCCAATGTCTGTCTTGAACTGATCCTTTACTACACTGATAGCACCCGCAGCCCTGAGTCAGACAGTTGTGAGTTCAAGCCCCACTCCAGAGACTTGAGCACATAATCCAAGCTGACACTCCAGTGCAGTGCTGAGGGAGAGCTGCCTTTGGGATAAGAGGTTAAACCCCGTCTGGGCCCCGTGTGCCCTCTCAGGTGGATGTAAATGATCCCATGGCACTATTCAAAGAAGAGCAGAAGACTCCGGTGTCCTGGCCAATATTTATCCCTCAACAAACAACATTTAAAAAAATCTGGTCATTATCACCTTGTTGTTCGTGGGGCCTTGCTGTGCGCAATTTGGCTGCTGCACTTCCGACATTACAACAGTGACGATATTTCAAACGTACTTCATTAGTTATAAAGAATTTTTGGACGCCCGAAGGCGGTGAAAGGCGCTATATAACTGCAAATCTTTCTTTTCTTTCTTTCAAACGATGCAATTAAAGGTTAACGGCAGCTTCAGATCAAGAGCTGGGGACCAGGCAAAGGATGTAAGATTTAGATTGATACTGAGATTTCTTAACTGAGTTAGAATTAGTTTTTTGGAGCATAAAGGTAACCGTAAACGCGACAACAGAACTCCTGTCAGGTGATGGGACTCATCCCCAATACAACCCATAAATATTTCAGTGCGAACCGGTTTCCGTATCCCTGACTCACTGAAATGATTGGGACCGATTTGCCCTTTATTCATATTCAGTACTTTTTGTTACAGCCCATCAGCAGTATACAGAGCCGCTCAAACAGCAGAGACTCTCCATTTTCATCATCCCCGGCATTTTAGGAGCCCTTTTCGTTGCTGTTTCACTTGCTTTGGCCTCAGAACTGCAGAGAAGCTTCCAAAAAGGTTGGTGACTGAGTCGGGAAAACTCCTGGCAAATAAATGTCGCGTCCTCCTGCTGCTCATCTTTTCCAGCCATTGTTAAATGTTATTGGAATGGGCCGAGAATCAACAGAAAGACCAATAAATCTCGAAAATTATCTGAGGGTAATATGCTCAGCACTGATTCTCCTTGTGCGTAAATCAACCAAACGATTCAAACGTCCCCTTGGAAACTGAGTCATACGGGCAGCCTGAGCGAGAGCCGATTTCCTTCAACACGGAAGGGCTGGTTTCCCTCTTCGTTGCGCCTGAGGAAATGTTAAGTTCCCAGATGCTGTGAATGTAAAAGGGGCAAAGATGCGCTATGTTTCGGCCTCTCTCCCATGCCGTGGGAATTCCGGGGATTTTGTAAATGGGCGGGACCTGGATCTGCATCTGCAATGGGCGCGGGTCCATTTGTTCGGGTAAGGCCTTTCGGTCTCGATTTCCTCGAAATACGCCCATGGCGCTCCCGGACGTCGGCAAGCGCCAAGAAGTTGGCTGTGCTGGAAGTGCAAGGGACCTCCTCAGAGCTGGAGGTTCGAGGGGTGCCCGGGAGCGGGCCAATCGGAGCATCGCAGATGATAGGCCAATTTTTTTCATTCGCAAAATAGGACGCTGAGAGTTCTTGACGGGCGTAGCGCTCTTCAGGGACGGGAGGAAGGGGAATTTCGCCAATGCATCAGAATCAAAATAATCGATAATTGCCGGAAAGCAATAATGAGAAATGGAAAGAGGAAAATAGAGAGAGGAATAACTCTCGAATCTTGGTAACCCGATATTCTCCCGTTCTTGGAATTGCAGGCGGCAGAAACAAAAAACATTCTCCGACTGGATTTGCTGAGCCGGTTTATGAGGAGATAGAGATTCAGGAGCCTGGGGCAGGACTCGGTAATTATCTTTAAGATTTATGTATATATTTCGTTTCAAGTGAAATGATCATCTTTGTATTTTAAAATTACAATGTGTTTCATTAACAGGTTCACCCTCTCTCAGTTCAGTGGACAAGCTGGAATATTATATAGACAGTGATTTACATGAAAGTGACGGAGAAGATCCAAATGTGGAAGGTAGGACAATTGGAGAGTCTGTCCCACGGCGACCCCTCGACACAGAGCGACATAACTCAACCAGCCACTCACAGTCACTCTCAGACACTTGAGAAACATAGCCATCTAACGATAGACAATTTTAGTGCGGACTTATTTCATTAACACGGACTCTATTTAAAATGTGTATGTTAAACACTGCCCGTATCCACCACCTCAAACACACTGGATACATCAGCCGAAGGATGTTCCTCTCTTTAACTGTGGAGCGGAAGAAGTCATGAGCAGTATTTTACCCAGGTACCTGCATGCATTGGGATCGAAGGCCGATACGTTCACTGACAGATGCCTGATAATTGGTTATTCTTGGAATAAAGAGATGTTTCTGTGGAACTCGTGCAGCTAAAGGGATTTGGAAACATCGTGTAGACTTTTTGCGTAGTATGAAACCGAGAGATATAACACTCTGTCGGCATTAGTAATGAGACTCCAATCACTCTTGTGTTCCGCGGTTCGAAGGGACACGGGCCTCATAGTAACTGGGCCGGAAGAAACCCTGCATCTGCACACCCTTCACTTTAATGGTGTTAGTACTGCACCTTATAAAAAAGGCACAAAATCAGTGTCCAACAGAAGCTACCTGTGGAGTGGGTACAATCTGTTTTAACCTAAAATTTTCGTCCATTTATTTTCCAAGTTAAGGATTATTGCCAGGAGTTTGTCCCCAATCGCAGTTCCGGCCTAATGTCAGCCACGAATATAACATTTCTGTGCTGTTACTGATGCGAATTTGCAAACCTTACCCACGGCCTTGAGTGAGAATCACATTTCCTGAAAATAAATCCGTCTCCGTGGACATTTACGCTCAAATTTCTGTCTATTGTTGGCCGTTCCGTTAGATTTTTATGAACTTAAACATTCTGCGATAATTTCTAGTCACGCCACAGAGAAATTACAGGAACAATAACGACAGAATTAGATTATCGCAGTAATAAGCGGCCCGCTTCGGAAAGTTGTACCGCAGACCCTCCGGCCGTTGAATCCTCCACACACGCTGTCACACCGCTGTACCGGAACTGTCGCTGTTTCTCTCCTGGCCCATAAAATCAGAGACAATGAAAGCGGCCTCACCCGCCATCCACTGCGGTATAACTCAAGTCCTGTGGAAGGCCACTTGGTCCACCTGGGAACTTTGTAAGGGAATTCCTAACGTGTTGGCAGGGCGCATTCCTGGGCTTTCGGCTTCCATTTACATTCATGGCTTCAGCACTCAAATGTAAACAAAGCAATTCCGCATCGCCTAGCGACACAAAACATTATTAACCTCACACCTTGCCTTTGCTGTAAATATAACCCACTTTAGTTACAAAGCGACTTATTTCGTCAACCTTTAGTGGCGTTTTAGTGCGTCGACAGAAAATAAGAAGCAATTCTCTCAATTAAATTAATTTGAACCATTGTGTCGAGTGAGCGACAGCTAAATGGATATGGAGAGTGATGCGATGGACTGATAACAAACCAATTGGTAGTTGGATTGACTCACAAACAGATTATGTGATGGCTCCACCAATTATTTTGGTTACTACGTTCTCAATAATCAGCTCAATATGTATGTCTCTTTTTTAGGTTCCTTTACTCTCTTTGATACTGAATTCGGAGGAGAATATGATGATGTTCAATAATTTGAGATGGAGTTGTGAGGACCACCTTCGCTTGAGTTACTCACGCTGCAGTTTGGAGAATTACAGACACCCCTGCCATTTGTGAATTACGTTTTTAATTTGATTTGATTCAGATCCCGATATTGGAAATCGAAAATAGCAACCAGCAGATCCCCATCGCCACTTATGGGGAATTTCCAGTGGGAAGATGCCTGCAATAAAACAGGACAATCATTTGTTGTGCGCAGAATGGGAGTTTACAACTTTGTATAGACCCAATCCCCAGTTTGAAATCTAAAATGAGTTTAGTTTGGATTTGATTTGTTTTTAGTAATTACCTTGTACTTTACACTGTTCCTGTCCTGACCATTTGCTTCTGGAAGATGCATTCATAAATGGCTGGAAGTTTTCTTATTAGTTTTTACACCTGCGTGCTTTGAGGAACTACGCTTGGTCAGATATTGTTCCTCATCCTTAAGTTCTGGTTTTCATCAAAGTGATGATCCTGATGTTGTTTCATCGACAGAGGACGACCTGTCTGATAGGCAGGCAGTGACTTAATAAGTGCAGAAAGATTTGAAATATCTTGACCACTGAACCGATGAATCAGATGTGATGCTCAGTGCCGAGTAGGCCATGACTATCCCAGTTGTGCACTGTAGAGATCTCGACCTCTCTTTAGTTACAGACTTGTAAACATTTACATCGTTGGCTTGGTAATCAGATATGGAACATGAACTCTGACTATTAAAGGAAGGGTTCTTATTTGCAATTTACTCTTCAAATCACTGAGTTTCTAAACATTGAAAATGAGGAGTCACAAATGTGTACAGTACATGCAATAATACTCAAACATGCTCTTAAAGGGCAGTACTTACAACAAACCTGATGGTTGGTTTGGCGATTCAAATGTGTTACAATTCTGAGCTCTGTACCTTAGGCCTTTACGAGTCCAAATACTCATGACAATCCACACCATTCCGCATTCCATAATTATATAAAAGCTAAAATACAACTCCATATAACGAAAATTTAATTGTCTTATCCATTATCAATAACTTTAGTTTCCTTACGTAACAAGCTATTTTTGCCATATACCGGTACAAGCCCCTTACTTTGTTATCTTATCGATAGTTGCACGCATGTTCCATACAATTGCTATTCTACCAATTGAAACCTTTAATTTTAAGTCTGTATTTGTTTATGGATTCTTTGTATCAATTAAAAAGGATAATGGATGCTCAGATGTTTTCCTCTTTCTAACTAACTGTTTTTCCAACACTTATCAAATGATTGATTATGGAATGGCAAGTCTTTAATTTTGTCTCTTATTACGTCATTCTGAAACTGATCATTGCTACAGAGTCAGCCCTGGCCCAATAGCACAGGGATACTTTAAACTGACTTATACTTCCCTGCATAACAGTCAGAGTCTAAAGGTTAATATTACTAGTGTTCCGGATAGAGTTTTTAGTGGTTATTGTTCTTTGTAGTTCATGTTTTCAGTGCATGGTTAGTGTATTTTAGAGGTTAGTGTTTTAGTGTTAGATAAACAGCAAATTGCCTTAAAGCTAATCAAACAGTTTAAATAAATGTTAACTATCATCACAGGATAGCTGGGGCACGTCACATGCGCATCCTATGTCAAGTGGGAACAGCAGAACGCTTTTGTATCCTGGAAAACCACATGTGCAGGAAGTGCCGCCAACTGCTCGAGCTCAGAGTTTCTAAGCATGAGGGCGACTGGCGTCACTGCAGTGCATATGGGAAGCTGAGAGCATCGTGAAAAACGCCTTTCAGGAGGTGGTCACCCCGCAGCTACAGAGAGGTCAGTCGAAGAGGGAGTGGGTGACCACCAGATAGGCTAGGAGGAACAGGCAGGCAGTGCAGTAGTTCGTGGGAGTGTGGCACCTCACAAACCGGCATTCAGCGTTGAATACCGGTGGGGGTTTTAACACATCGGGGGAGTGCAGTCAGGAGAAAATCCACGGCACCGTCGGAGGCTCCACTGCACAGGGGGCAACAAGAAATGCAGTTATTATAGGTGATTGGATAGTCAGGGGGATCAACACGCATTTCTGTAACTGCCAACGTGAGTCCTGTGTGATGTGTTGCCTCCCTGGTAACAGTGTAAAGGAAACCACTGAGGGGGTGGAGAACATTTCGAGAGGGAAGGGGAACTACTAGAAATCATGGTCCATGTGGGCACCAATTCCATAGGAAAGAAAAGGGGTGACAACATACAGTGAGTGTTCCAGGAGCTAGAGAGGAAGGTAAAAAGCAGGATCTCCAGCCGTGTGAATTTCCGTTTCCGCCGGTCACCCATCAGCTGATTTCCAGATGTTTGGGGCGAACTGCTGACCAGTGGCATGTAGGTGAAACCTTGGACTTAACGTATCCAGAGTCTCAATCTTAGACCAGCGAGTGCGTTCCGCCCGCTGGAAAGCCGCTGGGGATTAAAATTAATCCTAAAAGGTCAGGACTGGTGTCGGGAGCGCGGGCCGTAACGGGAGTAAATAACCTGTGAATGCGGAATTGGCCGCTGCATGGAGCGGTTTCAACAGCGTACGGCTCATTGGGAGATGGAGCCGCCATCACGACGCACAGTCCTACCGAGAGAGTCTTGGAAAATGATTCTTTAAATTGAATTATCATTAATTCGGATTTAATTTAAATATCTCTGTTGATAAGTTGAATTATTATTTTCATCATTTTTCCCAATCGGATACCCGCCTGAGAGGAACTTGCTGTCATGCATCGCTTGTCTCTATTAACTGAACGTGCTGTCATGACTCCGCCCTCCTGACCTGATCGATGTGAGCAGTGGACCACACAACTGCCTATAATGGAGCCTCGAGGCCAAATGAAAAGTTTGAACCCCTGCCGATCTCAATCTGCAGATGGCAAATGGCAGAGAAATTAAACAAATACTTTGTGTCTGTCTTCATGGAAGAAGACACAACAAACCTCCCAGAAATACTAGAGAAGCAAGGGTTTGGCGAGAATGAGGAACTGAAATAAATTAGTATCAGTAAAAAAATAGTATTAGAGAAATAAATAGGACTAAAAATCGATAAATCCCATGGAGCTGATGAACTACATCCCTGGGGCTTGAAAGAGGTGGCTATAGAGATAGTGGATGCACTGGTTGTCATCTTCCAAAATTCTGTAGATTCTGGAATAGTTCCTGCAGATGGAGGGGAGCAAATGTAACCCCACTATTTAAGAAAGGAGGGAGAGAGAAAACAGTGAACTACAGACCTGTTAGCCTGACATCAGTAGTAGGGGAAATGCTAGAATCTATTATAAAGGATGTGATAACAGGATATTTAGAAAATAATAATTGGATTTAGCAGAGCCAACATGGATTTATGAAAGGAAAACATGTTTGACAAACATATTGAAGTTCTTTGAGGATGTAACTAGTAGAATAGATAAGGGCGAACCAGTGGATGTGGTGTATTTGGATTTTCAGCAGGCTTCGGATAAGGTCCCACACAGGAGGTTGGTGAACAAAGCTGGAGCTCATGGAATTGGGGGTAATATACTGGCATGGATTGAGAATTGTTTAACAGGCAGTAAACAGAGAGTAGGAATAAACGGGTCTTTTTCAGGTTGGCAGACTGTGACTAGCGGGGTACCGCAGGGATCGGTGCTTGGGCCTCAGCTATTGACAATATTTACCAATGATTTAGATGAGGGGACCAAATGTAATATTTCCAAGTTTGCTGATGACACAAAGTTGGAAAGGAATGTGAGTTGTGAGGAGGATGCAAAAAGACGTCAAGGGGATATAGACAGGCTAAGTTAGTGGGCAAGAACATGACGGATGGAAGAAAATGAGGAAAAATGTGAAGTTATCCACTTTGGTAGGAAAAACAGAAATGCAGAGTATTTTGTAAATGGTGAGAGATTGGGAAATGTTGGTGTTCAAAGGGACCTGGGTGTCCTTCTACATGAATCACTCAAACCTAACATGCAGGTGCAGTAAGCAATTAGAAAGGGAAATGGTATGTTGGACTTTTTTTACAAGAAGATTTGAGTACACGAATAAAGACGTCTTAATGAAATTATATAGGGCCTTGGTAAGACTGCACCTGGAGCATTGTGTACAATTTTGGTCCCCTTACCTAAGAAAGGATATACATGCCATAGAGGGAGTGCAACGAAACTTCACCAGACTGATTCCTGGGGTGGTGGGATTGTCGTATGAAGAGAGATTGAGTCGACTAGGCCTGTATTCTCTAGAATATTGAAGAATGAAAGGTGATCTCATTGAAACAAACAAAATTCTTAGAGGGCTCGACAGGGTAGATGCAGGGAGGATGTTTCCCCTGAGGCTAGAACCAGGGGTCACAGTCTCAGGATACGAGGTAGGCCATTTAGAACTGAGATGAGGAGAAATTTCTTCACTCAAAGGGTGGTGAATCTTTGGAATTATCTACCCCACAGGGCTGTGGAGGCTAAGTCATTGAGCACATTCAAAACAGAGATCGGTAGATTTCTAGATATTAAAGGCATCAAGGCACATGGGGATATTGCAGGAAAATGGCATTGAGGCAGAGATCAGCCATGATCTTGTTGAATGGCGGAGCATGCTCACGGGGCCGGATGGCCTACTCCTGCTCCTATTTCTTATGTTCTTATATTCTTATCTCAGGTTGCTGATATGGAAAAATCTTAGTTTTGTGATTTAGGATTTTTCCACCAATGAGACAAAGCATTAATCATAGAATCTTACAGCTCAGAAGGAGGCCATTTGGCCCATCATACCTGTGCCAGATCTCTGAAAGAGCTATGCAATTAATTCCACTCCCCAGCTCTTACCCTATAGCCCTGCAAAATTTTCCTTTACAAGTATTTATCCAGTTCCCTTTTGAAAGTTATTATTGAATCTGCTTCTGAGAATGTCTAAGTGACAAAGAATGAGAATGTCTAAGTGGCAAAGTAGAGAATGAGAATATCTAAGTGGCAAAGTAGAAAAGTAGTAATAGGACAAGCAAGGGTTAATTAGAAGCTGCCTAGGTTAGAACAATGGGCCCCTTCAAGGCTAATAGTGATATGAGTAACTCGTTAGATGTTGGGGTCTGCTTATGCTCATCATTGACATGTTGCCATTAGGGAGTAGGGAGTTTGGTGTAGGTGTCTCTGTACAGCTGGGTGATCAATAGAAAATAATGAGCTTAGTGAAGCCAGAGACATTCCAGGTTAGCTGATAAGGATGTGGGATGATTGGGGGAAAACATTCCAAGCTAGGAGATGAGGAGACATTCATCTATGTCTGTCACTGCAGCGTGATCAGCTAACTGTATTGTCCATGATTGGCCTGTAGTGAGGTAACCCCTCATGGCCAACCTATGCCTGGCTTATGATTGGTATTGACCCTCATGCTAACAATGTTCCAACCCCTATTGATGTGTATAAACGTGTGTGTTTTTCTGTATGTCTTTGTCTTGTTCTGCCAGCATAGGTGGGACTCTATCAGGAGTCCAGATCAATGCTGCAGACCAAGTTCTACTCTGATAAAGTTGTGTTGAACTGCAACGGTGTATTCGAATCAGATTTTGCTGAACCAGACTGAGGGGAAAGAATCGAGTTCATCATTTGGCGTAGTCGGCAGGATCTCAACGGTCGATCACCGAGAGTTCGCGGAGTAAGAGGCGGATTGTCTCGGACACGGACGAAGGATGAGGTGCCTCCGGGGTGAGTAAAGCTTTTTCACCACTTCGGCTTTCCTGAATCTGTTAAGTCTGACGACGAATCATCCACTCGCTAACACTCGTATGGCGTCCTTACGAGATTCAGGTCAGTCTGGCGAATACACCGAGATAGGTCAGTGATTGGACTCACTGAGGGTCAGCTTCGGCTGAGCGTCAGCTTCGGCTGAGGGTCAGCGTACGTCCTGAGGGAGTAATTACATCACTGAGGGTCAGCTTCGGCTGAGGGTCAGCGTACGTGCTGAGGGAGTAATTAAACTTAGGTCGGTGATCAAAATATCACTAGGTTCGAGTTCCTGGTAACTGGATATAAACCATAACTTGAATACGGTGCGTTAGTGATCAAAATATCACTAGGTTCGAGTTCCTGATAATTAGATATAAACAGGACCTTAGAACACGGTGGGTCAGTGATCAATATCACTAAGAGTTAGTGTTCGAGTCTCTGGTGATTGGGTATAAACCAGAACTTCGAATCCTTGGGGAGTGGGTATAACAGGAACTGATTGCTTGTGCTGATCGACTACAGAAGGAAGTGCCTGTGTCACACGCCCAGCCTTAGACCGGTTGTTAAGAGAGGAGATCCTCCACGCGAAGGTCAGGACCCTGAAGTGGGCCCAGACACCAAGGGCACTTAGGATTGTGATGCACAAGCGGTCAGGACCATAATTAAATCCAGTAAGCGACTGGGGGGGGGGGGTGATAATACGGTTGTGTTAACTCGTTGATTAAGCATTAGGGAAACGAGAGATAAAATGGGTAATTGTCTGGATGTCACTGCAGAACCCGGCAGTGCCTTACAGATTTTGTGTGAAAAATATCCAGACAAGGCAAAACTATTTAGACAATTGTCAGGCGGGTTGAATAAAAGACTGGGAAATGTTCAATGGCCATTGGGAGGAACTAAAGACCTAGATACTGCCATAAAAGCAGAGGAATTAATTTGGAAAAATAATGGAGCTAAACCAGCCAAAGGGTTAATTGCTTTATGGAGACAGTACTGTCAAGAATTGAAAGAAGCTTTGGTATTAGCAAGTTGGCAAGATAACGCGTTGAAGTTAGGAAAAACACTCACTGAGGGAGCTGTGGTTAAGTCTGTAGAGGTCCTAAAAGGAGAATGTAAAAATGAGAGACGCTCTAAACAGAAGTCTGAAAAAACTTCGGGTGAGCCCAAAGGGCTTGATAAAAGTGGATTACGTAATCCAATGATTGGCCTTGCCTTGGCTGAGGAAGACGAGGATGAATTGGATGAGTGGAATTGTAGGTCCCGTGTAGCTCCCCAGGGTCCCAGTGCCCCTCCTGTTAGGTCCCGTGTAGCTCCCCAGGGTCCTAGTGCCCCTCCTGTTAGGTCCCGTGTAGCTGCCCAGGGTCCTAGTGCTCCTCCTGAGTACTGTAATCTCTATCCTTCGGTGCCTACGGAACCGGCTGTTCAAACCCCTGCGATAATGCCTCAAATTGTCTCCCCGGTCTCCTCCCGTACCAGAAGTAAAACTACGGAATTATTGGCTCCAACATTTAAATTCTCAGCCAGCCCACTTAGTTTTAGAAAGCAGATAGATCAGAGACTGGACAGTCAGGAACTTAGGGACACAGACAGTGGAGCAGCAGGAGACGACTTGACATCGCTAGACTCAGAACCTCGTACTGAGACACTAGTTAAGTATGAATCGACCCCTCGTCAGTTACCAATGAAACAGGTGCCTAATCCCGCCTATGACCTGGCTAACGTCGGAGCACCCGGCAACCCCCAATTGATAAATGTGTACTGTCCCTGGAGACCCCACGAGATAATGGCCATTCTAGCCGGGATGCCGGATAGAAAGAAATCACCTACCCTGTTTGTAGACTTTCTTCGGACCACCATTTCCGTTTATAATGCAGAACCAAGAGACTTGTGGGCATTAGTGCAGCAAATTTTAACCCCTGCTGAACGCACTCGGTTTTTGGGTCACTTACAGTATGCAAATTATACTGAATTGGCAAACGCTCAGGCACAGAATGGTGATCGCGAACAGTCTATACTCAACGCCTTGACCACCACCCTACAAAAACCAATTGACCTAAATAAGATCTTAGACACCAGGCCTAAAAAGGGAGAGGGAGCAGACGAAAATTTGGAAAGATTCTCTGAAATATACCAGAATCAGTCAGGAGATGTAGCATACCGTGAGGGAAGAAACTCACCACTGTACTGTGCTATGCTACTGAACTGCCTGCTGACTCAGGTTGCTCAAGCAATTAAGACTAATAATATGAACTGGTCAGAGAATACTCCCAATCAGATGGATAGGGCAGTGAAATACTACTGGACGGATAGTAAGCACCAGGAAGGTCAAGCCCAGGTTAGAGTCAAGACTGAATATGTGGTAAAAAAGGAAGAGCCGAAACACACCCCAGACAGAACAGGATATCAGATGGAGCCTCAGTATTGTGTCCCAGGATGGGTTGACGGAGAAGGGAATGGGTATATTACACACCCTAACGGACCAACCGCTCCTAATTACGGCCCACCCTACGTTCCCCCGAGACGTGATTTTGAAGTGAGAGGAGGAGGGGGGAGAAAAACAGGGTCAGGTGCCTGTTTTAATTGTGGTCAGCAAGGCCACTGGAGCAAGGAATGTCACTCCCGTAGACAAGGAAAAGGGGGCCATTTTCAAGGGCAGTGAAGAGGAGGTTGGCAAGGGAATCGGCAAGGGAATCGAGGACGAGGAAGATATACGGACTTTTCCCAAAACAATCCGTTCCCCCAGTATTGACTAGCTAACCTTGTGGTAAACGGGATCCAGTCAGAGCAGGAGCCCGTTCTGTCACTGATGATTAAAGGAAACCCACATACATTCTTAGTAGACACCGGAGCAACCATGTCATCTGTCCGATCGGAACTCAATCTCCCTGAGTCCGGGAAAAAACAGAGTCTGTCTGGTTTTCAGGGACAAGTGAACCAATACCCAATATCTGAACCAGTGGAAGTACAATTTGGAAATGAGTCAGTAAAACACCAATTTGTAATTACAAGTGGACTAGACTGTAACCTCATGGCTAGAGACTTGCTATGTGCATTCCGCCTGAGCATTGAGTGCGGGGACGAAGGACTGACTGTGAAACCATGGGCCCCTAAAATGCAGTGTTATGTTTCCATCACCCCACAATGGTGGTCTCTAGACATCAAAGATGAGGGTTCCCTTCATGTAACCTTGGCTTACGATAGGAGTGGGAGAAATAAGGAATTGAAGGACTTTTACCGAAGCTATGCAGGAACGGAATGGGAAGTTATCCGTCGAGCTATGGTTACAGGACCAGAAGGGAGAGCAGATTATGTTGAGATCCCCTCAGAGTTGTGGAAAGAAGCATCTATTACAGGTTACATTACTCGGGGTGCTGCGAAGACAATGGGATGGGATCCAGGATACTTTGAAATAAAGGGAGCACCACATATCACCCGGGAAGTGAATTACCCGTATCATGCGAGAGATCTAGGACCCATGGTAAAACAAACAGTCGAACAAGCTGATCCAGATAACCGACAGAAACAGACCCTGTCAGACGGCCGGACTATTCTGTTTTATCAGACACCAAGGGTTAACAGGGCACAATTGCGCCAACATGTGGGCAATGAAAAACCAGAATACGTCAATCCACAAGTGTGGGCAGAGGATCCCACACAGGTCGGATGTGTTAAAATGACTCCTATTCATATCGCTCTGCAGGACAATGTTGTATTACCCTCTATTCGACAATACCCACTAAAGAAACAGGCAATACCAAGCATTGACAAACTGATCGCTGGATTATTAAAGCAAGGTATTTTGATTAAATGTCAGTCCCCGTGTAACACGCCCATCCTAGCAGTCCCGAAGCCAGGAAAGCCGAATCAGTACAGATTAGTACAGGATTTACGATCAATTAATGCGATTGTACAATCGCTATATGCGTTAGTGGCCAATCCAGCCCACATTCTGGCTCAAATTCCTGCAACAGCCAAAGTCTTTGCAGGAGTCGATCTCCAACATGCTTTTTTCGGCTTGCCGCTAGACCCATCTAGCCAGTATCTTTTTGCCTTCACATACAAGGGACAGCAATATACGTGGACCCGACTGCCACAAGGCTTCGTTAACTCCCCAACGTTATTTTCTAGATGCTTACAGGAGCAATTACAGACATTAACTTTAAAACAAGGGTCTGCGCTAGTCCAGTATGTGGACGATCTGTTGATAGCCAGCCCTGATGAGCAGAGTAACCGGGAAGACACTGCCCAACTGCTAAATCACTTATCCTCACTAGGATACATAGTATCCCACTCGAAAGTACTGGTGGGCCAACAGAGGGTTAAGTTTCTTGGTATCATGCTCTCAGCAACTGAGCGGAGCTTAGAAAGAAGCAGGATTGAACCAATCTGTCAGTTCCCTGTACCTCGCACTGCAAAGGAGGTCCGGCAGTGGATGGGAATGATGAACTATTGCAGACAGTGGATCCCTAACATTGCTTTGGACACTAAATTATTAACGCCGTATACCAGCTTAGAGGGCGAATTTCAACTAGATTCCGACGCCTTAGGGGCATTTAAGAGATTGAAGGAAGCTTTGTCACAAGCACCCGCATTGGGGAGACCCCTATATGACAGACCATTTCAGTTATACTGTACTATCCTCACTGATTGCTCGACTGCTGTTTTAACTCAAAAAACATGGAGACAAGCATGGACCGGTAGCGTACTACTCCTCGAAACTAGATCCGGTGGCACTGGGACATCCAGTTTGTACTCAGATTTTAACGGCCATTTACAATAGCCTGCAGTCGGCTGCTAATCTGACTTTACAACAGGACATCACTGTATACAGTTCACACTCGGTAACTGCATTATTAGGCCAGCTGCAGACTCAACCTCTTACCATGGCCCCACAAAATAAGTATGAGATATATCTCCTGAATAATCCTAAGCTGCAATTTAAACATTGTACTACCGTCAACCCAGCATGTTTTCTCACAGAGCCACCCCTTGAACAGACTGATCCAGGACACGATTGTTTATCTATAATTAAGGAAGACACTTCTGTCAGAGACGATCTGTCTGATATCCCAATAAAAGATCCGGACATAACTATGTATGTAGATGGGAGTGCCTCTATTGGTTCCTTTGGGGAGAAACTTTCAGGATATGCAATAGTGGACTAGGACGGTAAAACTGTCGAATCTGCTGCTTTTGAATTTCCATATTCTGCCCAACAAGTGGAGCTGTTTGCACTGATAAGAGCTTGTGTCCTCGGGAAAGACCAAAGGGTTAATGTGTATACAGATTCGAGATACGCTTTCGGGGTAGTTCACGATTTTGGACAGTTATGGAAAAACAGAGGGTTTCTGACTTCTGCAGGTACGCAGATTTCCCATCAGAAGTTAGTCTCAGATTTGTTACAAGCCCTTATGTTACCAAGGCAGATTTCAGTTATAAAATGCTCCGCCCACACGACAGGACAGACTCCAGTAGATATAGGGAATAGATATGCTGATCAGGAAGCTAAGGAAGCGTCCCAGACACAGAGGGTGGTTGTCCCTAGAATGATGAGTCTGACTAAAAGCTCAAAACTGAGCAAGTCTCCCTCTGAAAAGGCAATGCCAACCATCCAAGACGTCATTAAATTACAGGAGGACGCTCCTGACTTTGATAAGCAATCGTGGGAACAACTTGGTTGTACTTATGACTGTGTGTCTAAATTGTGGGTTACCCCTGCGGGGCAGACTTGTATGTCAGATGAATTAGCATTATGGGTTATTGAATGTGTACACTTTGCAACTCATTGTTGTACCAAAGCTACTAGTGATACACTGCTGGCCACATGGTGGCATCCTAGGTTGCAAGCCCTAGCCCAGAGCATCAGCAGTCGTTGCCTCATTTGTCAACAACATAACCCTGGAAAGGGAGTGCCTTGCGAATGGGGAAAGACCCCTTTACCTGAAGGTCCCTTTGAGACCCTCCAAATGGACTACATTGAGTTGGAAAGATGTCAGGGTTATAAATATGTTTTAGTCATTGTTGATGCATTTAGTAAATGGATAGAGGCCTATCCGACAATGGATAACAAAGCCTCCACTGTTGTAAAAGTTCTGATGAAAGCGATCATCCCTAGGTACGGAATTCCAAATCAATTGAGTTCCGATAACGGCCCTCATTTTGTGGGTCAGGTGAACAAGGAATTCTGCATCCAGATGGGCATTAAACAGCAGCTACATTGTGCTTACAGACCACAAGCCGCTGGTTTGGTTGAACGTGCTAATCAGACTTTGAAAAATAAACTGGCTAAACTGCAGGCAGAGACTGGTACTACTTGGCTCAAACTTCTTCCTATAGCCTTATTTCAGATACGTACTACCCCGGCTGGGGTAGCACGGTTAAGTCCTGCTGAAATTATATACGGGAGACCCCTCAAGACCCCGTGGAATCAAAACGTTCCGAAAACCGTCCACTTTCACCACATGACAACAGAAATGACTAATTATACTTTGTCATTAACTAAGGCATTGAGAAGCCTCCACTCTCGGGTACGAGCTGCCTACGTCGAACTTCTTCCTATAGCCAGTCCGTCTAAAATCGAACCGGGAACGTACGTGTTAATCAGGAATTGGACAAGGAAAGGACTGGAACCTCGTTGGGAGGGGCCCTCCCAGGTCTTACTCACCACCCCTACCACTGTGAAGGTAGAGGGGAAGAGTGCGTGGGTTCACCTCCACCACTGTAAAACTATCAGTCAAATTTAAGATGCTAACTTCTCTTTTCTCTCAAGAAATCTTCCCTATACAGGTATCGTGACCAGCCATGGAAGTCTTGCCTTGGATCTTCTGCCTTGGACTCTTGCTGACCCTGGGAGTAACCAAAAGGAGAACATGTCGACGGGACCAGCCTAAACGCATATACCACCTATGCCAAGGAGACGTACTTCGGTGCAACGACGATGACCCAGAGGGATTCGGAAGATGGAACGTCACCCGTATGGGCAACTGTACCGGGCTCCAGAGGCAGCCCCACCGTACACTAGAGATGGGAGGTCGATCAGATGGTGCCTTACCCTGTCATTGGACTGAGTGCAAATATGATTATGTCTGTAAACATGAAGGGGAAAGGACCCCTGAGTTGTGTGAACAAGAGAGAGATACACAGAGGCACGATCGGTACCTGAGATTTAACCAAGAGAGAAAGCATAATGGGTTAGCCCCTATGGATATTTTTGACTATCTAAGATTAGAAGGTTCCTTGGGGGAAGATTCGTTAGACTGGCTTTTCAGTGGCTCATGGGAATCGTATCTAATGCATGGATTAGTTATTCTGATTGGAGCAATACTTATTTTCGCCATAATTGTTGTTTCCATTAAAATCCACGGTACGGTAGACAAATCGCAGGTTCCCCGCAGATGCTGGTTGTAAGACAAGCTGAAGTATGTGACAAGAAGGAGACAGAGGATGAAATAAAATATGATGTTGATGAAGAATCTAATAGGCTCTGCTAGGCAGAATTGCTGAGTGGACAACGATTGGTTATCATGAAATGATAAAAGGGGGGAATGAGAATGTCTAAGTGGCAAAGAATGAGAATGTCTAAGTGGCGAAGTAGAGAATGAGAATGTCTAAGTGGCAAAGTAGAAAAGTAGTAATTGGACAAGCAAGGGTTAATTAGAAGCTGCCTAGGTTAGAACAATGGGCCCCTTCAAGGCTAATAGTGAGATGAGTAACTCGTTAGATGTTGGGGTCTGCTTATGCTCATCATTGACATGTTGCCATTAGGGAGTAGGGAGTTTGGTGTAGGTGTCTCTGTACAGCTGGGTGATCAATAGAAAATAATGAGCTTAGTGAAGCCAGAGACATTCCAGGTTAGCTGATAAGGATGTGGGATGATTGGGGGAAAACATTCCAAGCTAGGAGATGAGGAGACATTCATCTATGTCTGTCACTGCAGCGTGATCAGCTAACTGTATTGTCCATGATTGGCCTGTAGTGAGGTAACCCCTCATGGCCAACCTATGCCTGGCTTATGATTGGTATTGACCCTCATGCTAACAATGTTCCAACCCCTATTGATGTGTATAAACGTGTGTGTTTTTCTGTATGTCTTTGTCTTGTTCTGCCAGCATAGGTGGGACTCTATCGGGAGTCCAGATCAATGCTGCAGACCAAGTTCTACTCTAATAAAGTTGTGTTGAACTGCAACGGTGTATTCGAATCAGATTTTGCTGAACCAGACTGAGGGGAAAGAATCGAGTTCATCACTTCCACCGCCTTTTCAGGCAGTGCATTCCAGATCATAACAACTCGCTGTCTGAAAAAAATTCTCTTCATCTGCCCTCTGGTTCTTTTGCCAATTATCTTGAATCTGTTTTCTCTGGTTACTGACCCTCGTGCCAGTGGAAACTTTCTGCTTATTTACTCTAACAAAACACCTCATAATTTTGAGCAAGAAACTCATCTGGGATGCATTGACATGTGGCAACTACTTTAAATTGATTCCTCAGATTGCTGTTGTAAGGAAAGGGATAATCAAACTATGCACGAAGTCTATTAATTTTACACTACTATTGATTTATCTTGATGTTGTAGTAATGCTAAACTATAGCCTTTGATTGTTAAGCAGGGAAGACCTGATGACCTACATCCTAGGGTTCTAAAAGAGGTGGCTGCGGAGATAGTGGATGCATTGGTTGTGATCTTTCAAAATTCCCGAGATTCTAGAACAGTCCCAGTGGATTGGAATGTAGTAAATGTAACACTGCTATTCAAGAAAAGAGGGAGAGAGAAAACAGGGAACTGCAGAACAGTTAGCCTGACATCAGTGAACAGAAAAATGCTGGAATCTGTTATTAAGAACGTGGCAATGGCGCATTGAAAATCATAATATGATTAGGCAGAGTCAACACGGTTTTATGAAACGGAAACCATGTTTGACAAATTTATTAGAGTTTTTTGAGGATGTAACTAACAGGGTAGACCAAGGGGAACCTTTGGATGTAGTATATTTGGATTTTCAAAAGGGATTCGACAAGGTGCCACACAAAAGGTTGTTACACAAATCGGGGCTCATGGGGTTGGGTTATATATTAGCATGAATAGAGGATTGGTTAACGGACAGAAAATAGGGAGTTGGAATAAACACGTCATTTTCAGGTTGGCAGGTTACAACTAGTGGGGTGCTGCAAGGATCAGTGCTTGGGCCTCAGCTATTTATAATCTATATTGATGACTTAGATGAGGGGACAGAGTGTAATGTATCCAAGTGCGCTGACCACTGAATTGTTGAACTAAGACTGATCTGAAAGCAATGGTCTAGTTAGTCACTTCAGTAAACGGAATTTAAAGACATGTCGGTGCATACCGATTCATATATTTCAGAGAACTTTGATCACTTATTAACCAGTGCAGTAAAAATAGTTAATTTTGTAAAGGAAAACATCTGGGTATACATCATCCTGTTTAATTGGGGTTTCTGTAGAAGCAGGACGTTGACTGGCACCGAATGGTACTGAGTTAAAGACAGACTTGCAGTTAAAGTTTCACTCGGGGGACTGGCAATTACATGTAACAAGATTAAAACTATCGATAATCATAGAATAATAGAAAGGTACGGCACAGAAGGAGGCCATTCGGCCCATGGTGTCCATGCCAGCTGAAGAAGACTGGATGGAGTTGTAATTTAACTTTTATATAATTAAGATTCTATGTAATGCAAAAATTTTTGGATTGTGGGGGCACCTAGAGAAATATGTAAAACTGTTTGTTTTTATGACTATTTTCATTCGTAAAGGCCTAAGATGCTGAGTTCAGAATTGCTACACGATTGAGTCTCTCAAGGTTCAGTTGTAAATATTGCCTTTTAAGTTTATGTTTAAGTACTATTACATCTACTGCAAGCTT
Source organism: Heptranchias perlo (assembly GCF_035084215.1). NCBI lineage: Eukaryota > Metazoa > Chordata > Chondrichthyes > Hexanchiformes > Hexanchidae > Heptranchias > Heptranchias perlo. The sequence continues at coordinate 4,250,369 of NC_090337.1, forward strand.
AATTTCAGTGTTTAAGAACCTTATTGATTTGAGGAGTAAATTATAAGTGAGAACTCCCCCTCTACAAGTGGCAACAGACAACGCACGGTCGGAGTTATGTTTCCAACTAAAACATCAGATAAAAATTGATCAATCTCCGGAATAGTAATACAAAATGGTTAAATAAACGGCTTTATATTAGACTGTGGAGTACACTTTTCCCACCTGGTTACAGGGTTTTGAATAAACAAGTAAACGGTACAATTTGAACTTGAAATATAAACGTGTTCCAAAATGAGAATACATCGCAGGATGAGTTAAATTGGCCTAGTTATATAGTGCGCAATCTTTTTGTCCGATGTACTGATAATATCTTTGATACCGTTCACAGAAAAAAAACATAAGCTGTAAAATGTTTTTTGAAACATGACAAAAAAAGGTGTCCAATGAAGCTCTCGTTGGTTGACACAAGGTGGAAAACGGAACCCTGCGGGACAGGTAGATAGCAGATTTTACCCCGGCCTGTCGACTAATCGCAGTTGGTGCTACAAGAGATCAAGAAGTGACTTGCATTTATTTAGCGCCTTTCACGAACTCAGAACGTCCCGAAGCGCTTTGCAGTCAATGAACTACTTTTGAAGTCTTGTCGCTATTGTTGTGTTTGCAAAACCGGCAGAAAAGTTCTGCACAGCAAGATCCCATAAACAGCAATCATATAAATCACCAGATAATCTACTTTTGGTGGAACTGGTTGATGGATACATGCTGAATAGGACAACGGGTAATCACGCTCATCTTTCTCCAACGGTGCCATGGGAGCTTTTCCTCCATTTGACCAGACATATATGGCCCCCGCTTGACGTCTTGTACAACAATCCTCACATCCGAAAATGCAGCACTGCCTGTGTACCGCCCTGAAGTGTGAGCCTAGTTTAAGTGCAGGAATCCTGAACTGGGGCTTCAACCCAGGACCGTCTGACTCAGAGACAAGAGCGCTGCCTGTGAGCCAAGATGGCTCTTATAAGGGTGCTACAGTTGACTTTGGTGTTTGGACACCTAAAGACATCGTCGACAAGTTAATCGGCCTTCCAATATTCCCTGTTGGACAATCCGGGTGTGGGTGTTGGGGAAGGAAACGAGGACGTTTGATTGTGAAGTCTAATTACTGAATCGTCCAATTCTTGTTGCCATTTACTATCAAGGCTTGTGGATAGAATAGGAGAAAAGTAAAAGTAATTTAAAAATATAAGCCATGATAAATATTTGGGCAAAGCGGCTAATTGAAGCTAATATTCTTATTGATAACCCGTTATCCATCCCATTGAAAGGCAAACCAACTTCTCATTCTACGGCACGACGCGATCTCCATCACTAGGAGTTTTTTTTAGTCATTTAGTCATTTCGTTGTTTACAGAAACGAACACATCTTTGTCTTTGTTTCTGTAAACAAGATCAGTCAAAATACTGAGACAGAGTCTGGTAACCGGAACTGATCAAGTTGCGGTTGATCCACATTGTGGAGGCGAAATAAATGATGGTCCTTTCATTACTGAGATGTTGAAGTGTCTTTAGAATTAAAGGAACGCTTGCACGGTAATACATGATATCCCCACCCAGGATGAAGTCGTAGTCAGAGGGAAAGAGAGTGTGGTCATCACCCCAGGAGAGGGCACAGACTTTGGCCCGAGGTCTGCAGGAAGAGGGGATTTTTGCAGAGATGTTTCGTTCTATTTGCTTCTGAAGCTCCGGTTTGTCTGTAATGGTCACGTCTCCACCTGAAACTAGAAACAGAACGACCCGTCTCCGTTACTGGTATCCCGGGAAAAGCCACATCCTCAACTCTGGCTCCAGGGAGCAGAAGATATCGCATTCACGGGAGGAGAAGGACAATGTACGACTCGGTAACATAGTTAGAAGGTGACCCGTGAGGGATGATTCCTGGGTCGCGCTGGTCCAGGTGTAGAACCGTGCTAACCGGGAGCGATGAATTGAATATCAGGGTCCCTCGTGACTGGTCTTTCACCCATTTAAATTAATCTTTGCAAAATCAGGTGCTGGTTTCCCCATCGGCGCTCCCTGAGATGGCAGTTCATTACCGGGAGCGCCAATCAACATGGGAAGAGAAGGAGGCCATTCAGGCCCTCGAGTCAGTTCCCCCATTCACATGGATCGTAGCTGATCTGTACCTCAACCGCATTTATCCGCCTTTGTTCAATATCCCTTGATATCCTTACCTAAAAAATAACTGTCCATTTTAGTCCTGAAAGCTCCAATTGACCCCCAGCATTCACAGCCTATTGGGGGAGAGAGAATTCCAGATTTCTACCACCCTTTGTGTGAAGAAGTGTTTCCTGACATCATCACTGAACGGCCTAGCTCTAATTTTATGATAATGCCCTCTGTTCTGGATTCCCCCACTAAAGGAAATAGTTTCTCTGTATCTCCACTATACAATCCTTTAATCATTTTAAAAATCTCGATTAGATCACCACTCAACCTTTTAAACTCAAGGGAGTACCAACCAAGATTATGCAACCTGTCTTCGTAATTTAACCCCTAAATCACCGGAATCACTCCTCCTAGGTTTATTGGTTACATGAAACATTTAGTTATCATTTACAATCTCCCCCATGATATTCCAGTCGGATTGGCACCTTCAGACCTTCCGCCCCATTGGCAAACAGAAGCTCCCGATATCCGAGGCCCAAACACGCAGCCGGCAGCTGTGCTTTGTTTTCCTGCCGCTGCAAGTGGCAAGAGGCCCCATCAGGGGTCAGGCCACTTGCAGGTCTCCCTGGGCTGTGTAAATGGCTTCGGACAGGAAATCCCGGTGTTCCTGCGGCCGGACCGGAGCAGCGCACTAATGGATGCAGTGCTCCTGACTAATCGGGAAAAATCCATCTGGCCTGATTTATGATAAAAATGGGGATAATGTTGAATTAGTGCGATAATGTAAAACGGCGATATCGGATCAGCTGCCTATTATACATCTCTCCCAGTGTCTTCATTGGCATTGAAAATCCGGAGAAATATAGAACGGGAGGGTGGTCCGATATCGTCCATTTTACAATATCCCCCAAAGTCATAAATTACCCCCATTAGCTGTTCATTGGTTCCAATGTTCCTGTCACATCAGAAAGTGATGCCTTGCTGATCCTGTTGGTAGACCGGGTCCCTTTTACTCACCTAGAAGGACGGTTAGAATACCCAAGATTCCAGTGTCTGCACCCAGTTCAATCACTTTCTTCTGCGAGAAATTCATCTTCTGTTCATCAAAGTATTGACACAAACCAAGAGCCTTGAAAAAAATCAACACACCGATGTTACAAATGCAGCACACGGATTGTCCTGGCAAGAAATGCAGCAACGAAACAGCATCAATCCTCCCTCCCCTGCATCCCTGGGTTCGAGAGTGCTGCACAGAGCAATGACGTAAAACGCCATTTTCAGCCATTTCACGGGTACCCAGGCCCCGTGTAATATCGACAGCCTGGAGGAACCCGTTTTTCACATATATTTACAATTTGAGAGGTTTCAGGTTATAGGAACTGTTCCTCAACTCCTCTTCCTCAGCTTCACTTTAGCCTAAGGCTCCTGATCTTTGGCCACCTGCTACGTTTTGTTGCGATGGAGTGGGGGAGTGGAAAAGATGGGCAGGTCGGTGGACTTTCTCGTGGCTCTGCTCCTAGGCCTGGTCAAAGTTGCTATCCACGGGTCCAGGACGTGTGGCATCCGTGGTGAAAGGTCGCTCAGACTGTCGGCCTCTCTGACACAGTCCTGTGCGTGCCTGGTAGCCCTGGACAGGGATCACTAGGTGTCCACTGGACACCTGAGGGTTCCCGCGGCCGATGGGCACCACAGGACATTTACTGCAACAAAAACAGTAGTGATTTAAGGTCAGTTTATTTTGAGCATCCTTCAGTTTAATTGAACTATTTTTGGTTTATTAGTGGTGGCCTTCTCATGAGGGAACACTTTTTTTTATTCGTTCATGGGATGTGGGCGTCGCTGGCGAGGCCGGCATTTATTGCCCATCCCTAATTGCCCTTGAGAAGGTGGTGGTGAGCCGCCTTCTTGAACCGTGTGGTGAAGGTTCTCCCACAGTGCTGTTAGGAAGGGAGTGCCAGGATTTTGACCCAGCGACAATGAAGGAACGGCGATATATTTCCAAGTCGGGATGGCGCGTGACTTGGAGGGGAACGTGCAGGTGGTGTTGTTCCCATGTACCTGCTGCTCTTGTCCTTCTAGGTGGTAGAGGTCGCGGGTTTGGGAGGTGCTGTCGAAGAAGCCTTGGCGAGTTGCTGCAGTGCATCCTATGGATGGTTCACACTGCAGCCACAGTGCGCCGGTGGTGAAGGGAGTGAATGTTTAGGGTGGTGGATGGGCTGCCAATCAAGCGGGCTGCCTTGTCCTGGATGGTGTCGAGCTGCTTAAGTGTTGTTGGAGCTGCACTCATCCAGGCAAGTGGAGAGTACTCCATCACACTCCTGACTTGTGCCTTGTAGATGGTGGAAAGTCTTTGGGGAGTCAGGATGTGAGTCCCTCGCCGCAGAATACCCAGCCTCTGACCTGCTCTTGTAGCCACAGTATTTATATGGCTGGTCCAGTTAAGTTTCTGGTCAATGGAGACCCCCAGGATGTTGATGGTGGGGGATTCAGCGATGGTAATGCCGTTGAATGTCAAGGGTGTGGGAGTGGTGAAAATCTCTCTTGTTGCAGACGGTCATTGCCTGGCACTTGTCTGGGTGCGAATGTTACTTGCCACTTATGAGCCAAGCCTGGATGTTGTCCAGGTCTTGCTGCATGCGGGCACAGACTACTTCATTATCTGAGGTGTTGCGAATGGCACTGAACACTGTGCAATCATCAGTGAACATCCCAATTTCTGACCTTATGATGGAGGGAAGGTCATTGATGAAGCAGCTGAAGATGGTTGGGCCTAGGACACTGCCCTGAGGAAATCCTGCAGCAATGTCCTGGGGCTGAGATGATTGGCCTCCAACAACCACTATCATCTTCCTTTGTGCGAGGTATGACTCCAGCCACTGTAGAGTTTTCCCCCTCATTCTCATTGACTTCAATTTTACTATAGCTCCTTGGTGCCACAATAGGTCAAATGCTGCCTTGATGTCAAGGGAAGTCACTCTCACCTCACCTCTGGAATTCAGCTCTTTTGTCCATGTTTGGACCAAGGCTGTAATGAGGTCTGGAGCCAAGTGGTCCTGGTGGAACCCAAACTGAGCATCGGTGAGCAGGTTATTGGTGAGTAAGTGCCGCTTGATAGCACTGTTGATGACAGCCTCCATCACTTTGCTGATGATTGAGAGTGGACTGATGGGGCGGTAATTGGCCGGATTGGATTTGTCCTGCTTTTTGTGGACAGGACATACCTGGGCAATTTTCCACTTTGTCTGGTAAATGCCAGTGTTGTAGCTGTACTAGAACAGTTTGTCTAGAGGCGCAGCTAGTTCTGGAGCACAAGCCTTCAGCACTACAACCGGGATGTTGTCGAGGCCCGTAGCCTTTGTTGAATAAATGCACTCAGCCGTTTCTTGATATCACGTGGAGTGAATCGAATTGGCTGAAGACTGGCTCCTGTGATGGTGGGGATATCGGGAGGAGGCCGAGATGGATCATCCACTTGGCACTTCTGGCTGAAGGTGGTTGCAAATGCTTCGGCCTTGTCTTTTGCAAGCACGTGCTGGACTCTGCCATCATTAAGGATGGGGATGTTCACAGAACCTGCTCCTCCCGTTAGTTGTTTAATTGTCCACCACCATTTACGACTGGATATGGCAGGACTGCAGAGCTTTGATCTGATCCGTTGGTTGTGGAACAACTTAACTCTGTCTATAGCATGTTGCTTCCGCTGTTTAGCATGCATGTAGTCCTGTGTTGTCGCTTCACCAGGTTGGCACTTCATTTTTCGGTAAGCCTGGTGCTGCTTCTGGCATGATCTTCTACTCTCCTCATTAAACCAGAGTTGATCCCTGGCTTGTTGGTAATGGTGGAGTGAGGAAAATGCTAGGCCATGAGGTTTCAGATTGTGCTGGAATACAATTCTGCTGCTGCTGATGGCCCACAGCGCCTCATGGATGCCTAGTTTTGAACTGTTAGATCTGTTCTAAATCTATCCCATTTAGCACATTGAAAGTGCACACAACAGGTTGGATGGTGTCCTCAGTGTGAAGACTGGACTACGTCACCACAAGGACTGTGCGGTGGTCACTCCTTCCAATACTGTCATGGATTGATTCATCTGCGACAGGTAGATTGGTGAGGACGAGGTCAAGTAGGTTTTTCCCTCGTGTTGGTTCGCTCACCACCTCCTGCAGGCCCAGTCTGGCGGTTATGTCCTTCAGGACTCGGCCAGCTCGGTCAGTAGTGGTGCTACCGAGCCACTTTTGGTGATGGACATTGAAGCCCCCCACCCAGAGTACATTTTGTGCCCTTGCTACCCTCAGTGCTTCCTCCAAGTTGTACTTAACATGGAGGAGGACTGATTCATCAGCTGAGGGAGGGCGGTAGGTGGTAATCAGCAGAAGGTTTCCTTGCCCATGTTTGACCTGATGCCATGAGATTTCATGGGGTCCAGAGTCAATGTTGAGGACTCCGAGGGCCACTCCCTTCAGACTGTAAATCACTGTACTGCCACCTCTGTCCTGCCGGTGGGACAGGACGTACCCAGGGATGGTGATGGAAGAGTTTGGGACGTTGGCTGAAAGGTATGATTCTGTGAGTATTGCTGTGTCAGGCTTTTGCTTGACGAGTCTGTGGGACAGCTCTCTCAATTTTGGCACAATTCCCCAGATGTTAGTGAGGGGGACTTTGTAGGGTCGACTGGGCTTGGTTTGCCTTTGTCGTGTCTGATGCCTACTGGTCCGATGTCGGGTCGTCCATCCTGTTTTATTCTTATTATCACTTTTTGTAGCGAAATTGTACAACTGAGTGGCTTGCTAGGCCATTTCCGAGCGGATTAGGAAACAACCATTTTAGCCTTCCTCATATGTAATGATCTTGTCAACAGGTATTCTTACCGTCCTGCTTTTGGAGGTTTATGTGTCATCATGTGGAGGAATTAAGAACTGCAGGAATTACCATTGCCATTCTAGTTGCAATTACAACGATGTAGTGGGAGCGTCACACTGTTACCAAGAGGACGAATATATCTAGCTATATATCAATAATATATTAAAACCTTGCATCACAGTATAGTCCCTGTCATTTTTCCATTGTGACTTGCCTACAATGAACACATTTATGAAGGAATCTCCATGTGTAAACTTGTCGCGCTGTAATTACATCCTTGCTCCAGTGGAGGCACTTTAGACCATCTCTTCCCCCGAAGCAACTGCTGTAATTTACTGCGTTTCAAAGCAAACCTAAGTTGCACTCTGTGATGGTATAAACTCACCAGCACAAATGAAGTAACATTATCAATGCACCCAGTTGACTCCTGCTGAGCCCCCACATTCTCTGGAGAGAGTGCAGGGAAGATTTACAAGAATGTTGCCAGGGCTTGAACATTGCAGCTACGAGGAGAGATTGGATATGCTGGGGTTGTTTTCCTTGGAGCAGAGGAGGCTGAGGGGAGACTTGATTGAGGTGTACAAAATTATGAGGGGCCTAGATAGAGTATACAGGAAGTATTGGGTTCCCCTAGTGGAGAGTTCAAGAACTAGAGGACATAGATTAAAGCTGATTGGTGGAAGGATTAGAGGGGACATGAGGAAAATCTTTTTTACCCAGAAGGTGGTGGGTGTATGGAATTCGCTGCCTGAATTGGTGGTAGAGGCAGGGACCCTCATGTCTTTTAAAAAGTACCTGGACCTGCACCTAAAGTGCTGAAAGCTGCAGGACTACAGACCGGGTGCTGGAAGGTGCGATTAGAATGTGCACCTGGTTGCTCTTCGAGCCAGCGCAGACACGATGGGCCGAATGGCCCCCTTCTGTGCTGTATCTTTTCTATGTTTCTATATGACAAGAGCAAACGGACATGACCTACTCCGTTAATGGTAGGGCGTTGGGGAGAGTTATCGAACAAAGAGATCTAGGAGTACAGGTTCATAGCTCCTTGAAAGTGGAGTCACAGGTGGATAGGGTGGTGAAGAAGGCATTCGGCATGCTTGGTTTCATTGGTCAGAACATTGAATACAGGAGTTGGGATGTCTTGTTGAAGTTGTACAAAACATTAGTAAGGTCACACTTGGAATACTGTGTACAGTTCTTGTCACCCTATTATAGAAAGGATATTATTAAACTAGAAAGAGTGCAGAAAAGATTTACTAGGATGCTACTGGGACTTGGTGGTTTGACTTATATGGAGAGGTTGGATAGACTGAGACTGTTTTCCCTGGAGAGTAGGAGGTTTAGGGGTGATCTTATAGAAGTCTATAAAATAATGAGGGGCATAGATAAGGTAGATGGTCAAAATCTTTTCCCAAAGGTAGGGGAAGTAACATTATCAATGCACCCAGTTGACTCCTGCTGAGCCCCCACATTCTCTGGAGAGAGTGCAGGGAAGATTTACAAGAATGTTGCCAGGGCTTGAACATTGCAGCTACGAGGAGAGATTGGATATGTTGCCCCTCTGGACCCTTTTGTATCTCTCCCCTCTCACCTTAAATCTATGCCCCCCTCGTCACACTGTTACCAAGAGGACGAATATATCTAGCTATATATCAATAATATATTAAAACCTTGCATCACAGTATAGTCCCTGTCATTTTTCCATTGTGACTTGCCTACAATGAACACATTTATGTGCTGGTGAGTTTATACCATCACAGAGTGCAACTTAGGTTTGCTTTGAAACGCAGTAAATTACAGCAGTTGCTTCGGGGGAAGAGATGGTCTAAAGTGCCTCCACTGGAGCAAGGATGTAATTACAGCGCGACAAGTTTACACATGGAGATTCCTTCATAAATGTGTTCATTGTAGGCAAGTCACAATGGAAAAATGACAGGGACTATACTGTGATGCAAGGTTTTAATATATTATTGATATATAGCTAGATATATTCGTCCTCTTGGTAACAGTGTAACGAGGGGGCATAGATTTAAGGTGAGAGGGGAGAGATACAAAAGGGTCCAGAGGGGCAATTTTTTCACTCAAAGGGTGGTGAGTGTCTGGAACGAGCTGCCAGAGGCAGTAGTAGAGGCGGGTACAATTTTGTCTTTTAAAAAGCATTTGGACAGTTACATGGGTAAGATGGGTATAGAGGGATATGGGCCAAGGGCAGGCAATTGGGACTAGCTTAGTAGTATAAACTGGGCGACATGGACATGTTGGGCCGAAGGGCCTGTTTCCATGTTGTAAACTTCTATGATTCTAAGATTCTAACTTACAGCATCCCAGACCATTATTCCAAATGCGAGCTTAGACATCGGCTTCACACCGATTTCCAAAACGAGACAATGCACTCGGTAGAAATATTTGTGAGTGAAATCATCGACCCCTTGGACAATGCGAGTCGAACTTTTTCTCAGCAGGTTGTCATCTTCCTCTCTCAATTCAGCTGGATATCCCATGATCTTCTGTAGCTCCCTGGTAGATCCCGGTAAATCTCTGGTGGATCCCGGTAAATTTCTGGTCGGCCTGCTTGGATCTTCACTTGTTTCCGGCTATATAAAAATACATTTTCGAAAATCGTGATTTGGAAAGGTTGGAAACGTCATTTCTTTTTAAAATCATTGAGCACGGTATAGGCACATTCGGGTAGACACTGGTCTCGGGTGATTGTGCAAAATTGTCGGTATGGAATGTTGTACGCCCCACCTGATATTCGCTTCTATTGAAGACAATGGGACTGAATATCTGGCGGGTGGTATAACAGGCGGTCAGTGCGACGCCACTTGTGTGGTACTACTCCGGCCCAAACCAAATTTCTACCCCAATGGCTGAACTGGGTAATGAATATTAACGTTGAATAAAGAAAGAAAACAGCAGTGGACTGATACACTTACAAACATTGATCTTAGAAACAGCGACATTTAAAGCTGTGGTCGGTAAAACCTTTCCAAAGAAACATTTTGTTTTGCCATAAAAAAGTACACTGTTGCAAGAAATAAAAATCACAATTACCAATAAATAAAATAAATTACATTCAGTAACGAGTAACTTTAAAAGTCGGCCTTGCTGTGCTGAACTTGCTTTACATTTTGCAGAAGGCACAATTCCTAAGAGTTCACCAGCAGATCACTGGCAACTTCTAGATAGCTAGCTGCATTGGCCAGTGCCATGATAACCTTTGGTTAAAAAAAACAAATACATTACACTGATTCATGCATCCAAAGATCTCAACATCTTCCCATTATAGCATCCAATTTCTTTCTTAAATTATTCCAGGGTTTTTCCCTCTATCCAGACGTTAATTCCACACATGGATCCCTCTTTCTGTGTGAAGAATTTACTGATATCTACCCTAACGTTACACTTTTCTAGTTTGATCCTCTGTCCCCAAGGTCTACTCCTACAGCTTAGTTGAAAGCAATGTTCCAGATTACTAAACCTTTATAATATCACCTCTCAAATACTTCCTTTTCAGGCTGAAAAGTTCAAATCCGTCCAGTGTTTTCCTCACAAGTCTTATCCCTCACGCTGGGGAGCAGCCTCTCCACTGCCCCCCGTGCTTGAATGTCTCTCTTGATTTTGGCGACCAGATCTGGACATATTATTCCAGCTCTGACTGGAGTACGATACAGTTTAATCATTACTTCCTCTGATGTAATGTACTGTTTTGGGTATGTTGTTCAGCATCCTATTGTCTTTGTTGATTGCTGCTTTGCATTAGTTGGCCATGTTTAGTGTTGATTCCATGAAGACTCCTGGGTCTCTTTCAGTTTCATCCTTTGCTATTTCAGCGCCATTCATGGAGTATGCATGTCATCTACTTTTCCTCTGTCTCTACCAAATCCCATCTGCCATTGTTCTTCCCATTTCCATATTGCATCCAACTCATTCTATAATTTCTGGGCTGCCTCTCCCAATTCTACTTTCTCTCTTTGTTTGGTATCATTTGAAAATGTGACACTTTGCATTGAGTTTCTGAATTCAGGTCATTTATGTAAATTATAAATAGCAGTTGTCCCAGTACTGAGTGCACAGCGACTCCCCTCAGTATTCCATCCCACTCGGATGTAAATCCTCTTTCTAAATTTAATTAATAGCCTTTTGTGTTGAAGTTTATTAAAAAGCATTTTTGGAAATCGAGATACATTGCATTATTGGGCTTAACACAGTCCATTTAGGTTGTTGTCACTTCATCAAAGATGTTGAGGGGGCTGGACAGGCAGCATATTCTCCTTCTGAATCTACGCTGATTGCTGTTATCTAGGCTATTGTTATACAGATGATTCTGAAATGTATTCCTGATACTCAGTTCTACAACATCTGCAACTTGCATTTATATAGCGCTTTTAACAGTGAAAGAATATTCCTTGGTGCTTCACAGAAGCGTAATATGACAAGCAATCAACACTAAGGCAAAGAAGGAGAGGTGACTAAAAACGTGGTCAAAGTGGTAGCTTTTGAAGAGGGTGCTGAAGGAACATATGGAACTGGAGGGGCAGAATGAAGTGGCTGGGAATGGAAATTCCAGAGCTTAGAACCTAGCTGGTGAAAGTATAGCCACCAGTGGTGGGCTGAAGGGATTTTAGGTAGAGATTACAGATATAACGAGGGGTGAGGCCAGAAGGGACTTGAACACGAGGATGAGAATTTTACCTTTGAGGTGTTGGTCGACCGGGAGCCAATGTGGGTCACTGAATGCAGGAATGATGGGAAAGTTGCAGGGTTTTGTATAAGCCAATGTTCATGGAAAGATCGGGATTGAAGTCCAGCCAGGAAAGCATTGGAATAGTCTAGTCTGGAGGCAATAAAGGCATGGGTGAGGATTTCAGCAGCAGATGGGCTGAGGCAGGGTAGGAGACAGGCAATGATATGAAGATGGAATTAGGCGGTCTTTGTGATGTGGAGGGTATGATGTTAGAAGCTCAGCTGGGGGGTCAATAGAACACAAAGATTGTCAACAGTCTGGTTCAACCTGTGACAGTGGCCGGGTGGGGGGCAACGGAAGAGACCGTATCAGTGGCTTGGGAACGGAGTTCGCATTGGGGACCGAAAGCAATCTTTGCCTTCCTAATGTTTAACCATAAAAAAACATGCGACTCATTTAAGACTGGATGTTGGAAAAGCAGTCTGACAACACAGAGGCAGTGGAGGGGTCGACGGGTGGCGGCGAGGTAAAGCTGGGTATGGGTATGCGTGTCCATACATAGGGATTGACTGCCTTCTACGCTACAGTCTGTCTCATCTGGGATCCTATTTCCTCCCTGCTCTCCCCCCACTTTCTCATTTAAATGATTTTTTTATTGGTGTCTCAGTGTTCCTCAAAATCTCTTTGTCCCTACTTGAAATAACTGTAGACCGTCTCTCCTATTCTATTGTTATTATGTTCCATATTTATTTTTATTTTATTTTTTATCCTGGGAGGATCCCCACTTATTTATGAAGGTAGCATTCTTGTTCTCACACATGCTGTCACCCAGTCATTTACCTCCTCAATTCTTTTGGTGATCTCTCCTCCCTTTCCAAATACTGGGACTATACCAGAGAACATTACACTAGCTTTGGGTTTTGAGGCAATCCTCACATATGAGGCTTTTAGGGCTCCTGTTATTTGACCCTGTATCATATCACCGTGCATGGACTATTACCATTGTCTCCGTATCTGACCTCTTCAGTATCACTTCTAAAATTCTTCAGTATGTACTGCTCCAGCTCCAGGTACATAACTCAGCCTTCTCATGGAATCATACAGCGCAGAACGAGGCCATCCAGCCCATCGTGCCTGTGCCGTCTCTTTGGAAGAGCTATCCAATTAGTCCCACTCAAGTAGGTATCACCCTTGCAACACACATGGATGTACAGTTTCCTGAGCAAAGAATCACCTTGACTACAATCTCTCTGTGACCTACCCACGGTCTCTTAATCCAGGCTGCAGCTGGTTTTCTAACAACCTGTACTTCTGGACCTTGTGCCATTCGGTGGTGTTGGACTGTGCTTGGTATCCATTTGCTAGTTTAATACTTAGTCCGCAGTGAGGAGAGCAATGCAGAAAATTAGGAATAATATGACTATGAATACAGACAGCAACGAAGAAGAAAAAGCAGATAAGGGAGCCCGAGGTGATAAAGGCAAACGTGAGGTGACAACCAAAGATGGAAAGCAGAGATATGAAAATAGCCAGGGAGGATTGGTGCAGGAGACTAGGAGAAAAGATTGTTGATTTTCTATTAAAACATATTCTCATCTCCTCACTGATGTAATGGTGGGTAATGGCTTCAAACTTCGATTTGCCGTAAAAAAAATGAAATAAATTGCATGCTTTACTATTTCGATCATTTTAAAAGATGTGAAACTCACTTCAGTTCTCGAGAGTTGCGGTAAAATGTTTAACTCTGTCCAGCGCAGCTGATACGCCCTACACACTGACAATGAACTACATCAATAGCCGAGGAGTTAGAACGCAATATTTATCAGCAACATTTCAAACCACGAGATTTTGAAACAATATTGTGAGTTCACCAACAACGGATACAAATCACAGGCTGACAGAAAGCTGAGTGGAAAGTTTTTTTGTTTAGCGGTGATGTGTATATGTGCGGAGGGGGTAGAAAGTCATTCGCTGCATTTGGACCCAGTGTTTTATACAATATGCACATTGGTAAGGGAGTGGATTTGAGAGAGACACCCAGACAATTAGGCAGCAGTTAGAGATCACTGGAAGATTGTTTCACTTGAAAACTACATATGCAGTCAGAGAGCAGGAGAGAGAACGAGGGAGAGTAACAGAGGCAGGGAGATATAGTAAGAGAGAGGGAGATACACACAGTTACAGGGTAATGGAGATACAGGGAGATTTATTAAGGGAGAATTGTATGGTGATAGGAGAATAACAGATACAGGGAGATATAGTAAGAGGGAGAAAGAAACAGCTGGCGACAGGGAAGTAACAGAAACCTAGGAGGTGGACTGAAATTCTTTCTTAGCAGGATGAAATGTCACTTTATACTCTTGTTTAATATTTTGTTAAAATTCACCGTAACAGAAAATTTTACTTCAGGAAGAGAGACCAGGTAAGAATAACAGAGAGAAAGAGAAAAACACGGAGAGAGGTTAAGCATAACGAGAGGATAAAAACAGAGACAGAGTTAGAATATATAGAAAAAGAGACGGTATGAATAAGCGAGCGAAACACAGAGGGATGGTAAGATTAAGGGTCAGAGAAATAAAGACACAGGATAATAAGAGACAAATCGCAGAGAAACGGTAAGAATAAGAGAAAGAGAAACACAAAGACATGGTAAGAATAATAAACACAGGAGTGTTCCTGTCTGGAGAGTCTAGAACTAGTGGGCATAGTCTCAGGATAAGGGATTGGCCATTTAAGACTGAGATGAGGAGAAATTTCTTCACTCAGAGGGTTGTGAATCTTTGGAATTCTGTGCCCAGAGGGCTGTGGATGCTGAGTGGGTGAGTATATTCAAGGCTGAGATGGATAGATTTTTGGACTCTAGGGGAATCCAGGGATATGGGGATTGGGCAGGAAAGTGGAGTTGTGGTCGAAGATCAGCCATGGTCTGATTGAATGGTGATGGAGCAGGCTCAAGGTGCCGTATGGCCTACTCCTGCTCCTATTATGTTCTTATGGGAGGGGAGTGCGTGTGTGAGAGAGAGGCTCCTATTGACTTCAGAAGAAGCCATGTATTGGGCTCTTTGCCATCCAGACGTTAGTGGGGTGGATGGGAAATGTCAGTGGATTCGGTCTGAATAGAATTGGGCGCTCCTGTCTTAATGGGTTAAGCTTTGTCCCGGAACTTAGTAAATCAATCAAAATAGCGAAATGCGCCACACATACGCTCTATTATACGTGTCATTATGTGAATTTCTCAGGGTGATTCATGGCCACAGCTCCGTTGAATCACAGTCTCCTCCTTCAGTGCTTAATTACAACAATCCTTTTGAACCCAAACCGGGCAATGGAAGTAACATATTTTCCACAGTGGCTGTTCCTGACCGCACTAAATTCATTAATAAACTAATATGAATAATAAATTCATTGCACAATGACGGAATACGGAGTTTGCAGGTGAAGCGGAGTGGAACTTGGAGAAACTTCCTTATCATATTGTTCAGCCTTGAAATCGCAACAAATTGTGAATTTCTGGATGAACGTAGATGGTGTTGACCAGTGACATGATGTTTCTCAAACATTACTATGTTTCAAGTACGCCAGTTGATTGACCGAAGCCTGACGCAGGTTGAGGGTAAAGCAGTAAACATGGCTGAGGACCCAAGAGGAAGTCCACTTTGGTCTCCCTAATATTGTATCAACATTAAACACGGTGAGCATTCATTACATGACATATCCATCCATTTTGAGAGCAGGACTGATTAGTTCTCAGGTGACTAACTTGTGGGATGAGTACTACCTTGCAAAGATCCCAGAGCGTGCCTTGCAGGAAGAGGCCATTTATGACGATGATCGCCCGGGGGATTCCACTGGGGAATTAGCTGCTGAAACTACAACCCAATCTGCTGGTGTACTTTCACGAACTATGTCACGGCATCTTACTTGCGTCAAGAAACACTCGGGAGGAAGTAACTACTCATTCAAAGGTTGTTCACTGTGTGAGTCACTGAGTGGAAATGCGGATGACTGCCATTCCTCCAGTGAGAGTGGAGAAACTACTATCAGCTGAGAACAACAACAACAACTTGCATTTATATAGCTCCTTTAAAGTAGTAAAACATCCCAAGGCGCTTCACAGGAGCGATTTTCAACAAAATTTGACACCAAGCCACATAAGGAGATATTAGGGCAGGTGACCAAAAGCTCGGTTAAAGAGGTAGGTTTTAAGGAGCATCTTAAAGGAAGAGAGAGAGAGGTATTGAGGTGGAGAGATTTAGGGAGGGAATTCCAGAGCTTAGGGCCTAGCCAGCTGAAGGCCAATGGTGGAGTGATTGAAATCCACGATTCGCAAAAGGCAAGAATTGGAGCAGTCCAGAGATCTGGGAGGGTTGTAGGGCTGGAGGAGGTTACAGAGATAGAGAGGGGCGAGGATGAGAATTTTATAATCAAAGCGTTCCCGAACCAGGAGCCAATGTAGGCAGTGAACACAGGGGGTGATGGGTGAAAGGGACTTGGTGCGAGTTAGCATACGGGCAGCAGAGTTTTGGATGAGCTCAAGTTTACCGATGGTGGAAAATGGGAGGCCGGCCAGGAGAGCATTGGAATAATCAAGGCTAGAGGTAACAAAGGCATGGATGAGGGTCTCAGCAGCAGATGAGCTGAGGTAGGGGTGGAGACGGGCAATGTTATCGAGCTGGAAGTAGAAGGTCTTGGTGATGGTGTGGATATGTGATTGAAAGCTCACATCAGGAACAAATAAACTGCCAAACTGTGAATGGTCTGATTCAGCCTGAAGATATCGGCTAGGGAGAGGGATGGAGTTGATGGCTAGGGAACGGAGTTTGTGGTGGTGACCAAATGCAATGATTTCAGTCTTCCCAATATTTAGTTGGATGGAAATGTTTGCTCATCCAGTACTAGATGTCAGACACGCAGTGTGACAAACCAGAGACAGTGGAAGGGTCAAAAGAGGTAGTGGTGAGGCAGAGCTGGGTGTCGTCAGCATACATGTGGCACCTGATGTTATGTCTTTGGATGATGTCACCGAGGGGCAGCATGTTGATGAGAAATAGGAGGTGGCCACGGATAGACCCTTGGGGAACTCCAGAGGTAATGGCATGGGAGCGGGAAGAGAAACCATTGGAGGTGATTCTCTGACTACGATTGGATAGATAAGAATGGAACCAGGTGACCACAGTCCCACCCAGCTGGATGATGGAGGACAGGCGTTGGAGGAGGATGGTGTGGTCAACCGTGTCAAAGGCTACAGACATGTTGAGCAGGATGAGATGGATAGTTTACCATCATCGCAGTCACATAGGATGTCACTTGTGACTTTGATAATGACCGTTTCAGTACTGTGGCAGGGGCAGAAACCTGATTGGAGGGATTCAAACATGGCGTTGTGGGAACGATGGACATAGATTTGGGAGGTGAGAACATGTTCAAGGAATTTGGAGAGGAAAGGGAGGTTGGAGATGGAGCGGCAGTTTGCAAGGACAGAGAGGTCAATGATTTTTTTTTGAGGAGAGGGGTGATAATGGCAGATTTGAAGGGGAAGGGGACAATGCCTGAGGAGAGGGAACAGTTAACAATATCAGCTAACATGGCGACCAGTTAGGTAAGTTGGGTGGTCAGTAGTTTGGTGGAAATAGGGTCAACAGACCTGAAGGTGGGTCTCATGGTCAAGATGAGCTTGGAGAGGGCATGAGGGGAGATAGGAGAGAAACTAGAGAAAGATGTGAGTTCAGGGCTAGGGCAGGGGGGAACTGGAGGGGAAGTTTGGCTTGGTGGGCTAAGGGAAGGGAGGGAAGTGGCAGAGGCAGCTGAACAGGTGGCCTCAATCTTAGTGACAAAGTAATCTATGAGCTCCTTGCATTTGTTGTTGGAGGTGAGGGTGGAGGGGGCAGGGGAGAAGGCTTTAAGAAGATGGTTTGTAGTATAGAAGACAAGCCGGGGGCTATCTTTTCATTCCAGGATGATCCTGGAAGACAAGGATCTCAGGGTCTCAATCTTCAAAACAGCTATCATTTGGGAGCATCAATCTCGTGTGCAGGCAGTGGAGATGTTTCGAAGCATATGGTTGAGATGATGAACAAATGGGATGAGCCCACTGTTACCATCTGCAACACATTGTGCTGAGTTCCCCATCACCTGCAGAGCGCCCTGGAGACGGTGGCAGCCTGGGAAATATCCATGGCATCAAGATGCCGGGAACAGCTTCTAAGTGCATTGGTGACTTCTGTAATGGCAGCTACTGCTCCGTCAATACCTTGAGACTTAGCTCGAATGCTACATTGTCTCAGGGCTTCCAAGACCTGGTCTGTACTGACACCCACATGCAGGTTCTTTGGGCCTCTGCCCAGCAAAAGTGAGCTGCAAGATGTCAATGTCTCTAGTCTTTCCCACCAATGCTTGCACAAGAGGGAATCTCAGACATGGGCCTGGCACCCCTTGCCACTCCAAGAGAAATGCTGCCAGAAACTAGTCCCTCTGGGACAGCTGCTTCCTGAGATAAGGATCACCTCAATCCTCCATTGGTCCTGGGGACTATCCCGGTTACCCATCATTTAACTGTTTCCCACTCAGGGAGCTCCTCGTAGGAATAGTAGTGTAAGTGTATAAGCAAGTATGCAAGGGTAGGGGTTTGGTTATTAGGTAGGAGACAGAGAGTAGGAATAATGGGGATATAGTCCAATTTACAGGATGTGACTAGTGGTGTCCCCCAGGGAAGTGTACTGGGGCCTCAGATTTTCACTGTATTTATCAATGACTTAGATGAACGAATGAAGAGCCGTATATCCAAGTTTGCTGATGACACTATGTTAGGTGGTACAGTAAGTAATGTAGATGGAAGCAGAAAGTTGCAAAGAGACAATGATAGATTAAGTGAGTGGGAAAAACTATGACAGATGGAGTTCAATGTGAGAAAGTGTGTGGTCATCCACTTTGGACCTAAGAAAGGCAGATCAGAGCATTTTCTAAATGATAAGAAGCTAGAAACTGTGGAGGAGCAGAGAGATTTAAGGGTTCAAGTACAGAAATCACTAAAAGCTAGTGGACAGGTACAAAAAATAATTTAAAAGACTAATGGAATATTAGTCTTTATCTCAAGGGAGTTGGAATACAAAGGGTTGGAAGTTATCTTACAGCTATACAGAGCTCTGAAGTTACTGCATTCAGTTCTGCACTGCATCTCAGGAAGGATATATTGGCTTTGAATGAGTTGCAGTGCAGATTCACCAGAATAATCCTGGGACTAAAAGGGTTAAATTATGAGGCCAGGTTGCATAGTCTAGGCTTGTATTCCCTTGAGCATAGAAGGTTAAGAGGTGATATAATTGATGATGTGGAATTTACGCTAGGGGTACAATCAGCAAAATGTGCCCAGAATGCGCTGTACACTGCATCGGTTTTGCCAATTTGAAGTCACGATGAAGTTTCCATGCAACTTTGTTAGCATGAACGCGAATGTAAAATCTACCAGGAATCAGTGCAATCAAGCAGTTTAATCAATCATAAATGATTCGTGACTGAAACAGAGCATTCTCCAGCATCACAAATAGGAGTGGGATTGCCAGGAAATGAACCATTCTTCTACTGACTGATTTAACGCTCTCTGCTTTTTGTCTCTCTTAATCTCACTCTGTGTCTTTAGTTCTCTGTCCCTTAATCTTATCACATCTCTATGTTTCTCTCTCTTATTCTTACCATCTTTTTTTCTTTGTAACCTAACTCTATCTCTGTTTTCTCTCTGTGATTTTTAACCGGGCTCTCTGTGATTCTCTTCCCGAAGTAAAATTTTCTGCCGTGGGAATTTTTAACAAAAATAATCGACAAGAGTATGAAATGACATTTCATCCCACAAAGAAGGAATTTCTATACATCTTCCAGGTTTCTGTTGCTCTCCTATCGCTCTCTGTTTCTTTCTTCCTCTTACTATCTCTCTGTAGCTATGTTACTCTCCTAACGCTATATGCTACTCGCTTACTATATCTCCCTGAGTCTCTATTAACCTGTCAGTATATGTATCTCTCTCTCTCTCACTGTAGCTCCCTATGTCTCTGTTACTCTCCATCATTCTCTCTCCTACTCTGACAGCTTATTGTTTTCACTGCGGAATATTCTTCCAGTGTAACTGCTGCCGAATTATTCGGGTGTCTCTCCCAACTCCACTCCCTGATTAATGTGCATATTGTATAAAACACCGGGTCCAAATTATAGCGAATGACTTTTTACCCCGTCCCATAAACGTACACCACCACAAAACAAAAATCTCTTCACTAAGCTCTCTGTTGACGTGTAGCTTCTTTGTTGGTTGTTGGTGATCTCGCAATATTGTGTCAAAATCTCATGGTTTGAAATCTTGCTGATAAGCGACAAGTTACATATTGTGCTCTGACCCCCTCGGCTATTGACATGGCTCCTTGTCAGTGTGTCGGGCATATCAACTGCGCCGGACAGAGTTAAACATCTTACCAGAGCTCTGGAGGACAGAAGTGAGTTTCATATTTTTTTTAATGATTGAAATAGTAAACTCTGTAATTTATTTCATTTTACTTTTGATTGCAAATCGAATGTTGAACGCTTATGACCACATAAATCCAATAGGGTTTGTACCCATTATCTGCCATGACTTCAGAGAGGAGATGAGAATGCCTTTTAATAGAAAATCAATAATCTTTTCTCCGTCTCTCCGGCATCATTTCTGTCTGGCTATTTTCACATCTCTGCTTATTTACTATGCCTTTCCATCTGTGATTGTCATCTCACGTTTGCCTTCACCATCTCGGGCTCCCTTTCTTTGATCTGCTTTGTCTTCTCCGTGGCTGTCTGTATTCATAATCATATTATTCCTCATTTTCTGCATTGTTCTCCTCAAAGCGGACTAAGAATTAAACAAGCAAATGGATATCAAGCACAATCCAAGACCACAGAAAGATACAAGTTCCAGAAGTAAAGGTTGTTAGAAAACCAGAGTACAGCCTGGATTAAGAGACAGGGTCCAGGTCACAGAGAGATTGTAGTCACCGGTCATTCTTTGCTCAGGAAAGTGTACAGCCTGTATGTTTGTAAGTGTAATACCTACAGGAGTGGAACTAATTGGATAGCTCTTTCAAAAACTCTTTCAAGCACTATAGGCTGAATGGCCTCCTTCTGTGCTGTATGATTCTATGCCGATACTGAGTTGTGTACCTGGAGCTGGAGCATTACATATTGAGGAAAGGTTAGAAGTGAGACTGAAGGTGTCAGGTAGCGAGCCAATGGTGGTGGTCTATGTACGGTGAATGACATTGGATCAAATAACAAAGGAGCCTTAAAAGCCACATATATGAGGATTGGCTCAAAACCCAAAGATAGAGTAATATTCTGTGGTATACTCCCAGTATTTGGGAAGGGAGGGGAGTTCTCCAAAATAATTGAGGAGGTAAATAACTGGTTGGCAGTATTTGTGAGAACAGCAATTTTACCTGCAGAAATAAGTGGGAATCCTTCCGGAATAAAGGTGACAGGATCAAGAGAGACGGTCTACAGTTATATCAAGTAGGGACAAAGAGCCTTTGAGAAACATTACAACAGCAGTAGAAATCATTTAAATGAGAAAGGTGTGGGGTGCATGGTGGTGGGGGGGTGGGGGTAGAGAGCAAGGAGGGAGTAGGATCCTAGATGAGACAGACAGTAGGGCAGAAGACAAGAATAAATTTCAGGATTAACTGTACATTAATAACCTAGTTAACTGCAGTCGGCGTAGATTCAGAAGGGGAAAATTCTGCCTGACCGGCCTGCTCAATACCTTTGATGAAGTGACAACAGCCTAAGTGGACTGTGTTAAACCCAATGTATCACGATTTCCAAAAAGGCTTTTAATAAACTTCAACACAAAAGGCTTTTAATTAAATTCAAAGCTGTGGAGATTCAATGTAAACCAAATGAATGAATAAGAAACTGGATAAAGGCTAGGAAAGAACAAGAGGATTTACATTGGAGTGGGATGGAATACTGAGGGGAGTCGCTGTGCACTCAGTACTGGGACAACTGCTATTTCTAAATTACATAAATGACCTGAATTCGGAAACTCAATGCAAAGTGGCCACATTTTCAAATGACACCAAACTAATAGAGGAAGTAGAATTGGGAGAGGCAGCTCAGAAATTATAGAATGAGTTGGATGCAATATGTAAGTGTGAGGAACAATGGCAGACGGGATTTAGTAGGGACAGAGGAAAAGTAGATGACATGCATACTCCATGAATGGCATTGAAATAGCAAAGGATAAAACTGAAAGAGACCCAGGAGTCTTCATGGAATCAACACTAATCATGGCCAACTAATGCAAAGCAGCAATCAACAAAGACAATAGGCTGCTGAACCTACCCAAAACAGTACATTATATCAGAGGAAGTAATGATTAAACTGTATCGTACTCCAGTCAGACCTTAAATAATATGTCCAGATCTGGTCGCCAAAATCAAGAGAGACATTCAAGCACGGGAGGCAGTGGAGAGGCTGCTCCCCAGTGTGAGGGATAAGACTTATGAGTAAAACATTGGACAGATTTGGACTTTTCAACCTGGAAAGAGGTACCTGAGAGGTGATCTTATAGAGGTTTATTAACCTGAAATATTAGAGAGAGAGAGAGAGAGAGTTATAAGGCACGGATAGAGGCCCTTCGGCCCATCGTGTCCGCGCCGGCCATCAAGCCCTGTCTACTCTAATCCCATATTCCAGCATTTGGTCCGTAGCCTTGTATGCTATGGCATTTCAAGTGCTCATCCAAATGCTTCTTGAATATTGTGAGGGTTCCTGCCTCCACAACCTTTTCAGGCAGTGAGTTCCAGACTCCAACCACCCTCTGGGTGAAAAAGTTCTTTCTCAAATCCCCTCTAAACCTCCCGCCTTTTACCTTGAATCTATGTCCCCTTGTTATAGAACCCTCAACGAAGGGAAAAAGCTCCTTAGTATCCATCCTATCTGTGCCCCTCATAATTTTGTACACCTCAATCATGTCCCCCCTCAGCCTCCTCTGCTCCAAGGAAAACAAACCCAATCTTCCCAGTCTCTCTTCATAGCTGAAGCGCTCCAGCCCTGGTAACATCCTGGTGAATCTCCTCTGCACCCTCTCCAAAGCGATCACATCCTTCCTGTAGTGTGGCGACCAGAACTGCACACAGTACTCCAGCTGTGGCCTAACCAGTGTTTTATACAGCTCCATCATAACCTCCTTGCTCTTATATTCTATGCCTCGGCTAATAAAGGCAAGTATCCCATATGCCTTCTTTACCACCTTATCTACCTGTTCCGCCGCCTTCAGGGATCTGTGAACTTGCACACCAAGATCCCTCTGACCCTCTGTCTTGCCCAGGGTCCTCCCATTCATTGTGTATTCCCTTGCCTTGTTAGTCCCTCCAAAGTGCATCACCTCGCACTTTTCCGGGTTAAATTCCATTTGCCACTGTTCCGCCCATCTGACCAACCCATCTATATCGTCCTGCAGACTGAGGCTATCCTCCTCGCTATTTACCACCCTACCAATTTTTGTATCATCAGCGAACTTACTGATCATACCTTTTACATTCATATCCAAGTCGTTAATGTAGACCACAAACAGCAAGGGACCCAGCACCGATCCCTGTGGTACCCCACTGGCCACAGGCTTCCAGTCACAAAAAGAACCTTCGACCATCACCCTCTGCCTTCTGCCACTAAGCCAGTTTTGTATCCAAAGTGCCAAGGCACCCTGGATTCCATGGGCTCGTACCTTCTTGACTTTATCGAAGGCCTTACTGAAATCCATGTATACCACATCCACTGCATTACCCTCATCCACACGCCTAGTCACCCCCTCAAAAAATTCAATCAAATTAGTCAGACATGATCTTCCCTTGACAAAGCCATGTTGACTATCCCTGATTAATCCTTGCTTCTCCAAGTGGAGACTAATTTGGTCCTTCAGAATTTTTTCCAATAATTTTCCTACCACTGATGTTAGGCTCACTGGCCTGTAGTTCCCCGGTTTTTCCCTACTCCCCTTCTTGAATAATGGTACTACATTAGTGGTTCTCCAGTCCTCTGGCACATCCCCTGTGGCCAGAGAGGTTCTGAATATATTATTTTCAATTAAGCTGTAGGAGTAGACCTTAGGGACATAGGATCAAGCTAGAAAAGGGTAACATTAGGGTAGATACCAGGATCCATGTGTGGAATAAACTTCTGGATAGAGGGAAAAACCCTGGAATCATTTAAGAGAAAAATTGGATGTTACAATGTGGAGATGTTAAGATCGCTGGATACATGAATCAGTGTAATGTATTTGATTTTTTTTACCAAAGCTTATCATGCCACTGACCAGTTAGCTATCTAGAAGTTGCCAGTCGTCTGATGGTGGACTCTTAGGCATTATGGGCGTTAAATTGGCCTTGTAGCGCCCGTTCTTTCAGCAATACACAGCCTCTCTGACATCCAAGATGGCGTCTTGGATGCTCACGCACGTTTCCAACGTGACATGCGCCGGACGCCATCTTGGTATAGGAGTTAGCGCAGGCGCAGATAACGAACGCTAGAATCATGTAAAGTAGGGAGAAAATGGCTTCAATCAGTGTGCAGCGCTGATTTAAAGTGATAGACACCATTTTGGGACTTAACGCTCAACTCAACGCATTGTCTTAACCCCGACCATCTGAACGTGTCTGAGAGTGCATGGAGGACCCCCACCAGTGCAGGATTTACAGGTTAGTGGCTGGATTATTGCTTCTGGCTGCCGAGACATTTGTAACTGTTTTTGGAGGTCTCCTAGACTTGAATACGAGGACGCAGGGATGTCGCCTAACATTTATAGCCAGGACATGCAGGAGTGAAGTTAGGAAATGCTTTTACATGCAAAGGGTGGGAGACATTTGGAACACTCTTCTGCAGATGACAGTTGATGTTAGCTCAATTGTGAATGTTAAATCTGAGATTGATAGATTTCTGTGAACCAAGGGTATTAATGGATATGGGGCTAAGGCGGGTATATGGAGTTAGGTCACAGGTCCACCATGATCTCATTGAATGGTAGAACAGGCTCGAGGGACTAAATGCCACTGCCACTTGCTGCCTCCTGATATGCGCCACCTTTTCCTGCAAGAAAGCAGGACTTGTGCCTGGGTGATGTGCCTGTCATGGCTGAATAGCTGCCAATGTATGTGGCCTGTGAGTTGTGGGTGGGCGGCTCGAAACAGTGGTAATGTGTAAGGGTGAGAGGAAACATCTGGTTAGAAGGGTTGAGTACTGATGGAAAGAGTTTCTTGGTATGTGGGTGATGGGGGTGTGGTGTGTGGTGCAGTTGGTATGAGACACCACTTGACAGTTGACCTCACTCACCTTGACCACTCATGTCAAAGCATTGAACTTCTTCCTGCACAGCATCCATGTTCATGATGCTGTGAACCTGGCATTGACTTCGTCTCTCGCTGCCTCCCACTGCCTTTTGGATATATGTCTGGAGGGCCTCTTGCACCTCACCCCCCCCACTCCGCAACCGCGGATATAGGATGTCCCTCCTTCTCTCCACCTCTTGCAGCAAGGTCTCAAGTGCATCAGCAGAGAATCTTGGTGTGCGCACTCTCGCAGGCCTGGTACCAACTCAGATCGGCAGATTGGTGAGGCCTGGCGTGCAGATTGGAGGATGTGGGATTTAGTAGTGTGCAACCTTTATGCAATGTTTTAACATAACCCTTCAGTGTGTAATCATAGGGATGGGACCTGCATCTGTGTTTTATGTGTGTGATGTCTGATCTCCGTTCAGACTCCGTGCAGACAGCAGGCTATTATTTTCAGCAAATAACAGGTACTAACTACCTTTAAGAGATTCCGAAGAAACATTCTCCCTTTAAGAGATTGGGATCCCCCTCCTGGTGGAAAGTGCGAATTCCATTGATTCCATGTGCAAGGCCCGGAACGGAACTCTGATTGCAGGTGAGTCCTTGGGCCAGCTGAAACTCTTGGGTTGCCTGCGCAGGATTCACTGGGCGCAGGGTAATAGCAGATCACGCTACCCGCACCCAAAAATGGCCCTTATCCAATTTTTTTTTCCCCCAATGTCTTCTGCAAAATGTAAGGCAATTTCAGCACGGCAAGGTCGACATTTAAGGTTGTTCATTACTAAATGTAATTTACTTTATTCAGTGGTAAATGTGATTTTTATTTCTTGCAACAGTTACTTTTTTATGGCAAAACAAAACGTTCTGTATGGACCAAAATGTACAAGTTTCTTTGGAAAGGTTACACTTCCCACAGCTTTAAATGTCGCTGTTTCTAAGATCAATGTTTGTAAGCGTATCAGTCTATTGCTGTTGTGTGACTTTATTCAATGTTATTATTCATTATCCAGTAAAGCCATTGGGGTAGAAATTTGTTTTGGGCAGGGGTGGTACCACACGGGTGCTGTCGCACTGACCGCCTGTTAAACCACCCGCCGGATATTCAGTCCCATTGTCTTCATAAGAACATAAGAAATAGGAGCAGGGGTAGGCCAATTGGCCCCTCGAGCTTGCTCCACCATTCAATAAGATCATGGCTGATCTGATCCTAACCTCAAATCTAAATTCATGTCCAATTTCCTGCCCGCTCCCCGTAACCCCTAATTCCCTTTACTTCTAGGAAACTGTCGATTTCTGTTTTAAATTTATTTAATGATGTAGCTTCCACAGCTTCCTGGGGCAGCAAATTCCACAGACCTACTACCCTCTGAGTGAAGAAGTTTCTCCTCATCTCAGTTTTGAAAGAGCAGCCCCTTATTCTATGATTATGCCCCCTAGTTCTAGTTTCACCCATCCTTGGGAACATCTTTACCGCATCCACCCGATCAAGCCCCTTCACAATCTTATATGTTTCAATAAGATCGCCTCTCATTCTTCTGAACTCCAATGAGTAGAGTCCCAATCTACTCAACCTCTCCTCATATGTCCACCCCCTCATCCCCGGGATTAACCGAGTGAACCTTCTTTGTACTGCCTCGAGAGCAAGTATGTCTTTTCTTAAGTATGGACACCAAAACTGTATGCAGTATTCCAGGTGCGGTCTCACCAATACCTTATATAACTGCAGCAATACCTCCCTGTTTTTATATTCTATCCCCCTAGCAATAAAAGCCAACATTCCGTTGGCCTTCTTGATCACCTGCTGTACCTGCATACTAACGTTTTGATTTTCTTGCACTAGGACCCCCAGATCCCTTTGTACTGCAGTACTTTCCAGTTTCTCGCCATTAAGATAATAACTTGCTCTCTGATTTTCCTGTCAAAGTGCATAACCTCACATTTTCCAATATTGTATTGCATCTGCCAAATCTCCACCCACTCACCCAGCCTGTCTATATCCCCTTGTAGGTTTTTTATGTCCTCCTCACCCTCTACTTTCCCTCCCATCTTTGTATCATCTGCAAACTTTGATATGTTACACTCGGTCCCCTCCTCCAAATCGTTAATATAGATTGTAAAGAGTTGGGGACCCAGCACCGACCCCTGCGGAACACCACTGGCTACTGGTTGCCAGTCCGAGAATGAACCATTTATCCCAACTCTCTGCTTCCTGTTAGATAACCAATCCTCCACCCATGCCAGAATATTACCCCCAATCCAGTGATTCTTTATCTTGATCAATAATGTTTTATGTGGCACCTTGTCGAATGCCTTCCGGAAGTCCAAATACACTACGTCCACTGGTTCCCCTTTATCCACCCTGTACGTTATATCCTCAAAGAACTCAAGCAAATTTGTCAGACATGACTTCCCCTTCGTAAAGCCATGCTGACTTTGTCCTATTAAATTATGTTTATCCAAATGTTCCGCTACTGTCTCCTTAATAATAGACTCCAAAATTTTACACATCACAGATGTTAGGCTAACTGGTCTATAATTTCCAGCCTTCTGCCTACTACCCTTTTTAAATAAGGGTGTTACATTAACAGTTTTCCAATATGCCGGGACCTTTGCCGAGTCCAGAGAATTTTGAAAAATTATTACCAAAGCATCCACAATCCCTACTGCCACTTCCCTCAAGACCCTAGGATGTAAGCCATCAGGTCCAGGGGATTTATCTGCCTTGAGTCCCATTAATTTACTGAGTACCAATTCCTTAGTGATTTTAATCGTATTAAGCTCCTCCCACCCTAGAGCCCCCTGTTTGTCCAGTGATGGGATATTCTTATTGTCCTCTACTGTAAAGACTGAAACAAAATATTTGTTCGGCATTTTTGCCATCTCCATGTTTCCCACCATTAATTTCCCGGTCTCATCCTCTAAGGGACCTACATTTGCCTTAGCCACCCTTTTTCTTTTTATATAACTGTAGAAACTCTTGCTATCTGTTTTTATATTTTTTGCTAATTTATTTTCATAATCTATCTTCCCTTTCTTAATCAATCCTTGAGTTACTTTTTGCTGTCTTTTGAAGACTTCCCAATCTTCTATCCTCCCACTAAGTTTGGCTACCTTATATGTCCTTGTTTTTAGTCGGATACTATCCTTAATTTCTTTACTTAGCCACGGATGGCTGTCATTTCTTTTACACCCTTTTTTCCTCAGTGGAATATATATTTTTTGAAAGTTGTAAAATAACTCCTTGAATGAACACCTCTGCTCATGTACCGTCTTTCCCTTTAATCTATTTTCCCAGTCCACTTTAATCAATTCCG
The DNA here is from genome assembly GCF_035084215.1 of Heptranchias perlo. Classification (NCBI taxonomy): domain Eukaryota; kingdom Metazoa; phylum Chordata; class Chondrichthyes; order Hexanchiformes; family Hexanchidae; genus Heptranchias; species Heptranchias perlo. Next base: position 4,278,715 of record NC_090337.1, read on the forward strand.
CTCTCATACCATCATAGTCTCCTTTATTCAAGCTCAGTACGCTTGTTTGAGAACCAACCTTCTCACCCTCTAATTGGATATGGAATGTAACCATCAATAGAAACGAATATCAGGAGGGGCGTATAACAGGCGGCCCATTCGATACCGCCTATTTTGCACAATCGCCCGAGATCAGTGTCTACCCCAATGTGCCTAAACTGTGACGAGTTGCTGAGCTCAATATTTTTAAAAAGAAGAAATGAAGATTCCAACCGTTCCAAATCACGATTTTCAAAAATTTATTTTTATATAGCCGGAAACAAGTGAAAATTCAAGCAGGCCGACCAGAGATCTACCGGGATCTACCAGAGATTTACGAGGATCTACCAGAAATTTACCAGGATCTACCAGGGATTTAGCGGAGTCCAAGGGAAATCCAGCTTAATTTGGGAGAAGAAGATGACAGCCCTGCTGAAAGAAATGCCTTCTCACATTGTCCAAGGGGACGATGATTTCACTTACAAAGTTTTCTATCGAGCGTGTGGTTTCGTTTTAGAAATCGGTGTGAAGCCACCGTCTGAGCTAGGGTTTGGAACTATGGTCTGGGATGCTGTAAGTTCATGTCTGTTTGCTCTTGTCATATGTGGGGGCTCAGCAGGAGTTAATTGGGTGCATTAATAATGTTACTTCACTTGTGCTGGCAAATTTTTTACCATCACTGAGTGCTACTTAGGTTTGCTTTGAAACTCAGTAAATCACCAGCAGTTGCTTTGGGGCATGAGCTGGTCTAAAGTGCCTCCACTGGAGGGAGGATGTATTTACGGCACGCCAAGTTTACACAGGTAGATTCCATTATAAATGTGTTCACTATAAGGAATTCACAACAGAAACAATGACAGAAAATCCATGCTGATATAAGGATTTAATATATTGTAGATTACATGTATATAATCCTCGCCTTAGTAACAGTGTGACGCTCCCACGACATCATTATAGTGGTAATTGGAATGGCCATGGCCATGCCTGCAGTTCTTAGTTCCTCCACATGATGACACTTCAACCTCCAAAAAGCAGGCTGGAAGAATGCCTGTTGACAAGATCATTACAGACAAGGAAGGCCATTTAACCCATCTTAATTCAGCCATCCAGAGCGATCCTACTATCACCCATTATAGTATCCAATCATTTCTTAAATGATTCCATTGATTTAGCATCATAGAACGATACAGCAGAGGAGTTATTTCAGCCTATGCCAGCTCACTGAAAGAACTAGCAATTAATCCCACTCTCCTGCTCTTTCCCCATAGCCCTGCAACGTTTTCCTTTTTAAGTAGAGATCCAATGCCCTTTTGAAAGTTACTACTGAATCTACGTCCACCACCATTTCAGGCTGCGCACTCCAGATCATAATAGCAACAAGATATTTCTTAAATATTTTGCCTCCGCTACAATATGTGGAAGTTTATTCCACATATTGATCACTTTTGTGTAAAGAACAATTTCCTTATATCAGTCTTAAAATTACATTTTCCTATTGTCAACCTATGGCTTCTTGTTCTACTCCTCCAATTTAATTCCAAGCAATATTCTGGGTTAACTTTATTTCCCCTTAACGTTGAATAAACCTCTATAAAATCATCTCTCAAAGGCTCCATTCCAAAATCAATAGCCCAAGTCTCTCCAAGTGTTCTTCATAACTCAGACCCCTGACACTGGGGATCAGTGTCTTGGTTCCTCTCTGCACTGCCCTCAGCACTTGAATGTCTCCCTCGTCTCTTGTCGACCAGAACGGGATGCCGTATAGTTTGATCACAACTTTCTCTGACTCTTTCTCCTACTGTACATCAACGGCTAATTGACTTTGTTGATTGCTGTTCTGCATTGGTTGGACATTTTAATGCAGTATCTACTAAGATTCGTAGGTTTCTCTCAGCCTCACACTTAGCTATCTCAGCGCCATTCATGGAATATGCACGCTGCCTATTTTTCTTTCCATTGTGTAGCATGTTATGATTACCTGTATCAAATTTCACAAGCCACTGTTCTTCCCACCTGCATATTTTGACCAACTTATTCAGCGCTTTCTGAGCTGCCTCCTCCAATTCCACGTCCCCTCCTAACTTGGTATTATCTGCAAATTTGACCACTTTGCATTGAGTTTCTGAATCCATGTCATTTACGTAAATTAGGAACAGGAGTGATCCCAGTACTGAGTCACCCCACGAAGTACCTCCTCCTGCTTTCACATAAGTCCTCCAACTAGTAAGCAATGTTTCCTACCCTTCAGTCCGTTACTTATTCGTTTCCCAGATTTACCCTAAATGTGGCAGCTTTGAGTTTAATTAATAACCTTTCATGTTGAACCTTGGAATTCGAGGTCCAGCATGTCATAGGGTTTACCACAGTCCAGTTGCATTGTCACTTCCTTGAATCAATTGAGGAGTTTGGTCAGATAGGATCTCCCCTTTTGAATCCATGCTGACTACTGTTAACTATTATTTCTATTGACTCCATTGGTGCTTGCTGTAAGAAGATGGCTGCTGCCCAGCTGCTTGGAATTTTTCTGAGAACATAAGAACAGGAGTCGACCATACGGCCCCTCGAGCCTGCTCCGCCATTCAATCAGTTCATGGATGATCTTCGACCTCAAATCCACTTTCCCACCCAATCCCCATAGCCCCTGATTCCCCTAGAGTCCAAAAATCTATCTATCTCAGCCTTGAATATATTCAATGACTGAGCATCCACAGCCCTCTGGGGTAGAGAATTCCAAAGATTCACAACCCTCTGAGTGAAGAAATTCCTCCTCATCTCAGTCTTAAATGGCCGACCCCTTATCCTGAGACTATGCCCCCTAGTTGTAGACTCTCTTCTCTCTTCTAACTTTTTGGTGCTCTTGCTGGGGTCTGGAACAGCCGCTCTCTGAGTGGGTGAGCACGGGACACTTGCTAATTCTTTCTGAGGTGTCCCCTCCGCTGATCTTTGAGCACTAGACTCTGGGGCCTAATAGGTGGGACCAGTATCCAGCATTTAATTGGGTCAAATCATGGGTGACAGGGTAGAGGCCATGTTTCCTTCATTTAAATCCAATTTGCATATGTCTGCCCACATGTGAATGATTGCATATGAGGCCGCTGGTCCTGCCCACTGGGAAATGGGGGAGATGGCGATGCACTGGGCCCTCAAGAAATAGATAGGGGCTGATCTGGCCCATAATTTCCACTGACTAACCAGGTGCAACATTGTAGGAGATTCACTCATTCATTGAAACCTGTTCGCTGGTCTGAACCAGCAATTGGGTGGTGATAGGGAAAGGGCCCCCCACAACTGGCTCTGTGTGACTTTTCAACTGCAGGGAGGTGTCTGAACTATTGGTGCCAATGCTCAATGATGCTGTTGTGGGACTATGTTAACTGAACCAAGAAACGGTGGCACTAGGTAGCCCAGTGTCGCCAAGGCAAGAAACGGCTCTACAAGTGTTCCCTCAGGAGAAGGACACCACGACTAAAGCAGGAATAGTTCCATTAAACAAAAGGATGCTCAAAATGAACTGTCCCTAAATCACCATTCTGATGCAGTTAACGTCCTGCAGTGCCCATCGGTCGCGGGAGACCTCAAGCGTACTGGTGGACACCCCACAATCCCTCACCAGGGCCACCTGGGTTCGCACAGGACTGTGGCAGCAATACAGGCAGTCTGAGTGACCCTCCTCGGGGAGCACATGCAACCTGGAATCATGGATAGCAACTTTGGCCAGGCCCAGGAGCAGACCCACGAGAAAGTCCACCGAGCTGCACAACTCTCCCCCCATCTACCTTCTCCCCACTGCCACCCCCTCGCCCCCACCCCCCCACCAACCAAAGAAATGTGGCAAGTGGCCAAAGATCAAAGATCAAGATCAACCATTAGGTTGAAATGGAGCCAGGAGTTGAGCATCAGCCCCCTAAATAATGAAACAGGGTCTGAAAACGTTCACACAGTAAATATGATGGAGAAATGGTTTCTTCCAGGCCACAGATATTACATGGGGCCTGGGTTTCCATGAAAAAAGTAAAGAAAGACTTGTATTTCTATAGCGTCATTCATGACCTCAGGGCTTCCCAAAGTGCTCTACAGCCAATGAAGGACTTTTGAAGTGTAGTCATTGTTGTAATGTAGGAACTGTGGCATCTAATTTGCAAACAGCAAGATCCCACAAACAGCAATGTGATAATGACCAGAAAATCTGTTTTTTTTAGTGATGTTGGAGGGATGAATATTGGCCAGGACACTGGGAAGAATTCTCCTGCTCTTCCTCGAAATAATGCTACATCCACCTGAGAGGGCAGGTGGGACCTCTATTTAGTGTCTCATCCAAAAGACGGCACCTCTGTCAATGCAGCACTCCTTCAGTATTGCACTGGGAGCCTCATTCTAGAGTTTGTGCTCAAGTCTCTGGAGTAGGGCTTGAACCCATGACCATCGGACTGAGAGGCACGAGTGCTGCCACTGAGCCATGGCTGACACTGAAAAGTGGCTGAAAATGGCATTTGACAGCACCGCTCTGTGCAGCACTCTCCACCCCAGCTCCCCAGCTGTGCAGGGGAGGGAGGATTGCTGCTGTTTCGTTGCTGCATTTCTTGGTAGGACCACCTATGTGCAGCATTTGTAACATAGCTGTGTTGTTCTTTTTAAAGGCTCTTGGTTTGTGTCAATACTTTGAGGAACAGAGGATGAGATTTTCGCAGAGGAAAGTGATTGAACTGGGTGCAGGCACAGGAATTTTGGGCATTTTAACTGTCCTTCTAGGTGAGTAAAAGGGACTTTGTGTATGATCGGGAGCAGCAAGGCATAACTCTCTGAAGCAGGAGAAAATAAATGGAACTAATGAACAACTAATACGTGGGCGATGTTTGGTGTATTAATGACCCTTATAATATTATCAATCACGGCACATGGATTTTGCCAGCTAGAAACTGTGGAGGAAGAGAGAGATTTAGGGGTCCAAGTTCGGAAATCACTAAAAATTAGTGGACAGGTACAAAAAATAATTTAAAACGCTAATGGAATGTTGGCCTTTATCTCAAGGGGGCTGGAATACAAAGAGGTGGAAGTTATGTTACAGCTATATAAAACTCGACTTAGACCCCATCTGAAGTATTGGGCTCAGTTCTGGGCACCGCACCTCAGGAAGGATATATTGGCTTTGGAGGGGGTGCCGTGCAGAATGATAACAGGGCTAAAAGGGTTAAATAATGAGTTGCTTGTATTCTATTTATTATCGAAGATTAAGGGGTGATCGAATTGAAGTGTTTAAGTTGATTAAAGGATTTGAGGGGGTAGATAGAGAGAAACTATTTCCTCTGGTGGGAGAGTCCAGAACAAGGGGGCAGAACCTTAAAATTAGAGCTAGGCCATTCAGAGATGATGTCAGGAAGCACTTCTTCACACAAAGGGGATTGGAAATCTTGAACTCTCTCCCCCAAAAAGCTGTTGAGGCTGGGGGTCAATTGAAAATTTCAAACCTGAGATTGTTCGATTTTTGTTGGGTAAGGGTGTCAAGGGTTAGGGGACCAAAGCGGGTAAATGGAGTTAAGATACAGATCAGGCATGATCTCACTGAATGGCGGTACACGCTCGAGGGCCTGAATGGCCTCCTTCTGTTCCCATGTTGATCGGTGCTCCCGGTAATGAACTGCCATCTCAGGGACCGCCGATGGGGAAACCAGTACCTGATTTTGCAAAGATTAATTTAAATGGATGAAAGACCAGTCATGAGGGACCCTGACATCCAATTCATCGCTCCCGGTTAGCACGGTTCTACACCTGGACCAGCACGACCCAGGAATCACCCCTCACGGGTCACCTTCTAACTATGTTACCGACCCGTACATTGTCCTTCTCCTCCCGTGAATGCTCCCTGGGGCCAGAGTTTAGGATGTAGCTGCTTTTCCCGGGACACCAGTAACGGAGACGGGTCGTTCTGTTTCTTGTTTCAGGTGGAGACGTGACCATTACAGACAAACCGGAGCTTCTGAAGCGAATAGAACGAAACGTCTCTGTCAACATTCCCTCTTCCTGCAGACCTCGGGTCAAAGTCTGTGCCCTCTCCTGGGGTGATGACCACACTCTCTTTCCCTCAGATTACGACTTCATCCTGGGTGGGGATATCATGTATTCTCGTGCAAGCGTTCCTTTAATCCTAAAGACACTTCAACACCTCAGTAACGAAAGGACTATCATTTATTTCGCCTCCACAATGTGGATCAATCGCAACTTGATCAGTTCAGGTTACCAGACTCTGTCTCAGTATTTTGACTCTGATCTTGTTTACAGAAACAAAGACAAATATGTCAACGTGTACAGAATGACTAAAAAAACTCCGAGTGATGGAGATCGCGTCGTGCCGTAGAATGAGAAGACCCTGATTTCCAATCCACCGCTCCCGGTTAGCACGGTTCTACACCGGGTTTGCCGTTTAATGTGATCAATAACAGGCCCTCACTCTAAGTATTAGCTTCACAAAGTCACTTTGACTCAATATTTATTATGGCTTTGCATTTTTTAAATGATAGAATCATACAGCATAGAAGAAGACCATTCTGCCCATCGTGCCTGTGCTGGTTCTTTGAAACAGTTAGTCCCACTCCCCCTTCTGTTTCCACAAAATCCAAATATTTATCCAATTCCTTTTTGAAAGCTACTTTTGAATCTGCTTCCACCGCCCTTTCAGGAAGTGAATTCCAGATCTTAGCAACTGGCTGAGTAAATTTACTTTTACTTTTCTCCTTCGGTAAATGGATTTCATAATCAAACACCATCGTTTCCTCTCCCAACATCCACTCCCGGATTGTCCAACAGGGATTTTTGGAAGGCCGATTAACTGGAGGAAATCCTCGGCTAAGTCTTTAGGTGTCCATCTTAGGGCACCAAAGTCAATTGTAGCTCCCTTGAAAGAGCAATCTTGGCTCACAGGTACCATTCTTGGCTCTGAGTCACACGGTCCTGGGTTGAAGCTCCTGTCCAGGATTCCTGCACTTAAACTAGGCTCACACTTCAGGGCGTTACACAGGGAGTGTAGATAGGTAAAAGGTCAAAGGTAAGGACTGTTGTATAAGACATTAAAAGGAGGGCATATCTGCCTGGTTAAGTGGAGGAAGATCAGTGTGTTCACCCATTGTCCCAGTCAGCATGTATCCATCAACCAGCTCCACCAAAAACAGAATATCTGGTGATATATCTCATTGCTGTTTGTGGGATCTTACCATGCAGAAATTGGCTGCCATGTTTCCCACATTACAACGTGACAACAATTCAAAAGTGATTAATAGCTGTAAAGCATTTTGGAAAATTCTGAGTTCAAGAAAGGTGCCATATAAATGCAAGTCATTACTTTCTGTCTTGTTGTAGCGCCAACTGCGATTAGTAGACAGGCCGGGGTAAAACCTGGCCTCCACCTGTCCCGCAGGGTTCAGCTTTCCAACTTGTATCAATTAATGATAGCTTCATTTTACACCATTTTTTGTCATGTTTCAAAAAACTTTTAAAAGCTTATGTTTATTTTCAGAAAACGATATCAAAGGTATTTTCAGTACATTGGACAAAACGATTGCCCACTATATAACTAGATATATTTAAATCTTCCCGCTTCTGTACAGTGTACTGTCATTTTCGGACATGTCTATGTTTCAAGTTCAAATTGTGTCATTTATTTTTTGTTCAAAACCTTATATTCAGGTAGAGAACAGTGTACCCCACAGTCTAATATAAAGCTGCTTATTTAACCATTTTGTGTTACTACTCTGGAGATTGATCAATTTTCATCTAATGTTTTAGTTTGAAAAGTCTCCTAACTCTGACCATGAGTTGCTGGTCAATCACCACTGGTAGAGGGGGAGTTCTTATTTATAATTTACTCCTCAAATTAATAAGGTTCTTAAACACTGAATATAAGATATCACAGATTTATTAAGCTTACAGTACATGTAATAGTACTTAAACATAAACTTAAAAGGCAATATTTACAACTGAACCATTTTGGTTTAGTTGAGGGACTCAAACGTGTCACAGTTCTGAGCTCAATATCTTAAGCCTTTACAAATCCAAATACTCATTACAAGCAGACAGTTTTATACATTTCATTCACTGCCTCCATAATTCATATAATTTTGCATTGCATAATTATAAAAGTTAAAATACAACTCTACAAAAGAAGAATTTAATTGACTTATCCCTTATCAATAAATTTTGTTTTCTTTATTTAATAAGCTTTTTTTCCATAGTCCGGTACAAACTCCTTACTCTATTGTCTTGGCCATAGTTTTATTCTTGTTACATATAATTGCTATTCCACCAAGTGAAACTTTAATTATAAGTCTGCCTTTGCCTCAGTACCATTCTGCACTAGTCGATCTCCTGCTTCTACAGAAACCCCAATTAAAAAGAAACCCAGTGTGACCACGATAACCATGGAGCCACAGTAACACCAAGGCAAAGCAGGTATTCTTTTGATCAGCCACAAAAGGTGCATTTGAGGGATAAATATTGACCAGGGCACCCTACAGTCACAATGATGCAGTTCCTGTCTGTTCATACAGTCTTAGCAGCTCAGACCTGTGGGTCTGAGATTCATTTAATTCAGGGTCAGCTCGTAATTACCGAATATGGTCGCTAGAGGACGACAACGCGCTTACTCAAAAAGTTTCTGCGCAACACAAAACTTGGACGTGCTGTTAAACTTTCTACACACAGATCCGAAGGTGGAATCGAGCCAAAATTTACTGTTGATCGTGAGAATGTTTTCTGAACCTGCCCAGAACCAGCCAGACTTCATAAATTCCCCCACTGATCTTTCACAGAGAGTTTACAATGAGTACAATTGCCCCTTGGTGCTGTACGTTTAATTATTCCGGTGAGAAATGGTACAGTGGCGCAATGGTCACGTTACTAAACTAATAGAATCTAGAAAGCGTGATGTTCGAATCCTACCCTGGCCATTTAAGAATTTGAATTCGATTTACAATATCTGGAAATAATAGTGACTATGAAACTGTTCCATTGTTGTGAAAAACCAAACTACGGAAGGAAACCGACTCATTCTTACCACAGCCTATATGTGACTCCAGACCCACATCAACCTTATACCCCTGGCATTTGAAACTGTTGTCAAAATTGGAATAGATCTGCGAGGATGCTTAGTCCCCAGATGATGTGCTTTCTGTTGTCCAAATATGGACAAAGGTTACTAGAAGTCAGTATCACACAGGGTGATGTCACAGCAGTCACTGGGTTACTATTGAAGCTGTATTTTGGGACATTGTGCACAGTGAGAACTTTGTTATAAAAAAACACTGCCTGATTTCCAGGGGCCATTCTCGGGATGTGGGCATCGCTGGCATGGACGGCATTTATTACCGACTTGCCCTGAGAAGGTGGTGGTCAGCCGCCTTCTTAAACCGCTAGTGGTTTGGTATAACTGAGTGATTGCTAGGCCACTTCAGAGGGCAGTTAAGCGTCAATCATGTTTAACCTAGATTACTAGTCTAGGCCTCTGAGTTACTAGCTCAGCAACGTAACCACTACAGTAACGTGTTATAAGATCAGGGTGTAAATCCTGTAATCTTTTCCTGGAAGGAACTGATTTGTTCTCGGGAAGAGTTGGAACTGTGACTGAACTAAAAGCTCAGAGGCTCACCCACCGCTGACACCTGAGACTCCTCCTCACCTCACCCATCGCTCACACCCCCCCCCGACTCCTCCCCCCACTCCTCCCCCCCACACCCTCCTCACCCACCGCTCACACCTCCACTCCTCCTCCCCCCCTCACCCACCACTCACACCCCCCACTCCTCCCCCCTCACCCACCGCTCACCCCCCCACTCCTCCTCCCCCCTCACCCACCGCTCACCCCCCCACTCCTCCCCCTCACCCACCGCTCACCCCCCCACTCCTCCCCCTCACCCACCGCTCACCCCCCCCACTCCTCCCCCCACTCCTCCTCCCCACACCCTCCTCACCCAATGCTCACAGCCCCCACTCCTCCCCCTCACCCACCGCTCACACCTCCACTCCTCCTCCCCCCCTCACCCACCACTCACACCCCCCACTCCTCCCCCCTCACCCACCGCTCACACCCCCCACTCCTCCTCCCCCCTCACCCACCGCTCACACCCCCCACTCCTCCCCCCTCACCCACCACTCACACCCCCCACTCCTCCCCCCACTCCTCCTCCCCACACCCTCCTCACCCAATGCTCACAGCCCCCACTCCTCCCCCTCACCCACCGCTCACACCTCCACTCCTCCTCCCCCCTCACCCACCACTCACACCCCCCACTCCTCCCCCTCACCCACCACTCACACCCCCCCCACTCCTCCCCCCACTCCTCCTCCCCACACCCTCCTCACCCACTGCTCACACCCCCCACTCCTCCCCCCAACCTCTTCACCCACAGCTCACACCCCCCACTCCTCCCCCACCCTCCTCACCCATCGATCAACCTCCCCAACCCCCTCTGTCATGTGCTGAAACCTCCCGAAATACTACAAAAACAATAACAACAACAACCAGCTGCATTTATATAGCGCCTTTAACGTAGTAAAACATCCCAAGGCGCTTCACAGGAGCGATTATCAAACAAAATTTGACACCGAGCCACATAAGGAGATATTAGGACTGGTGACCAAAAGCTTAGTCATAGGGGTAGGTTTTAAGGAGCGTCCTAAAGGAGGAGAGAGAGGTGGAGAGATTTAGGGAAGGGCTTAGGGCCCAGGCATCTGAAGGCACGGCCGCCAATGGTGGAGCGATGAAAATTGGGGATGCACAAGAGGCCAGAATTGGAGGAGCGCTGAGATCTCGGAGGGTTGTAGGTCTGGAGGAGGTTACAGAGATAGGGAGGGGGCGAGGGTCATGGAGGGATTTGAACACAAGGATGAGAATTTTACAATCGAGGCGTTGCCGGACCGGGAGCCAATGTAGGTCAGCGAGCACCGGGGGTGATGGGTGAATGGCCAACCAGCGAGAAGATTCACACAGGGCAACTTCACTGAGACATCGAGTCTCCATATTAAATGCAGCAGATTGTCATGGCTGGGTACATCAGTGTGAGAAATGCAGACAGATCTCTCTGCCTCTAAACAGGAGCCCCATGGCAGGCAAAACAAGCAGCATGTCTCTGCTGCTCGTGGTGCAGTACAAAGATCCAACATTAGAGGGTGACAAAAGCCTTCAGGAGACAAGTTGAGCAAGAATTCCTCACTCATCTCTCCATCCCCAGACGGCCAAGACGAGATGGTTCAGGGAGTGACACATTATATCGCAGCAGGATTATCAGGAGACTGTTTGCTGATTGTGCAATTGTGGAAGTTGTCTGAAACTAAACCGATTAAAAATAAACATTTTATAAATTAAAGAGAAAGTTACATTCATACATTACCTTATCACATCTCAGAAATGTCTGAGGGCTTCACATGTTTGACTTGTAATGTAGAAAAAAGCAGTAGGCATTTTGCACACAGAAAGATCCCACAAACAGCAATGAGATGACTGGCCAGTTAATCTGTTTCTAATGGTCTTGGTTGAGGGTTAAATGTTGGCCAGAATGCCAGGGAGCACTCTACCTGATCTTCAAACAGTGCCATGGGATCTTTAACATTCATCTGAGAGGTTAGATGGGGTCTTAACATCTCCTCTGAAAGACGGCACCTCTGAAAGAGCAGCACTCCCTCAGTACTGCACTGGAGTGTCAGCCTGCATTACATGCACAAGTCTCTGAAGTGAGACTTGAATCCACAACCTTCTGACTCAGAGGTGAGAGAGTTACCCACTGGCACAGTACACACTCGATCGCTCCGCTTTGTCCTTTTGCACTGCCGAGCGAGGAGCAGTTAGGGGGAGGATTTCCTCGTGGCAAAATTGATAGCGAAATTGTAAACGTGTTGTTTACAAGGCGGCTTATGGTTACCCAACATGTAAGGGCTCGAGTGAACCTGCCCTCCTGACAGTTCCACTCTCTGCGTCACACAAAGTAACACCCAGACCTGGCTTCAGAATCTCATAAACAACTGAGGCCAGCAGAGTGGCAGTATAACTATGATCTGAATGCCCACTGTGCAGTTGGAGGTGACAGTGTTCTGTGCAATCAGCCGTGGCTCAGTGGGTAGCACTTTTGCCTCTGATTCAGAAGATTCCCACTCCAGAGACTTGAGCTCCATAATCTAGGCTGACACACCCAGTGCAGTACTGAGGGAGTGCTGCACTGTCGGAGGTGCCGTCTTTCAGATGAAATGTTAAACTGAGGCCCCATCTGCCCTCTCAGGTGGATGTAAAAGATCCCATGGCTCTATTTTGAAGAAGAGCAGGGGAGCTCTCCCTAGTATCCTTCACAATATTTAACGATCAACCAACATCTTTAAAAATGTTATTTGGTTGTTATGCTGTTTGTGGGACCTTACTGTGTGCAAATTGGCTGCTGCGTTTCCTATATTACACTTCAAAAGTACCTAATTGGCTGTAAATCGCTTTGGGACGTCCTGAAGTTGTGAAAGGCGCTATAGAAATGCAAGTCTTTCTTTCAGTAAAACTCAAGACGCTGCAGATTATATTATATTAACCAACACTCCTGTGATTCAGAATTCCATTTAACAGGCTTGTTCTCTATAACTGGAAACAGACAGTGAGAGAAAAAATTCCCAAACATTTTTTTCTCTTCACCGATTGGTTGATAAAATCTCCCCCCACCGCTCCCCCGCCCCCCGCCCCTCGGATGATTTCTGTAGTCTTGATTGGTTGGAAGACGTTTCAGCCCAGATTTTCCCAGAGTTTGGTGTTGCGTGCAGCCTCACTTTCTGCGAGAGTGCACTGCTTAAAGATTCCTCGATTTTTTTTCTAACAAGGAAACAGAAAACAAAAGAGAGGGCTTTCTCTTGGAAGCACACGGGCAGATTTTTTATTTTGGGATCCCTTGTTTCTGAGAGATCTTAGAGACGGTGTTGAGTATTTTTATTTTTGAGTATTTTTTATATTTCACAGAAGGAACAGAATCTGTCCGAACTATTTTGATTTTTTTTTATGCTGGTGACTTGCTCGGTTGCTCGAAGACAGGATGCCTTCTGTGTGCCTGCATTTACTGGGCTTCGTGCTGAGCTGCCTGGGCTGGATTGGCATTCTGATCGCCACCAGCACCAAGGAGTGGGTTCAGAGCTGCTCCACCGGGGGGGCCGATTGCCGTCACTTTGGTGAGTTGAAACTTCAGGGGCTGTGGACTGAATGTTACCGATCGACTGGAGCCTACCACTGCAAGACTCTGTCGGACATCCTGCGAATGCCAGGTAACTCCTACATCTACCTTAGTCTCATGTTATCCTCTCTCGCACTCTCTCTCTCTCTTTAATTCCCCATTTCCTTTAAAATTTTTAAAATTAATTCCCTTCACCTTCATTTCCTCATCTTCATTTATTTAATAATTTTCCTACTCGCTCTCAATTTCCTTCTATTTAATGTGTTTTTTGGTGGAATTTTCTTTACTTTATTCCATTATTCCTTTTCTCCTTCCTCCCTCTTCTCGTTTCTCCCTTATTTAGTTCCAACTCTAATTTAATTTTATGCCCTCAACATCTGGTTCTTTACTTTCCCGATTGCTTTCCAACATTGTCTTTAAACCTACAGAATACAGAGACTAACTCAGTGCCTTTGTCTGATATTCCATGATTTTACCTGATATATTAACCCATTTTATCTTTAAAGGGTTAAAATACAGGGTGCAGCATTCAATGCAAACGTGTCCCTTAATCGTTCATGTTCCAATCTACACACGAGTAATGTCAAGATCATTACTCTCTATTTGAATCCTAATTCCAAGTCAGTGACTGTACGAGGGTGCCAGGCTTAGCATTGCCTAAAGAGAAGCCTGTAATCTCCTCATGGGCACTAACCCAGAATTGAACAATAAAAAATGATTTATCCTTCTTTCTTTCTAAACATTTTTAATCACTCCCCACCGATCAGGTCGTGCAATTTTGCCCCATTAAGATTCTGCCATGGCTCAGTGGGTAGCAGTCTCACCTCTGCGTCATGAGCTTGTGAGATCAAAGCCCACTCCAGAGACTCGAGCACTTAATGCAGGTGGACACTCCCAGTGCGGTACTGAGGGAGTGCTGCACTGTCAGAAGTGCCATCTATCGGATGAGACATTAAACCGAGGCCCCGTCTGCCCTCTCAGGTGGATGTAAAAGATCCCATGGTCACTATTTGAAGAAGAGCAGGGGAGTTCTCCCCGGTGTCCTGGGCCCGATATTTATCCCTCATCCAACACCAGACAACGACCAAAAACAGATTATCTGGTCATTTATCTCATTGCTGTTTGTGGGATCTTGCTGTGTGCAAATTGGCTACTGCATTTCACATTACAACAGTGACTACACTTCAAAAAGTATTTCATTGGCTTTAAAGCACTTTAGGACGTCCTGAGTTTAAGAAAGATGATATATAAATGCAAGTTCTTTCCTTCACAATCTATTTTCTGTCGAATTGGGTTTGCTGCCGGTTAGGATTTTAGTGGGAATTCTGGAGATTTCAAAATTGTAAACTCAGTGCCAAAGTTCTGCTTTTTCAAACAGAAGTCCATTTTTCTGCTTCTCCCTCTGTCTCAGTGAGAAAATGGGAGCGATTGCAGTTATCAAGGTTTCCAATGAATTTTCAACAGCATCAAACAACTCAATTCCCGATCCCAATCCCAATCCCAATCCCACCCCCATCCCCATCCCCATCCCGACCCTATTCCATCCCATCCCATCCCCATTCCATCCCATCCCCATCCCCATCCCGGCCCTATTCCATCCCATCCCATCCCCATCCCAATCCCAACCCCATCCCCATCCCGACCCTATTCCATCCCATCCCATCCCCATTCCATCCCATCCCAACCCCATCCCAATCCCATCCCTATCCCCATCCTGATCATATTCCATCCTATCCCATCCCATCCTCATCCCTATCCCATCCCCATACCATCCCAACTCCATCCCATCCTGATCCCATTCCATCCCCATTTCATCCCCATCCCCATCCCATTCCATCGTAATCCCATCCCAATCCCATCCCATCCTGATGCCATCCCCATCCCCATCCCATCCCAATCCCATCCACATCCCCATCCCAATCCTGATCCCAGCCATGCCCTGCCCCTAACCTGCCCACGGCCAATTTTTGACTTTGCGAGAAAGGACCTCCATCAAGTGAGTCTATGGCTGTGTGATTCTCCCTGAGATTTCTCATTACAGACCGTGCTGCTAAATCACGTTACAAGCAGATCAAATTCCTTTCTTTTGTTTGGGCAAAATAGACAGAATATTGTATTAGTCCAAATAGAATTGGTATCTCAATAATTGGCAATGGAGAGGGCGTCACCAAGTCACACCCTAGTCTCTCCCCCCCACTCCTCTTCTTCGAGCACCTCACCTTGTTCCACCTCTCTCGCTGTACCTTTAAAATCCTCGTTGTCTACTGTCCCCCATTCCAGTACTCCCTGAGGTATCCTCCCTCCTTTCCTCCCTCATCCTCTGCACTGAGTGACTCCTCATCCTCGGTGACGTCAATCTCCACCTCAGCTCCCCTTGCTCTCTCTCGTCTGAGCTCACTGCCCTCCTGTCTTTCCCAAACTTCTCCCTCCATATAAATTCTCCTCCCAATATACAGAGACACCTTGCCACCCCTGTGACCTCTCTACTCCCATGGTCACGATCACAGACAGGACCATCTTTAACCACTTCCTTGTATCCAACAACATCCCCCCATCCCCTTCCAACCCCCACTTCCTTCTGCATCCATCGCAGGCAAAAACTCCCCCACCCCAAGTTGCTTACAAATGTACTTTCAAACATCCAACTGTCTAGCATTTGACCCTCCATTCACTGTGATATTTCTGCATCTGTTGATCTCCTCAACCACAGCCTCACCTCCACCTTTTATGCCTTTGTTGGCAAACAGACCTTTACTGTCTTCCACCCTGGTCAATCCCCCTGGGATGGCCCCTATCATCGCTGCCTCAAATCCGAGTGGCACAGACTTGAGCGTATCTGGTGGATGACTGTTGTTGTTGCCATCCATCCATCACCAGTTTTAGCTGGACCACGTCAAAAGCTATCAGGCCTCACCATCCTCTGCCAATATTGCTCACTATTCCTGGATCATCCTGCAGAGAAAGATAACTCCCGACTTCTCCTTCTACACTACCAACCGTCTCCTTAAATCCCCTCTCCCCCTCCACCCTCACCGCCAACAACAAGTGCTGAGGAGCTCGTGGACTTCTTTGTCACCAAGATTCAGACCATCCGTTCAGCTGCCTTTGCTGCTTCCCTTTGCCCACCAAGCCACACCTCCCCCCTCGGGGACCCCCTGCCCTAGCCCTGTGCCCCAGTCTCTCTCCAGGTTTTGTCCCATTTCCCTCCATGCTTTCTCTGAGCTCATTCCATCCATGAGACCCACCCCCTGCTCTCTTGACCCTATTCCCACTAAACTGATGACCACCCAATATCCATTTCTGACTCCCCATGCTAGCTGACATTGTAAATGGTTCCCTCTCCTCAGTACTGTCCCGGTCACTTTCAAAATCATCGTCATCACCCCTGTCCTGGATAAAATCTTCTGTCCCTGCAAACTCACACCGCACCTCCAACCTGCCTTTCCTCTTCAAAATCCTTTAATGTGCGGTTGCAACTCAAATCCGTGCCTATCATTCCCGCAGCTCCATGTTTGAACCATTCCAATCAGGTTTACACCCTTCCCTCAGCACTGAAATGGTACTGACCAAAGTCACGAATGTCGATCACTGTGATGCATTATCTCTACTTGTCCTCCTTGGCCTCTCTGTAGCCTTTGATATGATTAACCACTCCATCCTCCTCCAATGCCTTTCCTCCAGTGTCCAGCTCAATGGGACTGCACTCGCTTGGTTCCTTTCTTACCTAAATGATTTTAGCCAGAGCATCTCCAGCAATGACACCTCTTTCCGCTCCTGCACCATAACCTCCGGAGTCCCCCAAGGATCTATTCTTGGCCACCTCCTCTTCCTCTTCTACATGCTGCCCCTTGGCGACATTATCTGAAGATATGGGGTCAGCTTCCATACAATGCAACCCAGCTCAACCTCTCCACCACCCCTCGCGACCTCTCCATCACCCCCTGCGACCTCTCCACCGCCCCTCGCGACCTCTCCACTGCCTTTGTGTTCTCTCCACTGCCTCTGTGCTGTCAGACTGCTTGTCCGAGATCCAGTACTGGAGGAGTCACAATTTGCTCCCTGGCCAGAGTCACAGACTTTTGCCATTCGCAGCGTCCGATTCAATCCTGAGCTGAGCTTCCAACCCCCTATTCTCTCCATCGCAAAGACCGCCCACTTCCACCCCGGAAACATCACCCATCTCTGCCCTGCCTCAGCTCATCCGCCATTGAAACTCGCACCCATGCCTTCCTTACCTCCAGACTCGACTATTCCAATGATTCCTATCTTCTACGATGTGTAAATCTCAGTTCATTCAAAACACTGCTGTCGGATTTAAGTCCCGTTCACACATCAGCCCTGTGCTCACCGACCAGCACTGGTTTCCAGTCCTCCAAGGCCTCCAAATTTAAAATTCTCGTCCTTGTGTTCAAATCTCTTCATGACCTCGCCCCTCCCTATCTCTATAACCCCCGCCGGCCCCCCCCACCCACCTTTCTGAACTCTCTGTTCGAACTCTGACCTCTTGTGCAACTCCCCTCCTTTCGCCCCACCACTGGCAGCCTTCAGCCGCCCAGGTCTGCAATTCTCTCCCAAACCCTCTCCGCCTCTCTCTGCTCCTTTAAGGCCCTCCTTAAAACAACTTTTGTTTATAGGGCGCCTTTAACGTAAAAAAACATCCCAAGACACTTCGCAGAAGTGTAATCAGACACCTCTTTGACCAATGTTTGGTCATTGCCCGTCCTTCTAATTCCTCCTTCTTTGGCTCAGCGCTCTTTTTTTTAATAAAACCTCTGTGAAGCCTCTTCAGACATGTTTCTAAATAAAAACACGGTATAAATGCAAGTTATCCTGTCGCCGTGAAAACTAGTGAGAGAGAAAAGAAAAAAACCACAGGTTCAAAGTTTCACTCCTGGGAGTGATTGTTCACTTTCAACATCAGGCAGAAAATGGGCGTTAGCAGATCGATGACATCATTGGACGGGTGCAATTCAGACGGGTGTAAAACATGCGGGCGTAAAACGGACGGGTGTAAATCAGGAGGGTGTAAATCAGGAGGGTGTAAATCGGGTGAGTGTAAATTGGAAGGGTGTAAATCGGGGGGGGGGGTGTAAATCGAGAGGGTGTAAATCAGGGGGTGTAAATCAGGAGGGGTGTAAATCGGGGGGTGTAAATCAGGAGGCGTAAATTGGGGGGTGTAAATCGGGGGGGGGTGTAAATCGGGCGGGCGTAAAGTGGGCGGGTGTAAATCAGACGGGATATAAATCGGACAGGTGTAAAGCGCCCGTTCTGTTATCGCCCGTGTTCCGCCAGGTGGATAAAAATGGGAATTCGCCCCCACCGTGTCTGAATTTCAGTAAAATCTTCCTATCGTAACAGAGACAAAAGTTTGAAGTTAAACGAGGTTCCGTAACCCAGCTGGGAGATTTTTAGCCTTTGATTTTAATCTCTGTAGAGTTTGTTTTGCCCAAGCTGTAGTTCTCGCTGTTTGTGTGTGTGTGTGTGTGTAATGTCTGTGCATGTGTGTCTGTGTAATGTGTAAAGTCTGTGTGTGTGTCTGTGTGAGTGTGTGTGCGTGTGTGTGCATGTGTGTGTGTGCGTGTCCGTGTGTGTGTGCATGTCTGTGTGTGTGTGCATGTCCATGTGTGTGTGTCTGTGTGTGTGTGTGTGTCCGTGTGTGCGTCTGTGTGTGTGTGCGTGTCCGTGTGTGTGTCTGTGTGTGTGTGTGCGTGTCCGTGTGTGTGTCTGTGTGTGTGTGTGCATGTCCGTGTGTGTGTCTGTGTGTGTGTGTGTGCGTGTCCGTGTGTGTGTCTGTGTGTGTGTGTGCGTGTCCGTGTGTGTGTCTGTGTGTGTGTCCGTGTGTGTGTCTGTGTGTGTGTGCGTGTCCGTGTGTGTGTGTGTGCGTGTCCGTGTGTGTGTCTGTGTGTGTGTGTGCGCGTCCGTGTGTGTGTCTGTGTGTGTGTGCGTGTCCGTGTGTGTGTCTGTGTGTGTGTGCGTGTCCGTGTGTGTGTCTGTGTGTGTGTGTGTGTGTGTGCGTGTCCGTGTGTATAATGTTGTCGATTACAATCACATTCTGCTTCTACTGATCCTCTGCCTGAACCTACAGTTGTAAACAATTTTACAACACCAAGTTATAGTCCAGCGATTTTATTTTAAATTCACAAGCTTTCGGAGGCTTCCTCCTTCCTCAGGGGAACCTCCGAAAGCTTGTGAATTTAA
Organism: Heptranchias perlo; assembly: GCF_035084215.1. Lineage (NCBI taxonomy): Eukaryota > Metazoa > Chordata > Chondrichthyes > Hexanchiformes > Hexanchidae > Heptranchias > Heptranchias perlo. Next base: position 4,298,109 of record NC_090337.1, read on the forward strand.
AATAAAATTGCTGGACTATAACTTGGTGTTGTAAAATTGTTTACAATTGTCAACCCCAGTCCATCACCGGCATCTCCACATCATGAACCTGCAGAGACACGCCCTGCTCTACACCCCAGCGAAACCAAGGCTGTGTCAAACCAACACAAAACATATAGTGTATCGGGTGAGTCCTGAACAATGGGGCTTAAACACGCGATAGCCACTAACACGTCAAATAAAGAATTTACATGGAATTTCTTTCCCCAGAGAGTGGTGAGAATGTGGAACTTGCTACCACATAGAGTGGTTGAAGCATTGTTGCATTTATGGGGCAGCTGAGTGCTTACCTGAGGGAGAAGGGAATAGAAGGACATGTGGGCAGGGTGGGAAGAGGTAATTGAAGGGGGAGGAGGCTCCCCCTCCTGTGGAGTATAAACACTAGCATAGACCAGGTGGGCCGAATGGCCTGTGTCTGTGATTGAAAAAAGAAAGGAAGAAAGATTTGCGTTTATATAGTGCCTTTCATGACCTCAGGATATCCCAAAGCCCTTTACAGCCAAAGAAGTATTTATGAAGTGTAGTCACTGTTGTAATGTAGGAAACGCAGCAGCCAATTTGCGCACAGCAAGATCCCACAAACAGCAATGTGATAATGACCAGATAACACTTTAGTGATGTTGTTTGAGGGATAGATATTGGCCCAGGACACTGAGGATAACTCCCCTGCTCTTCTTCGAAATATTGTCATGGGATCTTTTACATCCACTTGAAAGCTCAGACGGGGCCTCGGTTTAACGACTCATCCAAAAGACGGCATCTCCAACAATGCAGCACTCCCTCAGTACTGGCACTGGGAGTGTCAGCCTGGATTATGTGCTACAAGTCTCTGGAGTGGGTCTCAAACCCACGACCTCCTGACTTAGTAGGCAAGAGGTCGTGGGTTTGAGCCACAATTATCAATGTGACACATTCCCTCTGGTCTCTATTTTTTTTTGCCACTAAAAGCCACCATTCTGTTCACAAAGGACGGACCAGCTACACATGGAAAGCACGAACACTGCTTTCAACAAACTTCTGCAACCACAGTTCTGTTATGGAGTTACCGTGTACAGATAAAGTAATAACTCTCGACCCTTTCAATTCGTTCCAGTTGCGAGTTATTATTCCAGCGGGTGTATCTGTGGTTCAAGGTAATGATGACACTATGCACTGACTGTCTGTCTGTGTGAGAGGACTGCGGTTCCCTTCAATGTTTTTGCAGCTGCTGCTGTTTAATCCGTGAAAGAGTGCGAGCAGCTGGGTTTCTGCTCTGTACAGATGGAGGAAATGAGGCAAACAGAAGTGGCTTAAAGGGGCAATGCCTTCACAAAACAAAAAAATGTTTGGCAAACTTTTTTTTTTGCTTGTTTGCTTGCAAGTAAACAATTAAGTCAATATGCCATTATGCTGTTGGCATGAGATGAAAATTCTGGGCACTTCTCCCCTGCAACAAGAAAAGAAGTTTAACAAACACAATGCCCCTTTAATTAAAACTGTTATACGAGCTGTCATTGTAATCAAGGCAGGAACAATGTGAAGATCAGGTGTGTTTTATTATTATTGCTGGTTTTCATATTACAGTGCATGGGTCAAACGTGTTCACCATCTGTCTGTCTGGCTGACTTGCTCTCCCTCTTCATTTCAGTCTGTCTCTCTTTGCTTGTTTCTCTGCCCCTTTCTGTCTCTCTGCTTGTCTCTCTTCCTCTCTCCCTGTCTCTCTATCCCTCTCTTTTTCTCTCTCTGTCCCTTTTTCTATCTCTCTCTCTCCCTTTCTTTGTCTCTTTCTCTCTGTCTCTCTCTGTCTCCTTTTTTCTCTCTCTCCCTCTTTCTATCTCGCTCCCTTTTTCTGTCTCTCTTTGTCTTTCTATGTTTCTATCTCTTCTGCTTCTCTCTCTCTCTCTCTCTGTCTCTTTCCCTACATTACAACAAAACTACTTCATTGGTTGTGAAGGGTGTTGAGACGCCCTGAGGTCACAAAAGGCACTGTATAGTTACGAGTTTATTCTTCGTTCCTCCTCTCCCCCCATCCCTCCCAACACAATTTCACTGCAAACATTGAGCACTGAGACCTAGGGCTCAGTTTTGAAATGGTGGCAGGTTGGCAGCGGGGGTTGAAGGTGCGCGTGGCAAACCCGAATAAACTAAACTTACTGTTTCCGTTGCGATCGCATTGTAATTGATGGTGATTAACGTCCTCTCCGGGTTTCGTATCCGGCAGCCAGCCTAATTGACAGGCGGGGGGGAGAGAAAGAGAAAGAGCGAGACGTCATTCTGCACTGGAACAGAAGATCGGGGGGAGGGGAGATTGGAAGATTGGGGGGAGATTGGAAGATTGGGGGGAAAGTGGAAGATCGGGGGGAAGGGGAAGACCGGGGGGAGAGGGGAAGACCGGGGGGAGAGGGGAAGACCGGGGGGAGAGGGGAAGACCGGGGGGAGAGGGAAAGATCGGGCTCCGAACCCCAATGGGATTTCCCCAACGCACCCACAATTTCCCGGGAAAATCGAGCTCCTTGTATCTGGTGCAAGAGCTGATATTTCCCTTTTCAGACTTGGCCATCCTTCCTCTTGCTGAGAACAGAGTGAAACGGGGCTGAAAGGGAAAGGGCAGCCCCCCATCTATGGGGACTACTTGAGCCTCAGTGTTTAGAGCAGAGTCTGTCTACACCAACCTCTCTTCCCCTTTACTTTGCAGCCAGCGTTTTCCTCCAGCTCCTGGTTTAGGGGCTTTACCAAGGTTCATTTAGCGCATGCGGCTAAAACGGTGTCACCATAATCGCACCTGTGGCTAGTCAACGATTTCTACTGGACAACACTAGCCTAAACCAGCATCATTTGACCTCTCAATGAGATTGCCAACTAGTGCTGAAAGAGACTGGAGAAGCTGGGATTGTTCTCCTTAGAGCAGAGAGGGTTAAGGGGAGATTTAATAGAGGTGTTCAAAATCATGAAGGGTTTTGATAGAGTATGTAAGGAGAAACTGTTTCCAGTGACAGGAGGGTCGGTAACCAGAGGACACAGATTTAAGATAATTGGCAAAAGAACCAGAGGGGAGATGAAGAAAATGTTCTTTACGCAGCGAGTTGTTATGATCTGGAATGCGCTGCCTGAAAGGGCAGTGGAGGCAGATTCAATAATAACTTTTTTTAAAAATTGGATAAATACTTGAAAAGGAAAACTTTGCAGGGCTATGGGGAAAGAGCAGGGGGGAGTGGGACTAATTGGACAGCTCTTTCAAAGAGCTGGCACACGGGCCAAATGGCTTATTTCTGTGTAGTATGATTCTATGAGTTGGGGTCAATTTTGTGTTGGGGAGAAAGCTGAAGCTGAAGTTACACAGGGCACCTCACATCCAGCAGAGACGGGAGGATTTCACGGGTAATTCTGCCGTCGAATAGTTCCAGTGGAGTGAAATACTCCCAGCAAGTGCGAGTCGGACCCTGGCTCTCCTTGAACACAGAATTCGTGCCTCATCCCATCAGGATTATAAAGCAGACCGTAGAAATGAAAGGCCAGTGTCTGACCCTCTGTCCCACATACACCCCTGGGTCCAAGATTGTTACAATGACCCAGCCCCTCCCCAAAGTGCCTCCGACTCCCCCCCCCCCCCCCGATATTAAGGATAAGTTAGTGACATATGCAAATGGAACCTGCCCCCCGGGGATCATACTGCCTCCTTAAACACAATCACAGTCAGCATTTTAAATCCTCGAGCCTGGTTAGTCATATCCTATGTTTCTGTATGCTCAACTAACAGGAAGTGCGCTGGAACTGCATGAGTCAGACAATCCTGGGATTTCCTCTCCTGCTATGACCTGCCTTCCTTCTACACATCCAGGGCAGGACCGACAAACCTCAAAACACTTACGTCAAAAAGAGTTAAATAGCACTCAGCCCCTGGGAGGTGAATCGCTGATGATTTAAGAACATAAGAAATAGGAGCAGGAGTAGGCCATACGGCCCCTCGAGCCTGCTCCGCCGTTCAATCAGAACATAGAAACATAGAAAATAGGAGCAAGAGTAGGTCATTCGGCCCTTCAGGCCTAATCCGCCATTCAAAATGATCATGGCTGATCATCTAACTCAGTACCCTGTTCCCGATTTTTCTCCATATCCCTTGATCCCTTTAGCATTAAGAAATATATCTATCTCCTTCTTGAATACATCTAATGACTTGGCCTCCACTGCCTTCTGTGGTAGAGAATTCCACAGGTTCACCACCCTCTGAGTGAAGAAATTTCTCCTCATCTCAGTTCTAAATGGCGTACCCCGTATCCTGAGACTGTGACCCCTGGTTCTGGACTCCCCAGCCATCGGGAACATCCTCCCTGCATCTAGTCTGTCTAGTCCTGTTAGAATTTTATATGTTTCGATGAGATCATCTCCCATTCTTCTAAACTCGAGTGAATATAGGCCTAGTCGACCCAATCTCTCCACATACGTCAGTCCTGCCATCCCAGGAATCAGTCTGGTAAATCTTCGTTGCACTCCCTCCATGGCAAGGACATCCCTCCTCAGATAAGGAGACCAAAACTGCACACAATATTCCAGATGTGGTCTCACCAAGACCCTGTATAACATGGCTGATTTTCGACTGGTTTTACTGAATCGATGGCCCTATTGGGTGCAAATACTGTCAGGATGAGAGATTAATTTGTTTTTTTTCCTCCGTACTTCCCTCCCCTTTTCCAATGATGGTCCAGATTCTTACTGGGGAACAGCTCCACAGGCACGTGCCCCCCCACTCCCCAGTACATCAGCCAGTTGGACCGCCCTTCATATCTGAGCGTGGATTGTCATGACGTGTAAGATGCTATTTATACATGGAGAGGTCCCCCAGTCAAACCCAATCCTGTTCTCGCCCAATGCTCACATTTTCCAGTAAAAGCCACTGGATAGAGATAAAGAGTGAGAACCCTGACTGATCACTCAACCAAGGGCACTGGAAGCAGTGCAGAGAGAGGCCATAAGGGTCGTCCCTAGCGTCAGCCTCAACTCCCCTCCCCCCAACGCACCCCTGAACTTGCCATTCCTTTCATTCTGGCCTCCTATCCACCCCTTCCTTCACCTAACCATTGGTGGTTGTGCCTTCAGCTGTCTAGGCCCCATGCTCTGGAATTCCCTCCCTAAATCTCTCCACCAATTTTTCTTCCTTTAAGACCCTCCTGAAAACCCATTTAGTTGTATTACCACCTTCTCAGAGCAACTAGGGATGGGTAATAAATGCTGGCCTTGCCAGCGACGCCCACGTCCCCAGAATGAATTAAAAACTTGGGTGAAGCGTCAGAGGATGGCTGGCAACTATTTAACCATCCCCCAGCCTGCAACATTGCCTTCAGAAGAAGAAGGAGGGGATTGGAAAGAAGAAAATCTCTCCACATTATTTTGTTGATTCACTATTTTAAAAATTAGCTAGGCTACAGTTATATTATTCTGGTCGCCCTGCTTTAGGAAGGATGTCAAGGCCATGGTGAGGATGTCGAAGAGATTCACTGAGATACCAGAGATGAGGAGAGACTAGAGAAACTGGGGCTCTTTTCATTAGAACGAAGGTTGAGAGGAGATCTCTTCGAGGTGTTACAAATTATGAGGGGTTTTGATAAAGTAACTTGGGAAATTTGTTTCCATTTGTTGGAGAATCGGTAATTAGACGGCATCAATTTAAGATCATCACTAAAGAGCAAAGGGGGAGGTTAGGTGAATTTTTTTCACACTGAGTGTTGCTGGGATATGGAATGCCTGACCGGAAACAGTGGTGGATGCAGAATCCAGAATAGCTTTAAAAAGGAAAGTAGATAAATATTTGAAAAAGAAAAATTTAAAAGGGTATGGGGAAAGGGGAGGGGAATGGGACTAATGGGATGGATCTTTCAAAGAGAGGGCACAGGAAGCATGGGCCAAATGGGGAAGGGCAGGGGTATGGGGACTAAAGGAATTGATCTTTCTGAAAGCCAGCACAGGTTTGATGGACCAAATGGGGAAAGGGATTGGGAATTGGGAATAGGGGGTTGGCTCTTTCAGAGGGCACATGCACAATGGGTCAAATGGGGAAAGAGCAGGGGAATGGGACTGAAGAGGGTAGGTCTTTCAGAGAGATGGCACACACACAATGCACCAAATAACCACCTTTGTTGCTGTAAAATTCTATGGATCTCTGATTCTTTCTTTCTTTTTTCCCCCATTAAGAACAGTTTCAGCTTCCTTAGCCTCTCTTCAAATCATCGGTGAGCTAAAGCATAGTTGTCTCCATTGCTCTTGTGTCAATCGTCTCCACCACCCCTATAACGGGTGCTTAAATAGTGTCTTCTTTTTCCTCGTGCAGCCTACCTGCAGACCAGCCGGGCCCTGATGATCACTGCCTCCATCCTGGGACTGCCCGCCATTCTCCTGGTACTCACGGCGTTACCGTGTATGCGCCTCGGAACTGAATCCCAAACTTCCAAATACAAGCGGTCCTTGCTGGGTGCCGTTCTTCTCATATTGTTAGGTAAGAAGCAAATGGCTAGACTGCCATTGTGGTTTGTTATCAGAAGGAACGATATAAATCCCACCCAGTCGATAGTGACAGATGAAACCCTCCCACACCCTGACAGTTTCTGGTTATGGACAAGCCCTCTCCCAGCTGAAGGGAGAAAAGGAAGGCGAAATTGGTCTGTGGTATAAGCGCAAAACGGGTGATAACAAATCGGCCGTCTGTTTTACAAGCCCCCCCTCTCCTCTCCCCACCCTCTCTCCCCAGTCCCCCCCCAGCCACATATCTCCCTCCCCCCTCTCCCCAACCCCAACTCCGATTTTCTTTCCCATTGACCTTATCCTTGGAAAAGAAGATAAGGCAGGGTGTAAAATGGGCAGTCGATTCACTAGCGCCTGGTTCGTGCCACTGCCAAAGACCAGTTTCACCCCCCCAGATCTCTGTGAGAAGGGGTCGGGTTCCGCTATGAGGTAACACACCCAATTTCTTTCTCTGCAATCTGAGTTTGAATCCAGAGCAGAATGAAAGAGTGAAGGTTGGTTCTCTGACAGCTCTAAGGCCTCTACGTGAAATCAGTGCAGAGCATTCTTAATCCATGTGGCTGTCAATCCGAGTCACAAAACTGTCACGAGTTTGGCACAGATTTGGCAACTTCACTCAGAGAAACCTTGGCCAGAGATCATGAGCATCTCCAATGGTCCTTAATTTAGGGCAGACTGTCCTGGTTCCATCGTCTAAGGAGCAGTCTCTCACATGTGTCTTCCATTACTTACGATACTGGTTCCCAGTCTGTGGATGTTTGAAGCGAGCGTGGACACTGGGCATGAGATGGATGTCCCTTCACTTGGTCCTAACTTGACCTGTATTTATGTCAGCCGTGGCACAGTGGGTAACACTCTCGCCACTGAGTCAGAAGGTTGTGCGTTCAAGCCTCACTCCAGAGACTTGAGCATGTAATCTAAGCTGACACTCCAGTGCAGTACTCAAGGAGTGCTGTGCTGTTGGAGGTGCTGTCTTTCAGATAAGACGTCAAACCAAGGCCCCATCTGCTCTCCATGTAGATGTAAAAGATTCCACGGCACTATTGGAAGAAGAGCAGAGGAGTTCACCCTAGTGTCCTGGGCCAATATTTATCCCTCAACCAACATCACTAAACACAGATTACCTGGTCATTATCACATTGCTGTTTGTGGGATCTTGCTGTGCATAAATTGGCTGCCACGTTTCCTACATTACAACAGTGACAACACTTCAAAAGTAATTAATTCTCTGTAAAGCGCTTTGGGATGTCCTGAGGTTGTGAAAAGTGCTATAGAAATGCAAGTTCTTTCTTTCATTTGTATCTTACAGCACTCTGTGCCGCAGTCGCTACCATCTGGTTCCCCGTGGGAGTCCACCAGGAAGAATACCTCTTCAACTTCGGCTACTCGCTCTTCGTGGGTTGGATTGGCACCGTGCTTTGCCTCTTCGGGGGAGCGGTGATTGCCTGCTGCACTGGGCCTTCACCACAGCACCAAGAGAACCGCTATTACTACGCGTCACAAGGCTCCTCCTCCACCACTAACCCGACACATGCCAAGAGTGCACACGTCTAAGAAGCAAGTGCACAACATGCAGGAGCCCGACAGATCTCGGGTCAAGGGACTGATAAAACCCATGGCAAATGTCAACCTTTGATGCACTCTCTCCTGACTCTGAAGAGAATCGAGACTGAAGTTATACTTTGTGTTGGACAGAAAGCAACCCTCATTTATGATTTTTATTGTTGGTCTTTGAATGGATCGAGTTAAATTAAGAAACTCATCAACTCTTGCCTCAGTGAGAAGTAATGAAAATTGTACAGTCCATGTGCATCAAACCTGCAGAATCAGAAGCCAGACTGGAACTGCTTAACTGTGTCAGGTTATGGGTTTGAGACAGAACAAAGATAAATAGTTATTGATTGGTTACTGATCTAAGCTGGACTTACCTTACAAGCAGAGTATAACAGGCAGAGCGCAGGTTAGTGATTCAAATATGGTCTCGATCCCCATCAATTCAGGACTGATTTTCAAAGCTGAATAAAATCTGATAATATTCAGATGATCCTTGCGTAGAGTCAGCTCCCTGTAGGCTGCATGCACACCTTGCCCTTTAATTCCATTCTGTACGAGCTACTTTGCAAATGATGTTTAAGTACAGCGGAGCATCAAAACAGAGTACGGGAACAATCGAGATTGATGGGCTCACGAGGAAATAGAGCAGGGCTGGAAACCTGAACCCAAGACTGCTGCATGGTCAAAATTTAAAAGATTGGTTAACATTTTCTTGGACATTAGGAGTAAGAAGGGAAGTTAAGTAGAACTTATTCATCCAAAGGGTAATCGAGTTGTTGTACAAGTTACCAGGGGAGGACATTGAAGTGGATGGTGTAAATTGGGTCAAGAGAATTGGATGTGATTGGGGGACACGGTGAGTAGGGGTCAGGTGGGGTTGGTCGAACGTACTGAGATGGGACATTGTTCCCTTGCAATTCTCTCACATCATGCATTGTTTCTCCTTTAGGCTATGCAGATTTCCTTTCTTGTTAAGTTCATTTTTGAGGTTACATATATTTGTGTGAAAATACACCAAACACAACAAGAGTTACTCAGTTTTTGCTAATCAGTAAAGAAATTGATTGAAATCAAAGGGCGTGTGTTCCTGGGCGATAATCTGGCGGAATAGATTGCCCCTCCTTTATAGAACCCGCTTGATTTTCAATCGAGCGATATCACATGACAGGCGATCCACTTCACTAGATTAACCTGCAGGAAGTGAAGTCGAAAATTTGCCCCGTGTTTCTGTAGCAACACATTCCCTTGATTTTATAAATGTGTCCAAGTTGGATGAGGGAAAGAAAAGTACTAAAAATGTCAACCATTTATGGCTTTAGGATTCTGATTAATTGCTTCCAGAATATAAAGTTGTCGCCCAATGTTTCGGAGAGTTGACAGCACAAGGAGGAGAAAGCACTATGCCCCCGATATCTGTACCGATGTTTCCCGGATCTAAAAGTGCCCATGGAGACAGCATTTCTGATTGACTAGGTTTGGAGCTTTTTATCAGATCTTTTGACTGTTTAGTCGAAGTTGAGTCACGCTACTTGTGTTTGGTGCATTTTCACATAAATATATAAGAGTCATTGGTTAGATCTCAGTTAGAGTATTGTGTCCAATTCTTGGCCCCACACTTTAGGAAGGATGTCAAGGCATCAGAGAGGTTGTAGGGGAGATTTACTAGAATAGTACCAGGGATGCAGGACTTCAATTACGTGGAGAGACTGGAGAAGCTGGGTTTGTTCTCCTTAGAACAGAGAAAGGTAGAGGTTTTCAAAATTACGAGATGTTTTGAGAGAGTAAATAAGGAGAAACTGTTTCCACTGGGAGGAGGGTTGGTAACCAGAGGACACAGATTTAAGGTAATTGGCAAAAGAACCAGGGGGAGAGTTGAGGAGATTTTTTTTTGCAGCGAGTTGTTCTGATCTGGAATGCACTGCCTGAAAGGGCGGTGGGAACAGATTCAATAATAACTTTCAAAAGAGAATTGGATAAATACTTGAAAAGGAAAAATTAGCAGGGCTATGTGGAAAGAGGGGGGAGTGGGACTAATTGGATAGCTCTTTCAAAGAGCCGGCACAGGCACGATGGGCTGAATGGCCTGCTTCTATGCTGTAAGATTCAATGGGCAAGAAAAATAGGCTGCATAGTCTAAAGTTTACATAGGCAGTTTCCATTATAAATGTGGACATAGGAATTTATAATAGAAATATAAAAATAAGGTCAGAGTGTATGACTTGCTAATGGGGGACTGAATCCCATCCTCGTGCCGTGGTCCAATTATCCCACCGCCCTCTAACCCCACTTCATCTGAAGAGCACAACTGTTGCTGAACCTCCGCCTCCATTACAGGAGAACGATCAGTCTACATGATCTTCAATCCTGTTCCCAATCAGAAATTTACGCAGTTCATTTTTGAAAGAAGTTAATTTGATATTGCTTTTCCCAGCAGACTGTTCCACCTATCTACTACTTGGGGTGGGAAGAGGGGTGGGGGGAGGAGGAAGTTAGGGTCGGGGGGGAGTGGTGGTAGGTAGCGATCTGTGGACTGTCAGTTAGCGACAAATGTATTGTAAATAAATGAAAACAAAAGATTTACACTGTTGATTGTAGGTGAACAAGTAAAATATCAGTGAAGGCCCCAGAGTGATAGTTAGACTGAAAGGAGAGCTTTACTGGTTTGCAAAGCAGCAGTTAGTTACAACTGACCAAACTGACGCTGGAAGATGATCAATTATTCTTCATGGTAGGAATGTTATTGTCTATGAAAGTGGTCCATAAACTTTGCAACATGTAGATAAGAATCAAGGTAATGCGAACAGAATCTGAAGATATCACTTTTCACAGGTGATTTACGGTTTGCATTGAAAATGTAATTTTTTTTCCATATATAATCTGCTCACTGGATGTATGGTTATATAATAAATTTTTTAAAACCTGCTCGGTCAGTTAACCCCGTGTAAGTGATTGGTGGGGCAACGTTTCAGAGGATTGGGGCTAATTGTTTCATTTCATTGTCAAAAGGACTTCATGCTTTGAGAACATGAGGAAGAGAGGCTCACTGAATTGAGCGGCTTTTTATTGGGAAGAAATTACTTTGTTGACACAACCCAGGCTTTTGAAATGGTGCAGCGCTGGTTATTGGTTAACCCTTTCATGATGGACTGCCCTAACGAACATGGGGGGCTGTTCAGTGGTGGGGGCCATGGAAATATCATCCACAGAAACCGACTAGGCAGGGTCGAATTTTGGAGCTTGCAATCTTGGATATTCCAGACTTTAATAAAATCACCTTCACAGACCCCCAAGAAGTTATAGCTCCTGCAGAGACAAAATAAATTGGGTAAAGTCTGCAACACTGCGAATTGTACATTGACCTGTGAGAGGAATGAGCTTGATGCTTCGAAGGGACTTATTTCACTCCATATTATGTGCACTAAATTATCAGTTTGGCTCAGTGAGTAGCACTCTTGCCTCTGATATCAGAAGGTTGTGAGTTCAAGTCTTATTCCAGGCCTTGAGCCCATAATCCAGGCTGACCCTCCTAATGCAATTACTGATGGAGTGCTGTGCTGTCTTTCAGATGAGACTTTAAACCAAGGCCCCATCTCCCTGTTCAGGTGAATACAAAATAATTCCTTGGCACTATTTGAAGAAAAGCAAGAGTTTATCTCTCCATCAATGCCACCAAAACACATTATCTGTCTCATTAGTGTTTATGGGACCTTGCTGTGTGGAAATGGGCTGCTGCATTCGAAGAGTGACTACACTTCAAAAGTAGTGCTTTGGGACATCCTGAGGTTGTGGTATATAAATGCAAGTTCTTTCTTTATAGTACCTTGGGTTCAGGAAGCATTGAGAACATTCTAGAATGGGTTCTCTCCACCTGCTTTTCTGAAATCATCTGGCTGCACATCTGACAATCCCTCAAAGAGTTCAACGCTTCAATTAAGTCTCTCGTTACCTTACCTTACTTAAGATTCCTCAAAGTTCTATTACAGCATATACACAGATTAAAAACACTGGCATTAAAAGACGAGGCCCTGTTTTCCTTAATCTCATTGCGACATCATACTCTCCTGGACAACTCCCTAACTTACTGCTTGTCACAACCTCGAATGATGAGGCATTGCTCTATTCCTCGTTAAAACAGCAGCACTAATTAGTTCATTTTCACAACTCGAGGCGTTCCTGCGATCACTCATAAAAACAAAATGTAATTACAACCGCATTCTGCATAGGCTGCCTCCTTCATTACTGATTCCCTGGGGTGTTCCCAAGCTGTGAAATGAATGCCGTTATTAACTATACTCAAGATTATTACCAAAACAAAATACTGCGGATGCTGGGAATCTAAAATAAAAGCGGAGAATGCTGGAAACACTCAGCATCTAAGATGTTAGAGATGAACAGCTTTTAAGCAAGTACAGCTCTGTTCATCTCTAACATCTTCCAGTTCTGACGAAAGGTCATCGACCTGAAACATTAACTCTGTTTCTCGTTCCACAGAAGCTGCCAGACTTGCTGAGCGTTTCCAGCATTTTCTGTTTTTATTCAAGATTATTATATAGCTGCTGGTGGTGTACAGAGAATGAACCCATTGTCGTGAAGATTTCAGTCAATAGAGAGCTACAAAAGGGATGCATTCCAGATCATAACAAACTTACTGCATAAAAAAATGTCTACTCATGTCCCCTGTGGGAAAGTTTCTGTCCTCTGCTCACTGCCCCCGATACATTGGGATACAGCAATTCCTAAAACCAGCCATTGGCAATCAGTGGTGAGACGCCACATTGTACAACTGCTTGCAGAGTCCAGTGTATAAAAGAACTGGAAGAGCTTGTATTAATACAGCCTTGGCTCAGTGGTAGTACTCTCACCTGTCAAGTCAGAAGGTCATGGGTTTAAGCCCCATTCCAGGACTTGAGCACTTAATCTAGGCTGACACTCCTAGTGCTAATACTGAGGGAGTACTGCACTGTTAGAGGTGCCATCTTTTGGATGAGACATTAACCCTATCTGCTCTCTCAGGTGGACATAAGATATCCAGTAGCACTATTTCAAAGAAGAGCAGGGGAGGTGTCCTGGACCAATATTTATCTCTCAACCAATGTCACCACACCAGATTAACTGGTCATTTATCTTATCACTGGTTGTGGGACCTTGCTATGTGCAATTTAGTTGCTGTGTTTCCTATAAAACAACAGTGACTTGAACAGAAAGACTCTACTTGTGGTTTAAATACTGAGCAGGTATGGAATAGTGAGCAGGAAAGCCATATGTGGAGCAAACAGTTGTAAGTTGTGGTAAGAGTGTCTCAAAATAATTAACATTAAGCTTCTAGATGTGACTCAATTTCCCTCATGCCGAGTGTTCACTGGAGTCTCTATACCATATTTTTACAAAAGAAATTGCAAATATATTGCAAATTATTGTATCTCAGGATGTCCCAAAGTGCTTCACACACGATAAATTCCTTAGAAGTGTAGACCCTGCCATTTTATTTGCAAATGTGGGTGCGATTTCATTCAGAGCAATGAGCTACAAACAACAATGAGATAATGACCAGATAATCAGTTTTAGTGATGTCAGTTGAGGGATAAATATTGGCCCAGGACACAGGGGAGAACCCTCCTGCTCTTCTATGAATAGTGCCATGGGATTGTTTATATCCACCTGAGAGGGCAGACGGGGCCCTGGTTTAATGTCTCATCCAAAAGGTGGCACCTCCGACAGTGCAGCACTTCCTCAGTACTGCATTGGAGTACCAGTCTAGTTTCAAGTGCCAAAGTCCTAGAGTTAAGCTTGAACCCATGGCTTTCTGATTCAGAGGTGAGAGTGGGAGAGTGAGTCAATGGGAGACCTTTTTTGGTTTTGTTTACAAACGACACAATGATGTAAAATCAGATTGATATATATATCCTACATCATATCATCATCATAAAAAAAAACCTTCACTGCGTCTTTCCCCTCTATCAAATGGGAGGAAAATCTTTTCCGGAAGCTTTTTCCACCGCGGCAGGGTAGCTTCACCGTGGTCCTATCATCACAATACAAGGCTCTCACCCAATTCTTCACTAGGTAAAGGCACCACCCAATAAAGCTACACTGACCAGTAGGTCTAACACCTCATTGCTACCCAGTGGCCCTCGCTGGAAGAGTGTATGTATGAATACTGGGTGAGGGCGGGACACAGCTCAATTGGAAAGAATGTAAATTTCAGCACAGAAGGAAGCCTAAGGAAAGGTCATGGTTCACGTTAACCCTGTTTGTCTCGCCACAGATGCTGCCTGAGTGTTTTCAGCATTTTCTGTTTTTATTTCAGATTTCCAGCATCTGCAGTATTTTGCTTTTATTCCCTCAAGTTTAGACGGTTGAGGAGTGATGTAATTGAAGTGTTTACAATGATAAAGGGATTTGACGGGTTGGATTGAGAAAAACGATTTCCTCTGGTGGGGAAATCCAGAACAAGGGGGCATAATCTTAAAATTAGAGCTCGGCCGTTCAGGGGTGATGTCAGGAAGCACTTTTTCACACAAAGGGGAGTGGAAATCTGGAACTCTCTCCCCCAAAAAGGCTGTGGATGCTGGGGGTCAATTGATGCTTTCAAGACTGAGATCGATCGACTTTTGACGTGGAAGGGTATCAAAGGATATGGAGCTAAGACGGGTAAATGGAGTTGAGGTACAGCTCAGCCATGATCTGATTGAATGATGGAACAGGCTGGAGGGGCTGCAATGGCCTACTCCTGCTCTTAGACTAATTGGTAGCCTATATAAATATACACATATATTATATAAGATACTTTTATATTATATATATATACACACACATATACACACATAAGATAATACAAGACCATGTTAGTTGCAAATCTCAGTATTTATCTTGCACAGATCAGCATGAATTATAACAAAAATTCAATAAATGAATCACTCCATTGAATGTTTCTGCAATAAATCTTTTCTTTCTGCAAGGCTTTGGTACAAGTGCAGCGGTGGGACACAACACACCAAAACAAATCACAGTGTACATACTTGTTACAAATATACAGCAATTCCATACCAGAAATTCAAAATATACAGAAAAATAAACAAAATTATTCCCGGAAAATCAAAATCAATAGTACTACACTTCAACTCAGACCAAAGAATTAAGACAAGAGGGCAATTTACAGGGTTAAACGGTACATGGGTAAGAGTTTGTGTTGAAACTGTTAACAAGCAGGGACTGCTGTTAAACACTGTGGGTGACAAGTATTGAGTGAAACTTGACGGCAAATGGGAAGGAACAGAATTTAGCTTCTGACCTCTGTTTGTCCATTCCCAGGCTGGTAGTTAACATTCATCCACTGCTTTCTCTGAGGAGGTCTCCATTTCCTATGGTATGTATTTTTTTTGAGAGATTACAGCACAATTGGGTTTGCGCTATGTGGCATCGCATTCATGCGTGATTCGAGGTTTAATGAAGGAGTTAATCCATCTATTTTAAGCAGAGACGCGCAGTCACTGCTTCTTGTAGCTGACCCTTGGACTAGATCAAAAAGATATGTTGGCGAGGTGTACAGGCAGTCACTGTGGAAGACTCGCTATTGCTGGCATTCTAGGGCATTAGGTTACAAACCACTCACTCACAGGCAACAAGAAAAAAATATATCGGATCAACATTAGCACACAGCTGACATGCAGCATACAAAATTGAGTGAATATAGCAAGAGAAATACTGTTTGTGATTACAACCAATCCTGACCATTAAGGGTATTGAGGTACATTAGTTGCAAGAGTATTGAGATGCTGCCTTGTTCCCACCTATCAACCATGCAAATCAGTGAGATCCCCTGCCCTCCCCCAGTTTTTCTCCTCCTCTCCTGAAGGCACCAACTCACCTCTCAAACCCGTGGCCTCCACAACCTAGAAGGACAAGGGGCAGCAGGTGCACGAGAACACCATCACCTCCAAGTTCACCTCTGAGTCAAAAACCATCCCGATTTGGAAATATATCACCATTCTTTCATCGTCGCTGGGTCAAAATCCTGGAATTCCCTTCACCACACGGACTGCAGTGGTTTAAGAAGAAGGCCCAGCACCACCTTCTCAAGGGCAACTAGGGATGGGCAATAAATGCCGGCCGTGCCAGCGACACCCACATCTCGAGAATGAATTAAAGAAAATGCTGGGGGCCAGTTGCATGGGCACTGGTAGCCCTCTGGTAACTTCTTCATGTACTACCAGTCTATTCAACCATGGAGGTCTTCGCTGCCAAGCCTGATCATGTCCCCACCTGATTTCCACACTTTCCAGCAGGAGTCAGTGGATTTTTGCTCCCCCACCCCACCATTTATTTGTTAACGCAGGACGCAATGCTGTAAATGGCGTCAATATGCATTGTTACGTCGCTCATAGAAGGATGTCATTCTGACTAAAGTAACACATGTTCCTTCTCTCTTTCCAAGATTTTCTAAGCACTTTTTCTCCATTATAAAAATCATATTCCATATGCTACTTTGATGTGCTAATTTCCATTCGGTTCCTCCTCCCCTGTCCTCCCCTCCCTTGAAACACGTGGTGCTTTTCACCAAATTAATTCTTGTGTTTAACAATACAGTCTCATAGTGCACAGTTTTATATCTGTGGAGTTATGCTTCAGCTATACAGAGCCTTGGTCAGACCCCATCTGTTGTACTGCCTTCAGTTTTGGGCAATGCACCTCAGGAAGGATATATTGGCCTTGGAGGGGGTGCAGCCCAGATTCACCAGCATGATACCGGGGCTTAGAGGGTTAAATTATGAGGACAGGTTGTATAAACTTGGTTTGTATTCCCTCGAGTTTAGAAGGTTGAGGCATGATCTAATTGAGGTGTTTAAAATGATAAAGGGATTCAATAGGCTGGAAACTATTTCCTCTGGTGAGGGAATCCAGAACAAGGGGTCACAATCTTAAAATTAGAGCCAGGCCGTTCAGGGGTGAAATCAGGAAGCATTTCTTCACACAAAGGGGAGTGGAAATCTAGAACTCTCTCCCCCAAAAGCTGTGCATTCCAGGTCAACTGAAAGAATCCAGCAACTTGAGCACTGCTACTTGTAACGAAATCATAAATCATAATTCACACGAGGAAACACCAGTCAGACAAATCTTTGTGGATTTGCTAACGACAGCCAACAATCAGAGGAATTTGTCCACCCAAAGCTCTGTACAACTTTAATGGTGTTACTTGCACTTTGGGTCTCGACATTTTACTTTTCTCAACAATGACGAAATAATGAGGAATAAAAGGTCCGGCTACATTTAATGAAGTGGCCTGTTGCTCCGTAACAAATATCGATTTCATTGTACAGTTAGCTTGTTGCCTCTGTCCCTCTCCAACTGATCACACAGACAGAAGCAGTGGGTATGAAAGTGTGGTGTTTAAATTACTGAACTAGTAATCCAGAAACTAACAAAAGTTCAAATCCCACCATGGCAGTTTGAGAATTTGGTTAAAATAAAATGTGGAAATAAAAAGCTGGCACCAGTAAAAGTGACCCTAAAGCTGTTGGGTTGTGATAAAAATCCAACAGGTTCACCTTTAGGTGAAGGAAACCTGCTGTCCTTACCTGGTCTGGGCCTACATGTGACTGCAGTCCCACATCAACATGGTTGACTCTTAGCTGCCCTCTGAAGTGACCCAGCAAGACACTCAGTTGTATCAAACTACTACCAGTGGTTCAAGAAGGTGGCTCACCGGCAACTAGAGATGGGCAATAAATGCCAGCCCTGCCAGTGATGCCCATAACCCAAAAATGAATAGAAAAAAGCCAGAAGGACATCATAGAAAGCAAATTTTCGTTTCTCTTGTTCCTCTCGGTTCCGGGCATTGCATGCAGTTGAAACATTACAAAATGTGCACTGATTTTGAAAAAATACAGATGAATATAGATATACATCTCAATAACAAGAAACATATTTCAAATATTTATTGGAAAGACACTGCACGTGCATGCGTTCTAGCAAGTCAATTCATGAAAGAGAGTTAATTTAGCAGGTAACATCTGCTAAAAATTTAGACTCCGATTAAAGTCAATGCTTTGAGGCCACAATAATGTACATTCATATGCAAGAAGCAAGAGTGAGCCAGGAATTCAGACCTGACATGCCCCTTTTAGAAACATTTTTTGTCTGCACAATAGTATTATTTTAGCACAGATAGTGTTACTCCCATAGAAAGGCAAGGCAATATGCAAATAGTAAATTAAAGGGGAAGTATATTCCACTGAATTGCTCCATATTCCTAAAGCAGGGGTGGGGGGGCACTTATTTCAATCATTCATTAATTATTTACACATCTCTGCCCCTTTATTCACCCTATTTTAATAACTTCACTCTCATTTTGCCTGCAATTCATACCAATGACATCACACATCACCAATGAACATCATTGAACTATCGTCAATCAGGATTGGCTGCCCTCAGTGGACACTGTCAGCCAATCTGGCTTCAATATTCAAATGCGATGCGACCAGATCTCCAATGGGAGCCACTTGCTCACATCCAGCTTAAAACTACAAAGGACATCATTTAATATCCAACCCATCATTTGCAAGTTCCCTGCTCTTTATCACACTGAGAAATGGTCCAAGTTCTTCAAGTTACAAGCATTTTTTGATGTTAAACAAGCAATATTCAGCTTACTGTTTTTTTCTGAACTTCACGCTTCTATTCTTGTAAACAATTTTACAACACCAAGTTATAGTCCAACAATTTTATTTTAAAATCCACAAGCTTTCGGAGGCTTCCTCCTTCCTCAGGTGAACGTGGAAATGTGATTTCCACATTCACCTGAGGAAGGAGGAAGCCTCCGAAAGCTTGTGGATTTTAAAATAAAATTGTTGGACTATAACTTGGTGTTGTAAAATTGTTTACAATTGTCAACCCCAGTCCATCACCGGCATCTCCACATCATGGCTTCTATTCTTTGCCATTATTAGCACTCCCCCCCTTCCCCACTACTAAAACAAATGGCTTTGTAGTTAAAAATAAATCTTCCAATGAGAAAAAAATGGATCTGAATTATGTAAACCATTGGTTTCAAGAAGACTACTGACTTTTTTTGAAGTCTAGTATGACAGAACTAAACTTTTCCTCAGAGCTGATAGTCCCCAGGAATTTCTGTTTCATCACTTCCTGTGGTAGACAGGCAGTTTGGTTATAGCGATTTTTTTTCCATTGTGTAAATAAACTTTATTTTGCCGTACAGATAATGCAATTTAAGGGTCTTAAAAAAATACATGACCTTTAGCTGGGTAATTTATGTGTCAGAAAGGAAGTGATGGAACTAGACTTCCTGACTATATCTACATCCCAATTTCTAAAGGAAGGGTAGTGTGTTTTTCACTCTAGCTTCAAAAACCTGGGCAGGTCATGTATAAATTTTGATAGAAAACTACAGAGAAATGAAAATAAGCCTCTTATAATGTAAGCTGTGTCACCTTTGCTCACAAAAATAATTCATATTTGAACTGTGTGCCCTGCAGCCCTGAGGAAAAGGCCGCAAGCATTATTACCATCAAGGAAGTATTTGTTTATGAAACAAACTGTAATGGTAAGTTATCTAAAAGACTTTCACCTGTAAAATCAGTGAAAGGCATTAAATCCAATGTCATTGACCCCAGACTTTTGTGCATTGAACGTGTCTGCACATTATCAGCATTCCCTTATTTTTCTCCCCTCAAAGTGGTGACTCTTGCTGGGCTACAGTTTCTAACCTCCTCCTCCTCCTCCTCCTCCGCCTCCATCATTCTTTGTACTTGAGCCTAGACAGCGCGGGTCAGCAGGCTATTCAACTGTGGGCAGCATCACAGACAAGCCCTTCCACAGAGCACGTGCACAGCAGGGGCCAGTGGTTAGCCAGCAGGGTCTTTAGCTGTGTTCTTTTTAATATTGTCTCTTGTCTAACCTGGCCCACTGAGGCTAATGCCCCCTCTGGCTCATTCACCACTCTGATTAAGGTCGGTTACCTCAGCGCCAACTATGGATTGAACCCAGGAGGCTCTGGGTCTGTATAATTCATTACCACACTGCAGGGTAGGTTTAATTTGTTTTTTTTTATTATTATTATTATGCGATCTACCCCACAGATGCAGAAACATTTGTGAGACTGCAGTCTATTATCAGGTCTTAACTTGAAACCCCAGCCGTCCCAAGTCATGAATGTATCTGATCAAAATGTACCCTCTCATTCTGCTGACACACAATCTATCTGGTTACACACGCTCTCCGTTATAACACTGTCCAGTATAAGGCAAGTTGCCCTTTGCTTCTGACCTTTCTCGTGTTAATTTTAAAGTTATTATAGAATATTCACAATCACGCCTCGTTATAATGTGTCAAATGGCTCTCGGGGGTTGTGTTATAATTTGGGTGGAGTGTATTTTGGGGTTTTAAGAAGAGAAAGCTTTTCGACTCGAGCTGCTGATTAAAGGGGCACTGCGTTAAATATCTGACAAACCCCTTCACGTGCTCGCAAAAAAACACACGAAACAACACAACAATGTGAATCACACGGAAACATGTCATTACCTCATCTGCCCATGACATTGTAGTAACTGCAATCATGCACAATTCTGACCCTCTCCTGAAGAATAAAAGTTTGCCAAATATTTATTCATGAAAATGACGCCCCCTTTAATAAGCGAACGGAATGAAGTTTGGAAAAAAAAAATCTCCAATAAGCTGCATATTGCCTTTTTATGTCACACAACTGCATTTTTATTTTTTAAGAAATGATCATATCCAAGATTCTAGCCCAAGGGTACGAGGGTCAGTATCTTTACTCTGGGGAATAATCTAGCTCGTCATTTGCAATCAGTGCCTCAGATTTCTCAACATACTTCCCTTTGCTTTTGGGTTTGTTATTGTAGGTCCTGTGATTTCCCACAAGGTCAGGCATGGCCTGTTGGGTCTGGTACCCGGTCTGCTCTGCCGACGGCCAATCTTCCTCTCCCCGGCGCCGGCTGCACTCCTCCTCGGGGTAGGGGAAGCTCTCGTCCACCACCAAGCTGTCGTCCACGTCGTAGCGCTGGTACGTGCTCTGGCTCAGGGCTTCCTGCCGCGCTCCGATTTCCAGACTGCTGTTCCAAATTCCGTATCCAAAATAAATGAGCAAACCTGGTGAAACAATGACAATATCTGAGTGCGTGCGTGTCTGGAAACTCCTGGGCAACTCTTGCCAGTCTTATTGGTGGCCCCGACAAGGCCTCGATTTTAAAATTCTCCATCCTTGTTTTCAAATCCCGCCTTGATCTCGCCCCTCCCTGTCTCTGTAACCACCTCCAGCCCTACATCCCTCCGAGATCTCTGCACTCCTCCAATTCTGGCATCTCGCACATCCCCGATTTTCATCACTCCACCATTGGCGGCCGTGCCTTCTGCTGCCTGGGCCCTAAGCTCTGGAATGCATTAAAATAATCTCCTCATCTCCCCTCTGGTTCCTTTGCCAATTATCTTAAATCTGTGTCCACTGCTTACTGACCCTCCCATGAGTGGAAACATTTTCTCCCTATCTACTTTATTAAAACCCCTCTTTATTTTGAACACCTCCATTAAATTTCCTCTTAATCTTCTCTGCTCCAAAGATTCTTCTCTAACCATTACTTCCTGGTTTTCTTTCCTGTCCTTTTCTGGCGCTCTCCTGTATTATGAACCTTGGCCTTTCATCTAGTGAAAACTGGATGGATCTGTCGGAATAGGTAGGACACACAGGGGACATGCCTTGGAAACAACGAAGGACTCGTGGGCTTTTAAGAAGGGAGGAAAATAATCAAGTCAAAAGTCCAGTTTTGGAAATTTCCAGCCTATAAACAGCACCTTGTTTCTGGGACCCCTCTGTCTGTGCTTTTTGGAATAAAATCCATCTTTGATTTTCGGTCGTCCTTTATCTCTTTTTCAAAAAGGGTCCTTAGAGCAGTGGTGGCGCAATGGCATCAGGTCTATGCTTTGCCGTTCCTTCTGTCTCGGCAGGAGTTGGATGAGACTGGAGGTGATTGAGATGTCTGGAGTAAATTGTCTACTCATAGTTTTACTTTAAAAAGTGTTAAAGCACAGAGAGAGAATTTCAGACAAACGCACTGACCGTTGTTAGACTATTGCACCATGGTGTAACTTCAAGCCCTGTATTTTGTGGGGGGAGATTTTGTGTACCCATCAATATTCAGTGCTGGGGAGAGAACACTCTTTCCATTTTGGACACCCGGGGTGGAAATTCTTTTAGGCCCCTTTACGGAGCACGCAAACCGGGAGGCCTGAAACCTGCCTGAAATTGGGCCTCGGGCATCGTTAACATTATTCAGACAAGTTGTTGGCTCCTGTCGCATCTCCTCGGGCAGCTCTCCCAGGATGATTGTCGGAACTGCTTACCTGACCTGCAGCGGCCCAAAGACAAGTCCCGGGGGGGGTGGAGTGAAAACAGAGAGACGTGATCGCAAGTACTGTGGTGTCGGGGGAGGACTCCTGCTCTCCTCCTGGCTCCATAGCAACGATGTCTGAATTTTAATTTTTTTTAAACTTACTTCGGCTGCTGAAGAATCCCAAGCACAGCAGGTGCTGCTCCTGCTCCTGATCCTACTCCTGCTCCTGCTCCTGATCCTACTCCTGCTTCTGGTCCTGATCCGACTCCTGATCCTCCTGATCCTACTCCTGTTTCTGCTGCTGCTTCTGCTCCTGATCCTACTCCTGCTCCTGATCCTACTCCTGCTCCTGATCCTACTCCTGCTCCTGCTACTCCTGCTCCTGCTACTCCTGCTCATCACTACTCAATATCCCCGAGGGGGGCGTAAAACTCAATTCAATCACTGGTTAGGCCCCAGCTGGAGTATTGAGTCCAATTCTGGGCACCACACTTTAGGAAGGATGTCAAGGGCTTGGAGAAGGTACAGAGGAGGTTTACCAGGATGATACCAGGGATGAAGGACTTCAGCCATGTAGAGGGATTGGAGAAGCTGGGATTGTTCTCCTTACAGCAGAGAAGGTTAAGGGGAGATTTAATAGAGGTGTTCCAAATTATAAGGGGTTTTGATAGAGCAAATAGGGACAAACTGTTTCCTCCAGTTCAGTAACCAGAGGCCATAGATTTAAAATAATTGGCAAAGAAACTAGAGGGGAAATGAGGAGAAGTTTTTTCACACAAAGCGTTGTTAAGATGTGGAACGCACTATCTGAAAGGGAGGTAGAAGCAGATTCCAAAGGGACTTTCAAAAGGCAATTGGACGTGTACTTCAAGAGGACTAATTTGCAGGGTTCTGGGAAAACAGCTGGGCTGTGGGATTAAATTGGACAGCACTTTCACAGGCACAATTGGCCTAATGGCTACCATTTGTGCTGTAAGAGTCTATGATTCTAACTCAGGCCTTAAGCCTCTCATTGATATATTTAAGGGGCCTAACACCTTTTTTAGGCAGCTCCCAGGGACCCCTGAAAAATGGCCTGACCCAATATTGGGTTGGAAGTCTTTGGGCATGGGATATTGGTCCACAAAATCAGCCTGCACTGTGTCCATTTTACACCCATAAAACGGCCATAACAAGGTTAAATTTGTACCCCCCAGTGTTGGCATTGGGAATTCCCAGGGCAGGTATAGCGCAGGTTAGACGCAGAGTAACACACCCTCTTCTCTCCCCATAGAAAATGGGTGAAGCTTAACCTTCGAAGAACACCCTCACTGCACCAGTGTAACATTAGTGTTTGCCACACCAGCTATCCTTAAGGCCTCTGTTGGTGAGATTGGCAATTTGTGTCACATTTTGGGCAGATTTTTTTTATTATGACCCATAGGACCATAGAACTATCAGCATTTACAGAACAGAATGAGGCCATTCGGTCCATCGTGTCTGTCCCAGCTCCTTGCTAGAGCAATCCAAAGTTAATCCCCTTGCCCCGCTCTCTCCCCAAGGCCCTGTATCTTGCTCAGCTTCAAATATTTATCCAATTGTCCCCTAGAAGATGCAATGTTATCTGCCTCAATTACTCCCTGTGACAAAGCATTCCTCGTTCCAACAGCTCCCTGTGTAAAGAAATTTCTGCTCACATCTCTCCTCACTCTCTTATTGGCCAATCTTCACAAGGAACTGAGCTGAGACTGTCCCATGCTCACTTTATTTAGGATGCAGTGGAAAGAAAACCATCAGTCTCACTTGGATTCGCCCAAAGGGCATTGTGCAAACTGACTGTGCCTCCGAGCCCTTAATCCTCCACTGTTCTAATTACAATTGAGAGAATCATAGAATCATAAAAATTTAAGGCTTAGAAGGAGGCCATTCGGCCCATCGTATCTGTGCCTTCCGAAAAAGCTCTATCCAGCCTAATCCCACTTTCCAGCACTTGGTCCGTAGCCCTGTAGGTTACGGCACTTCAAGTGCACATCCAAGTACTTTTTAAATGCAATGAGGGTTTCTGCCTCTCCCACCCTTTCAGGCAGTGAGTTCCAGACCCCCACCACCCTCTCGGTGAAAAAAATTCTCCTCAGCTCCCCTTCTACCAATTACTTTAAATCTATGCCCCCTGATTATTGACCTCTCTGCTAAGGGACATAGGTCCTTCCTATCCACTCTATCTGGGCCCCTCATTATTTTATACACCTCAATTAAATCTCCCCTCAGCCTCCTCTGTTCCAAAGAAAACAAGCCCAGCCGATCCAATCTTTCCTCATAGTTAAAATTCTCCAGTCCTGGCAACATCCTCGTTAATCTCCTCTGCACCCTCTCTAGTGCAATCACATCGGGGCGGAGGGAGGGGGGAAATCAGTCAGAGCCCTCCAATCAAGAGTAAATTTGTTTAGGTTTTAAACAATAAACGCTATGACATTCCTGCCTGGTTAGCACTAATTACACAGAATCACTTAGAATGTACAGCACAGAAACAGGCCAGTTGGCCCAACAGGGTTTGTGCCGGTGTTTATGCTCCACAGGAGCCTCCTCTGTCCCTACTTCATCTAATCCTATCAGCATATCCTTCTATTCTTATCTTCTTCATGTGTTTATCTGGCTTCCCCTTAAATGCATCCATGCGATTCGCCTCAACTACTCCTTGTGGGAGCGAGTTCCACATTCTCGCCACTCTCTGGGTAAAGAAGTTTCTCCTGAATTACCTATTGGATTTATTAGTGACTATATTCGTTACCCGCGTCGCAGAAGTGTGCCGAGGAACTGAACTTGTGCCCAGAAACTTCCCAGTGCACCAATCATTCAGCACCAGTATTTTCGCTCTGGAGAGCCAGGACTCCTGGATAGACTGTCCAGGGATCTTACAAACCCAGGTGCCTCTTAACTGATCATGTCACAGTTAGGAGTCTGGGGGAAGGCCAGTAGAGCCGCTACTCCAGGTAATGTTCAGATTATAAGGGTACAACCTCAACGGTTAAAAGTCATTCATTACCCTTTCTGTGCCTGCCCTCCCCCCCGACCCCCCGCTCAAGATATCACCCCCTCGAGTTCTCCTGGAAGAGTACAATCAGGTCGGGCATTGCCTAAGTGACACTTCGAAGTAATTCACTATGTGAGGCGCTTTGAGATGCTCACTTGTACCTAGTTTTGGTCTCCCCACAAGTGGGAACATCTTCTCTACGTCTACCCTATTAAACCCTGTCATAATCTTAAAGACCTCTATCAGGTCACCCCTTAGTCTTCTCTTTTCTAGAGAAAAGAGCCCCAGCCTGTTCAGTCTTTCCTGATAACCTCTCAGTTCTGGTATCATCCTAGTAAATCATTTTTGCACCTTCTCTAGTGCCTCTATATCATTTTTATAATACGGAGACCAGAACTGTTTACAGTACTCCAAGTGTGGTCTAACCAAGGTTCTATATAAATTTAACATAACTTCTCTGCTTTTCAATTCTATCCCTCTAGGAATGAACCCCAGTGCTTGGTTTGCTTTTTATGACCTTATTAACCTGTGTCGCTACTTTCAGTGATTTGTGTATCTGTACCCCCAGATCCCTTTGCTCCTCTATCCCATTTAGACTCTTATTTTCCAAGCAGTATGTGGCCTCCTTATTCTTGCTATCAAAATATACCACCTCACACTTATCTATATTGAAATTCATTTGCCAATTACACACCCATTCTGCAAGTTTATTAATGTCTTCCTGTATTTTGTCGTAGTCCTCCCCGTTATTAACTATACCCCGCAATTTGGTGTTGTCCACAAATTTTGAAATTGTACTTCCGATTCCCAAGTCCAAATCATTTATGTAAATGATGAACAACAGTGGTCCCAGCACCGATCCCTGTGGAACATCACTTCCCGCCTTTTGCTAGTCTGAGTAGCTACCCTTAACCCCTACTCTCTGTTTTCTGTTTTGTAGCCAGCTTGCTATCCATTCTGCTACTTGTCCCTGACTCCACATCCTCTGACCTTAGACATGAGTCTACTATGCGGTATCTTATTGAAGGCCTTTTGAAAATCCAAATATATTACATCTACTACATTACCCTTGTCTACTCTTTCTGTTACTTCTTCAAAGAATTCAATAAGATTGGTCAAGCATGATCTTCCCTTTTGAAATCCGTGCTGACTATTCTTTATTACATTATCGGTTTCTAGATGTTTTTCTATTACATCTTTGAGTAAGGATTCCATTATCATTCCTACCACCAACATTAAGCTAACTGGTCTATAGTTCCCTGGACTTGTTCTATCTCCCTTTTTAAATACAGGAATCACATTAGCTGTCCACCAGTCCTCTGGCACTATTCCTTTTTCTAATGAATTTTTATACTGGACCTCTATACTACACCACGAGGACTCGGCTTGGCCTGCCCGGCAAGATGGATCAATTGGATCGAATTGATTCATAGCGTATTTAAGTCAGGGCTCGTGAGTTTTATTCAAACAACAACTTGCCTTTATATAGCGCCTTTAACATAGTAAAAACGTCCCAAGACGCATCACAAGAGCGATTATCAGACAAAAATTGACACCGAGCTGCGTAAGGCGATATTAGGACAGGTGACCAAAAGCTTGGTCAAAAGAGGTAGGTTTTAAGGAGCGTCTTAAAGGAGGAGAGAGAGGTGGAGAGGTTTAGCGAGGGAATTCCAGAGCTTGAGGCCCAGGCAGCTGCAGGCACGACTGCCAATGGCGAGGCAAAGGAAATCAGGGATGCGCAATAGGCCGAGAATTGGAGGAGCGCAGCGATCTCGGAGGGTTGTAGGGCTGGAGGAGGTTACAAGGATAGGGAGGGGCGAGGCCATGGAGGGATGTGGAAACAAGGATGAGAGTTTTGAAATTGTGGCATTGGCCCAATTCCAGCAACAACAAAATCTTCCTACTTTACAGTGTTCAACCAAGCATTTAATCTGCACTTACCCACAAAGCACCAGACAGCAAAGCGGATCCAAGTTATAGTGGAGAGCTTCAACATGAGGTACATATTTACCAACATGGCAAATGCAGGCACGAAGGGGACGCAAGGTGCCATGTAGGGCAACTTCTTGGGGTTCTCAGGCTGCTGTAGGATGACGAAGACCAGTGCACAGATCAGCAGTGCCATCAGGATGACCAGGAGGACTGCCCACCAGCTCCGATCGTAGACGTAGTCCTCCCCGAAGATGACGAAGGAGCAGAAGACAAACATCAGGACAAAGAGTAGCATGACGCATGTGGTGACCGTGCGGCCGGTGACGGTGGTGGGACGATCCATCTTGCCGGGCAGGCCAAGCCGAATCCTCATGGTGTAATAGCGAGGTCCAATCAGCTTCTTGAGCTTTATTAAGTAGATGTTCTCAGACTCGTCTGCCTCTATTCCTGTGCTCATGTCAACGGTGCCGTAGTTGGGATGGTTCACGCTATAACTGGACTTGTCTGGCTTCCCAATCAGCATCTCGTTGTCTCCCAGAGACGGCAGGTTCTTCGCTCCACACGTGTTCTTCCCCGGCCCCGTGTACTCTTCACCCTCGCTCACCGGCGAGCTGGCCTCCTTCTCACACTCGGCCAACACCCCTTCCTTCTTCTTGGTGCCTTCCTCCGACAGGAACTTGACGAAGCAGTCGATGTCGCTCTCGGGCTGGTAGCGCAGGAGCAGGACGCACACTGATACCAGGGTGTAGGCCAGGAGCGTACCGATGGACATCATTTCAATCAGATCCCGTAAGCTGACCAGCAGGGACAGCAGCCCGGCCAGGAATCCCGAAACAATGCAGGCCACAACTGGGGTCTCAGTGTAGGTACTGACATGGGCAAAAAACCTAGACAACCATAAACCGTAAACATTACAGCACTGTTAAAGAATTACATAGAACTTACAGCACAGAAACAGGCCCAACTGGTCTATGCCGGTGTTTATGCTCCACACGAGCCTCCTCCCTCCCTACTTCATCTCACCCTATCTGCATAATCTTCTATTCCTTTCTCCCTCATGTGTTTATCTAGCTTCCCCTTAAATGCATCTATGCTATTCGCCTCAACTACTCCTTGTGGTCACACATCAATAACAACTCCCATTTATATAGCGACTTTAAGGCAGCAAAACACTCCCAAGGCACTGCACAGGAGCGATTATCCAACAAACATTTGACACCAAGCCACATTAAGGAGATATGAGGACAGATGAAAGCTTGGTCAAAGAGGTAGATTTTAAGGAGCATCTTAAAGGAGCAGAGAGAAGCAGAGAGGCAGAGAGGTTTAGGGAGGGAATGCCAGAGCTTAGGGCCCAGGCAGCTGAAGGCACGGCCGCCAATGGTGGAGCAATAAAAATCGGGGATGCACAAGAGGCCGGGATTGAAGGAGTACAGAGCTCTCGGAGGGTTGTAGGGCTGGAGGAGGTTACAGAGATAGGGAGGGGCGAGGCCATGGAGGGATTTAAAACAAGGATGAGAATTTCAAAATGGAGGCGTTGTAGGACCGGGAGCCAATGTAGATCAGCGAGCACAGTGGGTGATGGGTGAACGGGGCCAGGTGTGAATTAGGATATGGGCAGCAGAATTTGGTTGAGCTGAAGTTTACATCATCAAGATATTGGCTACAGACGTATCCCTTTGAATTATAGGCTGATCCCTTTAAAGGAGATACTAAATTGCTCACGGCCACGCAATGTTATAACAGTAGATATCTACCCGCTTGCAACTTCCTCTCCGTTGCCCCTCTGTTACCATGCTGAACTGCTACTTACAGCCGTGGGTAGACATTTTGTCTGGGACCTCCCCTTATGTGATGTCATGAAGTTCTACTCCAGTGGAATCACACCCTCGAGGTGCACTGTTTCTATTCATGATGCCAATACTCCAGTGCAGAAAAAGGCCATTCAATCCTTTAAATAAGAGATGGTTTGGGTACGGTCTAGATACATTCCCACAAGGGGGAAGGGTAGGACAACCAAAGCCAGACCTCCCTGGATGACGAAAGAGATAGAGAGCAAGATGAAGCAGAAAAAGGGGGCAGATGACAGATGTCAGGTTGTTAATACTAGAAAGAACCAGGCTGAGTATGGAAAGTTCAGAGGGAAAGTAAAAAAGGAAATAAGAGGGGCAAAAAGAGAGCATGAGATAGACTGGCAGCCAACATAAAAGGGAATCGAAATGTCTTCTCTCGGCATATAAATAGTAAACGGGTAGTATGAGAAGAGGTGGGGCCGATTAGGGACTAAAAAGGAGATCTACTCATGGAGGCAGAGGTACCAAATGAGCACTTTGCATCTGTCTTTACCAAGGAAGAAGATACGGCCAAAGCCACAGTAAAACAGGAGATAGTTGAGATACTGTTTGGGATAAAAATTGATTAAAAGGAGGTATTAGAAAGGCTGGCTGAAGTTAAAATAGATAAGTCACCAGGTCCAAATGGGATGCATCCTAGGTTGCTGAGGAAAGTGTAAGACAACAAATATGGAAAATACTGTAAAAACACTGTAAAACTGCAAGACGTGAAACAGGCTGCGAGATATGAAACAGTTAACCCCAGGTGCCAGTCAAAGAGACTCCAGTCCATGATCAGGTTCGGAGACTCATTTACATCAAACAATGATCCCTTGGTGAAGACAATTGTAAACAATTTTACAACACCAAGTTATAGTCCAACGATTTTATTTTTAATCCCACAAGCTTTCGGGGGCTTTCCCCTTCCTCAGGCGGTGCATCCATGTGGGATTAAAAATAAAATCGTTGGACTATAACTTGGTGTTGTAAAATTGTTTACAATTGTTAACCCCAGTCCATCACCGGCATCTCCACATCTTGGTGAAGACACATTATCATCGAGACAATGTCTAATCAAACTGAGTCTCTGAGCCGTGCTCAGTCTCGGACAAGAATTGTAAACAATTTTACAACACCAAGTTATAGTCCAGCAATTTTATTTTAAATTCACAAGCTTTCGGAGGCTTCCTCCTTCGTCAGGTAAATGTTCAGGAGCTTGTGAATTTAAAATAAAATTGCTGGACTATAACTTGGTATTGTAAAATTGTTTACAATTGTCAACCCCAGTCCATCACCGGCATCTCCACATCGGACAAGAATGGAAGGCCTTTCACACCTAAACAATGCTGTGAGCCAAGGGCCCATCACAGTGAGGAATACCGCATTGTCCTGATACTGTGCAGCTCACGGGGAGGAGATAAGGAATTGTCTCTCGACCTCACAGCTCTGCACAACGAAGGAGATTTGAATCATTCAGATGCCCAGATGAAGAGGTGTGAATGTCAAGCCATCCAACAGATTGATCGCTGAAACCACGGATGAGGCCCAGGTGGGGGTTTGCATGACTGGAACACTTTAAGGAGGTACAACAGCAGCACGTGGAGGCTGCAGTCAAGTGAAGACGGACGGTGACCAGTCACCTCCAGATCCAGGCCTACAATCAACATCGGTAACGACCAGCCACGTGGGTGATTGTAAGTTCCAGGCAAACCACTAAGGGGTTTGTACTGCGGAGGCTGCAGTCAAGGGAAGAAGGACGGAAACTGGTCATTTCCAGGTCCAGGCCTACGATCAGCTTCGGTAACGACTAGCCGCATGGGTGATTGTAAATTTCAGTTAAATCAAAGAAGGGTTTGTACTGGGGTTTTGTTGGTCAAATAAATGATCAAGTTTGGGTTGAGCAAAAGCCTGTTTGTCGTGTGCAATTTTGTTCTTGTAATTCCGAGGTCCAAGATCCGGTGTGAGGCAGAAGGGAACGGAACACATTACAGAAGTAAGGGTGGAAATTGCGGAGGTACTGGCCATAATCTTCCAAACATCCTTAGACACAGGGATGGTGCTGGAGGACTGCAGGATTACAAATGTTACACCCTTGTTCAAAAAAGGATGTAAAGATAAACCCGGCAACTACAGGCAGTCAGTTTAACCTCGGTGGTGGGGAAGCTTTTAGAAACAATAATCTGGGACAAAATTAACAGTCAAGTGGACAAGTGTGGATTAATAAGGGAAAGCCAGCTCAGATTTGTTAAAGGCAACTTGTGTTTGACTAACTTGATTAAGTTTTTTGATGAGGTAACAGAGAGGGTCGATGAGGGCAATGTGGTTGATGTGTATATGGACTTCCAAAAGGTGTTTGTAAAGTGCCACATAATAGGCTTGTCAATAAAATTGAAGCCCATGGAATAAAAGGGGCAGTGGCAGCATGGATGCAGAATTGGCTAAGTAATAGGAAATAGAGAGCAGTGGTGAACGGTTCTTTTTTGGACTGGAGGGAGGTGTACAGTGGTGTTCCCCAGGGGTCGGTGCTGGGACCACTGCTTTTCTTGATATATATTAATGACTTAGACTTGGGTGTACAGGGCACAATTTCAAAATTTGCAGATGACACACAACTTGGAAGTGTAGTGAACAGTGAGGAGGATAGTGACAGGGCAGGTTAAGAAAGCATACGGGATCCTGGGCTTTATAAATAGAGGCATAGAGTACAAAAGCAAGGAAGTTATGGTGAACCTTTATAAAACATTGGTTCAGCCACAATTGCTGTATTGTTTCCAATTCTGAGCACCGCACTTTAGGAAGGATGTCAAGACCTTAGAGAGGGTGCAGAAAAGATTTACTAGAATGGTTCCAGGAATGAGGGACTTCAGTTATGTGGATAGACTAGAAGAGCTGGGATTGTTCTCCTTGGAGCAGAGAAGGTTGAGAGGAGATTTGATGGAGGTGTTCAAAATCATGAAGGGTCTGGACAGAGTAAATAAAGAAAAACTGTTACCACTGGCAGAAGGGTCGCGAACCAGAGGACACAGGTTTAAGGTGATTGGCAAAAGAACCAAAGGCGACATGAGGGAAAACTTCTTTACACAGCGAGTGTTTAGGATCTGGAATGCACTGCCTGAAAGGATGGTGGAAGCAGGATCAATTGTGGCTTTCAAAAAGGAATTAGATAGGTACCTGAAGCAGAAATATTTGCAGGGCTACAGGGAAAGACCGGTAGTGTGGGACTAGCTGGATTGCTCTTGCAGAGTGCCGGCGCAGGCACGATGGGCCGAATGGCCTCTTTCTGTGCCGTAACCATTCTACGATTCTATGATTCATCGACTGTACTGGTTTTCTCCCCACTTGAATTGCATAGTCTAATCCCACTCCCCTGCTGGCTCCCCATAACATTTAACATTCCTCTTTTTAAGCAACAATCTAATTCCCATTTAAAAGTATATATGGACTTGGCATCAACAGCTGCCCGAGATGTGCCCATGGTGGCGTGGCCACCTGCCACACCCTCCAGCGGAGGTTCCTGCCAGGCAGGATCCAGGCTCTTTGCCCAGGATCGCAAAGGCCGGCGGGCGCTCAGGCCTACTGGGCTTGTCTGCGACACAACTCGATCCCCATGACGAGAGAGCTGATAAGGCGGAGGGGAAAGGGCTTCAGTGGGGCCAAAGAACTCTCGCCCCATCCCCGACCGGAAGAAATCTCCAAACCGTTTTGACTTCACAGTTACGAGCCCCTGGACCTTGAGCAGGGTGGGAGGAAAGATACCAACCTGAAGAGTAGACCATCATCGGCCATGGCGTAAATCACCCTGGGCATCGGGAAGAGGGAGCCCAGCAGACTGACCGTCAGTCCCGCCACCGAGCCGATAGCGACAATGTACTTAGCGGCGTGGAATCCGTGCAGCACAAACATCTCCATGAGTGGAGATTCAGTGTCGATGGCGTAGTAAGGCACCATCAGTGTCAGGATAATACTGACCTAGTGGAGGAAGGAGTGACACATTATACCGTCAGTAATACAGATTGATTAACACTTACCAACATACACAGAATTACATAGAAACTTACAGCACACAAACTGGCCATTCGGCCAATTCGTCTATGCCGGCGTTTATGCTCCACACAAGACCCCTCCCAACCCGACTCCATCTAACCCCATCAGCATTACCTTCTATTCCTTTCTCCCTCATGTGTTTATCTAGCTTCTCCTTAAATGCATCTATGCTATTCGCCTCAACTGCTCCTTGTGGGAGCGAGTTCCACATTCTAACCACTCTCTGGGAAAGAAGTTTCTCCTGAATTCTTTATTGGATTTATTAGTGACTATCTTATATTTATGGCCACTAGTTTTGGTCTCCCCCCACAAGTGGAAGCATCTTCTCTACGTCTACCCTATCGAACCCCTTCAGAATTTTAGCCTTCTCTTTTCGAGAGAAAAGAGCTGCAGCCTGTTCAGTCTTTCCTGATAGTTATAACCTCTCAGTTCTGGTATCATCCTAGTAAATGTTTTTTGCACCTTATACTGTACAGTGTATTACATAGTGTGTACTGTGGTATGCTACATAGAAACAAGAGTAGGCCATTCAGCCCCTCGAGCCTATTCCACCATTCAATTAGATCATGGCTGATCTATACCTTGACTCTATTTCCCGCCTATGCTCCATTTCCCTAGATATCCTTACCCAACAAAAGACCGTCAACAAAAGCAAAATACTGCGGCTGCTGGAAATCTGAAATAAGAACAGAAAATGCTGAAAAACACTCAGCAGGTCAGGCAGCATCTGTGGAGAGAGAAACAGAGTTAACATTTCGGGTCGATGACCTTTCATCAGAACTGGAAGATGTTAGAGATGAACAGAGCTGTACTTGCTTAAAAGCTGTTCATCTCTAACATCTCCTCACATGATGAAAGGTCATCGACCTGAAATGAAAAGCTATCGTTCTCAGTATTAAAAATTTCAATTGACCCCCAGCATCCACAGCCTTTTGGGGGAAGAGAGAGTTCCAGGTTTCCACTGCCCTTTATGTGAAAAAGTGCTTCCTGATTCTACTCCATACATTCTATAATTTGATAGCATACATTATATTATAGATCGAGGATGGATATATTAGCCTTGTGGTAGTGGGTACTGAATGATAACCATGGATGTTGAGAGTTCAAATCCTGCCTTTGGTTGTTGTATCCTAGACTATGATACTAGTCAATCGCCTTATTTTCTGTGTGGGATCTTGCTGTACAAACATTACATTAGGAATTGCACTTCAAAAGTACTTCATTGGCTATAAAGCGCTTTGGGACATCCTGAGGTCATGTAAAGACATTATATAAATGCAAGTTCTCTCCTTCTTCTTTCTATTTTGACCGTCACTGGAATTCCCTACACCATTCACATTACATAGAAAAGAAAAGGCATAAATCTTCAGAATAACTACAAACCTCCAATAAAGATCAGCATCTCTGAAACTGTCAAAAGAAATGGCCATTAGACCCAATAAGCCTTTGTCCTTTTCATAAATCAATCCCATTTTCCCACATTCTCACCATATCCCCCTCAACCCTATCTGTCCACCTACTCACCATATCCCTCAATCCCACCTACCCACCTTCTCACCACATCCCTCAATCCCACCTACCCACCTTCTCCCCATATCCCTCAATCCCACCCACCCACCTTCTCACCATATCCCTCAATCCCACCCACCCACCTTCTCACCATATCCCTCAATCCCACCCACCCACCTTCTCACCATATCCCTCAATCCCACCCACCCACCTTCTCACCATATCCCTCAATCCCATCCACCCACCTTCTCACCATATCCCTCAATCCCTCCCACCCACCTTCTCACCATATCCCTCAATCCCACCCACCCACCTTCTCACCATATCCCTCAATCCCACCCACCCACCTTCTCCCCATATCACTCAATCCCACCTACCCACCTTCTCACCATATCCCTCAATCCCACCCACCCACCTTCTCACCATATCCCTCAATCCCACCCACCCACCTTCTCACCATATCTCTCAATCCTTTCCTTCTCCAGAAATGCATCAGTGGTTTCTTGGACCAATTTATACTGCCCACCTCAACAACCTTCTTTGGTAACTTTACAAATCAAAGCCCCCTCACCTTCCACCTTACTCCCATTCTCACTCTGAGTTTACTCATTTTTAACTTCTCCAACTTGGACTTAACGTTGATTAGATAAGTTTCTTTGACTCCTTTTGAATTAATGATTACAGTATTTATTTTTAATGGAGGTGTTATTTTAGGGTTTATCCCAATCTGTTTGATGGTTTGACTTTACATCCATATTCAGATATCTCTGTTACCATTACTTGTCTGTCACACTATCCCATCTGCTCACATATTGCTGGAGGGACTCCTGGCAATAATTCAAATGGAGCATATTGCTGCAAAGTGCATCATGAATACAGAAATAAACGTAATGCAACATTGAACAGGAACAGCCAGGGAAGCTCTCGTGTCTCAGTTTTCTGCTTAACTCGAGGCACTTGGGGTATTAAGGTTGGACACTCGTCAGGTAATGCAACCCTAGGAATGGTGGGGCTCACATCGAAGGCTCAGCAATGACGACACCCACCACCCCCCGCCCCTCCCCCACAGGCTAGCAAGATATATAAATACTGTGGCTACAAGAGCAGGTCAGAGGCTGGGTATTCTGTGGCGAGTGACTCACCTCCTGACTCCCCAGAGCCTTTCCACCATCTACAAGGCACAAGTCAGGAGTGTGATGGAATACTCTCCACTTGCCTGGATGAGTGCAGCTCCAACAACACTCAAGAAGCTCGACACCATCCAGGACAAAGCAGCTCGCTTGATTGGCACCCCATCCACCACCCTAAATATTCACTCCCTTCACCACCGGCGCACAGTGGCTGCAGTGTGTACCATCCACAGGATGCACTGCAGCAACTCGCCAAGGCTTCTTCGACAGCCCCTCCCAAACCCACGACCTCTACCACCTAGAAGTCGTGGGTTTGGGAGGGGCTGTCGAAGAAGCCTTGGCGAGTTGCTGCAGTGCATCCTGTGGATGGTACACACTGCAGCCACTGTGCGCCGGTGATGAAGGGGCTTTCCCCTTCCTCCACACTGCCTGAGGAAGGGGAAAGCCCCCGAAAGCTTGTGGGATTAAAAATAAAATCGTTGGACTATAACTTGGTGTTGTAAAATTGTTTACAATTGTTAACCCCAGTCCATCACCGGCATCTCCACATCATAGAAGGACAAGGGTACGGTAGCATAGTGATTATGTTACTGGGCTAGTAATCCAGAGACCTGGACTAAAATCCAGAGTCATGAGTTCAAATCCCGCCACGGCAGCTGGCGAATTTAAATTCAATTAATTAATTAAATTCAATTAATTAAATAAAAAATCTGGAATTAAAATACTAGTATCAGTAATGATGGCCATGAAACTACCGGATTGTCGTAAAAACCCATCTGGTTCACTAATGTCCTTCAGGGAAGGAAGCCTGCCACCCTAACCCGGTCTGGCCGAGATGTGACTCCAGACCCACAGCAATGTGGTTGATTCTTAATTGCCCTCTGAAATGGCCTAGCAAGCCACTCAGTTGGAAAATCTCGCTACGAAAAGTCAGAAAAAGAATAAAACCGGACGGACCACCCGGCATCGGACCACTAGGCACCGGACACGACAACGGCAAAACACCAAGCCCAGTCGACCCTGCAAGGTCCTCCTTACTAACATCTGGGGACTTGTGCCAAAATTGGGAGAGCTGTACCACAGACGAGTCAAGCAACAGCCTGACATAGCCATACTCACAGAATCATATCTTTCAGCCAATGTCCCAGACTCTTCCATCACCATCCCTGGGTATGTCCTGTCCCACCGGCAGGACAGACCCACCAGAGGTGGCGGTACAGTGATATACAGTCAGGAGGGAGTGGTCCTGGGAGTCCTCAACATTGACTCTGGACCCCATGAAATCTCATGGCATCAGGTCAAACATGGGCAAGGAAACCTCCTGCTGATTACCACCTACCGTCCTCCCTCAGCTGATGAATCAGTCCTCCTCCATGTTGAACACCACTTGGAGGAAGCACTGAGGGTAGCAAGGGCACAAAATGTACTCTGGGTGGGGGACTTCAATGTCCATCACCAAGAGTGGCTCGGTAGCACCACGACTGACCGAGCTGGCCGAGTCCTGAAGGACATAGCTGCGAGACTGGCCTGCGGCAGGTGGTGAGCGAACCAACACGAGGGTGGTGAGCGAACCAACACGAGGGAAAAACCTACTTGACCTCGTCCTCTCCAATCTACTTGTCGCAAATGCAGCTGTCCATGACAGTATTGGTAGGAGTGACCACCGCACAGTCCTCGTGGAGATGAAATCCCGTCTTCGCACTGAGGACACCATCCAATGTGTTGTGTGGCACTACCACCGTGCTAAATGGGATAGATTCAGAACAGATCTAGCAGCTCGTAACTGGGCATCCATGAGGCGCTGTGGGCCATCAGCAGCAGCAGAATTGTATTCCAGCACAATCTGTAACCTCATGGCCAGGGGATCAACCCTGGTTCAATGAGGAGTGTAGAAGAGCATGCCAGGAGCAGCACCAGGCGTACCTAAAAATGAGGTGCCAACCTGGTGAAGCTACAACTCAGGACTACACGCATGCTAAACAGCGGAAGCAACATGCTATAGACAGAGCTAAGCGATTCCACAACCAACGGATCAGATTAAAGCTCTGCAGTTCTGCCACATCCAGTCGTGAATGGTGGTGGACAATTAAACAACTAACGGGAGGAGGAGGCTCTGCAAACATCCCCATTCTCAATGATGGCGGAGTCCAGCACGTGAGTGCAAAAGACAAGGCTGAAGCGTTTGCAACCATCTTCAGCCAGAAGTGCCGAGTGGATAATCCATCTCAGCCTCCTCCCGATATCCCCACCATCACGGAAGCCAGTCTTCAGCCAATTCGATTCACTCCACGTGATATCAAGAAACGGCTGAGTGCACTGGATACAGCAAAGGCTATGGGCCCTGACAACATCCCAGCTGTAGTGCTGAAGACTTGTGCTCCAGAACTAGCTGCGCCTCTAGCCAAGCTGTTCCAGTACAGCTACAACACTGGCATCCACCCGACAATGTGGAAAATTGCCCAGGTATGTCCTGTCCACAAAAAGCAGGACAAATCCAATCCGGCCAATTACCGCCCCATCAGTCTACTCTCAATCATCAGCAAAGTGATGGAAGGTGTCGTCGACAGTGCTATCAAGCGGCACTTACTCACCAATAACCTGCTCACCGATGCTCAGTTTGGGTTCCGCCAGGACCACTCGGCTCCAGACCTCATTACAGCCTTGGTCCAAACATGGACAAAAGAGCTGAATTCCAGAGGTGAGGTGAGAGTGACTGCCCTTGACATCAAGGCAGCATTTGACCGAGTGTGGCACCAAGGAGCCCTAGTAAAATTGAAGTCAATGGGAATCAGGGGGAAAACTCTCCAGTGGCTGGAGTCATACCTAGCACAAAGGAAGATGGTAGTGGTTGTTGGAGGCCAATCATCTCAGCCCCAGGGCATTGCTGCAGGAGTTCCTCAGGGCAGTGTCCTAGGCCCAACCATCTTCAGCTGCTTCATCAATGACCTTCCCTCCATCATAAGGTCAGAAATGGGGATGTTCGCTGATGATTGCACAGCGTTCAGTTCCATTCGCAACCTCTCAGATAATGAAGCAGTCCGAGCCTGCATGCAGCAAGACCTGGACAACATCCAGGCTTGGGCTCATAAGTGGCAAGTAACATTCGCGCCAGATAAGTGCCAGGCAATGACCATCTCCAACAAGAGAGAGTCTAACCACCTCCCCTTGACATTCAACGGCATTACCATCGCAGAATCCTCCACCATCAACATCCTGGGGGTCACCATTGACCAGAAACTTAACTGGACCAGCCATATAAATACTGTGGCTACGAGAGCAGGTCAGAGGCTGGGTATTCTGCGGCGAGTGACTCACCTCCTGACTCCCCAAAGCCTTTCCACCATCTACAAGGCACAAGTCAGGAGTGTGATGGAATACTCTCCACTTGCCTGGATGAGTGCAGCTCCAACAACACTCAAGAAGCTCGACACCATCCAAGATAAAGCAGCCCGCTTGATTGGCACCCCATCCACCACCCTAAATATCCACTCCCTTCACCACCGGCGCACTGTGGCTGCAGTGTGCACCATCCACAGGATGCACTGCAGCAACTCGCCAAGGCTTCTTCGACAGCACCTCCCAAACCCGCGACCTCTACCACCTAGAAGGACAAGGGCAGCAGGCGCATGGGAACAACACAACCTGCACGTTCCCCTCCAAGTCACACACCATCCCGACTTGGAAATATATCGCCGTTCCTTCATTGTCGCTGGGTCAAAATCCTGGAACTCCCTTCCTAACAGCACTGTGGGAGAACCGTCACCACACGGACTGCCGCGGTTCAAGAAAGCGGCTCACCACCACCTTCTCGAGGGCAATTAGGGATGGGCAATAAATGCCGGCCTCGCCAGCGACGCCCACATCCCATGAACGAATTTTAAAAAATCCCACATTCAATCTTGTTCCGTGTTCACTGTTCTTAGAGGAGCAATGGGGCACATTATAGTTGGCCTCAGTGTGCTGAGATTAGAAAAGGGGGAAACCAGTAAGGGGTCCCACTCCCAATCACTATAGAATCATAGAATCATATAAATACTGTGGCTGCAAGTGACTTCTGCTGCAAAGTGCTAAAGCTTGCATGTGATGCTTCCCATGGTTAAATAGACTGCTCACGCTGTCTTGGCTGACACATGAAGACTTGTGTGAGGGAACACAAGGCACTTATGGATTTCTGCTCCCACACGAACCAGTGTCTTCACAATAAACATGCGCTGTCCGTTGCTTGAATTTAGCGGCTGCGGGGAGGCCAAGGCCTGGAGCTGCCACTAGGGGGCGGGAGGGAGTGGGTAGGCAAGGCCTGACTACTGTTGGATATAGCAGGAGGTGAGGCAAATGGCCAGGACTAAGGCCAAGCGAGGAGTCAAGGAAAGCCACTGCCATCTAACTCTCACTGCAGGCAGCTGCACAATGTGGGAGGGACGCCTGGAACGGGGAAGCTGGCTCCAGATTTGGACCAGGAGTGGGTAGAGTATAGAACCAGGGCCAGGGGCTGGACGGAGAGTGCCGATGCAGGTGGCTTTTCACTGAGAAACAAAATTTCAGCAAATTCACATGGGAGGAAGTTGAGTGCACTGTGTACGCAAAAGGCTTTCAATTATTTGTCTAACATAAAACATCATCAGCTCCCTCACCTATAACTCATTGTGTGGTAACAGACTCAATAATGTTGGGAATCCCATGA
The DNA here is from genome assembly GCF_035084215.1 of Heptranchias perlo. Taxonomy (NCBI): domain Eukaryota; kingdom Metazoa; phylum Chordata; class Chondrichthyes; order Hexanchiformes; family Hexanchidae; genus Heptranchias; species Heptranchias perlo. The sequence continues at coordinate 4,338,692 of NC_090337.1, forward strand.
CGTAAACATATTAATGCATACCTAAATCCAAAGGCTATGGATATTTTATTAGGGAATCTTGGAATTCCAAAGAAAGCGTGCGGAAAGTTATTTACAACTTCGAGAAGCTGAATGTGGGTCTAACAATCTTCTTTTATATTTGGTTAAGATTCAGAAAGTCTCATCCATAAGCTGGTGATCTAATTGAGGTCTTCAAAATGATAAAGGATTCGATAGGGTAGATACAGAGAAACTATGTCCTCTAGTGGGGGAATCCAGAACAAGGGGGCATAACCTTAAAATTAGAGCCAGGCCGTAAAGGAGTGAAATCAGGAAGCACCTTTTCACACAAAGAATAGTGGAAACCTGGAACTCTGTCCCCCAAAAGGCTGCGGACACTGGGGGTCAATTGAAGCTTTCAAGACCAAGATCGAAAGATTTTTTGTTGGGTAAGGGTATCGAGGGACATGGAGCAAAGGCGGATAGATGGAGTTGAGGTACAGATCCGTCATGATCTGATTGAATGGTAGAACAGGCTAGAGAGGCTGAATGGCCTCCTCCTGTTCCAATGAAATTGTCAAGGGAATGGGGTTATTCTTCTGGGGGCAGAGATGAACTGCTGGATTGTCCATATCGCCTCATTTTACATGTCGGAGCTGGCAGACATTTGGGTTGTCAAGTAATTAATGATTTTTTTCCCAGGGCATTAGAATTGTGGAGCTCTTTTATCTCCCTGTCACCTTCCTCTCACTGCCTTCCCAAGTTTGCTGGTACTTCTTAATTTACCTCATCTCTTTTATTCTTTTGAATCGTTTCATCCATTGTAGGCCTCAGCCATTCCGCTGAGCTGCTCGACAACAAAAGCATTTTATCTTCTTCTCCTGACTCTTCCTGGAGTAAAGCCCCACACTTCATTCTTCACGTGCGAGCCTAGATGGCGATCGTTAGTAGGCTGTTTGACCATGGACGAAGGGTTGCCAACTCTGGTTGGATGTATTCCTGGAGGTTTCATTGCATGACCTCCTGCCTCGAACCACCCTTCTGCCCCCACACACCCATCATTGGTCCATCTTCCAGGACCACTGCCTTCCCACGGCAGGTTGGAAAGGTATCAGACTCTCTGTTACCCAATTGGATGAATCTTGACTGTTAGCGAAACAGCCTTTCTTTTCCCCCATCTCCAGTTTTTTTTATAACTAATGAACAAAAATGTTCAAAGAAAATGAAGAAAACACAATTTTGTTTAATGCCCTGTGATATTTCTCCCTAGATGTTTCTCACAACAGTGACCTGGAGATTAATCTTCAATTCATGGTGACTCCAGGACAATCCTGGAGGGTTGGCAACCCCTACAATGGAGACACATCATAGCTGAGCCCAAACCTGATCCTGCCATCTACACATAGATGCACCCGATGGATTGCGATCAGGAGCAGGGAGGCTGGCTGAATTTTAACTGTCCCTACCCAGGAGTGTTAAGGCCGATCGTAGCAGAACATCTGGTACTCTGACTGAGATCAACAAACTAACCTGGGACCATCCCAGCCCCAGTTCTACAATGGGAAGTGCATTTACTAACTAGTAAAACAAAGTTGAGTCTTGATTCATAAACCTCCAAAAAAAAAGACCAGTGATGATTATGCCAGTATATTTACATGGATCTAAGTCACAGAATCTGTATTTATTTAAGCAGTGGAGATTAAGGAAGTTATGCTAAACCTTTATAAATCACTGGTTAGACCTCAGCTGAAATATTGTGTCCAATTCAGGAAGGACATGAAGACCTTAGAGAGGGTGGAGAAGAGATTCACTAAAATGGTACCAGGGAGGCAGGGATTCAGTTATCTGGAGTGACTGGAGAAGCTGAGATTGTTCTCCTTAGAGCAGAGAAAGTTAAGGGGAGATTTAATAGAGGTGTTCAAAATTGTGTGGGGTTTTGATAGAGGAGATAGGAAGAAACTGTTTCCAGTGGCAGAAGGGTCGATAACCAGAGGACACAGATTTAAAGTGCTGGCAAAAGAACCAGAGGCGACATGAGGAAACATTTTTTTTAAGCAGCGAGTTGTTATGATCTGGAATTCACTGCCTGATTGGGCAGTGGAAGCAGATTCAATAATAATTTTCAAAAAGGAATTGGAAAAATACTTGATGAGGAAAAATTTGCAGGACAATGGGGAAAGAGCAGGGGGAGTGGGACGAATTGGATCGGTCTTTCAAAGAGCCGGCACAGGCACGATGGGCCGGATGGCCTCCTTCTGTGATGTATGATTCTATGATTCTAACCACATTTAACGATAAAAGATTATTTTTCACTCACAGACACGTATGCAGTCAGGCAGATCACCAGCGAGGCAGTGATGGCGTAGGGGATTGAAGTGTTCGGACTCTTTGCTTCCTCCCCAGTCGTGGCGATTATATCGAACCCGATGAATGCATAAAAACAGGTTGCCGCACCCTGCAGGACCTGTAATCAGCAGATTGTAAAATAAAAGATCATTAGGGGAAAGAATACGTTTTATAGAAGTGAGATATACTGGGCACGTCCTGCTTGAAATCATGTATCCAGGTTTAATGGATATGTCAGTCGTGCCTCAGTGGGCAGCACTCTCGCCTCTGAGCTAGAAATTTGTGGTTTCGAGTCCCACTCCAGAGACTTGAGCACATAATCCAGGCTGACACGCCCGCTGAGGGAGTGCTGCACTGTCGGAGGTGCCGTTTCTCGGATGGGACGTTAATCCAAGGCCCAGTCTGCCCTCTCAGGCAGACATGAGAGATCCCATGGCCACTATTTTCAAAGAAGAGCAGGGGGGTTCTCCCTGGTGTCCTGGCCAATCTTTATCTCTCAACCGACACCTAAATACAGATTACCTGGTCATTATTACATTGCTGTTTGTGGGACCTTGCTGTGCGCAAATTGGCCGCCGCGTTTCCTACATTACAAAAGTGACTACACTTCAAAAGTACTTCATTGACTGTAAAGTGCTTTGGGACGTCCTGAGGTTGTGAGAGGCGCTATATAAATGCAAGTCTTTCTTTCTAATGTACCAGTTGAGTCAGTAAAGCACTTTGAAATCCACATCAAAATACTTTAAATGATCCCAAAAATCCACAGCCCACTGGCGTTTGGTGATTCGGGGACACATCTGGGCCATTTCCCCTCTTTCCCCTTGCTGAAAAGTCGAGGAACCAGCTGAAGCTTGCCAGGGCTGGGGAGGGGGAGCGGGGTGGGTGCCAGGTTTCCCCCCCCCCCCCGATTGGGGATGTATCTGGCCCCAGCAGCTGGCTTTTTCAGGGGGTGCTTGTAATAATTCATAATTTTAAAAATTGGCCGTTCATCTTTTTGGAGGCCCAGGCCTCACATCGAGTGCCAATTGAAGGCCGAGGCTGGGAACTCCTGACTCAGGGAACGCATACTCCCCCATTATCAGCAGCCTTGCAGGGGCAGACGGAGGCTTCAACCTAACAAGGGCATTGCAGAAACTTTGCCCTGAGGCCAGGACATGGCGTAACCATGTCCCAACCGATGGTCTACCAACAAAGTAATGGCCAGAGTCTGCCAGAATGGCCAGGAGCTTTCGGGCTCTGAATGAGAAAGACATGCCACCTTCACGGGTTCTGCGCTCAGCAAACCCCTTCCTCTCAACATATGCAAAAGAGCGAAGTGCCATTTTATCACAATAATGCTCCGCACGGGTAGTGCAATTCAACACGAGGGTACATTTTGTGAGGTACCTCATATGCTGGGGTATAAATCATGGAATCGAGCCCAGAAAACGGCTCCAGATTTACCGGTCATTATTTTTAATTCAGGGTGGAGTCTACCCCATGGTGTAGTCATTGTGCTCCCAATACTGCTCTTCTGATTACTCCCAATGCTGTGATGTTTCTCTCAACGATTACTCACTGCTGTTCCTGACAGTGATCAGGAGCAGATCCATGACATCAAAAAACCCTGGAACTAGTCTACTTTAGGCTTTTTCCAAAGATCTGCATGTGGAGGTGTTTGTATCTCCAACCGTAAATATCCCTGTGCAGGCACTGGACTACTTGCACCTCACCCCACAAAGTGAAAAGAACAGAGTGCCCGTCTCTACCCATCCCATGTCTTTTTCCTCCTCCAAATATAACGGCAGCTGCTCGCCTTGCCTCTGCCAGCAAGGAAACCATTTTGGCCAAACTTTTAATAGCCCTTCGGAGACCTGGGACTGATCAGTCTTTTAGTACAGATCCAAACCTCAGCTCAAAGCTGAGTCCTGAGTGATGAGGAACAACCAAGGAAACAGCTGCACTGTGAACTGAGGCAGGCCTTCTTTGGAATACATCCAAGTTAATATCCATTTTGTCATAAACACTTGGGTGCCATTTATAAAACACTGGATTAATGCTGTCGAGCAAATGACCACGGCTGGTACAGAAACACTGTCAGAAAACCACTTAAAATAATTCCATTTCAGGTTTGTGCAAAAAGACACAATATTGATATCAATTGGATGATGAGGCGCTGCAAGCATCTGCAACAGTCAAATCATTTTCTTATCACTCATCTTCTGTTGGTTGGACAGAGAAAAATAACATTAATATATCCTTCTTCTATATAAATAATAATAATCAGGAGAGGCACCATTTACCCATTGAGCCATTGGGGTTTGGGGGGGAAGGGGGGCTTCTAGAAAATATTTTGGGAGTGAAATTGGTCTTTGCCAGTTACACATCGCGTCCGAATTACTTTTCCGTTCACTTCAATGGAAAAGAAAATCAGTCGCGGTGTAGGAGGCACTGTCACCTGTTTTGCACTCCTGGTGAAGATCAATTTTATCCCCATTAAGTCTGAATGGAATTGGCCAGTAAAGAACTGCAGGGGCTGTTACTCACTCCAGACCATCCAAAGGGTAGAAACCTTCCCTCATCCCAGTTGGCGCTGTTGATGAAGAAGAGACCCGAGAACATGATGAAGACCCAGGCAGCCAAGTTGATGATGTTCAGCACGTTGTTGAATCCCACAGAATTCTTCACCCCCAAGGAAACGATGGCTGTCACAATGACAGCGATGAACAGTGCCAGGAGATCAGGATAGGACTCTTCCCCTTTCCCTGTACAAAGAAACCACAGGAAACAGGACCACTCAGTCACAAGAGTTACCAGAGACCAACGAGCTGCCATTTCAACTAGCCCGAACCAACTCCAGCAAACTTTCAGCGAGCTCTGGGTGCCAGCAACACCAAACACCAGGTCCTAGGAAACACTTAGCACTGAAACTGGATAATGGCACAGTGGCAGAGTGGGTAGCTCACTCTGGGACCAGGGTTCAAATCTACTTCAGACTGATGGGATGAAAGTTTCCCCTCTCCGCTGCTGTTGGGATCCAACATTAAATGAATCCGGTTTAGTGCTAATGTGGTCCCTAAGGGGTATGGACTGAAACCAAAAATTAACATAAATATTCTAATTTCATTCAAGCACAGAGGGAGAAATATAAAAGTCACGCTAGTACAGTAGGGGGATTGGGGTTAAGGCATATTGATGGGGCGGTGACAAGGGAATCTACCCAATATCCAACCTAAGAGCTTTAAGGGGATAGTTTTAGCCTTTCGGATGAGACATTAAACTGAGGCCCCATCTGCCCTCTCAGGTGGATGTAAAAAATCCCACGGGACTATTTTGATTAAGAGCAGGGGAGTTCTCCCCGGTGTCCTGGCCAATATTTATCCCTCAACCAACATCACTAAAATAGATTATCTGACCATTCATCTCATTGCTGTTCATGGGAGCTTGCTGTCACTTTTCCCAACATTACCACAGTGAGCATACTTTAAAAGTACTTAATTGGCTGTAAAGTGCTACGGGTCATCCCGAGGTCATGAAAGGCGCTGTATAAATGCAAGTTCTTTCTTTCTTTTAAATATATGTCAATGCCTTAAGGGGAGAACAAACAATTAGTAATTAAAATTACACAGAGCTAACACCATAAAACCAAGAAGCAGGATCCCAGTGTCAATCATTGTTAGAGACTGACGTTCCTTATTGCTTAAATCCAGCCGGGCTTGTACTGACCTACCTAGTCCATTTAAAGTGCCCACGTAGTCCACTATCCAATGACTCATAGTGTGATTGGCCAGCGAGTCAAACATGCTGCTCAGAGCACTGGCGCCAGCCGCTGTGCCAATCAGATACTCCAGAATCAGGTTCCAGCCAATGAAAAATGCCACAAATTCCCCGACCGTCACATAACTGTAGGTGTAGGCAGAGCCGGTGGTTTTAGGCACTCGCACGCCAAACTCAGCATAACACACACCTGCAAAAGAGAAGAGCAAATACAGGCATAAATATAGGAGAACACGGGGGGCAGCAGTTGTAAGGTTAAATATAAGAAAGCACAGGATGCGAGAAGGTGATTCAAGCCCACTCCATCCTCAGACTATGTCCAATCTGCCCTATTGTGGACTCTACCCCACCCATTGTATCTCCTCCCACAGCCCATGTACACTCTATCCTATCATGGACTCTACCCACCCATTGTATCTCCTCCCACAGCCCATGTACACTCTATCCTATCATGGACTCTACCTACCCACTGTATCTCCTCCCACAGCCCATGTACACTCTATCCTATCATGGACTCTACCCCACCCATTGTATCTCCTCCCACAGCCCATGTACACTCTATCCTATCATGGACTCTACCCACCCATTGTATCTCCTCCCACAGCCCATGTACACTCTATCCTATCATGGACTCTACCCACCCATTGTATCTCCTCCCACAGCCCATGTACACTCTACCCTATCATGGACACTAACCCACCCATTAATCTCCTTCCATAGCCCATGTATACTGTAACTCTAAGACATGTGTACAGTAGTGTAGTTGTTACGTTACTAGACTAGTAATCCAGAGGCCTGGATTAATAATCTAGACATTGTCAATTAAAATCCCAACATAGCAGTTGGAGAATTTGAATTCAGTTCTCAAAAATCTGGAAATAAAAAGCTGGTATCAGTAAAAGTGATTGTCGTAAAAATCCAACTGGTTCACTGATGTCCTTTGGGGAAGGAAACCTGCCATCCTTACCCAGTCTGGGCCCATATGTGACTCCAGTCCCACACCAACGTGGTTGACTCTTAACTGCCCTCTGAAGTGGCCTAGCAAGACAACCAGTTGCATCAAATGGGCAATAAATGCCGGCCTTGCCAGCAACACCCACATCCTGAGAATGATTTTTATTAAATAACCTATCATGTACTCTACACCACCCATTTAATCCCTTTCCACAGTCCTTGTACAATCTACCCTATCGTGGACTCTACCTCAGCCATTTAATCTCCTGAGGGGAAGGTCTGTGTAAATATTCATTGAATCCCAAAGATAAACAACGAGAACCAAAACAGACCAAACCAAAGATAAAGGGAAAAAAACTATAAATTCTGAAAATCTGAAGCAAGAAAGGAAAGTGCTAGAAATACATGACAGATCCATTAGCAGCCGAAAGGAGAAAAGATACATTTCAGGTATAGATGCTTCATCAGAACTGGTCATTGAAGATAAAATTCCTATAAAGGGGCTTGCCTCTCTTCCAATTTAGCGAATATAATATGGTTATTCTTTTGTAACTGTATTGAGTTCCTGTTTATTCAGCAGGATAAGGATTATTCCCTGTGTAAATGTTACTGACTTATTGGATTGAACAACCTTATCTTGTTCCTATAAAGTCTTCAGTTCTAATGAGTCAGCAAAAAATAAAATCCATCACCAGGAGATATGGGCACCAGGCCCGTGATACTCTCTACACAGTGCTATCTGGTTTTATTTCATTAGGCGGAGTGCTCATTAAAAACGCTGTGTGCAATTCAAGAGGTGAATAATTCCACCAAGGCAGGCAATGGGTCTCGTCTTTCTCCTTCTGTGATTTTATTTGAAGCAGGATGGCATGTGCTGATGGCGTTAATCTCTGGAGATTGCAGTCACTGATGTTTGGACAGATGAACTGTCTTTCTCAGAGCTAAATCGGGCATCAACGTTTGATCCCAAGGGTGTTGTCACAATAAAACTATATCAACCACAGCTCGGAGTGTGTCGAATTATATCAGCGGATGATACTGCACTCGGGGTGAAGTGTTGATTCCATGTTCACGAACAATACTGCTGATTTGCACATGCACTCATGGTAGTGTAGTGGTTGTGTTACTAGACTAGTGATCCAGTGAACATGGGTTCGTTAACCCACTCACAGTAGTTTGAGAATTTGAATTCGGTTTCAGAAATTAAAAAGTACCAAGGCGTCCAACTGAAATTGCAGATGACATCATTGGACTCGATCTGCATATTTAAAGAAACCTTCCTGCAGGCATCCTGCTCAAAAGAGCAGGTTAAGATCGGGATAGGGCAGGAAGGCTGCGGGATCAGAGGGGGCAGGTTACTGCCCCTCCACCCCATCCCAGTTTCTGGCAGTCGGGGGGGAGTTAAAATCGGGGCCTAATTAATGTTTGTGTAGCGTGATTAGTGTGAGATCACCTCATTCGGGTAATCGCAACCAAAACAACAGTTGGGGTGCTAGAGTGGGCCGGGGTCCATGGGCTGGGAAGGGGGAAAAATCAGCCAACATTCCCGCTCCTCATAACTATCCAGTGACTTGTTAAAATTCTGTTGTCAGGTTGTGACTGACACTGGAAAGACTGCATATATTGCCCATCCCTAGTTGCCAATGGCAATTGTTTTTACTGAGTGACTTGCTAAGCCATTTCAGAGGGTATTAAGAGCCAACCACATGTGGAGTCACGAGAAGGTCAGACTGGACAGGGATTGCATGTTCCCTTCCCTGATAGACATCTAAAAATGCTAAGAAGTGTTACATCAAGTACTGGAACAGAAATATAAATGCCGTGGGTACTAGAGCAGGTCAGAGGCTGGGTATTCTGCGGCAAGTGGCTCACCCCCTGACTCCCCAAAGCCTTTCCACTGCCTACAAGGCACAAGTCAGGAGTGTGATGGAATACTCTCCACTTGCAACTTCACCACACGGACTGCAGCAGGTTCAAGAAGAAGGCCCACCACCATCTTCTCAAGGGCAATTAGGGATGGACAATAAATGTCGGCCTTGCCAGTGACAGCCACATACCGAAGAATGATACACAGTGAGTAGTTATGATCTGGAATGTGCTGCCTGAAAGGGTGGTGGAAGCAGATTCAATTGTGGCTTTGGATAAATACTTAAGGGAAAACATTTTCAGGTCTACGGGAAAGAGTGGGCGAATGGGGCTAACTGGATTGTTCTTACAAAGAGCCGACACCGGCTTGATGGGCCGAATGACCTCCTTCTATGATTTTATGATTCTCTGAATGAGACTTCAAACTTATAATAGTTAATTTTCAGTGCCAGAGAGGTTGACAGCAGCAATTAATACTTATCACATCGTTAAAAGATTCACCCAAAACGTTTGTTTTGATACTCAGTTCATTGAAGTCAATCCATGTAAGTGGCACTTGAGTTCTCATGTTATGTTTCAAACTGCAGGCATCAGTAAAATGGATCCACTGTATTGCTGACTTTGTGTCAGACTGGAGCGAATTGGGTAATTACCAGCCTGAAGTCCAGCCGACACTGCACCCTCTCCCCTCCGTGCCACCCCATTTGAACCATTAAATGTGAAATGTCTAGCGATGCCTCGATTTTAAAATTCTCATCCTTGTTTTCAAATCCCTCCATGGCCTCGCCCCTCTCTATCTCTGTAACCTCCTCCAACCCTACAACCCTCCGAGATCTCTGCGTTCCTCCAATTCTGGCCTCTTGCACATTCCCGATTCCCTTCGCCGCACCATTGGCGGCCGTGCCTTCAGCCGTCCAGGCCCTAAGCTCTGGAATTCCCTCCTTAGACCTCTTCCCCTCTCCGCTTCTCCCTCCTCCTTTAAGATGCTCCTTAATACCTAATGTCTCCTCATGTGGCTCGGTGTCAAAATTTTTCTGATTACGCTCCTATGAAGAGCCTTGGGAGGTTTTACTATGTTAAAGGCGCTATATAAATGCAAGTTGTTCTTGATGTTGAAATAATTATAGAGACTCTCTCCTGCCCCATGACCGAGCAGGTAAGAGTGTGGTGCTGAGCCATACAAACCTTCAAGAACCCAGGTCTCATCCTCAAACTGAGCTGAGTTTGCTGATCTCAGCCTGATTGGCAGTGGTGGGACTCAGCATTCCTGGGTATGGGGGCAGCGATTGCGGTGGGGGGGCGGGGGGAATGGGAAGGGAGGTGACATTCAGAGAAATAATTGTAGAGTCTCTGGCAACCACCACCCCCCCCCTCCGCAACCCAGAAAGGGCTTCGCTCTGCAACTATCCCACATTATACATTGCGTGGGAATACTCAATACTTGGAGATCGCTCATTCCCCAGCACTGACATCCATCATCTTGCCAAACACACAAATTCATCCAAAAACAAAAAATTGTGTTGGGTGCCCGACAGAAGTGGAAGTATATTCTGCCTCGGGCTGATGACAAGCTGAAAATTTACTGGCATTCATTTAAAATAAAAAGTACCTCGCTGAACAGCCAGTGAAAAGAAAAGTCTATCAATTTTGCTCCCTTGACTACATAAACCAGTATGTGACACGGCAATTTCTTCTACATTGCAAAAGCGAACACTGCAGTATTTTGGCAGTAAATCTTGTGCCATTTATTGTCAAACTTTGTATAAGAAAATTTAGTGCGTGGTACAAAAATGGCTTTATCAGAAAAAGCAGCATGTGGGAGCAAAAGCCAGCACAGGCACAATGGGCCGAATGGCCTCCTTCTGTGGGATAAGATTCTATGATTCCATGAATATAAAAGCAATAGAGAAGGGAATACAGGGATATGGGTGGTGGGGGGAGGGTGGGAAGAGGTGATTAGAGTTGGAAGAGGCTCGTGTTGATAGACCAGTCGGACCGAATGGCCTGTTTCTGCGCTGTAGATTCGATGTGATTCTATGCTGAGTTGGTTGCCAACTCCTTTTTTCTCATCCTCTCCCAACTTATCTCACTGCTTGATTTACCTCAGCTCCTCTCCTGCGCTTTACAACCTCGGAGGTGTCCTGTACTACGGACCTCTGCCCTCCAGCTAGCTTTCCCGCGAAAAGATATCATAAATTAATATGAGTGAAAGAAACTTGACGTATCCTTTGCTGGAACCCCGATCGAGCACAGCCTCTTTGTGACCTCTGCTTCCTTCCCCCCTCTTCCTCTCGTGCCTTCTAACTCTCTGTTCTGTTATTTTCTTTCAGATTGCTGGCGTACTGCGTTGATCTGACATCTCGGCCTCTGAACACTTTGTTAGCCCAGACGGAGGTGAGAGATTGTCGAGATCTCGTGTCTCACTGCCGTCTGTTAAGCTGCTGAGCTTAGTTGTGAATTCCACATTAATTTACCACCTGCACAAAACAGGCGTCACAGAAGGCCTTGGTGCAAGTGTGATCATTTCTACGCGTGACTGAGTGCCTTAGAATGGGGAAACTGAATTTACATCTTACACTGGAAGATAATGTTAAGAGGATGATCTATCCCCCAGAGTGCAGTTTGAGCTCTCTCTACGTTGCTCTATTGAGCATATGGAGGGTCAGGGTTGTTAATCTATAAAAGAAAGAACGGACTTGCATTTATACAGCACCTTTCACAACCTCAGGACGTCCCAAACCACTTTACAGCCAATAAAGTACTTTTGAATTGCAGTCACTATAGTAATGCAGGAAACACAGCAGCCAATTTGTGCACAGCAAGGTTCCACAAACAGCAATGAGATCATCTGTATTAATGACGTTGGTTGAGGGATAAATATTGGCCAGTACACAGGGGAGAACTCTTCTGCTCTTCTTCGAAATAGTGGCCGTGGGATCTTTTACGTCCACCTGAAAGGGCAGACGGGGCCTCGGATTAACGTCTCATCCGGAAGACGGCATCTCCAACAGTGCAGCACTCCCTCAATACTGGCACCGGGAGTGTCAGCCTGGATTATGTGCTCAAGTGTCTGGAGTGGGACTTGAATCCACAACCGTCTGACTCAGAGGCGAGAGAGAGCTACCTACTGAGCCACGACTGACACCTTTAGAATCAAATCCCCCAGAGATGCTGCGCCCCCCCCCACTCCCCGCCATGCTCAATCAGCCTCACAGTTCGCTGTAAGCCACCAGCAAAAGCCACCCACAGATGGCAAAAATGGAATTAGGATCCTCAGTGCAATATGAACGATGTGATTGTGAAAACTGTCATGCTTCCTGCTTCTAAATGGAGTCTCAAGTGGTTTCTCTTATCACTCCTGCGGAATTCTTCTGCTGCTGGGTATTAATTGTAATCACCCATTTTTTTCTATTAATCTTATGCAGTTCGTTCTGCAATTACAGGCCTGCTATAGTCCTCACTTTTCCAAATAGGATTTCTGGCTCTTTCCAATAAGTCACAGTGCTACAAAGGAGTCACACTGAACATTGAGATCATGCTCACCAAATTAACAGTATACTTTATGTAATTCTAAAATCAGATTTTATTCACCCTTTAGTCCACTGACAGGTCCAGGGGGGAAACTCCTGTCTCCCTGGGAGAACCAGTTTTTTTAATTTTCATCCCACGCACATTACCTTTAATGTAATTTCTTTCTGATTTCTTCCTTTTCAGCTCCTTGAACTATTTTTGCTGCTGTTTCCTCCTCCTTCCTTTCTTTCAGGTCATCATTCTCACCTATTCTAAAATTACCTCTTGCTTTTGTCATTCCTCCCATTGAGATAGTCAGCTCACGAACCAGCGGCCGTTCACCAGCACGTTTATAAAGAGAGGAACGGTACTGGTTCGATCACAGAGCAGAGGTTGGAGGTTGGCCAAGCTTGGGTTTAAAAAAAAACTCCTGTAGATTGCAGGAGTTAGTGGAGACTGAAGATGTTTTCCACTCTTCACCATTGGAAGAACGAGGGCTGATTACTCGATCGGGGATCCGGGTACGGAGGGGAGTGAGCGCTGGTCAGAAAATCACGGGCCGCGGTGCATTTAAATTAACGGTTGGAAAATTGTGCCACTGAGGGGCCTAGGATTCTCGACTGGCATTCCCTGTGAATGCTGCATCGTGCCAGGGGAATCAGATCAGGGGAATCAGCCCTACAGATTCAATTTTTAAAAAAATATTTCAGCCGTGGATGTTTTTGACGTTTCGCACCTTATTAGCGCTCCCTGCCTCAATTATAGTCGAATGGGTGGCTCGGTGGGCAGCACTCTCGCCTCTGAGTCAGAAGATCAGTGATTAGAGCCCCACTCCGGAGACTTGAGCACAAAATCCAGGCCAACACTCCCAGTGCCAGTACAGAGGGAGTGCTGCACTGTCGGAGAGGCCATCTTTCAGATAAAACCGAGGCCTCATCTGCTCTCTCAGATGGACGTAAAAGATCCCACGGCCACTACTGGAGGAAGAGCAAGGGAGTTCTCCCCGGTGTCCTGGGCAATATTTATCCCTCAACAAACATCACTAAAACAGATTATCTGCTCATTCATCTCATTGTTTGTGGGATCTTGCTGTGCATTGTTTGACTGCAGTGTTCATCTACATTACTACAGAAACTACACTTTAAAAGTAATTCAGTGGCTGTAAAGTACGTTGGGACATCCTGAGGATGTGAAAGGCACGATAAAAATGCAAGTTCTTTCTTTCTAAACATCCTTAATGATCAATCTCATGGTAACTGGTTTTAGACCCGCCCGCAGAATGTTATCCACACTCCCAGCTGGGAAAGGACCTGTGGATAGAAATCAGCAAAGGGAGGTGTGGGATTAGTTTGGGATTGATACAGGGCTATGGGGAGAGAGTGGGGCAGTGGGATTAATTTGGGATTGATACAGGGCTATGGGGAGAGAGTGGGGCGGTGGGATTAGTTTGGGATTGATACAGGGCTATGGGGAGAGAGTGGGGCAGTGGGATTAATTTGGGATTGATACAGGGCTATGGGGAGAGAGTGGGGCAGTGGGATTAATTTGGGATTGATACAGGGCTATGGGGAGAGAGTGGGGCGGTGGGATTAGTTTGGGATTGATACAGGGCTATGGGGAGAGAGTGGGGCAGTGGGATTAGTTTGGGATTGATACAGGGCTATGGGGAGAGAGTGGGGCAGTGGGATTAATTTGGGATTGATATAAAACTATCGGGAGTTTAAAGAAATATAGGTTAAGGTATACAGGGGAACCAGACCAGACTCAGTCAATTAGTCAAGACTTTAGCTGAAACTGCTGTACTATAACATAGACTGCTTTTAAATTAACTTACTGCAGCTGCAGGCACTAACAACCATGAGAATCGTGTCATTGCAATCTAAGGGAGGAATATAACGGTAGCCCCACTCCCTCAGACATACTGGAATGTTGAAGCTAGCCAGTACTCCTGTCACCTTCGAGGCCTATAGGGTGATTCATCAACTGCAGGGACTAACGAACGTTGTGTTAAGGATAAGGAGGATAAGGGGGGGCCACGAGGCACTGTCTCTTCTGGACAAGTACACGTTGTCTATATGATTGGGTAAATTATGGGGAATATTTTGGAAAATACCTGATTGGATTTATTTTGCCGCAGTTCCGTTTTTTGTGGTATAACTGGGGAGTCTGAGCCTTTGTTAAGTGTAGGGGACAGAAAATAACGTACCAGGCAGGTAAACGGGAACGAGAGTACGTGCATGAAGGTACGGGGAACTAGGTCGCGGCTTCTACCCAAAGGACAACGGGGTTATATAATTCTCAATTGTGCTTTGTAAACTAGTCCTTAAATACTGTAATGTATTGATTCTTGCTTGTGCTAAATAAAGTCATATGACTATTAACCATATTGTGTCAGTCTCAAACAATTAAACAGAGAGTCAAATTGACTACAGAAAAGAGTGGGGCAGTGGGATTAGTTTGGGATTGATACATGGCTATGGGGAGAGAGGGGAGCAGTGGGATTAGTTTGGGATTGATACAGGGCTATGGGGAGAGCGTGGGGCAGTGGGATTAGTTTGGGATTGATACAGGGCTATGGGGAGAGAGTGGGGCAGTGGAATTAGTTTTCGATTGATAGAGAGCTATGGGGAGAGAGCAGTCAATTAGACTATTTTGAAGAGCCAGCACAGGCACAATGGGCTGAAGGGCCTCCTTCTATGCTGTAAACGCACATGGTCCTATGGGGCTAGGACAGATGTCTCATAAAATTGACCTTGGAAGTGCAGAAAAATTCAGGGAAATTGCACTGTGATTCTAAAGGCAACAGGTTTCCTGATCTATAAAACAATTTCCAGCAAACGTGCTTCAGTAAATTAGTGTGCAATTGTGTCAGGTTACTGTGCTGCTAATTAGCAAAGAAATACTTTCTCAAACTTTAATAATTAATGAAAATGCCTAAATTAGAAAGAGAGGCTTCAAGGAGGGGCAACAAATTAGAGGTGAGCAATAAAGATGATCCGAGCTGTGAAGAACTGAAGTTCTGAGAAGTTTAGGAAGCTGAGCTTGTTTTTCTTTGGAACAGAGTCGATGTAAATAGAGCAGCAATTGGACAAAGTTGGATTGAAGGAAATGTTGAGGAAGTGGGTAGGTGGGTTTATGATCCTTTACAAGGAGATGTTCCTGGGTCATGTTCCTAAAGATTCTTGAGTTCTAAGATCCCGTAGACCATGACACAGAAGGTATCACAACTTCTTTCTCACAAATCAATGCTTATTTCATTATTGCTATCTGACAGGTGGCACGATGCCAAATGGCACTCGGACAAGGAACTATGATCAGAGTTAATCACCATCATCTGTCACCAGTTCTTCGAGATGCAGGTAGGTGACCAGTTGAATAAAACAGTCCCTAAAAAAAATCTTTGGGGTTTTTTTCTAATGTGGAGAAACCAAAGCTCGCAGTGCTGGAGACCACCGAGGTAACAAGAGTGAAAGGGATGAGGAAATGGTGATCAGCTGACACTAGGGTTGCCAAGTCTGGTTGGACGTATTCCTGGAGGTTTCATCAAATGACCTTTCGTTTCAAACTACCCCGTCCCCACACTCCCGCCATTGGTCACACACAACATGTCCATCCTCGCAATGCTCCACCTTCCCACGCCAAGTGTAAAGTGAACAGACTTTGTTACTCGATTGGATGATTCTTGACTGGCAGTCAAACAGCCAATTTCCCCATCTCCAATATGTTTACAACCAATAAATGAACGTGCTCAAAGAAAATGAAAACAACGTACAATTTTTTTTAATGCCCCAGTGATTTTTCTCCTGCGGTTTTACTCACAGTAGTGTCCTGGAGATAAATCTTTAATTCCTGGAGACTCCAGGCCAGTCCTGGAGGGTTGGAAACCCTAGTTGACATTGAGCTGGGGTATTAAAAAGCCTGAGCGTTGTAGGAAGAAGGGAAGACCGAGGGAGGTAAGGAGTTCCAGAGGTTTGAGGGCCCAGGGAAGATTGAGTTAGAGTAGGAGGAGAAGGTGCGGAATCTTGCTTTCAAGAAAGCGAGGACTCAGCTTGGAAGGAAGAGAAGTTCAGCGGACCAGTGAGTGTCAAAATATCGATCCTATAGAGAGACACGAAGAGTTGCGATGGAAAGAGAGAGGTTGGAGGCTAGCGGTCAGGGAGGGTTCTCTAAAGGAAAAGAATTACGCGTGTGTGTTTGTGTGCGTGTGTGCGTGTATGTGTGTTTCTGTACGTGTGTGTTTGTGTGCGTGTATGTGCGGTGCATTTGTGTGCGTGTGTTTGTGTGCACGTGTGTTTGTCTGTACGTGTGTTTGTGTGTGCATGTGTGTGGGTTTGTGCACGTGTGTGCATGTGCATTTGTGTGTGCATGTGTGCGTGCTTGTGTGCGTATGTGAGCATGTGAGCATGTGTGCGTGTGTGTACATGTGTGTGTGCGAGTGTGAGCGTGTATACATGCATGTGTGTGTGTGCACATGTACATGTGTGCATGTACGTGTATGTGAGAGTTTGCGTGTGTGCGTGTTGCCATGACAATATTGAGTGAGCAGATGGGAACTGAGCTGCACATTCACACAGAGAGAAGCCATCTGCCAATGGAAGCTATTTGGGAACTGAATGAAGGACACAAAGCATTAAGTGAAAGCTTTGGTCTGATTACGACGGTTTAGCCTTTAACCAGTGCTACCTGGCTCAGCCATTTTCTTTTTTGCTTTGAGATTTCAGTTTGTACACTATGATGCTCAGAGTGACAGTCATGACTGCTGTAAAATTAATGCTTCATCTCAAAAATATACATCTAAAGTGTCCCAAACTTTTGGGGCCACAATTGCTGTGTTGAACAGAGGGGGTAAAGCAGAGGGGACCACCAACAGCAGGCCAGGAATTTGAGGGTCGAACCCAAAGCTATTGAGTTTTCACCCATGCAACTTGAGGCCCTGAATCCTGTCGCAAGGGTGGGGGCACGTGCGTGTCATCCACCCACTCCCCAGGCATCAATTTTTTGGGGGGGTTGGAAGGAATGGCTGAGTTACTGCAGGAATTCTGGCCGGCATGTCAACTCATGGCCAGGCATGGATTCCATAATGGGTCTTAAGTGGGCCACAAATGTGTCAGCCATGGCTCAGTGGGTCGCACTTTCACCTCTGAGTCAGAAGGTCGTGGCTTCAAGCCCCACTCCAGAGACTTGAGCACAAAATCTCGGCTGACACTCCCAGTGCAGTACTGAGGGAGTGCTGCACTGTCAAGTGTTGCCTTTCGGATGAGATGTTAAATCAAGGCTCCGTCTGCCCTCTCAGGTGGACATAAAAGATCCCCTGGCCACTATTTGAAGAAGAGCAGGGGAGTTCTCCCCAATGTCCTGGCCAATCCCTCAAACAACATCACTAAAACAGATTATCTGTTCATTATCACATTGCTGTTTGTGGGATCTTGCTGTGTGCAAATTGTCTGCGGCGTTTCCTACATTACAACAGTGACTAAACTTCAAAAAGTAACTCATTGGCTGTAAAGTGCTTTGGGATGTCCTGAGGTCGTGAAAGGCGCTATATAAATGCAAGTTCTTTCTTTTCTTTTCTTTTTTTTACAAGACTGCAAGTTTGACAACATTTTTTAAAGATAAGACAGTCTGCCATTTATATAGCACCTCAACCAGCATCTCAGAACATTTCAAAGTGCATTATAGCCAATAAAGTACCTCTGAAGTGGAGTCGCTGTTGTAAATGCAGCAGCCAAATTGCGCAGAGAAAGATCCCACAAACAGTAAAGGAGGCGAATGACTGGTTAATCCGAGGGAGGAATTTCACAGGACACCTTTCTTGTCTTCTCCAACTAGCACAATGGGACCTTTTACCACCGCTAGATGGGGCCTTGGTTTAATGACTCATTGAAAGACGGTACCTCTAACAATGCAGCGCTCCCTCAATACTGCCTCTGTAAGGTCAGCCTAGATTGAAGCAAGTCATATCAAGCTAGCCGAACAAAAGAGAGCCCAAAAGAAATCATGAAAGGTCAGCCCTTAGTTCAAACTGACATCCGATGTCTTTTGTGTGGGGAAAGCATTCCTCACGAAAATTGGACTTTAGTCATAAGAGAACCCACAACCCATATTAAATTGGAGGTGAATCATAGGCTGTCGTCATCGACAACGATGGACAAACCATCTTCATTATCATCATCATCATCATTATCATATGCTCAAATCTGGAGGGAGGGGTTTAAACCCAGAATGTAATGACTCAGAGATGAGAGTGCTACCAACTGAGCCAAGCTGACACCTGAAGTATCCACATGGGGACTGAGAATCCAGACTCATTTGTTTTTATTCGTTCACAGGATGTAGGCGTCGCTGGAGAGGACGGCATTTATTGCCCATCCCTAATTGCCCTCGAGAAGGTGGTGGTGAGCCGCCTTCTTGAACCGCTGCAGTCCGTGTGGTGACGGTTCTCCCACAGTGCTGTTAGGAAGGGAGTTCCAGGATTTTGACCCAGCGACGATGAAGGAACGGCGATATATTTCCAAGTCGGGATGGTGTGTGACTTGGAGGGGAACGTGCAGGTGGTGTTGTTCCCATGTGCCTGCTGCTCTTGTCCTTCTAGGTGGTAGAGGTCGCGGGTTTGGGAGGGGCTGTCGAAGAAGCCTTGGCGAGTTGCTGCAGTGCATCCTGTGGATGGTACACACTGCAGCCACTGTGCGCCAGTGGTGAAGGGAGTGAATGTTTAGGGTGGTGGATGGGGTGCCAATCAAGTGGGCTGCTTTATCCTGGATGGTGTTGAGCTTCTTGAGTGTTGTTGGAGCTGCACTCATCCAAGCAAGTGGAGAGTATTCCATCACAGTCCTGACTTGTGCCTTGTAGATGGTGGAAAGGCTTTGGGGAGTCAGGAGGTGAGTCACTCGCCACAGAATACCCAGCCTCTGACCTGCTCTTGTAGCCACAGTATTTATATGGCTGGTCCAGTTAAGTTTCTGGTCAATGGTGACCCCCAGGATGTTGATGGTGGGGGATTCGTTGATGGTAATGCGTTGAATGTCAAGGGGAGGTGGTTAGACTCTCTCTTGTTGGAGATGGTCATTGCCTGGCACTTATCTGGCGCGAATGTTACTTGCCACTTATGAGCCCAAGCCTGGATGTTGTCCAGGTCTTGCTGCATGTGGGCTCGGACTGCTTCATTTTTTTGAGGGGTTGCGAATGGAACTGAACACTGTGCAATCATCAGTGAACATCCCCATTTCTGACCATATGATGGAGGGAAGGTCATTGATGAAGCAGCTGAAGATGGTTGGGCCTAGGACACTGCCCTGAGGAACTCCTGCAGCAATGTCCTGGGGTTGAGATGATTGGCCTCCAACAACCACTGCCATCTTCCTTTGTGCTAGGTATGACTCCAGCCACTGGAGAGTTTTCCCCCTGATTCCCATTGACTTCAATTTTACTAGGGCTCCTTGGTGCCACACTCAGTCAAATGCTGCCTTGATGTCAAGGGCAGTCACTCTCACCTCACCTCTGGAATTCAGCTGTTTGTCCATGTTTGGACCAAGACTGTAATGAGGTCGGGAGCCGAGTGGTCCTGGCGGAACCCAAACTGAGCATCGGTGAGCAGGTTATTGGTGAGTAAGTGCTGCTTGATAGCACTGTCGACGACACCTTCCATCACTTTGCTGATGATTGAGAGTAGACTGATGGGGCAATAATTGGCCGGATTGGATTTGTCCTGCTTTTTGTGGACAGGACATACCTGGGCAATTTTCCACATTGTCGGGTAGATGCCAGTGTTGTAGTTGTACTGGAACAGCTTGGCTAGAGGCGCAGCTAGTTCTGGAGCACAAGTCTTCAGCACTACAGCTGGGATGTTGTCGGGGCCCATAGCCTTTGCTGTATCCAGTGCACTCAGCCGTTTCTTGATATCATGTGGAGTGAATCGAATTGGCTGAAGACTGGCTTCCGTGATGATGGGGATATCGGGAGGAGGCCGAGATGGATCATCCACTCGGCACTTCTGGCTGAAGATGGTTGCAAACGCTTCAGCCTTGTCTTTTGCACTCACATGCTGGACTCCGCCATCATTGAGGACTCTGCTATAAGTCAGGGACAGTACCAAAGGTTAACATAGGACACATTCTGGCCTGAGAGTTTTTGGGCCCAGAGCAGAGGGGGAGGGAAGAGTTACTGCACAGTACAAGCTCCTCAGCACTATTCCTTCTTACTCACCATAGTATATGCTTTTTCCTCTTCCCCCAGTTTTACCCCTTCCCATGAAGACTCCAGAGATACAGTTTCAAAGGTGCTTGTCAGCCACCCACTCTGCACCCAAATATCCGTTCATCATCTGTGAAGCTAAACTGTACGGGGAGAAAGCAACACAGTGAAGCCTGGCCCTGAACCTCATCAATGTCTTTCCAGCAGGAGCTAACTGTATAATAAAAACAACTTGCATTTATAAAGCGCCTTTAACAGTAAAACATCCCAAGGCGCTTCACAGGAGTGATTAACAAACAAAAAAGTGACACCAAGCCACATAAGGAGATATTAGTCAAAAGTTTGGTCAAAGAAATAGGTTTTAAGGAGCAACTTAAAGGAGGAGAGAGAAGCAGAGAGGTTTAGGGAGGGAATTCCAGAGCTTAGGGCCCAGGCAGCTGAAGGCACGGCCGCCAATGGCGGAGCGATGAAAATCGGGAATGCGCAAGAGGCCGGAATTGGAGGAGTGCAGAGATCTCGGAGGGTTGTAGGGCTGGAGGAGGTTACAGAGATAGGGAAGGGGGCGAGGCCATGGAGGGATTTGAAAACAAGGATGAGAATTTTAAAATCGAAGTCATGGCCGCCAATCGTGGGGCGAAGGAAACGGGGGATCAGGAGCAGGAACCCCCTTGGTTGATTTTACCCATCTCTCGCCCAGAAGCACTGAGTCCCATCACCAGGTAACTCAGCCCAGGCAGAAGATGAGAACTTCGACCTTCCTGCTTTGTGTGACTCAGAGCACTTCATGTTATTAATAAAGTGAGTCACTGTTTCTAGAGATAACAGCGCACGATGAATAAAACCCATGAGTCACAAAGAAGCCCTAATAGGACATGGAACAGATGACGCGTATCAATAATTCAGGTTTCTAGACTGGATATGTTATAAATACATCAATTAGAGAGAGGGAGAGCATTGACAGACTCCTATTTTGTAGTGTGGTTCAGGATTAAGGACAAGCGTTTTAGTGTCATATTCGATGAGGTTACATTCAACGATTGTGACTTTTCTCCTGGATGGAATGTTTCTCTCAATCAAATTATGACCATCCAAGTGAAAAGAGAAGAGGAGGACGGGCCTCGGGGACTGGTGTGTTACTGAGTCACTGCTACTCCCAGCAGTGAGAGGGGTTCCATTTCAGCCCTAAGGATTCGAGAATTGGTGGGGAAATTGGGAGGGACGGAGGGAGTGGGGGGGGGGGGGTGGGGGGAGGGTGCATGAGAAAAGGCCCCTCCTCCAGTCCGAGGAAGGGAAAACATTTCGAATAGAACAGAACCATGTAGCTTTTCGATAAATCAGAGGTCCAATCATGGATCAGTTTTCACAGCACAGACAGAGCCTATTGATCCCTCTGGACTGGTCAACAGGAGCTGATCACTCAGATCCCAGATTCTTGCTCTTGTCCCGACTCCTTTTGTTTTCTTCCGTTTCAAATATCCAACTCACTTTTAAATGCTGTTATTGTGGTGGGGGAGGGGGAGGGGGGAGGGAAGGGAGTCAGATGGGGGTGAATTTCCTCTGGATTACTTCCGCTCCTCTGCTGTAACTTCAGAGGGTCGCCACATCAACGAGGTTTGTGCTGAAATTAGTGGGAGTGCGGAGGAGCGGCCCCCGAGGAAAACTTACCATCCCGTTCCCGCTCAATTCCCACCCCGTTCCCGTTCAATTCCAACCCCGTTCCCACTCAATTCCTGCCCCGTTCCCACTCAATTCCTGCCCCGTTCCCGTCCCATTCCCGCTCAATTCCCACTTGATTCCTCCATAATGTCGATTTAGCTGGGTGCCTTTTCTTAGGCGTCCAAGGATCCTGCCAGACTCAAGCGGAAGCCTCACTAACAGGTTAGTGAAACGGCTGAGTACACTGGATACAGCAAAGGCTATGGGCCCTGACAACATCCCGGCTGTAGTGCTGAAGACTTGTGCTCCAGAACTAGCCGCGCCTCTAGCCAAATTGTTCCAGTAGCTACAACACTGGCATCTACCCGACAATGTGGAAAATTGACCAGTTATGTCCTGTCCACAAGAAGCAGGACAAATCCATTCCGGCCAATTACCATCCCATCAGTCTACTCTCAATCATCAGCAAAGTGATGGAAGGTGTCGTCGACAGTGCTATCAAGCGGCACTTACTCACCAATAACCTGCTCACCCATGCTCAGTTTCAGTTCCTCCAGGACCACATGGCTCCAGACCTCATTACAGCCTTGGTCCAAACATGGACAAAAGAGCTGAATTCCAGAGGTGAGGTGAGAGTGACTGCCCTTGACATCAAGGCAGCATTTGACCGAGTGTGGCACCAAGGAGCCCTAGTAAAATTGAAGTCAATGGGAATCAGGGGGAAAACTCTCCAGTGGCTGGAGTCATACCCAGCACAAAGGAAGATGGTAGTGGTTGTTGGAGGCCAATCATCTCAGCCCCAGGACATTGCTGCAGGAGTTCCTCAGGGCAGTGTCCTCGGCCCAACCATCTTCAGCTGCTTCATCAATGACCTTCCCTCCATCATAAGGTCAGAAATGGGAATGTTCGCTGATGATTGCACAGTGTTCAGTTCCATTCGCAAACCCTCAGAAAATGAAACAGTCCATGCCCGCATGCAGCAAGACCTGGACAACATCCAGGCTTGGGCTCATAAGTGGCAAGTAACATTCGCACCAGACAAGTGCCAGGCAATGGCCATCTCCAACAAGAGAAAGTCCAACCACCTCCCCTTGACATTCAACGCATTACCATCGCCGAATCCCCCACCATCAACATCCTGGGGGTCTCCACTGACCAGAAACTTAACTGCACCAGCCACATAAATACTGTGGCTGCAAGAACAGGTCAGAGGCTGGGTATTCTGTGGCGAGTGACTCATCTCCTGACTCCCCAAAGCCTTTCCACCATCAACAAGGCACAAGTCAAGAGTGTGATGGAATACTCTCCACTTGTCTGAATGAGTGCAGCTCCAACAACACTCAAGAAGCTCGACACCATCCAGGACAAAGCAGCCCACTTGATTGGCACCCCATCCACCACCCTAAATATTCACTCCCTTCACCACCGGCGCACTGTGGCTGCAGTGTGTACCATCCACAGGATGCACTGCAGCAACTCGCCAAGGCTTCTTCGACAGCACCTCCCAAACCCGCAACCTCCACCACCTAGAAGGACAAGAGCAGCAGGCACATGGGAACAACACCACCCGCACGTTCCCCTCCAAGTCGCACACCATCCTGACTTGGAAATATATCGCCGTTCCTTCATCGTCGCTGGGTCAAAATCCTGGAACTCCCTTCCTAACAGCACTGTGGGAGAACCTTCACCACACGGACTGCAGTGGCTCAAGAAGGCGGCTCACCACCACCTTCTCAAGGGCAATTAGGGATGGGCAATAAATGCTGGCCTCGCCAGCGACGCCCACATCCCATGAACAAATAAAAAAAAAGGTGCAAATCAGGGGTCCAGGTATGATGTCGTCAGGACCCTGATGGCATTTTAATGGCTGACTGAGCAGGGCACAGGTGTCATGCTCCGTGAAACCCGGTGAGGGAGGACTGAAGGTTTTAAACTTATCTTCACGGGGTCAGCGGGGGTCCAGTAGGCTCTACAATGAAAGTCTGAGCCTCTGCTGCCCCCACTCCTCCCCCCGCAATCGCCCACACACTCCCCCCCCCATTTCCCCCCCTGCACTCCATCCCTGCACTCCCCCCCCGTAATCGCCCCACGCACTCCACCCCCGCACACCCTTGCACTCCTCCCCACTCCCCCCACACTCCCCCCCTCAATCCCCCCGACTCACCCCCTCCCCTCCCCCACCCATGTGACCTTGCCGAAACCCCAGCTCGCAGAAACTTGTCTTGTCTTCCTTTGAGTTTAGACAGTTGAGAGGTGATCTAATCAAGTTGCTTAAAATGATAAAGGGATTTGATAGGGTAAATAGAGAGAAACTATTTCCCCCGGTGGGGAATCCTGAACAAGAAAGCATAACCTTAAAATTAAACCTAGGCCGTTCAGGAGTGATGTCAGGAAGCACTTTTTCATATTACGGTGAATGGAAATCTGGAACTTGCTCCCCCAAAAATGCTGTGGACCCTGGGGGTCAATTGGAGCTTTCAAGACTGAGATCGATAGATTTTTGTTGGGTAAGGGTATCAAGGGATATGGGGCAAAGGTGGGTAAATGGAGTTGATGTACAGATCAGCCAGGATCTAATTGAATGATGGAACAGCCTTGAAGGGCTGAATGGCCTCCTTCTGTTCCGATCTGCCACCCCAGCTGATGTCAAGTAATTCAACTCAAGGGATCGTACCATAGTATGTTAACCATAAGACCATAAGAGATAGGAGCAGAAGTAGGCCATTCGGCCCCTTGAGCCTGCTTCGCCATTTAATTAAATCATGGCTGATCTGATTTTTACCTCAACTCCACTTTCCCGCTCTTGCCCCATATACTTTGACTCCCTCGCTGATCACAAATTTGTCTAACTCAGCCTTGAATGTATTCAATGACTCAGCCTCCACAGCTTTTTGGGGTAAAGAATTCCAAAGATTCATGACCCTCTGGGAGAAAAAATTCCTCCTCATTTCCGTCTTAAACGGACGACCCCTTATTCTGAGACTATGCCCCCTAATTTTAGATTCCCCCATGAGGGGTAACATCCTCTCAGCATTTACCCTATTGAGTCCCCTCAGAATCTTGTATGTTTCAATAAGATCTCCTCTCATTCTTCTAAACTCCAATGAGTATAGACCCAACCTGTTCAATCTTTCCTCATAAGGCAACCATTCCATACCCAGAATCAACCTAGTGAACCTTCTCTGAACTGCCTCCAATGCAAGTATGTCCTTCCTTAAATTAGGGTACCAGAACTGTACGCAGTACTCCAGGTGTGGTCTCACCCGCACCCTGTACAGTTGTAGCATGACTTCCCTGCTTTTATGCTCCATCCCCCTAGAAATAAAGGCCAATGTTCCGTTTGCCTTCCGGATGCACCTGTATGTTGACTTTTTGTATTTCATGTACGAGGACACCCAGATCCCTCTGTACCGCAGCATTTTGTATTATTTCTCTATTCAAATAATATTTTGCTTTTTTATTTTTCCTCCCAAAGTGGATGACTTCACATTTTCCCACATTAAATTCCATCTGCCAAGTTTTTGCCCATTCACTTAACCTGTCAATATCCCTTTGCACACACTTTGTGTCCTCATCGCAACTTGCTTTTCCACCTATCTTTGTATCATCAGCAAATTTGGCCACAAGACACTCTGTTCCTTCATCCAAGTCATTGATATATATTGTAAATAGTTGAGGCCCCAGCACTGATCCCTGTGGCACCCCACTAGTTACACATTGCCATTTTGAAAATGACCCTTTTATCCTGACTCTTTGTTTTCTGTTAGTTAGCCAATCCTCTATCCATGCCAGTATATTACCCCCAACACCATGAGCTCTTATCTTGTGTAGTAATCTTTTATGTGGCACCTTATCAAATGCCTTTTCGAAATCCAAATATACTGCATCCATTGATTCCTCTTTATTCACCCTGCCTGTTACTTCCTCAAAGAACTCTAATAAATTTGTCAGACATGATTTCCCCTTCATAAAACCATGTTGACTCTCCTTGATTGTATTATGAGTCTCCAAATGTTCTGCTACTACTTCCTTAATAATGGATTCTAGCATTTTCCCCAATGACAGATGTTAGGCTAACTGGTCTATAGTTACCTGCTTTCTGTCTCACTCCCTTCTTGAATAGGGGTGTTATGTTTGTAGTTTTCCAATCTGCTGGGACCTTTCCAGAATCTAGTGAATTCTGGAAGATTACAACCAATGCATCCACTATCTCTGTAGCCACTTCCTTTAAGACCCTCGGATGCAAGCCATCAGGTCCAGTGGACTTGTCAGCCTTTAGACCCATTAGTTTACCTAGTGCTTTTTCTTTAGTGATAATGATTGTTTTTAGTTCCTCCCTCCCCTTTGCCCCTTGATTTTCTACTATTATTGGTATGTTATTAGTGTCTTCTACTGTGAAGACAGATACAAAATATCTGTTCAATTCCTCTGCCATTTCTTTGTTTTCCATTATTATTTCCCCAGTCTCATCCTCTAAGGGACTAATGTTTACTTTAGCTACCCTCTTACTTTTTATATACTTGTAGAAGCTTTTACTGTCAGTTTTTATATTTCTTGCTAGTTTATTCTCATAATTTATTTTCTCCCTCTTTATTATTCTTTTAGTCATCCTTTGCTGGTTTTTAAAGTTTTCCCAATCTTCGGGCTTACCAGTAATCTTTGCCATGTTGTATGCTTTATCTTTTAACCTGATACCATCCTTGACTTCCTTAGTTAGCCATGGTTAGTTCACCCTTTTTGTGGAGTCTTTCCTCCTCACAGGGATATATTTTTGTTGCGAGTCATAAAATAGCTTTTTAAATATTTGCCACTGCTTATCCACCATCATACCATCTAATCTGTTTACCCAGTCCACTTTCGCCAATTCCGCCCTCATTCCTTTATAATTGCCGTTATTTAAGTTTAATACAGTATTTTCAGACCCAAGATCCTCGCTCTCAAACTGGATGTGAAATTCTATCATGTTATGATCACTGCTTCCCAAGGGATCTTTTACTTTGAGATCATTAATTAATCCTGTTTCATTACACATTACTAGATACAAAATGGCCTGTTCCCTAGTTGGTTCCCCAATGTATTGGTCTAAGAAACAGTCCCTAATACACTCTATGAACTCCTCCTCAGGGCTATTTTTGCCAATTTGACTTGTCCAATCTATGTGAAAGTTAAAATCGCCCATGATTATTGTATTACCTTTTTTACAAGCCCCCTTATTTCCTGATTAATATTTTGCCCTACAGTGTAGCTACTGTTAGGGGGCCGATATACTACTCCCACCAGTGATTTCTTTCCCTTGCTATTTCTTACCTCCACCCAAATTGATTCGACATCTTGATCTTCTGAGCCAAGATCATTTCTCACTATTATACCAATTTCAACCTTTATTAACAGAGCTACCCCACCACCTTTACCTTTTTTCCTATCCTTCCAAAATGTTAAATAACCCTGAATATTTGGCTCCCAACCTTGGTCACCTTGCAACCACGTCTCTGTAATGTCCACAAGATCAAACCCATTTGTTTCTATTTGTGCCGTCAATTCATCTATCTTATTACGAATGCTGCGCACATTCAGATAAAGAACCTTTAATTTTGTCTTTTTACCATTCTTTCCTACCCCGGCCCCATTTGCTAGTGCACTCTTATGTTTGTACGCTCTGTCCCTTCCTGACACACTCTGTTTATCATGACCCCCATCACTTTCCTGTACTACTTCCTTGTCTTTTCTCTTTATCAATCTAAACTTCGCCCCACCTGAGCCCTCCCCCCCTCTATTTAGCTTAAAGCTTTCTATATCGCCCTAGTTATTCGGTTTGCTAGAACACTGGTCCCAGCACGGTTCAGGTGAAGCCCGTCCCAACAGAACAGCCCCCTCTTTCCCCAGTACTGGTGCCAGTGCCCCATGAATCAAAACCCACTTCTCCCACACCAATCTTTGAGCCACGCATTCATCTCCCTGATCTGATTTACCCTGTGCCAATTTGCTCGTGGCTCAGGTAATAATCCGGAGATTATCACCTTTGTGGTTCTGCTTTTTAATTTAGTCCCTAGCTGCTCAAACTCCCTCAGCAGAACTTCTTTCTTAGTCCTACCTATGTCGTTGGTACCTACGTGGACCACGACAACTGGATCCTTCCCCTCCCACTCCAGGTTTCTCTCCAGCCCTGAGGAGATGTCCTTAACCCTGGCACCAGGTAGGCAACACAGCCTTCGGGACTCTCGCTCTTGGCTGCAGAGAACAGTATCTATCCCTCTAACTATACTGTCGCCTACTACAACCACATTCCTATTTACTCCCCCCACTTGAATGGCCCCCTGAACCACGGTGCCGTGGCCAGTTTGCTCATCCTCCCTGCAGTCCCTGCACTCATCCACAAGGGCTGCAAGAACCTCGAATCTATTGGACAAGTGCAGGGACTGAGGATCCTGCAATGCTGCCTCCTGGATCCCCGTACCTGCCTCACTCGCAGTCACACCCTCCTGTCCCTGACTATGTGCCAATTCTACAGTATTTAGTCTAAGGGGCGTGACTGCCTCCTGGATCAAAGTGTCCAGGTAACTTCCTCCCTCCCTGATGCCTCGCAATGTCTGCAGCTCGGACTCCAGCTCCTCAACTCGGAGCCGAAGTTCCTCGAGCTGCAGACACTTCCCGCAGATGTAGTCGCCCTGGACGATACTGTCCAGTAGCTCCCACATATTGCAGCTGCAACACATCTCCTGCCCTGTCATAACTATTTTATTTATTTAATTGATTACTATAATGCCAATCAAATTATTTTTAGGTTGAACCAAGTACTGGCCTTGTTTAATTTCTTAAATTAAGTTCAGTTTTTTTTTAAGTTTAGTTTTACATGTAACAGCACAGAAGGAGGCCATTCGGCCCATTGTGCTTGTGCTGGCTCTCTAAGAGAGCTATTCAATTAGTCCCATATTTTCCTTTTCAAGTATTTATCCAATTTCCTTTTGAAAGTTACTATTGAATCTGCTTCCACCGCCCTTTCAGGCAGTGAATTCCAGATCATCACAACTCTCTGTGTAAAAATTTTTTTCTTCATATCGCCTCTTGTTCTTTTGCCAATCACCTTAAATCTGTGTCCTTTGGTTACTCACCCACCTGCCAGTGGAAACAGTTTCCCCTTATTTACCCTATCAAAACTGTTCATGATTTTGAACACCTCTATCAAATCTCCCCTTAGCCTTCCTGAGGCGCAGTACCACACCGGGCCGTGAACCTACCACCTGAGATGTGGAAAAGACACGGGAATGTTTCATCCTTCTCTCGCTTACCTGACAAAATGGAAGCCACTGCTGCGATGATGAAAGACACAATCACTCCGGGGCCCGCCATCTCCTTGGCCACCAGTCCCGATACCACGTACATGCCGGTTCCTACACAGCTGCCAACGCCGAGAGACACCAGATCGACCGTGGTGAGTACCTGGGCCAGTCTGGAGTGACCCGTTCCGTGCTGGGTGGAGTCTTCAAGCATAGATTCCACGGGTTTGGTGCGAAGAATCCGCGAGTGCAATGCCACCCAGGTAGCACCCCAGTGAACCCGCCGGGGGTCCAGGTACGAGAGGAATCCACTCATCGTAGCGGAGGGCAGGAGAGGTACTTCTGTTGCCTTGGAAGGTCTTAGTGGGATTGGAAGGGTCTTCAGCGGAGAATCATTCACAGGAAGGTCGTCTGTGCCTTTAGGAACATTGTAATGAAGTCCAAGTAAATGTTGGCCTTTGGAAAGTCGTTGAACCTGACAAAAGAGCAAGTTGAAAACAGCATTATTTAGGCAGTGTTCAGAGACAGCGACCACAGGACTGAGTCATCAATATTAAAGGGAGCTTTCTTATCCAACAGCAACTTTACATAGAACATTGATGTGGGACTGGAGTCACAATTAGGGCCAGTGACACTAGGACATTAGTGAAACAGTTGGGTTTTTATGACAATCCAACAGCTTAACAGTTTTTTAACTTTCTGGTGCCGGCCCCACAAATGATCAGAATTATTGAATTCATAGAGTCATAGAATCATACTGCACAGGAAGAGGCCAATCGGCCCCTCGTGCCTGTGCCGGCTCTTTGAAAGAGCTATTCAATCAGAATCATAGAATCATAGAATCATAGAACGGTTACAGCACGGGAGGAGGTATAAAACTTCTCCTCATCTCAGTCCTAAATGTCCTACCCCGTATCCTGAGACTGTGACCCCTCGTTCTAGACCCCCCCAGCCAGGGGAAACATCCTCTCTGAATCCAGTCTGTCTAGCCCTGTCAGAATTTTATATGTTTCAATGAGATCCCCTCTCATTCTTCTAAACTCGAGTGAATACAGGCCGAGTTGACCCATTCTCTCCTCATAAGACAGTCCTGCCATCCCAGGAATCAGTCTGGTGAACCTTCGCTGCACTCCCTCTATGGCAAGTATATCCTTTCTTAGGTAAGGAGACCAAAACTGCACACAATACTCCATGTGTGGTCTCACCAAGACCCTGTATAACTGCAGTAAGACATCCTTGCTCCTCTACTCAAATCCTCTTGCAATGAAGGCCAACATACCATTTGCCTTCCTAACTGCTTGCTCCACCTGCATGTTTGCTTTCAGTGACTGGTGTACAAGGACACCCAGGTCCCTTTGTACATTTCCCAATCTATCACCATTTAAATAATACTCTGCCTTTCTGTTTTTCCTTCCGAAGTGGGTAACTTCACATTTATCCACATTATACTGCATCTGCCATGTATTTGCCCACTCACTCAACTTGTCCAAATCATATTGAAGCCTCTTTTCATCCTCCTCACAACTCACAATCCCACCTAGTTTTGTGTCATCAGCAAACTTGGAAATTTTACATTTGGTTCCCTCATCCAAATCATTGATAAATATTGTGAATAGCTGGGGCCCAAGCACTGATCCCTGCGGTACCCCACTAGTCACTGCCTGCCACCCTGAAAAAGACCCATTTATTCCTACTCTCTGTTTCCTTTCTGTTAACCAATTTTCAATCCATGCCAGTATATTACTGCCAATCCCATATGCTTCAATTTTGCACACTAACTTCTTATGTGGGACTTTATCAAAGACCTTCTGAAAATCCAAATAAACTACATCCACTGGTTCTCCCTTATCTATTCTACCAGTTACATCCTCAAAAAACTCCAGTAGGTTTGTCAAACACGATTTCCCTTTCATAAATCCATGTTGACCTTGTTTAATCCCTTTGATATTTTCTAAGTGTCCTGTTATCACATCCTGCACCCCCTTTAAAATTGTACCATATTGTTTATAAAGATTAGCCGGGACTCCTGCTCTTGATCACTATCCAGTGACACTTGCCGGATAGTGAGCTCGTGGTGATATTGGGTTCAGGCTAGGTTCAAACTCTCTCCTCGCTAGGGTAGCCAACTCTATTCCGCAAGGTTTCTTCACATGACCTCCCCGCCCCCACGTTCCCGCCATTGGTCGCCCGACAAGTGAATCCTCTTAGAAATCGATCAATAATGGCGGCTACAATTCCCATAATCTGCTGCACTCCAGAAATCGCCCTACCTACACATTAAGAATGCATGGTACTGCGGGCAGTCAGCATTGGTGGAACCCAACCCCAGCAAGACTCAGCACCATTAATGGAGGAGGGGGGAAAACCGGAGAGGGAAATGATCAGCATGTGTTTGCTCTGTCATCGCAAGAAAGAGCAGCAGATATCAAATCGAAACTCCAGGGACTTGAGCAGAGAATCGAGGCTGATACTCCCAGTGTAGTGCTGAGGGAGTGCTGGACTGTTGGAGGTGCCGTCTTTTTGATGAAATGTTAAACCAAGCCCCCGTCTGCCCTCTCGGGTGAATGTAAAAGATCCCTTGGAACGATTTCGAAGAAGAGCAGGGAAGTTCTCCCCAGTATCCTCATCAATATTTACGCCTCAACCAACATTACTAAAAACAGCTTATCTGATCATTATCTCATTGCTTTTTGTGGGACCTTGCTGTGCACAAATTGGCTGCCACGTTTCCTTCATTACAACAGTGACTACACTTCAAAAAAGTACTTAATTTGGCTGTAAGGCACTTTGGGACATCCTGAGGCCGTATAAAGCACCATATAAATGCAAATTCGTTCTTTAATCTCCCTTTGGTGCTGTCATCCATTTTAATCAGAATACACAAAGCGCTCAAGTCTCTAGTGAATCTGCTGAACAAGGAAACACATGACACCTCATGGATCCTGACCTACATTACGGAACCCTGACATGGAAACAGTTAAGTCAGCTAGGAGCAGTGACGTCAATGGTTGTCTGAACTAAAGAGGGTATAACGTGACACGAATTGAATTCGAGTCATGGAATCATTTCACTCCCGCGCTCTCTGATTGCATTAACAGTTCTGAGCTGGATAATGATTAAAAAAATACTTTAGCTCATCAATAATGCAAAGTCCCTTCACAGAAGGAAGGAGAAGACATTGGAAGAGAACCAAAGTGGACATGTCATCGCGGGTAAGGTGATGCCACAAAGGGTGAAACGAATGGAATGAGGTGGAATTGCTACAGAAGACCAGATCTGAATTGATATGTTTGATAGTTGGGCAACAGGTCATTTTTGGCCAATGTGAAAGGCAAATTCGGATAATAACACAATCCATGACTCAAGATAGCAAGATAATTGACGATGAGGAAGGCCATGTTTGTTAGGTAAGGGCATTAAGGCTAATGGAGCAAAAGCAGGTAAATGGAGTTAAGATACAGATCAGCTATGATCTAATAGAATGGCAGAACAGGTTTGAGGGGCTGAATTGCCTCCTCCTGTTCCTATGTTCCATTTGGCCCATCTTTGTTCATCCATCCAGGGGGATCCTATAGGCCCCTCATTGCAGCATCCATTTCTTTCCTAAATGATTCCACGATTTTTGCCTCCAATTAATTTATCTGGGAATCTATTCCATGTGTTGATCCTTGTGTATGAAGAGGAATCGTCTGATATCAGTCCTAAGGTTACTTTTGCAACTTCGAACCTGTATTTACCTCCTTGTTCTACTTCAAAAGTTTCATCTAAAGTAATGTTCTGGGTTAACTTTTTCCCCTACCTTATATTGACTTACACTGAGTCCAGAGCACAGAAGCAGGCCATTCGGCTCAACAGGTCTCAACTGGTCCATGCTGGCATTTATTCTCCACACGAGCCTCCTCCCTCCCTATTTCAACTAATACTATCTGTACAGCCTTCTATTCCTTTCTCCCTCATGTGTTTATCCAGCTTCCCCTAAAATTCATCTATGCTATTTGCCTCAACTACTCGTTGTGGTTCCAAGTTCTCACCACTTTCTGGGTAAAGAAGTTTTTCCTGAATTCCCTATTGGATTTATTAGTGACTATTTTATATTGATGACCTCTAGTTTTACCCCACAAGTGGAAACATTTTCTCTACGTCTACCCTATCAAACCCTTACATTATCTTAAAGACCTCGATCAGGTCACTCCTCGGTCTTCTCGTTTCTAGAGAAAAGAGCCCCAGCCTGTTCAGCCTTTCCTGATACGTATATCCTCTCAATTCTGTTATTATCCTTGTGAATCTGTTTTGCACCTTCTCTAATGCCTCAATATTCTTTTGATAATACGTAGACCAGAACTGTTCTCAATACTCCAAGTGTGGTCTAACCAAGGTTCTATATAATTTTAACATAACTTCTCTGCTTTTCAATGTTATCCTTCTAGAAATGAACCCCAGTGCTTGGTTTGCTTTTTTTATGACCTTATTAACCTGCGTCGCTACTTTTAGTGATTTGTGTATCTGTACCCCCAGATCCCTTTGCTCCTCAACCCCATTTAGATTCTTATTATCCAAGCAGTATGTGTCCTCCTTATTGTTACTACCAAAATGTACCACCTCACACTTATCTACATTGAAATGCATTTGCCAATTTCACACCCATTCTGCAAGTTTATTAATGTCTTCTTAAATCTTAACGCATTCTTCCTCAGTATTAACTATACTCCCAATTTGGTGTCGTCCACAAATTTTGAAATTGTACTTCTGAATCCTGAGTCCAAATCGTTTATGTAAATGGTGAACAGCAGTGGTCCCAGCACTGATCCCTGTGGAACACCACTTCCACTTTTTGCCAGTCTGAGTAGCTACCCTTAACCCCTACTCTCTGGTTTCTGTTTTGTAGCCAGCTTGCTATCCATTCTGCTACCTGTCCCGACTCCACATGCTCTGACCTTAGTCATGAGTCTGCAATGCAGTACCTTATCGAAGGCCTTTTGAAAATCCAAATATATTACATCTACTACATTACTCTTGTTTACCCTTTCTGTTACTTCTTCAAAGAATTCAGTAGGGTTGGCCAAGCATCTTATATACCTCTGTAAGATCACCTCTCAAACACTGAAATGCCCGAGTTTCTCCAGTCTTTCCTCTTAACTCAGATCCCTGACACCGAGGATCAGCCTTGTGGCTCCTCTCTGCACTGCTTCCAGTGCTTGAATGTCTCCCTTGTGTCTTGCTGACCAGAATTGGACGCAGTCCTCACGTGGAGGTCAGACTAGAGCCCTGTGCAACTGCTCTGTAATTATATAAAGGCTCTGATATTCCCATGTTTTCGGACAGATCATTTCCTGCATCAAGTCACAACAAGTCACATGGTACAATGTCATTGCTTAATCCCAAAGTTCCCAGACCAGCATTGTACACAACGGTGAGTAGAAAGTGGGAATGGTGAGCAGTTAAAGATTTACATTTATATAGCTCCTTTCACGACTTCAGGACATCCCAAAGTGCTTTACAGCCAATGAAGTACTTTTGAATAGTCACTCTTGTAACATAGGGAAACGCGGCAGTCAATTTGTGCACAGCAAGATCCCAAAACAGTAGTGAGATAAATGACCAGATAATCTATTTTAGTGATGTTAGTTGAGGGATAAATATTGGCCCAGGACACCGGAGACAACTCAGTGGCCATGGGATCATTTACATCCACCTGAGAGAGCAGATGGGGACTCATCCGAAAGACGGCACCTCCAACAGTGCAGCACTCCCTCAGTACTGCACTGAATTGTCAGCCTGGATTATGGGCTCAAGTCTCTGGAGTGGGGCTTGAAGCCACGATATTCTGACTCAGAGGCCAGCATGCTACCCACTGAGCCACGGCTGACACCCGATGATATCTAAGCATCATTATCACAGTATTTGGTAAGGGTTCAACTCAGCAGTGTTATGTATATCCCAATCACCACCGCTGGTTATGGTGACATGAGATGGGCAGTTGTTTTTGGCGGGGGGGGGGGGGTGGGAAGGAGGGGTTAGAATAGTGGGCACAGCACCTGAGCACTGAGTCTTCACTTATAATGTACCAGGGTCACACCAATGGAGTGCGGGCCAATGGAGCTCTCAATTAAAACAGACCAGCACTTCATTACATTATTCACATCAACATCAATGACATGCAGCTAATTGTAAGCACAATCTCTCATGATTTTCACCAGGAGTGCATCAGTCCAACCAGATTCAAGCAGGCCTCAAAGGCACAACAACTCAGCGCTGAGGGTTGTGAGTCTTTGGAATTCTCTACCCCAGAGGGCTGTGGATGCTCAGTCATTGAGTATATTCAAGATTGAGAGCGATAGATTTTTGGACACTAAGGGAATCGAGGGATATGTGGAGAGGGCGGAAAAGTGGAGTTGAGGTAGAAGATCAGCCATGATTTTTTTGAATGGCAGCGGAGGCTCTAGGGGCCGTATGGCCTACTCCTGCTCCTATTTCTTATGTTCTGACAGGGAGACCCATAACCTGTGGGTGTTGGAATCTGATGTAAATTGAGAAGCGTTTGTGGCTCAGGGGATTTCCACTGCTCTCTTTGTGTCTGGTTATATTTCTAGGTTCTGGGGCAAGAGTTTTGGCTGAGATATTTTCAGTTGTGCCACCTAGAATTTACAATGTGGGCATTCCAATGGGAAATCCATTATTTTTCTATTATTTCAAAGAAGAGGAGGAGGAAAGGTATTGGTGAGACCGCACCTGGAATAATGCATACAGTTTTGGTCTCCATACTTAAGAAAAGACATACTTGCTCTCGAGGCAGTACAAAGAAGGCTCACTCGGTTAATCCCGGGGATGAGGGGGTGGACATATGAGGAGAGGTTGAGTAGATTGGGACTCTACTCATTGGAGTTCAGAAGAATGAGAGGCGATCTTATTGAAACATATAAGATTGTGAAGGGGCTTGATCGGGTGGATGCAGTAAGGATGTTCCCAAGGATGGGTGAAACTAGAACTAGGGGGCATAATCTTAGAATAAGGGGCTGCTCTTTCAAAACTGAGATGAGGAGAAACTTCTTCACTCAGAGGGTAGTAGGTCTGTGGAATTTGCTGCCCCAGGAAGCTGTGGAAGCTACATCATTAAATAAATTTAAAACAGAAATAGACAGTTTCCTAGAAGTAAAGGGAATTAGGGGTTATGGGGAGCAGGCAGGAAATTGGACATGAATTTAGATTTGAGGTTAGGATCAGATCAGCCATGATCTTATTAAATGGCGGAGCAGGCTCGAGGGGCCGATTGGCCTACTCCTGCTCCTATTTCTTATGTTCTTATGTTCTTAAAGGATGGATGCCAGGCTGGTGAGAATTCCCCTGAGATAAACTGAGTTCATCTGCTGTTACTCGTGATCTCATATCTCATAACATAGAATCATGGAATGATTTAGCACAGGAGGCCATTCAGCCCTTCACACCTGTGCTTGCTCTTTGAAAGAATTACCCAATTAGTCCCACTCCCTCGTCCTTTCCCCATAGCCCTGCAAATTTTTCTCCTTCAAGTATTTATCCAATTCCTTTTTGAAAGTTCTTATTGAATCTGCTTCCACCACCCTTTCAGGCAGCGCGCTCCAGATAACAACAGGAGAAACAGTTCCCACTGGCAGGAGGGTCGGTAACCAGAGGACGTAGATTTAAGGGTAATTGTCAAAAGAACCAGAGGGGAGGTGAGGAGAAATGTTTTTACACAGTGAGTCGTTATGCTCTGGAACGCACTGCCTGAAAGGGCGGTGGAAGCAGATTCAACAGTAAAGGAAGTTGGATGGTATACTTGAAAAGGAAAAATTGGAGCGCTATGGGGAAAAAGCAGGGGAATGGGGCAAATTGGATAGCTCTTTCAAAGAGGCAAGATGGGCCGAATGGCCTCCTTCAGTGCTGTATGATTCTGTGATTCTATGATTATAAAGGAGCTGTACGCCTGTTCAGGTGGATGTAAACTATCCCATGACACTATTCGAAGAAGAGAAGGGGAGTTTTCCCAGGGTCCTGGGGCCAATATTCATCCCTCAATCAGATTTACTAGTCATTCATCTCATTGCTGTCTGTAGGAACTTGCTGTGTGCAAATTGGCTGCCGCGTTTGCCTAAATTACAACATTGACCAGATTTCATAAAGTAATTCTTTGACTGTGAAGCACTTTAGGACATCCTGAGGACATGAAAGGTGCATTATAAAAGCAAGTTCTTTTTTTCTTCTTTCTTGCTCACTCATACTCTGAACTTCACCCAGTGATCTGAGCTCGTGCTGCCTCCCTAACTGCCCCAGGGCAGGTACCTGTGCTCGTGCTCTCTACAGTCCCCACCGATGGACTGAGTGATGCTGGGTCCTGTGATGTGTTGGTTTTGGATCTGCTCTTTAGGCCTGCAACTTCTTCAGGGAACCTATAGAAAGAGAAGAGTCATATATTACAATAAGATGCAGCCCATGTACCTGTGTGTACCACACTTCAGACTGCACTTTATCCTGTGTGTACCACACTACTTGTGTTTATGTGTGTGCATATGAGTCTGTGTATTTATGTGCACTGCATGTGTATGTGTGTGTGTGCATGTGCACGTTTGCATTTGCGCTTGTGTGTACACATTTGTGTGTATTTGTGTGTGCATTTTTGCGTTTGCGCGTGTATATGTATTTGTTTTTAGGTTTTTACGTTTTTATGTGTATGTATTTTTATGTTTGCATGAATGTTTTTGCATTTGTGGTTATGCGTTTGTCTTTGTGTGTGTTTTTGCATTTGTGTTTGTTTGTGTGTGCATTTTTGCATATGTGTGTGTTTGTGTTTTTGTGTTTGTGTGCATGTTTTTGCATTTGTGGATATGCATTTTTGTGTTTGTCTTTGTATGCGTTTTTGCTTTTGTGTGTGTTTGTGTACGCATTTTTGACATGTATTTGTGCATTTGTGCGTGTGCGTTTTTGCGTTTGTGAATGTGTGTGCCTACTTGCGTTTGTGTGTATGTATGTGCCTTTTTGCGTTTGTGTGTGCGTTAGTTACATGAGTCACCAGCCTCTCTGCTTTTGTGTGAGCATTCAGAGGATTCACTGCAGCCCACCCTTGAGTGACTCAAGTTCTTGTTGTGATTGACTGCACATTAACCATGGGCACTGGCAGAGAGCCTTTGTGTATTGTGTCAATGCTCACTGAGGGTGTGGGAGTGCATATTGTGATCATATCCATTCACTGCACTATAAAGAGCAGAGAGATCTCACCAGCATCAAAAGCAAAATACTGCGGATGCTGGAAATCTGAAATAAAAACAGAAAATGCTGGAGAAGCTCAGCAAGTGAGGCAGCGTCTGTGGAGAAAGAAACAGAGTTAACGTTTCAGGTCAAAGACCTTTCGTCAGAACCTTTTGTCTCACCATCATCACCTCTTTTATAAGCAGACTCTCAGCATCAGTCAATAGAAGATTGACTCTTTCAAAGGGACCTTGATGTGAAGATTCCTTCCCTACTGAGTTTGTGATGTTAATACTTCCCTTCTTATGGGAACTTGATGAGATGTTCCCTTTTTTAAAAGGGTTTTGATGGTCAGAATCTCTTTCTTAAGGGGTCCTGATGCTGACACAGACTCTGGGGGCTGCTATGGAATTGTAAGATCCCCAAACACTGATACCAGGCTCCTGACCTCAGCTATAGGACTATCCTCTTATAGCCACAGGGCAAGGAATGAGAGAGAAGGAACTCTGGGACTGTTTGATTGGAATTCCTAGAAGCAATTTTCAAAGGGGAGAATCAGGTGCCTGCCCTTTAAGGAATGGAAAGGAGGGAAAACAAACATGTTTTAATAATTGTCTCCCTTACCCTCCAGTTAAGCTCCTCCCGAGCCCCACTTTCTCTCCCCAATCCCTACATTTCCCCCCGAGCCCCACTTCTTCCCCTCACCACCCACCCCCCCAAGCCCCATTTCTCCCCAGGAATACCAGATCATGGAATTCACCCCATTGTTGCTCAGTCACTGGCAGGCCTGCAGTACATCATCAAAGTGACCAGTCTTCACATGTGACCCTCGACAGTGACTGTCAGCGAGCTGTTTGACTATGGAGGCCATCACAACCGAGCCCAATCCTGACTTCAACCAATATTCACACGAGCACCTTCCAGCTGGAGTCATTGGACAGCGACCAGGAGTATGAGCCCTGGCTGACTTTCCCTTTCCCCGATGCAGACGTGCTGAGACTGGCTGAGTGGAGTTGAGTCAGTACAGACTGGGAATGGGACCCGGGGCTTCCTTGCTCTGCGGGGCTCAGTCCCACCTCGGGGAACGCAGAGGAGAAAATACATTTTTCCAGAAGCTGAGGAGGAACGAACCAAAAACCAAAAACATACGGAAAGAGAACTGAGAGAAACAAATAGCAGCAACAAAGTTTTATATGAATAGTCTTCAGTCACAAGGATCGTGGCCCAGAAAAGATTCAGTGTTAGCACAAAGCTACAGGTACACTGGGAGCTGGAATATCAGAATTAATTAACTAAATATAATCATCTGAGATAACATTGGACAACCTGGGATTCTCCTATTAATAGCTGGCGTGTGTGACAACCTTATCAAAACATGTACTCTCGGTCTCCTAAAGCCCAACTGCAATTTGATGGCTACATTGGGAACTGTGTTGGAGCAGAGCACGATCATGAGTCACAGACAACTTTCTATAAGTTTATACCTTCTCTGCCCTGCACGGAACTGGGCAACATGGCCTGGTAATTAATGGGGTGGGTGGGGAGTTATGGTCAAGCCTGATCCAGGCCTCACCCAACTTCAACACATATATACACACACACACATACACAAAATCACAATCTGGGCTACTGGATAGCACCCAGGAGCAGGAATATAGGAGCAGGAGTAGGTCATTCAGGGTCAGCCTAACCACCTGTCCTTAACATTCAATGGCATTACCATCACCCAATTCCCCCACCATCAACATCCTGGGGTCACCATTGACTAAAAATTCAACTGGGCCAGCCACGTAAATGGCGTGGCTACTAGGGCCTAGGGCAGGTCAGAGGCTGGGTATTCTGCAGCAAGTGCCTCACCTCCTGACTCCCCAAAGTGCCTCCACCTCCTGTGCTGATCTGTATCTCAACTCCATTTACCCATCGTTGCTCCATATCCCTTGATACCCTTACCTAACAAAAATCTATTGATCTCAGTCTTCCAAATTCCAATTGACCCCCAGCTTCCACAGCCTTTTGGGGGAGAAGATCCCAGATTTCCACTAACCTTCCTGTGAAAAATTGCTTCCTGATTTCACTCCTGAACGGCCTAGCTTTAATTTTAAGATTGTGCCCCCTTTTTCTGAATTCCCCCACCAGAGGAAATAATGTTTCTCTATATCCACCCTATTGAATCCCTTTATCATTTTAAACACCTCGATTAGATCATCCCTCAACCTTCTAAACTCGAGGGAATACAAACCAAGTTTATACAACCTATCCTCATAATTGAACCCTCTAAGTCACGGTATCATGCTGGTGAATCTGCGCTGCACCCCCTCCGAGGCCAATATATCCTTCCTGAGATTCAGTGTCCAGAACTGAACCCAGTATCCAGATGGGGTCTGACCAAGGCTGTGTATATCTGAAACATCACTTCCTCACTTTTGTATTACAACCCCTTTGAGATAAAGGCCAACATTCCATTAGCTTTTTTAATTACTTTTAGTACCTGTGCACTAGCGATTTAATGATTTTTTTTGCTGGGTATAGTAGTGTAGCAGTTATGTTACTGGATTATTAATTCAAAGATCTAGGATGATTTAATCCATGCAAAACCTGAGTTCAAATCCCACCATGGCAGTTTGAGAATTTGAATTCAGTTTAAAAATTGGAAATGAAAAGTGGGTATCAATTGATAGAACCATAGAAAAGATACAGCACAGAAGGGGGCCATTCGGCCCATTGTGTCCGATTGTTGGATTGTCATAAAAACCCAACTGGTTCACTAATGTCCTTTAGGGAAGGAAACCTGCCGTCCTTACTCGGTCTGGCCTGTATATGACTCCAGTCCCACACCAACATGGTTGATTCTTATCTGCCCCCTGAAGTGGCCTAGCAAGCCACTCCGTTGTACGGTTACTCAGGGCAACTGCAGATGAGCAATAAATGCCAGCCTTGCCATGATAACC
The DNA here is from genome assembly GCF_035084215.1 of Heptranchias perlo. Lineage (NCBI taxonomy): Eukaryota > Metazoa > Chordata > Chondrichthyes > Hexanchiformes > Hexanchidae > Heptranchias > Heptranchias perlo. The sequence continues at coordinate 4,380,372 of NC_090337.1, forward strand.
CATATCATGAGAATAATTTTTTTTAAATTGTGTACCAGGACACACAAATCCCTTTGCTCCTCCATAGCTCCTAGTCTGCCACGATGAAGAAAATATTCTGATTTATGTTTCTAGGATCCAAAGTGGATGACCTTACATTTCCCCACATTGAACTCCATCTGCCACAGTTTGGTCCATTCATTTGGCTGTCTATATCCCGTTGCAACTTCCTGCACCCATCTACACAACCTACTGTGCCTCTAACTTAGTGTCGACAGCAAACTTGGATATACAACTCTATTCCTTCATCATTGATATATATGGTGAAAAGTTGAGGCCCCAGTACAGACTGGGGAACACCATTTGTCACATATCACCAATCAGAGAATGAACCCTTTATCCCTATTCACTGTCTCCTACCGCACAATCAATTACCAACTTATGTCATAAGGTTACCTCCAATTCTGTGTACTCTCATTTTTGCTAATAATAATCATTTGCTAATGATAAGGTTCTTGTAAGGAACCTTATCAAATGCATTTTGGAAGTCCATATGGGCATATCCATAGACAGTCCCCTATCAACCATGCTAGCGACCTCCTCAAAAAATGCAACCAAATTAGTCAGACACAACTTATCCTTCCCAAATCCATGCTGACTCTCTTTGACTAGCTCTTATTTGTTCAAGTGCTCAGTCACTTTGTCCCTGATGTAAGATTCCAGTAATTTCCCCACAACTGATGCTAAGCTGACAGGTCTGTAGTTTTCTGGTTTCTCCCTTCCTCCTTTTTTAAATAATGGAGTGACATTTACAATTTTCTATTCCAAAGGCACTGGAGACCTTTGGAAAATGATGACTAAGCTCCTGATGTATGCCCCCAGTGAGCAATGCTCCACACCGGGAGCTTGAATTCAGAAAATAGACTCTTATGACAACGAGTGTTTCAAAGAAATTTTTTTAAACAACAGAAACTGGCAATTATATAGTGCCTTTAATGTAGAAAACATCCTGGGCCACTTTACAGAGAGAGGTGGAGGTTGGGCGAAAAGAAAAAAAAAGAAAATTCAACTAAATTAAATAGATAAAGAAACAGACACTGAGTTACAGCAGGGGAGTTAGGAAGGGTGACTGAAACCACGGTCAAAAAGATACGTTTTTAAAGATGAAGGGAGAAGCAGAGAGAGGGAGGGATTTAGGGAGGGGGAACTGGAGAGTGCAATGAAGTTGGCTGGAGTCTCTCAGTTGGCTCAGTTTTTGATGTGAGCGATCCAATAGCTTCAATTAAATAAGTAAATAAAATTTACGTTTTGAAAAAAACCCTTGAAAATCAATGCACAAATTTGAGGAACACAAGGTGAGGAGGGGCAGGCTTTTGTCAGCAAGTAATGAACAATTAATCAGAGATGTTACTTCTACAAATGGCCTGACCAACTAAATTTCTCATAAATTATTCCATTGACAAACTTTGGGACTGTTCATGGACACTCTTACATTGATTCGTTCTGTACTGTACCTGGGTCACAGTTTGTAGGTTGTGGGGATGTCGTTGACTAATTCAAGGATTAGCTCATCTTCCTTTTGATGGCATTTCCTCCATCAAGGGTCCCACTGACCCAACTCTAGATTCTCATTCGCCTAAAGCCTTTGGCTCTTTCTGGAGGAAGCCGGTTTATGTAACGACCTCCAACCACACAGCATTGACCAATCACAGGTAGCACCGTCTACTGTTGTTACGGTAACAGGTTTAACACATGACCTGACTGGTTAACACCTGACCTGATTGGATTCTCAAAAAGCTACAGTAAAGAACCCTTCCACATTAAAAGTTTCACCATAATTCAGAAGACACTGAGGGTAACACCATTGTTATCCATTCAAGTACACACGTGGTTTGCCTGAGGTATATTTCATAGGAACACAGGAACAGGAGTAGGCCATTCAGTCCCTCGAGTCTGTTCCACCATCCAATTAGATCCTGGCTGATCTTGTATCTTAAATCCATCTACCCGCCTTGGCTAACAAATACCCTTGCCTAACAAAAGTCTATCAGTCTCAGTTTTGACATTTTCAATTGACCCACAGACTCACTGCTTTTTGGGGGAGAGAGTTCCAGATTTCAACTCCCCTTTGTGTGAAGAAGTGCTTCCTGACATCACCCTGAACGGCCTAGCTCTAATTTTAAGGTTATGCCCCCTTGTTCTGGACTCCCCCCACCAGAGGAAATAGTTTCTCTCTATCCACCCTATCAAATCCTTTCATCATTTTAAGAGCCTCAATCAGATCACTCCTTAATCTTCTATATTCAAGCGAATACAAACCTAGTTTTGAATAAAACTCAACAGCCCAGACTATGCAACCTGTCCTCATAATTTAACCCTTTTAGCCCCAGTATCATTCTGGTGAATCTGCACTGCACCCACTCCAAGGCCAATATATCCTTCCTGAGGTGCGGTGCCCAGAACTGAATGCAGTACTCCAGATGGAGTCTATAGTCATAGAATCTTACAGCACAGAAGAAGGCCATTTGGCCCATCTTGTTTGTGTCAGCTCTTTGAAAGAACTATCCAATTAGTTGCACTTCCCTGCTCTTTCCCCATAGCCCTGCAAATTTCCCCTTTTCAAGTATATATCTTATTCCCTTTTGAAAGTTATTATTGAATCTGCTTCCACCGCCCTTTCAGGCAGCGCGTTCCAGATCACAACAACTCGCTGCATAAAAAAATTCTCCTCATTTTCCCTCTAGCTCTTTTGCCAATTATCTGAAATCTGTGTCCTCTGGTTACCAACCCTCCTGCCAGTAGAAACAGTTTCTCCCTAACTACTCTATCAAAACCCTTAATATTTTTGAACACGTCTATTAAATCTCCCCTTAACCTTCTCTGCTCTAAGGAGAACAACTCAGCATCTCCAGTCACTTCTTGTAACTGAAGTCCCTCATAACAGGTACCATTCTGGTGAGGCTCCTCTGCACCTTCTCCAAAGGGATATTATTACCTGGGTACTGCTCACTCATGCTCTCACTAAATAGATTTAACCCTCAGTCACCACCTGGGAAACTTTGGAGTAGATTTCCAACGTGCTGCCTGGGTGTATAACTTACGTTATGGATTGGCCGTCCTTTCCATTTGGAAGTGAAAATCAGATGGTTTCTATAGCGGGCGGCTGATCCGGAATGCCAGTTTTACTCAGGGGAAGCAAGTTGAAAATCTGCCCCACTGTAAAAAAAAACTGCCCTCGAAGAGGGGCAGAGAATTCAGTTTCTAATTGTTCCACAGATAAGGTCGAAGATCAGCCATGATCTCATTGAATGGAGGAGCAGGCTCGAGGGACCCTACTACAGCTCCTACTTCTTATGGTCTTATGTTCTTAAATATAATTACAAGAAACCTATTGCTGAAAGCACTTCATCTGTAACCAGTTGCCCATATTAATCTGATTAAAGATATATTTCTAGTTCAACCCTCACGGTTAATCCATTGCGTATTGTTTCTTTCTAAAACAGGGTGGTTGTTGACATGAAGCTAACAGCATACACTTTCGAAGCATTTGTAGATACCGAACATAATGGCGTCATTCAAATATTCTCAGCTTGCCAGTTTACAATAAAGTGACACTGCACCTAGGTTCTGGGTCTTTAAACGTGTAATTATGGCAGGTTTTGTCAATGTGTTAAATATTGCTCATGACCTGCCTGCCTTTCTGTTTTTTTATAGAGCGGAGATGGGACATTGCATGTGCTTTAAATTTCCGATCATGTTTGGTGTTGTCACTGGATTAGGTTTTTTGCTGGAGTCTGAACCTGATATTTAATGATTGTGTTTTCTTTGCTGCATGTCAAGAAAGAAAAGAAAGAAAGAACTTGCATTTCTATTGCGTCATTCACGACCTCAGGACATCCCAAAGCGCTTTACAGACAATGAAGCATATTTGAAGTATAATCACTGTTGTAATGTAGGAAACGCGGCAGCCAATTTATGCACAGCAAGCTCCCACAAACAGCAATCTGATAATGGCCAGATCATCTGTTTTAGTGATGTTGGTTGAGTGATAAAAATTGGACCTGGACACCGGGGAGAACTCCGTGCCGTGGGATCTTTATCGTCCACCCGAGAGGGCAGACAGGGCCTCGGTTTAACGTCCCGTCCACAAGACAGCACCTCTGACAGTGAAGCACTCCCTCAGTACTGGACTGGGAGTGTCGCACATTGACTGCAGCAGTTTCAGCACCAGGGAGAGTGGCTCGATCGAGGTGAAAGTGAAGGCTTGCAAATAACACGCAATGGGGCAGAGTTATCCCCCCATCCCCCGGCCCCCGCCAAAAAAAATGTCCAGGATTATAACCAAACAGAAAGAGATGGACAGAGGCAGAGTTAAAAGGAGGGGATTGATTCTTGCACTCCTCTGCTCTCAGTGAGGAGCCGCTCTCACTGGGTGACCGCGTCAGAGAATCAGGGCCATGATATAGTGTCCTTAACTCCGATCCACACTCCCTGTGAGGCCAATTCCCCGACTGGGAGCTCAGAATCACACTATATTTAAACCTAGAACTACTGTGTGATATTTTTTAATGGAAATGTTAACCCATTTACCTCAAAACAGTAGATAAAGAGATTTGATACGAATATGTTAAGAATTCAATAACATGCATTTACATAGTGCGTTTAATGTAGTAAAATGTCCCAAGGCACTACGTAGGAGTGTAATCAGACAAAATTTGACACTGAGCCACATAAGAAGATATTAGAACAGGTGGCCAAAAGCTCAGTCAAAGAGTTGGGCTTTAAGAAGCTTCTTAAAGGAAGAGAGAGAGGTAGAGAAACGGAGAGGTTTGGGGAGGGAATTCCAGAGTTTAGGACCAAGACGGCTGAAGGCTCGGCCACCAACGGTGGGGTGAAGGCAGCGGGGGAAGCAAAAGAGGCCACAGTTGGAGTGGTGCAGAGATCTTGGAGGGTTGTAAGGCTGAAGGAGGTTACAAAGATAGGGAGGGGCGAGGCCATGGAGGGATTTGAATACAAGGATGAGAATTTTAAAATCTAGCCATTGGTGGACGGGGAACCAATGTAGGTCAGCGAGCACAGGGAGTGATGGGTGAACAGGACTTGGTGTGAGTTAGGATACGGGCAGCAGAGTTTTGGATGAGGTGAAGTTCACAGAGGATGCAAGGCAGGAGGCCGGCCAGGAGAGCATTGGAATAGTCGAATCTAGAGGTAAAAAAGGTATGGATGAGGTTTTCAGCATCAGGTAGGCTGAGGCAGGGTGGAAACAGGTGATATTACGGTGGTGGAAGTAGGTGGTCTTTATGATGGGGAGGATATGCGGTCCGAATCTCAGCTCGGAGTCAAGGTTGTGAACAGTCCGGTTCAGCCTGAGACACTGGTAAGGGAGGGGGATAGAATCAATGGCAGGGAACGGAATTATACCTTAACATTGCACAGCAACATATCCAGACTGTAATTATTTTTCAAAATGCAAGTAAGAAGGGAATTAGATATATACTTGAAAAGGAAAAATTTGCAAGGCTATGGGGAAAGAGCGGGGGAGTAGGATTAATTTGATTGTTCTTTCAAAGAGCAGACACAGGCATGATGGGCCAAATGGCCTCCTTCTGTGCTGTATGCTTCTAAAATAAACCTGTACTCTCTTGTTGTCTGTGGTAAATGCAAGATTTATAAAAATGAATTCCATTTTAGTACAGACCTTAAACAAGTTATGGGATGGTTTATGTGAAGCATCATTAGTCTGTAATGAAACAAAGGTAATATAATAAAATGAAGCATTTTAAACATCCTCATGAGGCCAGCTGCAAATATTACTGATGTCCCATTATCTTCAGCTGCCCACTATGTTTTAATAGAAAAATCATTAAAACTCTATCATCTACCTTCCTTCAGCATCCAGAGAGACCAAAAGATTAAAAGTCCAATTCCTGATCTGTGCCAGGTTAGTTGATTGGAGCTATGGCGGTGAATGGGGGCCAATGATTGGTATGAAATGGGCTCTGACAACATCTTGGCTGTAATGCTGAAGATCTGTGTGCCAGAGATGGCCAATCCTCTAGACAAGTTGTTCCAGAACAACTACGACACTGGCATCCAACCCACAATGTCGAAGATTGTCCAGGTATGTCCTATCCATAAATCTAACTTGGCCAATGACTGCCCTATCAACCTCCACCCAATCATCAATAAAGTGATGGAAGGGATCATCAATAGTGCCATTAAGCAATACCTATTCACCAATAACCTTCTCACTGATGCTCAGTTTGGGTTCCACCAGAACCACTTGACTCCAGACCTCTTGGCAGCCTTGATCCAGGCCTGGGTGCAATAGCTGAATGCCAGAGGAGAGGTGAAAGTAACTGCCCTCGATAACAAGGCAGCATTCGACCAGGTATGACACCAAGGATCCCTTGCAAAACTGAGGGCAATAGGGGTCAGTGGTTGGAGTTACACCTGGCACAAAGGAAGATGGTTGTAGTTGTTGGAGACCAATCATCTGAGCCCCAGGACATTGCTGCAGGAGTTCCTTAGGGAAGCATCCAAGGCCCAACCGTCTTCAGCTGCTTCATCAATGACCTTCCCTTGATCATAAGTCAGGAGTAGAGCTGTTCGCTGACAACTGTTCAGCTCCATTCACAATTCCTCCAATAATGAAGCAGCCCACACCAGCCTACAGCAGGATCTGGATAATACGCAGACTTGGCCCGACAAGGTAGGTAGCATGCGCACCACAAAATCACCAGGTAATGACCACCTCTAACAGAGAAATCACCATCAATGAGCCCTCACCAGCAAAACTTGGGGGTCACCATTGACTAGAAGCTTAACTGGACCAGCCAAATCAACATTTTGGCTACAAGAGCAGGGCAGAGGCTGGGTGCTCTGTGATGCGTAGCTCACCTCCCGAGCCTACAACACCTCTTCACCATCTGCAAGGCTGAGGTCAGGGGTGTGTTGGGATATTCACCACTCACCTGAATGGGTGAAGCTGCAATAGTACTCAAGAAGTTTTGACACCATCCAAGACAGAGCAGTTAACTTGATTGGCGCCCCTGCCGCTGGTCACAATATCCACCCCCTCCATCACTGGGGTACTGTGTCTGCAGTGTGTACCTAACATCATTGAGTGGAAGCAGCATCAGCACAAGGACTACGGTACTTCAAGAGGTGTCACTACCACCTTCTCAGGGCAGCTAGGGATGGACAATAAATACAGCCTTGCCAGCATTGCCCATGTCCAAGAATAAATAGGGAAACAAAATAATCTCCTATCCTCCTAGGAAGTGGGAAAAAGTAAGCCAGAATTCCCACTCCTGATTGGTATCCAGAAACTCTTGCTGAAAAATGAGTGAGTGGGACTGGACTGCCAACCTTGGCCAAGTAACTCCCTGCCGCTTACTGTCCAGATCACGCATGAAGAAAGATCATTCAAGCAAGGTAACTGAGGACTGCTTCTGCCCATGAAACTATACCCCAAGTAAACGTTCACACCTTCAGAGGAATAAAGAACATAGTAACAATAGGATCAGGCGGAGGCCATTCAGCCCCTCAAGCCTGCTCCGCCATTCAATTAGATCATGGCTGATCTGATTCTCAACTGTATTTACACACCTTAGCTCCATATCCCTTGATATGCTCACCTAACAAAAATCTCAATCTCAGTCTTGAAAGCTCAATTTGACTCCCAGCATCCACAGCCTTTTGGGGGAGAGAATTCCAGATTTCTGCAAACCTTTGTGTGAAAAAGTGCTTCCGGATTTCCCTCCTAAATGGCCTAGCTCCAATTTTAAGATTATGCCCCTCTTGCTCTTGATTCCCCCAAAAGAGGGAGAAAACTATAATTAACAACTGAATAAATTCAGAAATAAATCAGGGAAGGGGTAAAGAGAACTCAAGAACTAACAAGAAAGTTTGATCATTTCCAACAGTCAGTTTTGAAGCCTGATGGGGGCTTCAATAGAAGCTATAATAGGTCTTCATCCATAGGTACAGCTGCAAAAGACTCTTCCCTTCAAAGAGAATAGGGACCTGATCCTCTGCAGTTCTTATCATTTAATTGTTTGGAACGTGAACATACAAAAATGATGGGCAGCACCCCCACCCTCCCAACACAACAATGGAATCTCCTGAGAGAGGTTAAAAAAACAGAAACAGAAATTTCATTGCTCCCTTTGCCCATCAGTAAGTGAGCCTACTGCCCTTCTCTACTTAAAAAAAAATGGAAACTATTTTCAATTAGAAAATCTGGAAACTTACAAGCGTGTCAAATACTTTCTCTGCTTCATCAGGAGTTACATGTTTCTAATCATGATTATGTCACTGACTGCAACAGATATCCAAAAGCATTGACACGCCCAAATGAACATGCGAGTTAGTTTGAAGTGGTTATTGATGACTTGTGACTTGTGTGCCAACTTTCTTTAATAGCCAAGGGGCAGTTCAGTAAAGTGATCCCCAATGGGATGGAACCAAGATTCAGGATCAGCACCCATTGATAATGGGTAGGCTCGTTTGGGGGGGGGGATGGTGTAGCATTCTGGAGAGAGACGAAACAGGCACATAAGGATAAAACCTGTCACCTAGCACTAAGCCAGGTCACTCTGGATATATACATGGTGGGTGAAAGTAATTCCCATACATATAAGGGAGAGTATGTCTGAGATAATTGATGGAGATTAGTCAGAAGATCTGGAGAGAGTCTTTTAAAAATATAATCTGCATTGAAAACCACAAGAGATTCTGAAGCATCAAGGCAGGAAGAGGGATACATGAAGTGATCCAGATTCATGCAGCATAAAGATGGCATTAGTGAGATACAGGGGGCAAGGGGGAGAGCAAAAGAGATACTGAGAGAGTATGAGTGATCTAAATACGATCAGTACTCGGGAATAATGCGGAGAGAGAAGTAGGCAGGGAAAATACAAACATAATCTAGCCTGGCGCAAACCTATAATTCAAATGTTTCATTCACACAGAATTCCAGCTCCATTTGCAAACTGATGGGCTATGTGTATCTATCAGAGAGCCTTAATGTAAAAGGAGGGGATACACATATATATATATATATATATATATATAATGAACGGTCTCAGGCATTGAATCCTTGCACTGAACTAACTACAGACATAGAGCCTTGCCTTGTAGCTATTGTGTATAAACCCAAACTCTATAAAAATATATATGTATGTATATATGTGTATATATACATATATGTGTATATGTATGTGCATATATATGTATGTATATACATATATATTCTTATAGAGTTTGGGTTTATACAGAATAGCTACAAAGGAAGGCTTTTATGTCTGTAATTAGTTCAGTGCAAGGGTTCAGTACCTGAGACAGTTCATAGTTTAGTCCTTGGAGAAATCAACAGACTCAATCTTCAAACATTTAGACACTATTCTCCCCCGGATCACAGGAGGCCATTCAGTTGATAAAGATTTAGAATGACAGTGAGGGTGATTATTGAAGAAAGTACAGAGAGAGATAGAGAGAGGCTGCAATAGATCCCGGGGAGACTCGCGGTATTAACATCCTTTACTGTTCATATATCGCAGTGTGGTCCATGAGACGCAAACTCAAAACAAAAACACTTCGTAAAAGAAAATTTTAAAAGAAATTGAAATACCTTAGCGTCCTACCGGGTATTATAGATGGACCCTCCTCTCCCCAACAATTTCTTGTCCAAGTAAAGTTAATTGGCGTTCCGTCGTTCAGCACCAAGGACAGCGCTTGGCCGATGGAGCGTGAGGGCGGGGGGGAATCGCCCAGTAATCGGTCCGGAGTAACCAGGTGTTTGTGTGCCCAGTCTCCGCAGCCTTATTCGCCCAAAGAGGGCCTTTAAACAGGTTCGGACCAGTCTAAATGTCACCGAAGATGATACCCTCTGTAGGGAGACTGACTCCCTTCATCAGAGAAAGTGAGTGCAGGACGGAGCCTCATCAATCGCCACATTTTCTGACGAGTGAAACAATTTGCTAATGTAACTGCAAACTTAGCAATATCGTGTTCGCCTCGTCAATTACATTCCCCAAATGTTATTTTGTCTGCTTTCTAATGAAATTATCTTTCAATTCTTCCCAATAATTGAAGAATTATAACCATCTTTTTGGAAGTATTGCTGGAAACTGCAATATGGCTAGAAAAAAACATGACGACATATTACTGTGGGACTGAAAGGGTTTTTGTTGCAGCCTCGTTCAATTCACGCAGAGAAAATCTACGTGATCAATAACAAGGCGGCAGGTAAATCCAAACCGGGGCTGTTTATCCCCCGAACCAATGCAACGGCGTCCAACAAATGACATTTCAATATTCTACAATAACAATTTAAGCTCTTTTTAAAAAAACAGACGGAGTTCAGCTCGCCCGAGTCGTAATCCACAAATGAAACAGAAATACAGCGAAATGATAATGGTTTTGGAAATTCCTTTGACACTCACCCCCAAAGTCACTGGCCCAGGTTTATTCCAGCAAAAAGCCCCATTTCTGGACTGGCCGGGGTCGGTTTTGAAGCTGGAGAGATTGGGGAAGGCGACCTGATCTCGCAAACACGTTGAATTTTTCAGACTCAGGGCTCACGTGATTCCCCTCCCAATTCATTATTTAAATCCCAGCTCCATCGGCAGTTCTGCGTCAATGGCCACCCAACGCATCGAGGTTAGAGAGCAAGACACGTACAGTATATCTACTGCCAGTCTCCTCGGTCCGACTCTGCAACAACAGGGCGAAGTGAGGTTAAAGCAAACTGCGGTGCTTTGTGTAAAACTAAAACCGATGTCTTGGATTTCAGCTGTTCTTTTCATTTAAAGGAGGCCCGCATCTAATAGCAAACAGTTGGTAATATCGGTTACTGTTACACAATGCTGATATATGCTGGTGGGTCGGACCAGTAAGAGAACTAGGCCGATCCTTTGTGTGTGTCTGTATTTGTATAGGTATATGTATGTGTGTATATGTGTGTTTCTGTGTGTGTTTGTGTAGGTATGTGTGTTTCTGTGAGTATGCGTATGTTTGTTTCTGTATGTATATATGCATCTATATGTGTGTTGCATATATGTGTGTTTCTGTGTGTATGTTTGTGGCTATACGTGTGTATATGTGTGTTTGTATAGGTGTATATAAATGTGTGTGTGTTTCTGCGTGTGCATGTGTTTCTGTGTGTATACGTGTTACTGTATCTGCATGTGTTTCTGTCTGTTTGTGTGTATGTGTGTATATGTGTATGTGCTGGTGTGTATATGTGTATGTGTGTGTGTATCAGGCTCCTGTACAAATATCGGTTGCTTTTGAGAATTTGCTGTTCTTTTTTTTAATTGCCCGAGATGCAGTACTGAGGGAGTGCTGCACTGTCGGAGGTGCCGTCTTTCAGGTGAGACGTTAAACCGAGGGCCCATCTGCCTCTCACGTGGATGTAAAAGATCCCACGGCCACTATTTTGAAGAAGAGCAGGGGAGTTCTCCCCGGTGTCCTGGGCCAATATTTATCCCTCAACCAACATCACTAAATGAAACAGATGATCTGGTCATTCTCGCATTGCTGTTCGTGGGATCTTGCTGTGCACAAATTGGCTGCCACGTTGCCTACATTACAACAGTGACTACACTTTAAAAATACTTCATTGGCTGTGAGGTGCTTTGGGACATCCTGAGGTCATGAAAGGTGCTATATAAATGCAAGTCTTTCTACCAAGACCCCCAGTATATGTATCTGCAGGTCTCCTGTAATTGGTCAAGTAACCTGACCTCTGTGCCAGTGCCACTGACATGGTGCTCAGGTCCCACTATTGGGGTGAGGATCATGATAATCCCTATGGTCGAATATCCTGTTGACGCCGATGACCTAGGCTCTTGAACAAAGAGTTTGTTTTCTGGTACTGGTGTTTGGACCCTAGTGAGACTTAGTGAGAAGGGAAGGAAACAGGGACGAGTCAGGGGGAAATAGAGGGAAAAAAACAGACGCATCTCCCGGAAAACCAGTCCGCAGTGCGGAGACAGAGACAAAACGTCATGGCCCAAATTGAGGAGAGGTTTCAGTGATGAGAGATTCATTTTTCACCCTCCCCCTGCCCCCCACCTCCAGTGCAGACAGTCCCCAGACAGTTCAAGAACATCAGACAGGAATCAGTTCATCAGTTTGAACAACAGAATTGAGCTCCCCTTCAATTTAGAATTAGTGAAACTGAGTTGAAATTGACAGGCAGGTCTGATAACAGGGCAGAGGTGCCAAAGATTTAACAGCTTGTGCCCTGCTCATAGCTCTTTGGTTCGAAAGCTGCACTTTAGTAAACACTTAATCATTGCACAATTACACTGTTTAGGAGTCTGCTTTACTTCATGCAAGTGAACACGATCGGATGACGATCATTTGATTTCGGATTCAGGTCAGGAGGAGGTCGGTTCCATAAAACAATGACAACCTGCATTTATATAGTGCCTTCAATGTAGGAAAACGTCCCAAGGCGCTTCACACAAGCGTAATCAAGCAAAAATTGACACCGAGCCACATGAGATATTAGGACAGGTGACCAAAAGCTTAGTCAAAGAGGTAGGTTTTAAGGAGCATCTTAAAGGAGGAGAGAGAGGTGGAGAGGTTTAGGGAGAGAGTTCCAGAGCTTAGGGCCCAGGCATCTGAAGGCACGGCCGCCAATGTTGGAGTGATAAAAATCGGGAATGCACAAGAGGCCAGAATTAGAGGAGTGCAGAGATCTCGGAGGGTTGTAGGTCTGGAGGAGGTTACAGAGATTGGGAGGGGGCGAGGCCATGGAAGGATTGGAACACAAGGATGAGAATTTTACAATCGAGGCGTTGCTGGACTGGGAGCCAATGTCACCTCATTGCTACCAGCGTCTCTGAAATGAACTATGGATGAGCTGTCTTCTCTCTCATCAGCCCATCCCCCCACTATTACCACCGCTTCCCGGGACCCCCAGGGAGGATGTAGTGGCAGCTCTCCCCCCTCTTCCAGAACTGGGATAACAGCCCTGAGGTCCCCTCTTCCTCAACCATGGAGAGGGGGGGGGAGAACCTTGCAGCGGCCTCCTCTCCCCCTAGTTCTCCCCAAAAATCTACTCCCTGCAGACCCAGCCCTGGCCGAGGCCTTCAGTGGGACATCCCTTTCAATCCATGATTCCCCCCCCCCCACTTTAACACCACTCCCGCCTCTTCTGGTGCTGCTCCCTTTCAGTGATGGTGGTCTTCCCCTAGAGACCACCCTGAATGCCAAATGACCCACCTCCCCTCCCCGACCCAGGAAAAGGGGTTTGGGTCACGGAGAGATTGCGGTAGTAGGTGGACGTTCCCCTCCCACCAGAACACCCACCGCTGGGAGGAGAATCCGAGGCCCGGACTCACCCCACCGCCTCCTGACAAAGGTTGAAACCTAAAACATTTCCTTCTTTCCGGATGCGCACACGTTAAATTTCTGTTATTATTTCAGATTTCCAGCATTTACAGGTTTTCTTTTACAGTTTCCTACTGAAACGCAAAAGCTTTCTTTCGAAACTCCCTCAGCCTGCTCTTGAAAGAAAAGAAGAACGGACTTGCATTTATATAGCGCCTTTCACCACCTCAGGACTCCCTAAAGTGCTTTACAGCCAATGAAGTACTTTTGAAATGTAGTCACTTTGGCAACCAATTTGTGCACAGCAAGATCCCACAAACAACAATGAGAAAACGACCAGCTAATCTGTGTTTAGTGACGTTGGTTAAGGAATAAATATTGGCCCACAACACTGGGGAGAACTCCCTTGCTCTTCTTCATAGATAGTTTTTTGGCAACCAAAGGTATTAAGGGATATGGGCCAAAGGCAGATATATGGAGTTAGATCACAGATCAGCCATGATCTGATCGAATGGCAGAGGAGACACAAGGGGCTGAATGGCCTACTCCTGTTCCTATGTTCCGAATAGCAGCCATGGGATTTTTTATGTCCACCTGAGAGGGCAGGCAGGGCTATGGTTTAACTTTGCATCCAAAAGGCAACACGTCCAACACTCCTTCAGTACTGTACTGGGAGTCTCAGCCTGGATTTTATACTCAAGTCTCTGGAGTGGGACTTGAGCCCACGACGCTTATGACTCAGAGGCGAGAGTGCTACCCACGGAGCCACAGGCTGACACCTGTAGTAATCATGATGTGTTAAACAACCAATAGAATCCGCGATAAAGGAGCGTGATGTTGATGAAGTTGTAAATATTTAGACAGAAATTTTAATCAATCTTTTTCCCTCAACGGCCTTCATCGCCAAAAGGAGTTCAAGGAGATATTGGAGGACAATAATGTAATGATGACTGGCATGTTAGAGTACTTATGGCACAGGGGGCAAATGGAAGGTGTCCAAGAGCACTTAAATAAATGAAAGTATGACGGAGATCTTTGGAAGGCTCTTCCTAATATTCCTTCCTCTTGGTGAGTTAAAGGCCTGGTCACTTCATCCTCCCCAAGATTGGGCATGCTGTGATGGAGAATGCAGGTGGTGTGGCCTCCTACTATCTCATCACCCAATCCCCCCTCCTATGACTGAACACTGATTAATATCTTTATTTTTAGATTCAGAAAGTGGGTGTCATTGGCAAGGTCAGCATTTATCATCCATCCCTAGTTGCCATGAGACGGTGGTGGTGGGCTGCCTTCTTGAACCACTGGTAGTGGTTTTGATACAACTGAGTAACTTACTGGGCCATGTCAGAGGGTGTAGGACTGGAGTCACATATAGGCCCAGACCATAGGTTTCCTTCCCTAAAGGGGCATGGATTTTTATGACAATCCATTGCTTTATGGTCACGTTTACTGATAACAGACTTTTATTTCCAGATTTTTTTTAAACTGAATTCAAGTTCTACAAACTGCCGCAGTGGGATTTGAAATCGCATTTTTTAGTTTATACTAGTTTAGTAACACTACACTACCGTACCCAGGGTAGTTCTTTATTCTGTCAGCCTAACAGGGAGTGTTGGCAGGCTATTCCACCATGGGGGCAGCACAGCCAAACATCATCTTATCCTTAGCCAATGCCCAAACAGGTCCGTGTTCCATCAAGAGTCACTGAATGGTGATCAGGAGTGGGATTCCTAAATGATTTCCCCCTCCCTGATCGAGTGGATCCCAATTTAGGAACAGCCCGGGAGAGACCAGGTCAGCTAAAGATTGTTTTCTTTAGAGTTAGAATCGTAGAATCAAACAGCGCAGGAGGAGGCCATTCGGCCCGTCGTGCCTGTGCCGGCTCTTTGAAAGAGCTCTCCAATTAGTCCCACTCCCCCCTGCTCTTTCCCCATAGCCCCGCAAATTTTTTCTTTTTAAGTATATTTTTCTTTTAAAATGTATAGTTTTTGGGAACTGATGATTACTTCAAGCTTTTATCCCAGGCAGCTCTCCCTCCTGATGTATTGCCGACAGGGTCTGAACCAGCGCAGCCTAATGACTGCCCACAAAGCAACTGAGGAACTCCCTTAACAGCCGGCAGCGATGAGATGGCTGTCAGGGAATCATTCTCTTTTTGACAGGACAATATTACATAGAATGACATATAATTTACAGCACAGGAACAGGCCATTTGGCCCAACTGGTCCATGCCGGTGTTTATGCTCCACATGAGCCTCCTCCCTCCCTACTTCATCTCACCCTATCAGCATATCCTTCTATTCCTTTCTCCCTCATGTGTTTATCTAGCTTCCCCTTAAATGCATCTATGCTATTCACCTCAACTACTCCTTGCGGTAGCGAGTTCCACATTCTAACCACTCTCTGGGTAAAGAAGTTTCTCCTGAATTCTTTATTGGATTTATTGATGACTATCTTGTATTTATGACCCCTAGTTTTGGTCTCCCCCCACATGTGGAAACATCTTCTCTGCGTCTACCCTATTGAACCCCTTCATAATTTTAAAGACCTCTATCATGTCACCCCTCAGCCTTCTCTTTTCTGGAGAAAAGAGCCCCAGCCTGTTCAGTCTTCCCTGATAGGTATAATTTCTCAGTTCTGGTATCATCCTTGTAAATCCTTTTTGCACCTTCTCCAGTGCCCCTATATCCTCTTTGTAATATGGAGACCAGAGCTGTGCACAAGGGTTGTCTAACGAAGGTATAATATATAATAATCGAATACTCTGATACACGGCATTTTGTGCCTCACAAACTGTTGGTTTATACAGTGAGTAGCTGAGCAGTGCCGACAGGTAGGTCGCGTGTTCAATCCTCCCTCTCCTCCCCTAGCCTGTGTTGGATTAGCTGATCTCAACTAAAGAGGTTGTTACACTGAGAATCAATGCCTTTGGGTTAACGAGGCGGCGATCAGCCAGAGTCCAGATCACTGTGCAGCATGGAGTCTGCTGGGAAGTCCCTGTGTGTGGACACAATTGGGCACAATCCACGCCTTCATTACCTCCAGACTCGACTATTCCAATGCTCTGCTGGCCGGCCTCTCACCTTCTGCCCTCCGTAAACTTGAGCTCATCCAAAACTCTGCTGCCCGTATCCTCGCACCAAGTCCCGTTCACCCATCACCCCCCTGTGCTCGCTGACCTACATTGGCTCCCGGTCCGGCAATGCCTCGAATTTAAAATTCTCATCCCTGTTTTCAAATCCCTCCGTGGCCCTCGCCCCTCCCTATCTCTATAACCTCCTCCAGCCCTGCAACCCTCCGAGATCTCTGCGCTCCTCCAACTCTGGCCTCTTGAGCATCCCCGATTTTAATCATTCCACCATTGGTGGCTGTGCCTTCAGCTGCCTAGGCCCTAAGCTCTGGAATTCCCTCCCTAAACCTCTCCACCTCTCTCTCCCCCTTTAAGACATTGCTTAAAACTTACCTCAGATCTCCTTATGCGGCTCGGTGTCAAATTTAGTTTGATAATCGCTCCTGTGAAACACCTTGGAACATTTTACTACATTAAAGGCGCTATATAAATGCATATTGTTGTTGTTGGGTTGGATGGATAGTATACAGGCCACAATATTATATAGGATAATATACAGGCCACAGTGTTATATTCAGGATCGTATACAGGTCACAATGTTATAGATAGGATAGTGTACAGGCTACAGTGTTATATACAGGATAGTAAACAGGCCGCAGCGTTATGTACAGGATAGCATGCAGGCCACAGTGTTATATACAGGATCGTATACAGGTCACAATGTTATATACAGGATAGTATACAGGCCACAGTGTTACATACAGGATACTTAGGTATTTAAGAGGTACTTAAAAAGTTGGCAGTACTCAAAGTAGAAAAGTCACCCGGTTCGGAAGGGATGCATCGTAGGTTACTGAGGGAAGTAAGGGTGGAAATTGAGGAGGCTCTGGCCACAATCTTCCAATCGTCCTTAGATATGGGGGTGGTGCCAGAGGACTGCAAATGTTACACCCCTGTTCAAAAAAGGGGAGAGGGATAAACCCAGCAATTACAGGCCAGTTGGCCTAACGTCAGTGGTGGGAAAACCTTTAGAGAAAGTAATCTGGGACAGAAATCTGGTTTAATAAATGAAAGTCAGCACGGATTAGTTAAAGGCAAATCATGTTTGACTAACTTGATTGAGTTCTTTAATGAAGGAACAGAGAGGGTTGATGAGGGTAGTACAGTTAATGTTGTGTAAATGGACTTTCAAAAGGCATTTGATAAAGTATCACACAATAGACTTGTTAGCAAAATTAAAGCCCATGGGATTAAAGGGACAGTGGCAGCATGGATACAAAATTGGCTAAGGGACAGAAAGCAGAGAGTAGTAGTGAACGGTTGTTTATCAGGCTGGAAGGAAGTATACAGTGATGTTCCCCAGGGGTCAGTATTAGGACCACTGCTCTTTTTGATACATATTAATGACCTGGATTTGGGTATAGAGGGTATAATTTCAAAGTTTGCAGATGACACAAAACTCGGGAAGGTAGTAAACAATGAGGAGGATAATAACAGACTTCAGGAGAACGTAGAGAGGCTAGTGAAATGGGCAGACACATGGCAGATGAAATTTAACTCAGAGAAGTGCAAAGTGATACATTTTGTTCGGAAGAATGAGGAGAGGCAATATTAACTAAATGGCACAACTTTAAAGGGGGTGCAGGAACAGAGAGACCTGGGGGTGCACATACACAAGTTTTTGAAGGTGGCAGGACAAGTTGAGAAGGCTGTTAAAAAGGCTTATGGGATCCTTTTCTTTATAAATAGAGGCATAGAATATTAAATTTAACTTGTTCATTTAAGTGATCGTAAGACCATAAGAGATAGCAGCAGGAGTAGGCCATTCGGCCCCTCGAGCCTGCTCCGCCATTTAATGAGGTCATGGCTGATCTGATTTTTACCTCAACTCCACTTTCCCGCCTTTTCCCCATATCCTTTGACTCCCTCGCTGATCAAAAATTTGTCAAACTCAGTCTTGAATGTATTCAATGACTCAGCCTCCACAGCTTTTTGGGGTAAAGAATTCCAAATATTCAGGACCCTCTGGGAGAAGAAATTCCTCCTCATATCTGCCTTAAACGGGCAACCCCTTATTCTGAGACTATGCCCCCTAGTTTTGGATTCCCCCATGAGGGGTAACATCCTCTCAGCATCTACCCTATCAAGTCCCCTCAGAATCTTGTATGTTTCAATAAGGTCTCCTCTCATTCTTCTAAACTCCAATGAGTATAGACCCAACCTGTTCAATCTTTCCTCATAAGACAACCCTTCCATACCCGGAATCAACCTAGTGAACCTTCTCTGAACTGCCTCCAATGCAAGTATGTCCTTCCTTAAATAAGGGCACCAGAACTGTACGCGGTACTCCAGGTGTGGTCTCACCAGCACCCTGTACAGTTGTAGCATGACTTCCCTGCTTTTATACTCCATCCCCCTAGAAATAAAGGCCAATATTCCATTTGCCTTCCGGATTACCTGCTGCACCTGATGAAAAGCGCCTTTTGAAAGTCCATCTATACATGGAATAATTTCTCTTTGTAATTAAATATAAATAACCAAGAATACTGATCAAATCTGCATCTCTACCACACAATACTTCAGTATCACTGGTTCTGGTAGAAGGATTGAGACCTGAGAATAAATTAAAGGATCGATCGTCAGGGTTGATGAGGCAATATCTTGAAAACTGGACTAATAATCCAGTTCAAATCCCACCGTGGCAGTTTCAGAATTTGAATTCAGTTTTTAAAAAATGGAAATAAAAATCTGGTGTCAGTAAAAGTGACCATGAAGCTGTCGGATTGTCGTAAAAACCCAACTGGTTCACTGATGTCCTTTAGGGAAGGAAACCTGCCGTCCTTACCCGGTCTGGGCCTATATGTGACTCCAGTCCCACACCAATGTGGTTTACTCTTAACTACCCTCTGAAGTGGCCCAGCAAGACAATCAGTTGTATCAAACTGCCACCAGCGGTTCAAGAAGGCCCACCACCACCTTCTCAGGGTAACTAGGGCCAGGCAATGCCAGTGACGCCCACATCCCATGAATGAATAAAACAAAAATTAGGAAGTTAGGAACAAAGAGGGAAGTAATCGGGAACTTTCTCTCTCAAAGTGTAATCGAATTATGAAATAAGTTACTGGAGAAGGACATTGACCCAGTCTGTATAAACGTGGTCAAGAGACAATTCAGTTGTTTCTGGAGGGAGAAGAGACTGAACATTCACAGGATAATTATGGATGATGAAAGCCATTCAGCCCATCTTAATTCCTTCATTCAGCAAGGTCATAAGAACATAAGAAATAGAAGCAGGAGTAGACCATACAAAACACAAACAGTTAGTATGTAGGTACAGCAGGCAATTAGGAAAGTAAATGGCATCTTGGCCTTTATTGCAAGGGGTTTGGAGTACAAGAGTAAGGAAGTCTTGCTACAGTTTAGTGAGACTTCATCTGGAGTACTGCGTTCAGTTTTGTTCTCCTTATTTAAGGAAGGATATACTTGCCTTGGAGGCGGTGCAACCAAGATTCACTAGATTAATTACCGGGATGAGAGGGTTGTCCAATGAAGAGAGGTTGAGTAAAATGGGCCTATGCTCTCTGGAGTTTAGAAGAATGCGAGGTGATCTCACTGAAACATATAATATTATGAGGGGGCTTGACAGGGTAGATGCTGAGAGACTGTTTCCCCCGGCTAAAGAGTCTAGAACTAGGGGGCATAGTCTCAGGATAAGGGGCCGGCCATTCAAGACTGAGATGAGGAGGAATTTCTTCACTCAGAGGGTTGTGAATCTTTGGAATACTCTACCCCAGAGGCCTGTCATTGAATATATTCAAGGCTGAGATCGATAGATTTTTCGACTGTAGGGAATCAAGGGATATGGGGATTGGGCAGGAAAGTAGAGTTGAGGTCGAAGATCAGCCATGATCTGATTGAATGGCGGAGCAGGCTCGAGGGGCCATATGGCCTACTCCTGCTCCTGTGTCTTATGTTCTTTTGTGGCCCCTCGAGCCTGCTCCACCATTCAATCAGATCATGGCTGATCTTCGATCTCATCTCCATTTTCCCGCCCAAACCCCATATCCCATTCTTAACAATTGAGCATCTACAGCCTCCTGGGGTAGAGAATTCCAAAGATTCACAATCCTCTGAGTGAAGAAATTCCTCCTCATCTCAGTCTTAAATGATCGACCCCTTATCCTGAGACTATGCCCCCTAGTTCTAGACTCTCCAGCCAGGGGGGAAACAGCCTCTCAGCATCTACCCTGTCAAGTCCCCACAGAATCTTATATGTTTCATTGAGATCACATCTCCTTCTTCTAAACTCCAGGCCTAGGTCCTCAAGCTCCCCCATACCAGCATCTAATTGTTTCTTAAATAATTCCATGGTTTTCACCTCCACTCCTCTAGCTAGGAGTCCATTCCAAGTGTTGGTCATTGTTTGCATCAAATATTTCCTACTGAGTCTTAAATTTGAACCTATGTTCACTTGTCCCTTGGGGAGGACCAGCGGGCACGAGTTTAAACTATGGAAGAGTAGGAATAGACTGGGTGTTGGGCGATTCCTCTTTCCCCAGAGAGCAGTGAGCCTCTGGAATGTGTTGCCCAGCTGGTGAGGTGGGTGCTGATTCTCTGCCTTCAAGAGGGAGCTGGATCGGTTCCTGACTGGGGCAGAGATCACATCATATAGAAGATAAGTGTCTTTACAGATAACACTTGGTCCATGTGATCTCCTGGACTGGTTTCCATCGCCCGAGGGGGGTCGGAGAGGAATTTTCCAATTTTTTTTTTTCCTTATTGGCCCTAGGTTTCTATTTCTGTTTTTTTTCCTCTTCCAGGAGATTACATGGCTGGGGGAGGGAGAGTTTTGGGGGGGGTGGGGGTTGGGTGGTGGGTGCAGGTGGAGTGAAGCAGTGTCTAGTCATGATGCTCCAGGCAAGAGTGTGGGGCAGGTTTAATGGACCAGCTGGTCTTTTCCTGCCCGTCATTTTCGTATGTTTGTATGTCCGACTCTCGCAATTTAATTTAAAGTAACCTTCCGGTTTACTTTCTCCATTCCCTTAACTATCCTCGATAAGATCACCTCTCAGACGCCTCCTCTAAAGCCAGAAAAGCCCAAGTTTCTCCAGTTTTTTTTCATAACTCAGACCCCTGACCCTGGGGATCAGCCCAGTGGCTCCACTCTGCACTGCCTCCAGCGTTAGAATGTCTCTCTTGTGTCCTTTCCTTTATTTGTTCTCAGGATGTGGGCATTGCTAGCAAGACCGGCATTTATTGCCCATCCCTAGTTGCCCTGAGAAGGTGGTCCTGGGCCTTCTCCTTGAACCGCTGCAGTCTGTGTGGTGATGATGTCCCCATGATGGTGTCAGGTAAGGAGTTCCAGGAAGCTGCCCCTACTGGTGAACCCGTTCAATTTCTTGTGGCACTGAAACCAGGTGCTCTGTATACTGAGGACCATCAACCACCTACTGCCACAGGAACAGAAAGACCATTCAGCCCCTCAAGCCTGTTCCACCATCCTATTAGATCATGGATGATCTGTACCTCAACTCTATTTACCTGCCTTAGCTTTATATCTCTTACCCAACAAAAATCTATCGATCTCAGTCATGAAAGCTCCAATTGACCCCCAGCAACCACAGCCTTTTGGGAGAGAAATTTCCAGAATTCCATGGCCCTGCTCATTGAACAGACAGTCTTGCTGAGTCAGAGACCATCCCATGGAAATTCAAAGTCCCTCCTAAGCTGTGCTTCTCGTAGCAATACTTCCAATGCCTCGTCACTGAAATGGGGGGTCCCAATTCCCCTCACCCCCCACTTGTCATTTTGGTCGAATTTCCAAACAAGTAATTCCAAATTGCCTCCTCCCACTGGGCACGCACCCAATGTTGGAGTGTAGGCACAGGGTGGGTGAAGCCCCATGCAATGCAAGTGGCCTGAAGCTGAACGGGTGCACATGGGCCGGGGGAGGGGGGGAGGAAGAAAGGAAGTACTTGCATTTATATAACGCCTTTCACAACCTCAGGATGACTTTACAGCCAATGAAGTACTTTTTGAAGTATGGTCACTGTTGTAATGTAGGAAACACAGCAGCCAATTTGTGCACAGCAAGATCCCACAAACAGCAATGAAACAAATGACCAGATCATCATTTTTTTAGTGACATTGGTTGAGGGATAAATATTGGTCCAAGACGCCACGGAGAACTCCCCTGCTCTTCTTCGAAATACTGGCCTTAGGATCTTTTACCTCCACCTGCAGACGGGGCCTCAGTGTAACACCTCATTCGAAATACGGCACCTCCGATAGTGTAGCACTCCCTCAGTACTGGCACTGGGAACACCAGCCTGGATTTTGTGCTCAAATCTCTGGAGTGGGGCTTGAACCCACAACGTTCTGACTCAGAGGGGAGAGAGTGCTTCCCACTGAGCCACAGCTGAGGGGAAAACATCCATGACATCTCATTAGAAAGCAAACCGAATATCAATTCTACAAAAAGAAGCAAATTGTTACAGAGTAGCTTTCATGCATATTTCATTGAGTGGAGTATTACCTGCTGTTCTCAGCTGCAATACAATTTAATAATCAAATGGAGGACTTCAAATTACCACTTGAAACTTAACTACTTCCTCCCCTTGAGGATAGCAGAAAAAAACCTCATTTGATTGTAACTGGTGCACAATTTTCCAGTCGCTCAGTTCCGACAAAGGGTGTAAACTTAAAACATGATAAGGAAGCGCACCGTGGCTGCAGTGTGTTCCTTTCATGGTTCACTCTCACCTGAGGGTTCCCAGCTTCAGGCTAAATGGTTACAGGATGCACTGCAGCAACTCGCCAAGGCTTCTTCGACAGCACCTCCCAAACCTGCGACCTCCGCCACCTAGAAGGACAAGGGCAGCAGGTACATGGGAACAACACCACCTGCACGTTCCCCTCCAAGTCACACACCATCCCGACTGGGACAAATATAGGCCGTTCCTTCATCAAAATCCTGGAACTCCTGACCTAACAGCACTGTGGGAGAACCTTCACCACACGGACTGCAGCGGTTCAAGAAGAAGGCGGCTCCCCACCACCATCTCAAGGGGCAACTAGGGATGGGCAATAAATGCCGGCCTCGCCACCGACGCCCACATCCCGAAAGAGGCAAAACCATTTGGCTCAACAATCCCACTCCAGTCTATGCATAATTACCCAATCATGACCACCCCCCACTGATCAATACATATTGATTCCCTACTTTAAGAGGGTCTAGGTTCCTGGGAAGACATAGGGGCCCTGAAATTCTGTGCGAGTTCTCCCCACCTCCTGCCATTTCCCTGGGGGTTCCACTGTCTCCTGCCCAAGTTACGTAGGGAGATGGGAGACCAGCATTTCCGATTTTCAGAGCCAACCAGTGCTGTCAATATCTCTTTCACACTCAGCTCCCTGTCTCAAACAGATTAAAAGAAACATTATCAACAACAATAACTTGCATTTATTATAGTGCCTTTACGTAAGAAATAGGAGCAGGAGTAGGCCATTCGGCCCCTCGAGCCTGTTCCGCCATTCAATAAGAACATGTTTGATCTTCAACCTCAACACCACCTTCACGCCCTCTCCCCATATCTCTTGATTCCCTCAGAGTCCAAAAATCTATCGATCTCAGTCTTGAATATACTCAATGACTGAGCATCCACAGCCCTCTGGGGTAGAGAATTCCAAAGATTCACATCCCTCTGAGTGAAGAACTTTTTTCTCATCTCGGTCCTAAATGGCCGACCCCTTATCATGAAAGAGGTAGGTTTTAAGGAGCATCTTAAAGGAGAAGAGAGATCTGGGGAGGCAGAGCTTTAGGGAGGGAATTCCAGAGCTTAGGGCCCAGGCAGCTGAAGGCACGGCCGCCAATGGTGGAGCGATGGAAATCGGGGATGTGCAAGTGGCCACATTTGGAAGAGCTCAGAAATCTCGGAGGGTTGTAGGGCTTGCCAGACCCGGTGCTAATGTAGGTCAGTGAGCCCAGGGGTGCTGGATGAACGGGACTTCTTGCGAGTTAGGATACGGGCAGCTGGATGAGCTCAAATCCTGTGTTTTCTCTGCCTGGATGCTGATGGGCTTCCTGCCGACTGGCAGCATTTCCTGTAGTTATACCAGGATCCTTGCCTTTCTAAACAGAGGCATAGAGTACAAAAGCAAGCAAGTTATGCTTCATAAAACAATGGTTAGGTCTCAGCTGGAGTACTGTGTCCAATTCTAGGCACGACACTTTAGGAAGGATGTCAAGGCCTTGGAGAGGGTGCGGAGGAGATTTACTAGAATGATACCAGGGATGAGAGACTTCAGTTATGTAGAGAGACTGGAGAAGCTGAGATTGTTCTCCTTAGAGCAGAGAAGGTTAAGGGGAGATTTAATAGAGGTGTTCAAAATCATGAAGGGTTTTGATAGAGTATGTAAGGAGAGATTGCTTCCACTGGTGGGATGTTCGGTAACCAGAGGACACAAATTTCAGATAATAGGCAAAAGAACCAGCAGTGAGATGAGGGGATTTTTTTTTTACACAGCAAGATGTTTTTTTTTTATTATTCGTTCATGGGATGTGGGCGTCGCTGGCGAGGACGGCATTTATTGCCCATCCCTAATTGCCCTTGAGAAGATGGTGGTGAGCCGCCTTCTTGAACCGCTGCAGTCCATGTGGTGAAGGTTCTCCCACAGTGCTGTTAGGTAGGGAGATCCAGGATTTTGACCCAGCGACGATGAAGGAACGGCCGATATATTTCCAAGTCGGGATGATGTGTCACTTGGAGGGGAACGTGCAGGTGGTGTTGTTCCCATGTGCCTGCTGCTCTTGTCCTTCTAGGTGGTAGAGGTTGCAGGTTTGGGAGGTGCTGTTGAAGAATCCTTGGCGAGTTGCTGCAGTGCATCCTGTGGATGGTACATACTGCAGCCACAGTGCACCGGTGGTGAAGGGAGTGAATGTTTAGGGTGGTGGATGGGGTGCCAATCAAGCGGGCTGCTTTGTCCTGGATGGTGTCAAGCTTCTTGAGTGTTGTTGGAGCTGCACTCATCCAGGCAAGTGGAGAGTATTCCATCACACTCCTGACTTGTGCCTTGTAGATGGTGGAAAGGCTTTGGGGAGTCAGGAAGTGAGTCACTCCCTGCAGAATACCCAGCCTCTGACCTGCTCTTGTAGCCACAGTATTTATATGGCTGGTCCAGTTAATTTTCTGGTCAATGGTGACCCCCAGGATGTTGATGGTGGGGGATTCAGCGATGGTAATGCCGTTGAATGTCAAGGGGAGGTGGTTAGACTCTCTCTTGTTGGAGATGGTCATTGCCTGGCACGAATGTTACTTTCCAGTTATCAGCCCAAGCCTGGATGTTGTCCAGGTCTTGCTGCATGCGGGCTCGGACTGCTTCATTATTTGAGTTGTTGTGATCTGGAATGCGCTGCCTGAAAGGGTGGTGGAAGCAGATTCAATAATAGCTTTCAAAAGGGAACTGGATAAATACTTGAAAAGGGAAAAATTGCAGGGCTACGGGGAAAAGGCAGGTGGGAGTGGGACAAGTTGAGCAGTTCTTTCAAAGAGCCGGCACAGGCACAATGGGCCAAATGGCCTCCTTCTGCACTGTAAGATTCTATGATTTCAATCGGGACCTGTATTCCTGGAGTGCCAAGGCAGTAGGAGATTAATTACTTTGTGACTCGGCTCAGTCACTGTCAGATTGCTCCTGAATTTGTGCGTACGACACATCAGGGAGATCTCTGGGCAAATTATAATTCTGCAGCCAGCTCCTTCACCGTCGAGCTAACTGGAGCTGGTTACCTCAGCACTACAACATGAAAGGAAACTGGTTTATTTTCAGTGTCGAGCCATGCACAGCACCTAGAGTATAATGAGCTCCAGGTTCGCTGTGGGTAGCTTGGCTTCATTAATCATAAAATCGTGCTTATTCACATTGAAATATAACTCCAAAAGAATTATTGACCTTTAGATAAAAGCGATGACAGGCAGGAGGGGAGTTGGTGAAAAGGGAAGCTGCTGTTTCCCTCCGAGAGTTCTGCAGCTTCTCACATCAATCTCTCTCTCTCCAGAAGCCTTAGTTCAGCTGCTATTAAAAGATTAAGCATTTTATGGGCAAATGATGTAATCCCTTTGATTCGGCCAGCTGGCCCTCATCCAGCAATAAACTCGTTGCTAAAATCTGCAGATACGGAGAAACTATTTCCTCTGGTGGGGGGACATCCAGAACAGGAGGGACATCATCTTAAAATTAGAGCCAGGAGTGAAATCAGGAAGCACATTTTCCCATAAAGGAGAGTGGAAATCTGGAACTCTCTCCTCCAAAAGGCTGTGGATCCTGGGGGTCAATTGAAATTTTCAATACTGAGATCGATAGATTTTTGTAGGGTGAGGGTATCGAGGGATATAGAGCAAAGGTGGGTAAATGTTGAGTTACAGATCAGCCATGATCTCATTGAATGGCAGAACAGGCTCGAGGGGCTGAATGGCCTCCTGTTCCTATGTTCCTGTGATCTGGTAGCAAAGGCCGTCTAAGATGCCTCTGTCACAGTTTGGGAGTCCTCAGGTTGGCAACTTTACTGTTTTTTTTGCCCAGGTTTTAAACTCATTAAGGAGAGGGATGTTAGTGCGGAACAATGGGCAGTTTCCCCTCATAACAACACTGTCCCATCAAACACTCCCAGGGCAGGTACAGCACGGGTTTGATACAGAGTAAAGCTCCCTCTACACTGTCCCATCAAACACTCCCGGGGCAGGTACCGCACGGGTTAGATACAGAGTAAAGCTCCCTCTACACTGTCCCATCAAACACTCCCAGGGCAGGTACAGCACGGGTTAGATACAGAGCAAACCTCCCTCTACACTGTCCCATCAAACACTCCCAGGGTAGGTACAGCATGGGTTAGATACAGAGTAAAGCTCCCTCTACACTGTCCCATCAAACACTCCCAGGGCAGGTACAGCACGGGTTAGATACAGAGCAAACCTCCCTCTACACTGTCCCATCAAACACTCCCAGGGTAGGTACAGCATGGGTTAGATACAGAGTAAAGCTCCCTCTACACTGTCCCATCAAACACTCCCAGGGCAGGTACAGCACGGGTTAGATACAGAGCAAACCTCCCTCTACACTGTCCCATCAAACACTCCCAGGGCAGGTACAGCACGGGTTAGATACAGAGTAAAGCTCCCTCTACACTGTCCCATCAAACACTCCCACGGCAGGTACAGCACGGGTTAGAGTAAAGCTCCCTCTTGGGGTAAAGGTAGTTACTCAGACTGGCAAAAGGTGGGAAGTGATGTTCCACAGGGATCGGTGCTGGGACCACTGTTGTTCACCATTTACAAAACAATTTGGACTCGGGAATCGGAAGTACAATTTCAAAATTTGCGAGCGACACCAAATTGGGTGGTATAGTTAATACTGAGGAGGACTGTGACAAAATCCAGGAAGACATTGATAAACTTACAGAATGGGCGTGTAATTGGCAAATGAATTTCAAAATAGATAAATGTGAGGTGGTGCATTTTGGTAGGAAAAATGAGGCCACATACTGCTTGTAAAATAAGGGCCCGATATTACCAGGGCGGCTGGTTCGCGGCGGGGGGGATGATCTATTGGGCGCGTGGGTAACGCTCCCGGTGAAATCAGTCTGCTCCGCACGCAATCGCAGGCTGATTGGATCCACTTACCTGGTCTTCCGGGTTCCCCGCTGCTGATCTGCGCGTCGGGCGGGCTGCGCATGCGCAGTAAGGTCTGTCAGCTGGAGGAGCTCTATTTAAAGGGGCAGTCCTCCACTGACAGATGCTGCAACAAATAGGAAAAATGACAGCATGGAGCAGCCCAGGGGGAAGGCTGCTCCCAGTTTAATGATGCCTCACTCCAGCTCTTATTGGATGGGGTGAGGAGGAGGGGGAGGACAGAGATCATCCCCCCGGCGGGCGGGAGGAAGCGGCCTGCCTCTGCCACCAAGAAGGCCTGGCTCGAGGTGGCAGAGGCGGTCAACTGCACCACCAACATATCGCCCATCTGCATACAGTACAGGAGGCACTCCAATGACCTCAGTCGGTCAGCCAAAGTGAGTACACTTACTCATTCCCCTACACTCCGTCTGCCACATCACCGCCCCCACCCCACATCTCCTTCTGCGCTGCCAACACTACTCTATTGCATCACCCCTCATACCCACTCAAACTTCATCCTCATCTTACCTGCACTTACTCACCTCGCCAGTACTCATCCCACCACTACCACTCAACCCAATCCTCATACAATCTCATGGCTCTATCTCATACTCACCCTCTCGTGCATCTCTTTCACAGTCAGCTTCACTCAACCTGCCACTACCTGTGCTGCAGCCACAGGACATGCATCACATATGTGCAGTAGGCAGCGTAAGGTAAACGTGTCGTGAGCATGAAGGGGATGCACAAGGGTGTCTGAGGGTTTGTCATGGTTTTTACTTCTATTGAATTTCTGACCAACTCACATTACATATTATATTGGCACCACTACTGCCATGTCTTTGCGAATCTTGTCTGGTTTGTGCAATAATGCCCTTTCCTGAGGATCACAATGAAGACCCACACCTGATGCCACCCATTGTGTCACTGCAGAGTGGCTGTAGGTGTATTTTCAGGGCTCTTTTGTGCAGACGACTGAGAGACATCGGCGATGTCCCCGGTGGCACCCTGTAAGGATGCGGAGGAGAAGTTGTTGAGGGCAGTGGTGACTTTGACAGCGACAGGTAAGAAGATGGTGCTCGGGCCAGCTGGGAGCAGCTCGGCATGAAGGAGGCTGCAGATGTCCACGACTACATGTCGAGTGACTCTGAGCCTCTGTGTGCACTGCTGCTCAGAGAGGTCCAGGAAGCTGAGCCTCGGTCTGTGGACCCTGTGGCGAGGGTAGTGCCCTCTGCGACGCATCTCTCTCTGCGGTTGCCCTCCCTCCTGCTGTGAAGGTGGATGTGTCACAGCACTGTGTTGTGGAGCTCCACGTGTCAGAGGTGGACGGTGTGGCCGGCGAGGCTGGTGATGCTGTTCGCCCTCCGAGGAGGTCATGACTGCAGCTACGGTGGCCCCCATCCGGAAGATGTACATCTAGGGGGTCCGCAAGGTAGGTACATGTCTCTGGACACCGGGGTAAGTGTGCAAGTTGGTGAATTTTATTGTTAGGAGGAGGGTGGTGGAGGCCAAACTTTGTCCAAAGTGACAGAGTGGCCTCCTGCAATGAGTGAGGGTCTCCCCCCCACCTGTCAAATGGACTTTGCAGCTGCCACAGGCTGATGGCTGCAACACGTCCATTTGAACTGGGAATGTTTCCCCCAGTACGGGAAACAGTCTCAGTCAGTTGCAAAATCCCTTCCCTGCTAAAATAACAGGTCAATCAGGTCTGTAAACAACCTGAAGGACCTGTCCAATTACTTTAAGTGGCACCCCGCCGGCTTTAATTGCAGGCGGGAGTCCCATATGCGGGGGCTGCGCACGCATGTGAATGCGTCAGTGGGAAACCCGGAAGTGGGTGGGTTGGAGCCGGGCTCCTGACCCACCCCGGGAATCCCCGATTTTCGCAGCCCCCCCGCCACCAATGCCCAGTCAACCCATGACAGTATTGGTAGGAGTGACCACCGCACAGTCCTCGTGGAGACGAAGTCCCGTCTTTGCACCGAGTACACCATGAAACGTGTTGTGTGGCACTACCACCGTGCTAAATGGAATAGATTCAGAACAGATCTGGCAGGTC
Organism: Heptranchias perlo; assembly: GCF_035084215.1. Taxonomy (NCBI): domain Eukaryota; kingdom Metazoa; phylum Chordata; class Chondrichthyes; order Hexanchiformes; family Hexanchidae; genus Heptranchias; species Heptranchias perlo. The sequence continues at coordinate 4,410,493 of NC_090337.1, forward strand.
AAAACTGGGCATCCATGAGGTGCTGTGGGCCATCAGCAGCAGCAGAATTGTATTCCAGCACAATCTGTAACGTCATGGCCTGGCATATTCCTCACTCTACCATTACCAACAAGCCAGGGGATCAACCCTGGTTCAATGTGGAGTGTAGAAGAGCATGCCAGGAGCAGCACCAGGCGTACCTAAAAATGAGGTGCCAACCCGGTGAAGCAACAACTCAGGACTACATGCATGCTAAACATTGGAAGCAACATGCTATAGACAGAGCTAAGCGATTCCACAACCAACGGATCAGATTAAAGCTCTGCAGTCCTGCCATATCCAGTCGTGAATGGTGGTGGACAATTAAACAACTAACAGGAGGAGGAGGCTCTGCAAACATCCCCATCCTCAATAATGGCGGAGTCCAGCACATGAGTGCAAAAGACAAGGCTGAAGCGTTTGCAACAATCTTCAGCCAGAAGTACCGAGTGGATGATCCATCTCGGCCTCCTCCCGATATCCCCACTATCACAGAAGCTAGTCTTCAGCCAATTCGATTCACTCCACGTGATATCAAGAAACGGCTGAGTGCACTGGATACAGCAAAGGCTATGGGCCCCGACAACATCCCAGCTGTAGTGCTGAAGACTTGTGCTCCAGAACTAGCTGCGCCTCTAGCCAAGCTGTTCCAGTACAGCTGCAACACTGGCATCTACCCGACAATGTGGAAAATTGCCCAGATATGTCCTGTCCACAAAAAGCAGGACAAATCCAATCCGGCCAATTACCGCCCCATCAGTCCACTCTCAACCATCAGCAAAGTGATGCAAGGTGTTATCGACAGTGCTATCAAGCGGCACTTACTCACCAATAACCTGCTCACCGATCTCAGTTTGGGTTCTGCCAGGACCATTCGGCTCCAGACCTCATTACAGCCTTGGTCCAAACATGGACAAAAGAGCTGAATTCCAGAGGTGAGGTGAGAGTGACTGCCCTTGACATCAAGGCAGCATTTGACTGAGTGTGGCACCAAGGAGCCCTAGTAAAATTGAAGTCAATGGGAATCAGGGGGAAAACTCTCCAGTGGCTGGAGTCATACCTAGCACAAAGGAAGATGGTAGTGGTTGTTGGAGGCCAATCATCTCAGCCCCAGGACATTGCTGCAGGAGTTCCTCAGGGCAGTGTCCTAGGCCCAACCATCTTCAGCTGCTTCATCAATGACCTTCCCTCCAACATAAGGTCAGAAATGGGGATGTTCGCTGATGATTGCACAGTGTTCAGTTCCGTTCGCAACCCCTCAAATAATGAAGCAGTCCGAGCTCGCATGCAGCAAGACCTGGACAACATCCAGGCTTGGGCTCATAAGTGGCAAGTAACATTCGCGCCAGATAAGTGCCAGGCAATGACCATCTCCAACAAGAGAGAGTCTAACCACCTCCCCTTGACATTCAACGGCATTACCATCGCAGAATCCTCCACCATCAACATCCTGGGGGTCACCATTGACCAGAAACTTAACTGGACCAGCCATATAAATACTATGGCTACGAGAGCAGGTCAGAGGCTGGGTATTCTGCGGCGAGTGACTCACCTCCTGACTCCCCAAAGCCTTTCCACCATCTACAAGGCACAAGTCAGGAGTGTGATGGAATACTTTCCACTTGCTTGGATGAGTGCAGCTCCAACAACACTCAAGAAGCTCGACACCATCCAAGATAAAGCAGCCCGCTTGATTGGCACCCCATCCACCACCCTAAAAATTCACTCCCTTCACCACCGGCACACTGTGGCTGCAGTGTGTACCATCCACAGGATGCACTGCAGCAACTCGCCAAGGCTTCTTCGACAGCACCTCCCAAACCCGCGACCTCTACCACCTAGAAGGACAAGGGCAGCAGGTACATGGGAACAACACCACCTGCACATTCCCCTCCAAGTCACACACCATCCCGACTTGGAAATGTATCGCCGTTCTTTCATCGTCGCTGGGTCAAAATGCTGGAACTCCCTTCCTAACAGCACTGTGGGAGAACCGTCACCACACAGACTGCAGCAGTTCAAGAAGGCGGCTCACCACCACCTTCTCAAGGGCAATTAGGGATGGGCAATAAATGCCGTCCTCTTCAGGGACACCCACATCCCATGAACGAATAATAAAATTAAACCAATGCACCCGATCGCTGGTGCGAAAATCGAGCCCTAAGAGTCTAAATGGGGTAGAGGAGCAAAGAGATCTGGGGGTACAGATAACAAATCACTAAAACTTGCGACACAGGTTAATAAGGCCATATAAAAGGCAAATCAACCACTGGGATTCATTTCTAGAGGGATAGAATTGAAATGCAGGGAAGTTATTTTAAACTTGTATAGAATCTTGGTTAGACCACACTTAGAATAGTGTGCACAGTTCTGGTCTCCATATTATAAAAAAGATATCGAGGCATTAGAGAGGGTGCAAAAAGATTTACAAGGATGATACCAGAACTGAGAGTTTATTCCTAACAAGAATGATCGACCAGGCTGGGGCTCCTTTCTCTCGAAAAGAGGAGACCGAGGGGTGAACTGATCGAGGTTTTTAAGATTATGAAAGGGTTTGATAGGGTCGACTTGTGGGGGAGACCAGAACGAGGGGCCATAAATATAAGATAGTCACTAATAAATCCAATAGAGAATTCAGGAGAAACTTCTTTACCCAGAGAGTGGTGAGAATGTGGAACTCGCTCCCACAAGGAGTAGTTGAGGCGAATAGTATTGATGCATTTAAGGGGAAGCTAGATAAACACATGCAGGAGAAAGGAATAGAAGGATATGGTGAGATGAAGTAAAGAGGAAGGAGGTCCATGTGGATCATAAACACCACATGGATCTGTTGGGCCGAATGGCCTGTTTCTGTGCTGTACGTTCTATGTAATTCTACACTGTCTCATCAAACCTCCCAGAGCCAGGTACAGCATGGTTTAGATACAGAGTAAGGCTCCCTCTGCACTGTCCCATCAAACACGGTTTAGATACAGAGTAAAGCTCCCTCCACACTGTCCCATCAAACACCGTTCAGATACAGAGTAAAGCTCCCTCTACACTGTCCCATCAAACACTCCCAGGGCAGGTACCTCACGGTTTAGATACAGAGTAAAGCTCCCTCCACACTGTCCCATCAAACACCGTTTAGATACAGAGTAAAGCTCCCTCCACACTGTCCCATCAAACACTCCCAGGGCAGGTACAGCACGGGTTAGATGTGGAGCAGCATTTGATGGACTGAAGGGCCATTCGTTGTTCCTTTGCTCCTGATGAACACGGTGAGGTGATGCACAGTCCTCCACTCAGGCAGTTTATTAATATTAATACTTAAACTGCTGCTTGTAATTTGATTGTAAATTTAATCACTAACTGAGACGGAGCCTATCAGAGACTCTTGCTGTCAGCTGCAACGAGAGCTTTGACCAAGTGATCAATTCCGATGAAACCTGCAATGTCTGAAGAAGCCTAAAAGGAATGGGTCCCCCGTGCTCACCTTGCAGTCCCAGTACCCAGGGCAACTGAAAGCGGTGGGGAGGGCATAAGGACCCCTGATCTCTCTCTGATACAGAGTAAAAATACCGTGCCCCATCCCATCCCAACTCACGTACCAATATACAAAATTGACGGGCAGGAAAAGTCCACCTGGTCGGTCAAGCCTGCCGCACGCTCCAGGCCCCCAAGTCCTTGCCTTAATTTACACATAGCGGGGGGCTGAGGTGGGGGAGGGGGTGATGGAGGGATGGCCAGTGGGGGGCAAGGGGAGAGGGAGAATGGATGGCAGCGCTGGTGGGGGGCAGGGATGCGGTGATAGGTCATCACAGCCCCAGCTGACTGCAGGCGGTAGATCAGAGGGCAATCCCTCCGCAAAAAAAAAAAAACTGGCCCCATCGGACCTTCCCTTTGCGTCTCTTAAAGGGGCAGTGTCCCTGCCTGAGCAGAGAGGCGGGACAAGAGCCTTGTGTTCCTCTCATCTTCTGCAGATGATGCAGGTTACATCGTCACTAGGCTTGTCAATCACTGGCATTGGGGTTTGGGATGTTTACAACGTTAAAGCCGCTTTGTAAATGCAAGTTGTTGTTGTTGCAGACAGGCAGATATATTTTAAAAGCACCAATTGTTTTGCTCACGTAACCAGAGTGAAATATTCTTTATTCATTCTCAGGATGTTGGTGTCGCTGGCTGGCAAGGCCGGCATTTATTGCCCATCACTAGTTGCCCTGAGAAGGTGGTGGTGGGCCTTCTTCATTTACCCACTGACCCCCCCGTTGCCCCATACCTCAATACCCTTACCCTACAAAAATCTATCAATCTCAGTATTGAAAACTTCAATTGACTCCCAGCATCCACAGCCTACTGGGGGAGATTGTTCTAGATTTCTAGGTAAAAAAAGTGTTTCCTGACATCACCCCTGAACGGCCTGACTCTAATTTTGAGATTGTGCCCCCCTTGTACTGGATTCCTCACCAGATGAAATAGTTTCCCTGTATGGGAAGCCAACAAGCAGGACAGTGGAGAAATTGAGTCAAGAGTTGACATGTTGATGGTTAAGGGATTCCACTGTGCTGGGGCTTGAGATTCGGGCAGAGACGGGCAGCGTTGCAGAGGTAGACATCTTGATGATGGGGAGGAAGTGGGATTCAAGGCTCAGCTTTGGATTGGACGGAAGACCAAGTTTTTACTCGGTCTAGTTCAGCCCGAGCGAGTGGCCAGGGAGGGAGGATGGAGTCAGCAGAAAAGCAGCAGAGTTCACGGCAGGGGCCAAGGCGATATCTTCGGCCTTCCCAATGTTCAGTTGGAGCCACCATTAGATGTTGGACAGGCCGTCTGACGGCACAGAGCAGGTCAGGAGAAGCAGGCAGAAAACTGAGGGACAAAAGTGATAGAAAACGGCTGACAGGAGAAGAGAATAAAGTAGAGGAGAATAAAGGAGAGGAGAATAAAGGAGAGGAGAATTAAGGGGAAGAGAGTAAAGTAGAGGGGAATAAAGGAGAGGAGAATAAAGCAGAAGTGAGTAAAGGAACAAAGTTAGAAAGGAAACTATTAAACTCAATCAGGCCCTAAGAACCAACATGACTTCCTCCTCTGGACTGGACTGAGGGTGGGGATATACAGTTCCTCCTGCCTGATCCATGTAGCCTGCTCCTGCTTACCAGTTGTGGCAACTGATCTGAAAATCTCCCCAGAAGGCCTTGAAAGACAGTTTGTGGATGACAGAGACATCATAAAGCAGCAGAGAGATAGACAGCTCCACATCCCCAGCCTGGCATCGAATGCAACCGATCTGTATTTTACCTCACAATGTGGCTGTGCCAAACTGGATTAAATCCAAACCAGTTTTCATGACCCGCAGGCACTAGCAGTCTGGCAGAAGTGGCTAAATATGATACTCGGAATATTCAGTTCCCCTCTTCATCAAATATTGAAATAACCCATCCATTCAGACAGTTCTCCAGCTCACACCCTAACCCTTGAGCTTCATTATATCCTGGTCAATATAAATGTTTAGACTGATTGTTGTGAGGCCAATAACATTTACACTGCGATAATCAGACATCATTCTAAAGCATAAAGCTGCATTGTGTTGTGATATTTGTGTCTTTATCTCTGCAAGAGCTTCACTCTGTCCCCTCGCACATGTCTTACACAGAGTGTGCTTGTACTTGTATGTGTATACATGTGCATGTATGCATGTGTGTATGCATGAGTGTAGCATGTGTGTATGCATGTGCATGTGTGTCTGTGTGTCCATGTGTGTATGTGCATGTGTGTATGTGTGTCCATGTGTGTATGCGTGCGCGCGTGTGTATATGTGTGTTTCTCCAGACAGTCTGTCTTCTTCAGACAGTTTTTAAAATGCGGAGCGTGTTTGCTATAAAAACACAGTGAAGCACTAAGCATTTTTCCAATCCCTGCTGCTGGGGAAGTGCCAGGCTAATGGGCAGAGATTTCGAGCAGCACACGTGGCATCAGCATTACATCCCAGACAAGGCCGAGCACAAAGAAAGAAAGAAAGACTTGCATTTATATAGCACCTTTCATGACCTCAGGACGTCCCAAAGCACTTTACAGCCAATGAAGTACTTTTTGAAATATAGTCACTGTTGTAATGTAGGAAACACAGCAGCCAATTTGCGCACAGCAAGATCCCACAAACAGCAATGAGATAATCTGTTTTTTAGTGATGTTGGTTGACAGATAATTATTGGCCAGGACCAGGGAGAGCTCCCCTGCTCTTCTTTGATGAGTTGCCGTTCAAATGGACTTAAAAAAAATACACGTGCAGAGTTATTTTTCTATTGTTCTGATTATAAAGGGGGCAATTCCTCCTGCACCTGGACCCTAAGATATTCTCCACAACAGCATTTACAAGCAACTCTGGTTTCTAAACACACCATTTAGATGTCCCACTGATTGAGATTGCATGCACTGAATATAATAACCAGAGGCAGGAAATTAATCTTGACTGTGAGCTACAAAAACCACCACAATAGTATCACATCTGCTGTAGAAAAACGCACACTTAAAATAAACAGCAGACTCCAGAAATTACAGCCTGGACTATCAACCAATCTTAACTCACATGATTACTGGTAGTAACCAGTTCCTGCTCAGTTAGAAAGAAGAAAGAAGAAAAAATGAACTTGCATTTATACAGCGTCTTTCAAGACTTCAGGATGTCCCAAAGTGCTTTACAGCCAATGAAGTACTTTTGAAGTGTAGTCACTGTTGTTAAGCCTCTGGAGTGCTCATGTATATTGACTTCTTAAAGGAGCTGGTTGGAAAATTTGCGCACAGCACGAGGCTGCAGCTGCCTGCAGTCTTCTCCCAATTCATTGCCCCAATTCATTGTAAACTCAACAGGGACTAAATTCCTCAGCACTCCCTAACCAGGCAGCGATGGCTCACCGGAATGGAGAGGCCCGAGGACAGAAGTAAACCCGTCGTTGGGCCTCATCAGAGCTGCAGGCACCAATCAGGAGCTCTGCCGCTGCTTGCCTGTCAGGGCCTTACCAATTTCACCCTCCCATTGGAGGCCCAGAGGTAGGTCCAGGGTGGGGAGGGCGATCGGGGTGGGAGTGGGGGCAACGACCGCAGCCCCCAGTTGTATTGTGGAGCCACGTTTTTGAGCCTTTTATTCAGTGGACACCAATGGAACCCCCCAAACCTGGCTGTCCGAGATAAGGAAATACCAGTCGCAGTTTGCACATCGCGAGTTCTGAACAGGCTGGGGCTCTTCTCTCTCGAAAAGAGAAGACTGAGGGGTGACCTGATAGAGGTCTTTTGGATTACGATGGGGTAGACATAGAGAAGATGTTTCCACTTGTGGGGAGAGACCAGAACTAGGGGCCATAAATATAAAATAGTCACTAATAAATCCAATAGGGAATTCAGGAGAAACTTCTTTACCCAGAGAGTGGTGAGAATGTGGAACTCACTACCACAAGGAGTAGTTGAGGTGAATAGCGTAGATACATTTAAGGGGAAGCTGGATAAACACATGAGGGAGAAAGGAATAGAAGGATATGTTGACAGGATTATTTGAAGTAGGGAGGGAGGAGGCTCGTGTGAAGCATAAACACCAGCATGGACCAGTTGGGCTGAATGGCCTGTGCTGTACATTCTATATAATTCTATGTAAAAGCCCCAATCAGTGCAGATGGATTTAGGCCCCGGCCAAGTTAGCAGTGGCGTGAAGGCCAGTTCAGACCTTGCGTGGGTTCTGCCCTGATTAATTGGTTAGCGTTTAAAGGGGGAGAGAGAGGCAGAGAGGCGGAGAGGCTTAGGAAGGGAATTCCAGAGCTTAGGGCCTAGGCAGCTGAAGACACAGCCACCAATGGTGGAGTGAAGGGAATCCGGGATGCGCAAGAGGCCAGAATTGGAGGAATGCAGAGATCTCGGAGGGTTGTAGGGCTGGAGGAGGTTACAGAGATAGGGAGGGGCAAAGCCATGGGGAGATTTGAACACAAGGATGAGGATTTTTAAATCGAGGCGTTGCCAGACAGGGAGCCAATGTAGGTCAGCGAGTACAGGGGGTGATGGGTGAATGGGACTATATGAGGATCTAGGTGTTTCAGAGGGACTTTGAGTGGAATTATGGGCAGTGTTGTCTTATATCTGAGTTGCGAGTATATATGGTAGGAGGGGTCTGGAAAGTGAAGGGATTGAATTAGGTGGGGGAAGGGTTGAGACCTACCATAAAGGGGCAGGCTTGTTGGGCCTAATGGTCTTATCCATTGCTCAAAGTGTTTATGTTCGGAATTCCTCTTGTTTTGAAAGCTGTTCCTCCTGTATCCTGTTCCGAGCTGCTGTTTATTCAGTGGTTCCAATATCTCATCAGTAAACAATCAGTGTGGATTTAATTGGAGTCGCAGCAAACACACCATCTGTTGACAGCTGGTTCCCAACCCGTCCAGTCACCCCGAGCAAAACTAAACTTCGCAGCAATGCCAGTTGTATTTTGCGTCTGTTTTGAGGTATTGGAAATATCAACCATAAAGGAAGAACTTGCATTTATATAGTGCCTTTCATGACCTCGGGAGTGCTTCACAAACAACCAAGTACTTTTTTTGAAGTGTAGTCACTATTGTAATGTAGGAAACACAGCAGCCAATTTGTGCACTGCAAAATCCCACAAACTAACCCACAATAAATGATCAGATGATCTGTTTCTTTTAGTGATATTGGTTGAGGGATAAATATTGGCCCAGGGCACCGGGGAGAACTCCCCTGCTTGTGTTTGAAATAGTGCCATGAGATCTTTTACATCTACCTTGAGAGGGCAGATAGGGCCTTGGTTTAATGTCTCATCTGAAAGACAAAACCTCCAACAGTACAGCACTCCCTCAGTATTGGCACTGGGAGTGTCAGCCTGGATTGTGTGCTCAAGTCTCCAGAGAGGGGCTTGAACCCACAACCTTCTGACTCAGAGGTAAGAGTGCTACACACTCAGCCACAAGCTGACATCTTTGTTGTATGTTTGCTTTGATTCATTGTTGAAAACTTTTGGGGGCAAAAAAACCTTGGGGCAGGGGGACGGGGGGGGGGGGTCATGGAAATCCATGGTCACTCCGGTGAACTCCCACTGCAACTTTGGCAGGAGTCATCCAGAACAACTGGAAACTAGGCCCATGACCCAGTCATGCCAAGGTTTCCTGAATGGCCTTGTGGGAGAGGATCGTTGCCACGGTGAAGCTGGAGAAAATTCCGACTCATCTGCAACTTAATGTTTCACGCAGTAACTCATTTTTTTTTCCACTGCGTAGATAATGGGGGAGCTTCACAATAAGAACATCACCAGATGGGTTTGGGTAAAGAAGGCCGTTTGACCCATTTGATTGCATCATCCCACAGTCTTAACCCCACCATCTTCTCATTACAGCATCCAGCTGTTCCTTAAATGAGCCCAGCGTCCTAGTCTCAACCACCCTTCCTGTCCAACCCATACTGACCATTTGTCCTACTCTTCGCAAAGAGATATTTCCTGGTAAATTAGTCAAAGTAACTCATTGTGTGAAAGGCTCTGAGATGCAACAAGATAAGGTGCTATATTATTTATTTATTAATTCATTATTTATTACATGATTATTTATTAATTATTTATTTATAGAAGCCAGGCTCTTTCTAGTGACCAACCCCCCCTATTCACCAAGCCCTTCTATCCCCAAAAGCTCATCAGATTATCTCTTGAACCCAATTAGACTATCCACTTCAGCTGATCAAATTTATCAATTCCCTTCATAATTTTGAAATATTCAGTTTAGGTCACCTTCAATGTTCGTTTTTCCAAACAATGCCTAACTTTCAGATCCCCAAAATCATCTTTGTTGCTCCCCTCTCTACCTTCTCAAAGTAAATGACAGCCCCGATTTTCTTCGCTCCACCATTGGCGGCCATGCCTTCTGCTGCCTAGGCCCTAAGCTCTGGAATTCCCTCCCTAAATCTCACCATCTCTCTCTCCTCCTTTAAAACACTCCTTAAAACCTACCTCTTTGACCAAGCTATTGGTCACCTGTCCTAATATTTCCTTATGTGGCTCAGTGTCAAATTTTGTTTGATAATCGCTCCTGTGAAGCGCCTTGGGACGTTTTACTATAAGAACATAAGAAATAGGAGCAGGAGTAGGCCATACGACCCCTCGCGCCTGCTCCACCATTCAATAAGATCATGGCTGATCTTCGACCTCAAATCCACTTTCCTGCCCGATCCCCATATCTCTTGATTCCCCTAGAGTCCAAAAATCAATCGATCTCAGTCTTGAATATATTCAATGACTGAGCATCCACAGCCCTCTGGGGTAGAAAATTCCAAAATTCACAACTCTCTGAGTGAAGAATTTTTTTCTCATCTCAGTCCTAAATAGCCCTTATCCTGAGACTATACCCACTAGTTCTAGACTTTCCAGCCAGGGGAAACAACCTCTCAGCATCTACCCTGTCAAGCCCTCTCAGAATTTTATACTTTTCAATGAGATCACCTCTCATTCTTATAAACTCCAGAGAGTATAGGCCCATTTTACTCTATCCCTCCTCGTAGGACAACCCTCTCATCCCAAGAATCGATCTGGTGAACCTTTGTTGCACCCCCTGTAAGGCAAAATCATCCTTCCTTAGGTAAGGAGACCAAAACTGTATACAGTACTCCAGGTGTGGTCTCACCAGAGCCCTATATAATTGCAGCAAAACCTCCTGACTCTTATACTCTTGTAACCACCTTGCAATAAAGGCTAACATACCATTGGCCTTCCTAATTGCTTGCTGTACCTGACTGTTAACTTTCTGTGATTCGAGTACAAGGACACCCAAATCCCTCTGAACACCAACATTTCTTAGCCTCTCACCTTTTAAAAAATATTCTGCTTTTCTATTCTTCCTACCAATGTGAATAATTTCACACTATATTAGGAACATAGGAACATAGGAACAGGAGTAGGCCATTCAGCCCCTCGTGCCTGCCGTCCCATTTGATAAGATCATGGCTGATCTGTGATCTAACTCCATATACCTGCCTTTGGCCCATATCCCTTAATACCTTTGGATGCCAAAAAGCTATCTATCTCAGATTTAAATTTAGCACTGAAGGCACTGTCTAAATGCAAGCTGTTGTTGTTATAATTGGGTGATCAGGACTGCACATAGCGTACCAAAATCAAGCAATTTGATGTAAACACAAAGGAGGCTTGAGTACTTTGTCTCATGTAACCGAGGGAGTGCTGCACTGTCAGAGGTGCCATCCTGCAGATGGGACATTAAAGTGTCGCTCGTGTGAAAGGAAAAAATTTGCAGGGCTACGGGGAAAGGGCGGGGGAGTGGGACTAGCTGGATTGCTCTTGCATAGACCCGGCACGGACTCGATGGGCCAAATGGCCTCCTTCTGTGCTGTAACCTTTCTATGATTCTACCTGTTCAGATCCCATGACACTATTCAAAGAAGAGCAGAGGGTTCTCCCAAGTGTCCTTATCAACATTCTTTCCTCAACTAACATCATCACAAATTAGTCATTCATTGTATCGCTGTTTCTGGGATCTTGCTCTGCACAAAATGGCTGCCATATTTACCTATGTGATAGTCAGTACACTTCCATGTAATTAATTGTATGCAAGATACTTCTAAAAGAGGTTCTCAGACACTTCTGAGAGGTTGTACATGAATCTCAAAAAGTTAGTACGCAAGTACAGCAAAGGAAGGCAAATGGAATGTTGCCATTTATTGCAAGGGGAATGGAACATAAAAGTAGAGATGTTTTGCTACAGTTGTGCAGGGCATTGGTGAGACCACATCTAGAATACTGTGTGCAGTTTTGGTCTCCTTATTTAAGAAAGGACATAATTGCTTTGGAGGCGGTTCAGAGAAGGTTCACTCAACTGATTCCTGGGATGAGGGGGTGATCTTATGAGGAAAGGTTGAACAAGTTGAGCCTGTATACACTGGAGTTTAGAAGAATGAGAGGTGATCTTATTGAAACATATAAGATCCTGAGGGAACTAGAAGGGGTAGATGCTGAGAGGATGTTTCCCCTTGTGGGAGAGACTAGAACTCGGGGCCACAGTTTAAAAATAAGGGGTCTCCCATTTAAGACAGAGATGAGGAGAATTTTTTTCTCTCAGAGGGCCGTGAGTCTGTGGAACTCCCTTCCCCAGAGAGCGGTGGAGGCAGGGTCATTGAATATTTTTAAGGCTGAGTTAGATAGATTCTTGATTAACAAGGGAGTCAAAGGTTATAGTAGGTAGATGGGAAAGTAGGGTTGAGGTTGAAATCAGAGCAGCCATGATCTTATCAAATGGCAGAGCAGGCTCGAGGGGCCGAATGGCCTACTCCTGCTCTTAATTCGTATGTTCGTATGTGTGATAAAACGTTTTAATATTGCAAGTCTTTCCTTGGTGTGTAATTGCTTTGTATTTTCTTTTTTTATTCATTCTCGTGATGTGGGCGTCGCTGGCGAGGACGTCTTTTATTGCCCATCCCTAGATGCCCCTTGAGAAGGTGGTGGTGGGCCTTCTTTTTGAACCGCTGCAGTCCGTGTGGTGAAGGTTCTCCCACAGTGCTGTTAGGTCAGGAGTTCCAGGATTTTGACCCAGCGACGATGAAGGAACGGGCGATATATTTCCAAGTCGGGATGGTGTGTGACTTGGAGGGGAACGTGCAGGTGGTGTTGTTCTCATGCACCTGTTGCCCTTGTCCATCTAGGTGATGGAGGTCGCGGGTTTGGGAGGTGCTGTCAAAGAAGCCTTAGCGAGTTGCTGCAGTGCATCCTGTAGATAGTACACACTGCAGGCACGGTGTGCCAGCGGGAGAGGGAATGGATGTTTAAGCTATTGGATGAAGTATATGTTATCCTCGATTTAGTGTTGCACAAAAATGTTATAAGAAGCAAGCAAGCATTTCAAAACAATATCTGAGCTGTGATGGTTAGTGAATGATGAGGGATTAAACAAACCAGTTGAGATAAATGGTTAGTTTACGGATTAACATTTCTAAATGCAAAAATGGAATTCATTAAACATGCATTGTTTGCAGACTGGAAAATGTTACAATTAAAAGGAGATTAACCTTATTATTGCAAACATTCAGGAATATCATTATTCCATCAGATCCATTGTGAAAGGATAACTGTCACACCAACTGTTAAGCACTTCATTCACCCTGTGAATTACAAAAACAACATCCGACTCATGTGAATTAGAATTCCATTTAGAAATTATATCACTGAGGAGGTAAATTGGACTGTTTGTATTGGAGCAGACAACTAACTGGCCTTGGTGTTCCACTCCGAGAGAGGGAAAGGACAGGACGACTCATGGGGGTAGATTTTCCACTTGTTGCACTGGTGTAAAACTGGCTCAGCCACCCGATATAAAACACTGGTTAGACCCCAGCTGGAGAATTGTGACCAATTCTGGGCATCACACTTTGGGAAGGATGCAGAGGAGATTTACTAGAACGGTACCAGGGATGAGGGACTTCAATTACATGGAGAGACTGGAGAAGCTGGGGTTGTTCTCCTTAGAATGGAGAAGGTTGAGGAGAGATTTAATAGAGGTGTTCAAAATCATGAGGGGTTTTGATACAGTAGATAGGGAGAAACTGTTTCCGGCTAAAATCAGTGTGATCAATCAATCACATCTAAGCTAATTTAAAACTGAATAAAATTAGTGTGATTAGCCAATCACAGTTACAGCGATTTGTATTGGACTAACCAGAGTGGCCATTTACCATAAACTGAACCCCCAAAGCTACAAGCTCTGGCTGGTCTCTTGTATAATAAGGACATTCTTTCAGTGCTAGGGGCTGTTAATAAGGACCTTCTTTCAGTGCTAGGGGCTGTTAATAAGGACATTCTTTCAGTGCTAGGGGCTGTTAATAAGGACATTCTTTCAGTGCTAGGGGCTGCGTACGTCCATCACTTCATGAACATTTACTGCCCTGTGCACCCGACAGCTCCGCTCTAAACGAATGAGCAGTCTCATTTCTCTCCAGTCCATATGTTTTCCTGCGACTCATAAATTATTCTGTTTCTCCGACTCGTCTCTTTCCCACAATGCTGGCACAAGCTATTGGAGCCGATTCATCGCAGCCTGTGAGTCTCTCCACTCACATTCTGCCTTCAATCCATCAGGTAAATGGTCTCCTGCCTAAACACAGGATGAATTATTCACAAACCTCTTTTATTCCTCATACCAGCAAAACGTAATAAGCAACACGAAGAGATATCCCTGAGGCTTTCAAACCTAATTAAATTGATCAAAATTGAATTAATCTATTGTGACTGTTTGACGGGGCAACAGGCTTGGAAATCATAATCATCTACAATGGGTTCTTTCCCTCAGCCTGAGCTCATTGACTGTTGTGTATGATTTAGAATTGGACAGGCTGATTCCTTTGTAAATCCCAGAGCTCGCACATTTTTTGGTAGGACCCTTGTTGCCAATTTTTCAATTTGCTATTGGCTTCTATCTTGAAAGATCAACTGTAGTGTGTCTGTGTGTGTGTTTGTGTGTGTGTGTGTAGGAGAGCAGGGAGGAGGGGGTTGTGTATTAAACAACATAATGACAGGATAGAGCAAGAGTAGGAACATGCAGATGGAGGGAAGAGTCAGAGAGAGGGTAAAGTCAGAGAGAGGGGAAAGTCAGAGAGAGGGTACAGTGAGAGAGAGGGTACATTCAGAGAGAGAGTAGAAACAGACAGAGGGACCGTATTTGCACAGGTTGATGGGAGTGTGTCAGTCTTTGCACAGATTGTTGGGAGTGTGTCAGTATTTGCACAGGTTGTTGGGAGTGTGTCAGTATTTGCACAGGTTGTTGGGAGTTAGTCAGTATTTGTTCAGGTTGTTGGGAGTGTGTCAGTATTTGCACAGGTTGTTGGGAGTGTGTCAGTATTTGCACAGGTTGTTGGGAGTGTGTCAGTATTTGTTCAGGTTGTTGGGAGTGTGTCAGTATTTGCACAGGTTGTTGGGAGTGTGTCAGTATTTGCACAGGTTGTTGGGAGTGTATCAGTATTTGTTCAGGTTGTTGGGAGTGTGTCAGTATTTGCACAGGTTGTTGGGAGTGTGTCAGTATTTGCACAGGTTGTTGGGAGTGTGTCAGTATTTGTTCAGGTTGTTGGGAGTGTGTCAGTATTTGCACAGGTTGTTGGGAGTGTGTCAGTCTTTGCAGAGTTCCCAGAGAGAAAGATTTGAAAACCATTGATGAACATTTATCAATAAAACCACGTGCAAACTGGTTCCGATCTATTTCTGGTGGTTTTGCTTGAGGGGCAAATGTTTCCCAGGACACCAAGAGAACTCCCTGCTCTTCTTCAACTAGTTTCATGGGGATCTACATATTCCAACAGAACAGGCAAACGAGGCCTCGGTATAACACCTTGTCTGGAGAATGGCGCTCACAACAGTCCAGCGCTCCCTCAGTACGGCGCTGGTGCGTTAACCTAGATTATGGGATCAGAATGTAGAGTGGGCCTTGAATCCTTCATGGGGCCACAGTTCACAAATGCCGCCCACATCCAGAGACTGAAAGAACAGCTGCCAAAAGCCTTTCAAATTGACCTTATCTTCATCCGAGACAGTCCAAGGAACAGTGTTTGACGGCACCATAAAGTTCAACATCACAGGAGGGAACAAGTTGAGTCACGGAAATGAGTCATTGAGAACATTATGGAATTGATGTATAATTTAAATGTTAATGCTTTCTGGATGGCGAACATTTTAATCTGATTTGGATGATGCATTTAAAAATATTAGAATTGATAATTGGCTGACAGATTTCTCAATGTTCTTATCTCACTTGGAAGGACAGAGGAATGTACAGGAGTTTGAAAAATGCAACACTCTCCTCCATCAATCTCCTCATTCCCTCCCCGTGTTTCGGTGGGTAGTGCTCTTGCCTTTGGGTCAAACGGTCGTGGGTTCGAGCCTGATTCCAAAGACTTGAGCCCTTAATCCAGGCTGACACTCCCAATGCAGTACTGAGGGAACACTGCACTGTCAGAGGGTCAGTACTGAGGGAGAGCTGCACTGTCAGAGGGTCAGTACTGAGGGAGCACTGCACTGTCAGAGGGTCAGTACTGAGGGAGAGCTGCACTGTCAGAGGGTCAGTACTGAGGGAGAGCTGCACTGTCAGAGGGTCAGTACTGAGGGAGATCTGCACTGTCGGAGGGTCAGTACTGAGGGAACGCTGCACTGTCAGAGGGTCAGTACTGAGGGAGTGCTGCAGTGTCGGAGGGGCAGTACTGAGGGAGTGCTGCACTGTCGGAGGGTCAGTACTGAGGGAGAGCTGCACTGTCGGAGGGTCAGTACTGAGGGAGCGCTGCACTGTCGGAGGGTCAATACTGAGGGAGTGTTGTACTGTCAGAGGGTCAGTACAGAGGGAGTGCTGCAGTGTCGGAGGGTTAGTACTGAGGGAGCGCTGCACTGTCAGAGGGTCAGTACTGAGGGAGTGCTGCACTGTCGGAGGGTTAGTACTGAGGGAGCGCTGCACTGTCAGAGGGTCAGTACTGAGGGAGTGTTGCACTGTCAGAGGGTCAGTACTGAGGGAGTGTTGTACTGTCAGAGGGTCAGTACTGAGGGAGTGCTGCACTGTCGGAGGGTCAGTACTGAGAGAGAGCTGCACTGTCGGAGGGTCAGTACTGAGAGAGGGCTGCACTGTCGGAGGGTCAGTACTGAGAGAGGGCTGCACTGTCAGAGGGTCAGTACTGAGGGAGTGCTGCACTGTCAGAGGGTCAGTACTGAGGGAGCGCTGCACTGTCAGAAGGTCAGTACTGAGAGAGAGCTGCACTGTCGGAGGGTCAGTACTGAGGGAGCGCTGCACTGTCGGAGGGTCAGTACTGAGGGAGCGCTGCACTGTCAGAGGGGCAGTACTGAGGGAGTGTTGTACTGTCAGAGGGTCAGTACTGAGGGAGTGTTGTACTGTCAGAGGGTCAGTACTGAGGGAGTGCTGCACTGTCGGAGGGTCAGTACTGAGAGAGAGCTGCACTGTCGGAGGGTCAGTACTGAGGGAGTGCTGCACTGTCGGAGGGTCAGTACTGAGAGAGAGCTGCACTGTCGGAGGGTCAGTACTGAGGGAGTGCTGCACTGTCGGAGGGTCAGTACTGAGAGAGGGCTGCACTGTTGGAGGGCTGCATTTCCTACATTACAACAGTGCCTACACTTCAAAAGTATTTAATTGGCTGTAAAGCGCTTTGGGAGATCCTGAGGTCGTGAAAGGCGCTATATAAATGCAAGTCTTTCTTTCTCCCTATGGATCCAATAGTTTAAGCACAGTAAGAAGAGAATCTGCCCTTTTATAATCACTGTCCCCAGAGCTCAAGCGAGGGATGAGCTTCCCCACTCTGAATTAAATTTGTGTTCTCAGCAAGGCCTCAGGCTCCTCACTGACAATCTCACACCTCGGGTTTTATCAGCGCATCGAGCTTTCCGCCTCTGTGTGAAAAAACACTTCTGTGCGCCTTCCCTTCTCACTCCCAACGTTTGTAATTCACACTACCTAATATTTAAACCTTGAGCTGCAGCAGTAGCTGAATGTTAGATTTTTTTTAAATTCATTCTCGGGCTGTTGGCGTCACTGGCAAGGCCGGCATTTATTGCCCATCCTCTAGTTGCCCCTTGAGAAGGTGTTGGTGGGCCGCCTTCCACTGCAGTCCATGTGGTGAAGGTGCTCCCACAGAGCTGTCCTGGTTTGATACAACTGAGCAGCTTTCTGGGCCAATGCAGAGTCAACTATTTTAGCGCATGATAATTGCAGTTGATTGAGACACAGTAAAGAAAGACTTGAGTTTATAAAGTGACTTTCATCACCTCAGGATGTCCCAAAGCACTCCGCAGCCAATGAAGTACTTTTCAAAGTGTGGTCACTGTTGTAATGTAGGAAAGACAGCAGCCAATTTGCGCACAGCAAGATCCCACAAACAGCAATGAAATAAACAACCAGATAATCTGTTTTAGTGATGTTGGTTGAGGGACACCAGCGAAAACTCTCCTGCTCTTCTTCAAAATAGTGGCCGTATGATCTTTTACATCCACCTGAGAGGGCAGACACAGCCTGGGCTCAATATCTCATCCTATTCACAGCATCCTCTGACAGTGCAGCACACCCTCAGTACTGGCACTGGAAGTGTCAGCCTAGATTATGGGCTCAAAGTCTCTGGAGTGGGGCTTGAACCCATGACTCAGAGACAAGAGTGCTACCCACTGAGCCACAGTACAACAAGGGGAAACAGGTTCTAACTAGTACAAGATAAGGTTAGGACTGCTATCAGGAGGTTTCCCTTCACACAGCGAGCGAGCAACACTTGGAATGGACTCCGGCCAGAATGGGGGAGGTGAAAATCCAGCAATGAGGGGAGTATTGAGATGTTCTGGATGGGTGAATTGAGATGGACCAAATGGCCTTCCTCATTTGTAAGTATCATGTGATCTTATGGTCTAGCTTTTCCGTGTCACCTCACCCCCATGACTAACCTGTTAGGGCTTTTTCACCGAGAGGGCAAGCTGCGTACGGCAGGTACAACCTGCTCTCTCACTGCCAGCGGCATTTAAAATATAAAAAAGACCCTCCCTCCCCCACAGAACCAGGTTCCCTGTAAATGTACACGTGCACCAGGAAGTGAAACAGCTTCATGACGCACGCAGGCCGATTCTCAGATCCGTCACTGCATCAATTCTCAGGCCCCGATCTGTCAGTCGCATGTATCTGTCTGTATTTATTTACGTACTTTTGAACTAATCACTGCATAATGAAATCAACCGTTAAAATCTGCGGAAGAAATAAAGCACAAAGGCATGTTTTGTGTAATATGAGAACATACAATGCAGCCATTTTTCACCAGACACTCAGCATTTCAACCCCTCCGTTAACTAGTCAGCATTTTATAAGAAATTGAAGGTTTTTAGCAGCTAGCTTTTAGTGACTTGTGCACATGGACACCTGAAACTCTCTGCTCCTCTGCTGTTCCTAGTTTCTCACAGTTAAGAAAATAAGGAGTTTTCTTTACTACTGTTTTGATAGAGTAAATAAAGAGAAACTGTTCTCACTGGCAGGAGGGTCGGTAATGAGAGGACACAGATTTAAGATAATTGGCAAAAGAACCAGAGAGGAGACGAGGAGACATTTTTTACGCAGCAAGTTGTTACGATCTGGAATTCACTGCCTGAAAGGGCGGTGGAAGCAGATTCAATAATAACTTTCAAAAGAGAATTGGATAAATACTTGAAAAGGAAAAATTTGCAGGGCTGTGGGGAAAGAGCAGGGGGAGTGGGACTAATTGGATAGCTCTTTCAAAGAACACAAAGGGCCGAATGGCCTCATTCTGTGCTGTCATGATTCTATGATTCTATCTAATTTTATCACGTCTCCCTTTTGAGTTTAATTTTAATCCCTATTAATTCCCGGAACTTTAGATTTTGATGCACCTCCTTTTATCTTAAAATTACCTGAAATTTGTGTCCTCTGGTTATCAACCCACCTGCCAGTCGAAACATTTTCTTTTTATTTACTCTATCAAAACCCCTCATGATTTTGAACACCTCGATTAAATCTCCCCTTAACCTTCTCTGCTCTAAGATACTGTGCCATTGATGGGGACGCTGCAGCTATTCACCTGAGGGACCCAAGAGAAGGAGGAGGCACAGAATGGAGGAGCTGGAGGAGGCACAGGGTGGAGGAGCTGGAGGAGGCACAGGGTGGAGGAGGCACAGGGTGGAGGAGCTGGAGGAGGCACAGGGTGGAGGAGGCACAGGGTGGAGGAGCTGGAGGAGGCACAGGGTGGAGGAGGCACAGGGTGGAGGAGCTGGAGGAGGCACAGGGTGGAGGAGCTGGAGGAGGCACAGGGTGGAGGAGCTGGAGCAGGCACAGGGTGGAGGAGCTGGAGGAGGCACAGGGTGGAGGAGCTGGAGGAGGCACAGGGTGGAGGAGGCACAGGGTGGAGGAGCTGGAGGAGGCACAGGGTGGAGGAGCTGGAGGAGGCACAGGGTGGAGGAGCTGGAGGAGGCACAGGGTGGAGGAGCTGGAGGAGGCACAGGGTGGAGGAGCTGGAGGAGGCACAGGGTGGAGGAGCCGGAGGAGGCACAGGGTGGAGGAGCCGGAGGAGGCACAGGGTGGAGGAGGCACAGGGTGGAGGAGCCGGAGGAGGCACAGGGTGGAGGAGCCGGAGGAGGCACAGGATGGAGGAGCTGGAGGAGGCACAGGGTGGAGGAGCTGGAGGAGGCACAGGGTGGAGGAGCCGGAGGAGGCACAGGGTGGAGGAGCTGGAGGAGGCACAGGGTGGAGGAGCTGGAGGAGGCACAGGGTGGAGGAGCTGGAGGAGGCACAGGGTGGAGGAGCCGGAGGAGGCACAGGGTGGAGGAGCTGGAGGAGGCACAGGGTGGAGGAGTTGGAGGAGGCACAGGGTGGAGGAGCCGGAGGAGGCACAGGGTGGAGGAGCCGGAGGAGGCACAGGGTGGAGGAGCCGGAGGAGGCACAGGGTGGAGGAGCCGGAGGAGGCACAGGATGGAGGAGCTGGAGGAGGCACAGGGTGGAGGAGCTGGAGGAGGCACAGGGTGGAGGAGCTGGAGGAGGCACAGGGTGGAGGAGCTGGAGGAGGCACAGGGTGGAGGAGCTGGAGGAGGCACAGGGTGGAGGAGCCGGAGGAGGCACAGGGTGGAGGAGCTGGAGGAGGCACAGGGTGGAGGAGCTGGAGGAGGCACAGGGTGGAGGAGCTGGAGGAGGCACAGGGTGGAGGAGCTGGAGGAGGCACAGGGTGGAGGAGCTGGAGGAGGCACAGGGTGGAGGAGCTGGAGGAGGCACAGGGTGGAGGAGCTGGAGGAGGCACAGGGTGGAGGAGCTGGAGGAGGCACAGGGTGGAGGAGCTGGAGGAGGCACAGGGTGGAGGAGCTGGAGGAGGCACAGGGTGGAGGAGTTGGAGGAGGCACAGGGTGGAGGAGCTGGAGGAGGCACAGGGTGGAGGAGTTGGAGGAGGCACAGGGTGGAGGAGCCGGAGGAGGCACAGGGTGGAGGAGCTGGAGGAGGCACAGGGTGGAGGAGGCACAGGGTGGAGGAGCTGGAGGAGGCACAGGGTGGAGGAGTTGGAGGAGGCACAGGGTGGAGGAGCTGGAGGAGGCACAGGGTGGAGGAGTTGGAGGAGGCACAGGGTGGAGGAGTTGGAGGAGGCACAGGGTGGAGGAGCTGGAGGAGGCACAGGGTGGAGGAGCTGGAGGAGGCACAGGGTGGAGGAGTTGGAGGAGGCACAGGGTGGAGGAGCTGGAGGAGGCACAGGGTGGAGGAGCTGGAGGTGAAATGGTCGACAAACATGAGGGACCTGAAAGGAAAACAAAAAATCAATGTAAACAAACTGAGAAGTGAAAGGAAAATCCTGGAGAGAAAACCAGTGACAAAAAAATTGTGTGAGGAGTGGGGAAACCAAAAGGGAGGAGATCTGCTCTAAATAAACATGCGGGGTGTAAGTCAGGACAGAGCAGGTCTTTATACTCACTCCTATAATTTCAGGAACGATTTCCCCCATGAAGGCCTGTGCGAGAAGATAAGCTGCTTTATTACCGAACTTGTAAGGACAAAGTTCGTGGCCAAAGGAACCTCTTTCAGAGGCACTGAAAGGGGATCGAAGGAAACGGAAGAAATAATACATTCAATTCTAAAAATGGAAGGAGAAAGGCCAAGGGTAGTGAAGAGCCAGGAACAAGCAACGGAACTGAGTTTGGAGAGAAATATCCAGCGCCTGGCCTCAACAGAAACTATCAGCAATCACACTGCTTTATTTTTATTTATTTCTTCCAATTTTCTCTCCTTCTCTCCTGAAGCCATTGATTCCCGTGAAGAGAGCCCAGAACACGGGGGTCATAACCTTTAAATTAGAGCTAGACCGTTCAGGGGTGATGTCAGGAAGCACTTCTTCACACAAAGGGGAGTTCAAATCTGGAACTCTCTCCCCCCAAAAAGCTGTTGAGGCTGGGGGTCAATTGAAAATTTCAAGGCTGAGATTGATAGATTTTTGTTCGGTAAGGGTATCGAGCATATGGAACCAAGGCGGGTAAATGGAGTTAAGGTACAGATCACCAATGACCTAAGTGAATGGCAGGACAGGCTCGAGGGGCTGAATGGCCTCCTCCTGTTCCAATGTTCCTTCCTTTGTCTCCTTGGGAGTAATTTTCACTTTGGCCAACAGTGTATAGCAAGCGGCTAATCCAATATCACCTATGTTACACTAACGCCCAAAGTCTAAAGTATCCCCCTTTGTTTGGGAGCAATTCCACTGATTCCCATCCAGGACTTACCTCATCCAACCAGCCAATCTTCATATTGATCCAGACTTTGCGTGTCAATGGGATATTTGACTATGTGGGGCATCTCTCACAGCTGAGCCTGAACACCTTCCCCGCACAATTAGATCCTGGGCCTTATTAATAGAAGGAATCTTACAACACCAGGTTATAGTCCAACAAATTTATTTTTAAATCACAAGCTTTCGGAGATTATCTCCTTCGTCAGATGATTGAATGAAAAGGTTCTCAAATCGCATATCTTATACGATGTTGGGACAGCATCACACCAATCAAAAGGTGTCGTTGTTATTCAAACAGGTCAGTCACGGAGAACAGCACGTCCCAGTACACTTGATATACATTGTGTCTTTTACACAGGCAGGCAGAAAGAAACTCAAAATGGCAGAGAGAGAGAGAGAGAGAATTTTAAAAAACATATACATTTTTTCCCCCTTTTTGCTGGTGGGGTTACGTGTAGCGTGACATGAACCCAAGATCCCGGTTGAGGCCGTCCTCATGGGTGCGGAACTTGGCTATCAACTTCTGCTCGACGATTTTGCGTTGTCGTGTGTCTCGAAGGCCGCCTTGGAAGGCGGCCTTCGAGACACACGACAACGCAAAATCGTCGAGCAGAAGTTGATAGCCAAGTTCCGCACCCATGAGGACGGCCTCAACCGGGATCTTGGGTTCATGTCACGCTACACGTAACCCCACCAGCAAAAAGGGGGAAAAAATGTATATGTTTTTTAAAATTCTCTCTCTCTCTCTGCCATTTTGAGTTTCTTTCTGCCTGCCTGTGTAAAAGACACAATGTATATCGAGTGTACTGGGACGTGCTGTTCTCCGTGACTGACCTGTTTGAATAACAACGACACCTTTTGATTGGTGTGATGCTGTCCCAACATCGTATAAGATATGCGATTTGAGAACCTTTTCATTCAATCATCTGACGAAGGAGATAATCTCCGAAAGCTTGTGATTTAAAAATAAATTTGTTGGACTATAACCTGGTGTTGTAAGATTCCTTACATTTGTCCACCCCAGTCCATCACCGGCATCTCCACATCATGCTTATTAATAGAGGCATAGAGTACAAAAGCAAGGAAGTTATGCTAAACCTTTATAAAACACTGGTTAGGCCTCAGCTGGAGTATTGTGTCCAATTCTGGGCACCGCACTTTAGGAAGGATGTCAAGGCCTTGGAGAGGGGGCAGAGGAGATTTACCAGAATGGTACCAGGGATGAGGGACTTCAGTTATGTGGAGAGACTGGAGAAGCTGGGGTTGGTCTCCTTAGAGCAGAGAAGGTTGAGGGGAGATTTAATAGAGGTGTTCAAATCATGAAGGGTTTTGATAAGGTAAATAAGGAGAAACTGTTTCTAGTGGCAGAAGGGTCGGTAACCAGAGGACTCAGATTTAAGGTGATTGGTAAAAGAGCCAGACGTGAGATAAGGAGAATTTTCTTTTTACGCAGTGAGTTGTTCTGATCTGGAATGCGCTGCCTGAAAGGGCGGTGGAAGCAGATTCAATAATAACTTTCAAAAGGGAATTGGATAAATACTTGAAGGGGAAAAATTTGCAGGGTTATGGGGAAAGAGCAGGGGGAGTGGGACTAATTGGATAGCTCATTCAAAGAGCCGGCACAGGCACGATGGGTCGAATGGCCTCCTTCTGTTCTGTATCATTCTATGATTCAAAATCATGAAGGGTTTTGATAGAGTAAATAAGGAGAAATTATTTCCAGTGGCAGAAGGGTCGGTAACCAGAGGACACAGATTTAAGGTAATTGTTAAAACCTGTGGACACTGTCTATCACTCTAAATGAACGGTTGGCAATGGAGCCCCGAGTCTCTGATTGTCAGTGATGTAGAGCTGTCCGATGGTACTGCGATTGAATTGTATAGAATAAGGAACCCCTGGAATATTAAAGGCTATGGGGGGATTTGATTGAGGTTTTCAGGATTTTGAAAGGAATTGATAGGGTGGATAGAGAGAAACTATTTCTGCTGGTGGGAGAGTCCAGGATCAGGGGACATCACCTTAAAATCAGAGCCAGGCCATTCAGGAGAGAAGTTAGGAAACACTTCTTTACGCAAAGGTTAGTAGAAGTGTGGAACTCTCTCCCACAGAAAGCAGTAGATGCTCAATTAATAATTTTAAATCTGAGATCGATAGATTGTTACTGGCCAAGGGTATTAAGGGATATGGAGCCAAGGCGGGTGGATAGAGTTAGGATACAGATCGGCCATGATATAACTGAAGGGCCGAATGGCCTTATCCTGTTCCAATGTTCCCCTGTTTACTGAGAGCTCTGACTGCACTGCAGTTAACCCACTTGGCCACTGGGGTAGTTTTCACCTTGGACACACACTCTGCATCCCCCGCAGAGTGGACGCCCATATCATGGCGTATTGACCACCTGTGCCATTTATTAGACCTGCTGCTCATAACACAACCGTCCTCATTATTGTGCTCCGAGCTCACACACGTTCTCAGCCTGTACTCCTGCCTAAATCCCCAGCTAACTGCACCTGCGACATGGAGTTTATTTTTATTGATTCTCAGGGTGTGGGCGTTGCTGGCAAGCTGGCACTTATTGCCCTGGATACAACTGAGTATCCTGCCAGGCCACTTCAGAGGGCAGTTAAGAGTCAACCACGTTGGTGTGGGACTGGAGTCACATATAGGCCCAGACCGGGTAAGGACGGCAGGTTTCCTTCCCTAAAGGGCATTAGTGAACCAGTTGGGTTTTTAACGACAATCTGACAGCCTCATGGTCACTTTTAGTGATTTTTTTAAACTGAGTTCAAATTCTCAAACTGCCATGGTGGGATTTGAACTCACGTTCTCTGGATTGTTTGTCCAGTAACTTAACCTCTACTGTACTGCATGAGCTGGAATGTATTTATCTATCACAAAACATGGATTGGATTGATGATAAACACGGGGCGGGTAACATTTAACTTTGGAGCAGGTGTTTAATTGGTGGTATCGAGTCAGCCGGCCGTTATCCACCCCGTCCAATTTACCCCATAGCATGGATCTAACATCAGTGTAGACTCCCCATCTCTGTAACCTCCTGCAGCCCTACAACCCTCCGAGATCTCTGCGCTCCTCAAATACTGGCCACTTGCGCATCCCCGATTTTAATCGCTCCACCATTGGCGGCCGTGCCTTCAGCTGCCTAGGCCCAAAGCTTTGGAATTCCCTCCCTAAACCTCTCCACCTCTCTCTCTCCTCCTTTAAGATGCTCCTTAAAACCTACCTCTTTAACTAAGCATTTGGTCACCTGTCCTAATAGTTCCTTCAGTACCTCGGTGTCAAATTTTGTTTGATAATCACTCCTATGAAATGCCTTGGAACATTTTGCATTGTTAAAGGCGCTATATAAATGCAAGTTGTTGTTGTTGAGTGAATCTGTCGGAATACATGGAGTGGGTTTATCACACAACATGGAACGGATTCACAAACATTTGCCCAGCAGTTCATAGTATCATAGTATGGTACAATACAGAAGGAGGCCATTCAGCCCATTGTGCCTGTGCCGGCTCCTTGAAAGAGCTATCCAATTTATCCCGCTCCCCTGTTCTTTCCCCACAGCCCTGTAATTCTTTTCCCTTCAAGTATTTATCCAATTCCCTTTTGAAAGTTACTATTGAATCTGCTTCCACCGCCCTTTCAGGCAGCGCATTCCAGATCATAACTCGCTGAGTAAAATAATGTTTCCTCATGTCGCCTCTGGTTCTTTTGCCAATCACCTTCAATCTGTGTCCTCTGGTTACCGACCCTTCTGCCACAGGAAACAGTTTTTCCTTAATTACTCTATCAAAATCCTTCATAATTTTGAACAGCTCCACTAATCTCCTCTTAACCTTCTCTGTTCTAAGGAGAACAATCCCAGCTTCTCCAGTCTCCCCATATAACTGAAGTCCCTCATCCCTGGTACCATTCTAGTAAATCTCCTCTGCACCTTCTCCAAGGCCTTGACATCCTTCCTAAAGTTTGGTGCCCAGAATTGAACACAATTCTCCAGCTGAGGCCTAACCATTGTTTTATAAAGGTTTAGCATAACTTCCTTGCTTTTGTACTCTATGTCTCTATTAATAAAGCCAAGGATTCCATTTGCTTTTTTAACACCTTCTCAACTTGTCCTGCCACCTTCAAAGATTTATGTACATACACCCCCAGGTCTCTCTGTTCCTGCACTCCCTTTAAAATTGTACCATTTAGTTTATATTGCCTCTCCTCATTTTTCCCACCAAAATGAATCACTTCACACTTCTCTGTATTAAATTTCATCTGCCATGTGTCTGCCCATTTCACCAGTCTGTCTCTGTCCTCCTGAAATCTGTTACCATCCTCCACATTGTTTACTACATTTCCGAATTTTGTGTCATCTGCAAACTTTGAAATTATACCCTCTATACACCACCTTCTCAAGTGCAATTAGGGATGGGCAATAAATGCTGGCCTTGCCAGCGACGCCCACATCCCATGAACGAAAAAAAAACAAGTCCAGGTCATTAATATATATCAAAAATACTGACCCCTGGGGAACACCACTGTCCCTCCA
The DNA here is from genome assembly GCF_035084215.1 of Heptranchias perlo. Lineage (NCBI taxonomy): Eukaryota > Metazoa > Chordata > Chondrichthyes > Hexanchiformes > Hexanchidae > Heptranchias > Heptranchias perlo. Next base: position 4,437,308 of record NC_090337.1, read on the forward strand.
GTCTGTAAAACAACCGTTCACCACTACTCTCTGCTTTCTGTCCCTTAGCCAATTTTGTATCCACGCTGCCCCTGTCCCTTTAACCTCATGGGCTTTAATTTTGCTAACAAATCTGTTATGTGGCACTTCATCATTTGCATTTTCTTATTTGACAAAACTCGCTGCCACTTTAAATGAACGACTTTTGATAGGGCTGTTGGTAGAGCCACAATACCCCGGTCTGAGGCTGTCTCCTTACACTGTGATGGCATCTCACTGAATAATGAGCCCGTGTTCACTGGGAGTCATTGCTGTGATGTCATAATTAATTAGCAACAGTTCAGTAAATCTGTCAACACAGAATGAGGAGCAATTTTAAATGTTTGAAAACCTTATGAAACATGTATCATTGGCTCATTTGCAGTGGAAAAGTCCTGAAGCAACTGTCTTGATCCGTGTGTCATGGATTAATTGTCACTTTTTGATTACTCTAGAATTCCACCCCTCTCCTGAAGACATTGACTCATTACAGGGGCATGGTTCTACAGAGACATCACCGAGGCACCCATTATTTATGTGCAGACCAAAGGTGATGAGCATTGTTGGGCTATTCAATCACATGAGGCATCGCATCGTAGGCAAATATTGCCCTGAACCCGTGTGCGTGCACATGCAGTTCCAGCGCTGGTCACTGGCGGCCAATCAGCAGGAACCATGGCTCAATTTCCCCTCGTCACCCAGGCACGCTGAGTGCCAATTGTAGCCAGTACCACCACCCCCAGGGGAAATTGGCCAACTCAGAACAGAGCAGAAATCCAAGGTGGCGGCTTGCTGGTCCGTACAGTTCAACTGCTCGTTGAATAAACCCACTGAGCCATTGAGGGAGCTGCCATCGGAAGCCTGTTAACTCTCCTCATTGATGACTCCAGGAGATCATTGCACAACCTGAAGTAGTACTGAGCCATATATTAGTGTAGCAGCAGACACCAGTAATAGAACTTAGGAACCAATATCTACATATCTATTTGTTTATCTATCTATGTACATAGGATTGTGTAGAAGTTACAACACAGAAACAGGCCATTCAGCCCAACCAGTCCATGTTGGTGTCCACACGAGCAGTATCCTAATCCCATGTACCTGCCCTGTTACCATAATCCCTTTATCTCCCTTTCCAACAACCACTTATCTGACCTATTCTTAAATGTTGAAATGGTCTCTGCTTCAACCATTAACTCCGGGAGCTCATTCCACAGCTTCACCATCCTCCGTGTAAAAGGGCTTCTCCTGCTCTCTGTCTTAAATCTCTTACATTTAATCCTATATCGATGTCCTCTCATTCTATGCCCTCAATCACTGGAAATAATCTGTTTCTATCTATTCTGTCCCATCCTTTCAGAATTTCGAGCAACTCTAATCAACTCACTCCTTAATCTCTATTTTAATAAAAGCAGCTCCAATTTTTCATGTCTTTGTATGTGTACTTCCTCAATACCGGGCAGCATCCTCGTGAATCGACACTGCACCCTCTGTATTGCCTCAACATCCTCCCTCTAGTGTGGAGCCCGAAACTGCACACAGTCCTCTAACTGTGATCTTATTAAGGTTTCATACAGATTCACCATTACATCTCGACTTTTATATTCTGTACTTACCATAAAACCCAGGATTCCATTAACTTTTTTTATGACCTTATCCACTTGAGATGCTGCTTTTAATGTCCTATGAACCTGAACGCCCAAACCTCACTGCTCTTCCGCACCATCCACCCGTCGCCATCCAAACTATAATTATTACTTTTATTTCATCAAAATGTACCACCTCACATTTACTGACATTGAATTCCATTTGCTATTTTTTTGACCATTCCACCATCTTATCGATAACTCCTTGTAGCTCCCTTTGGCCCTCAGAATTATTTACCATGCCTCCTATTTTAGAATTGTCTGCAAAATTGGACACTGATCCCTCTGGCCCGATATCCAAATCATTGATGTACACAGTGAACAGAAGTGGCCCCAGAACTGAGCCCTGTGGGACACCACTACCTGCTTCCAACCACTCTGGGAAGCTGCCCTTCACTCTGATTCCCTGTTTCTTCCCTTCTGAACAATTCTTAATCCAATTTGTTACCCTCCCCCTAATCCCACACTCCTTAATCTTCTCCGATACGGTCCTGTGTGGCACCTTGTCAAAAACTTTCTGAAAGTCCCTGTACACCACATCCACCACAGATCCCCCATCCACCATAATTTTCACCATCTCAAAGAACTCGAGCAGGTTTGTCCAGCACGATCTTCCTTTCTGAAATCCATGTTGGCCGTCTCTAATTATCTTCTCCTCGTCTAGATATTCACTCATTTCTGAACTGAAATACTTGTTAATTATCCCCACCAATTAACGCTTATCTCTACTAAGAAAGAAACTCTTGCATTTATATGGCACCTTTCACGTGTTTATATGGCACCTTTGGACGTCCCAAAGCACTTTACAACCAATGAAATACTTTTGAAGTGTAGTCACATTCGTAATGTAGGGAAACGGACCAACTCACGATCCTATCCTCCCCATTATCATCGTATCAAGCGACTACCAGGATGGTAGAAGGTGAACTGGATGGACTTTGGTCTTTTATCGTCCAGCAATTCCTGTGTTCCTATTTCCCTCCCACAGTTAGACGGTCTGCGCTAAAGTAATAATAATCCCTTTTTTTTTTATCTTTGCTCTCTAACCATCTGAACCTCTTTTGTGGGCCTGAGTCCTCTCTTCAGCAATGTATTCCCTCCTTCACCGATACCGACCCTCCTCCTCTTTTCTAACCTATTCTGTCCCTCCTAAACATGACAGCCCGATATATTTATTTTCCACTCCTGCCCAGTTTGCAGCCAAGTTTCTGCTCGTGTTATTAAACCCGAACCCTTCCTGTGACACTAATTCTTCTAATTCCCCCAGATTATTTCTCACACTCTGAGCATTGCAATAAAGGCACTTTGTCCTTTTCTCCTTCATATTTAAAGCTGCTCCTTTTCCCTTCTCGTTTTGTCCAAGCTAATTCTCCCTTCCTTTATCTCGGTCTTTCCCTTGCTTATAACTGGTTGGTTGAATTTTCCTCCTCCACTCTCTCCATCCTTAAATCCTTTGTTCATTTGTATAATAACCTCATCTAGTTCCACCTCCTCTAATCCTACAGTCCCAGAACCACCCTTCCCCACTCGCTCCCCTTCATAGCAGTCCCAAGTTCGACACTTTTCTGTTCATTCCAGGCCTCAATCCTAACTTTACTGCCTCCCATTCCCAATGCCAATCCCAGTCTCTGGACCTCCAAGTCCCAGTCATTCTGTGCTTCCATCCATATGTTTTTTAAATTCATTCTCGGGATATGGATGTCTCTGGCAGGACCTCCCTGGTTGCACCTTGAGAAGGTGACGGTGGGGCTTCTTCTTGAACCGCTGCAGTCCGTGTGGTGAAGGAGCTCCCACAGTGCTGTTAGGGAGGGAGCTCCACTCCCAGTGCTCTCCTTCCTGACGTTCTTCAAGCCACAACTCTGAGCTTTTCATTATTCCTCCGCCTCCCAAGTCCGCTCTAGCCTTGGGCCTCGGGCTCAACTCCTGCCTCAAGCTTCCAGCCCTGGTTCAACCATGACTCTTAGGTCCTAGGAACATAGGAACATAGGAACAGGAGGAGGCCATTCAGCCCCTCGTGCCTGCTCTGCCATTTGATAGGATGATGGCTGATCTGTGACCTAACTCCATATACCTGCCTTTGGCCCATATCCCTTAATACCTTTGATTGCCAAAAAGCTATCTATCTCAGATTTAAATTTAGCAATTGAGCTAGTATCAATTGCCATTTGCGGAAGAGAGTTCCAAACTTCTACCATCCTTTGTGTGTAGAAATGTTTTCTAATCTCGCTCCTGAAAGGTCTGGCTCTAATTTTTAGACTGTGCCCCCTTACTCCTAGAATCCCCAACCAGCGGAAATAGTTTCTCTCTATCCACCCTATCCGTTCCCCTTAATATCTTATAAACTTCGATCAGATCACCCCTTAACCTTCGAAACTCCAGAGAATACAACCCCAATTTGTGTAATATTCTGGTCCTGCTCCAACCTTGGCTCTTACTACTTCAGCCTTGAACCTAGTGTAACCAACTCTGGTTGGACATATTCCTGGTGGCCTCATCACATGACCTGCTGCCTCCAACCGCCCCGCCTCCACACTGCCACCATTGGTCGCCCAACACGCCCATCTTCGCGTTGCTCCACCTGCCCCACAGCCAATCAGAAACCGAACAGACTCTTCGTTACCCCAATGGACAATTCTTGACTATCCATCAAACAACTTTTTATCCCCCATCTCCAATATTTTTAAAGCTAGTAAACAAAAGAAAAAAATTTTCAAACACAATTTTTTTAACACCCCTATGATTTTTCTCCCCAGGGTTTTTGCTTGTAGCAGTTTTCTGGGGATTAGTCTTTAATTCCTGGAGACTCCAGGGCAATCCTGGAGGGTTGGCAACCCCGACATGAGCCTTGGGTCTTGGACCACACTCCAGCCTCAGGCCTCAGATCTTAGAACCCCCACCCCCCCGCTCCAGCTTCCTGCCCCAGGCCTCAGGCCAGTTCCAGTCCCAGGACCCAGGCCTCACTCTAGACCCAGGACCCAGGCCTCACTCTAGCCCCAGGACCCAGGCCTCACTCTAGCCCCAGGACCCAGGCCTCACTCTAGCCCCAGGACCCAGGCCTCACTCTAGCCCCAGGACCCAGGCCTCACTCTCGCCCCAGGACCCAGGCCTCACTCTCGGCCCAGGACCCAGGCCTCACTCTCGCCCCAGGACCCAGGCCTCACTCTCGCCCCAGGACCCAGGCCTCACTCTCGCCCCAGGACCCAGGCCTCACTCTAGTCCCAGGACCCAGGCCTCACTCTCGCCCCAGGACCCAGGCCTCACTCTCGCCCCAGGACCCAGGCCTCACTCTAGTCCCAGGACCCAGGCCTCTCTCTCACCCCAGGACCCAGGCCTCACTCTCGCCCCAGGACCCAGGCCTCACTCTCGCCCCAGGACCCAGGCCTCACTCTCGCCCCAGGACCCAGGCCTCACTCTCGCCCCAGGACCCAGGCCTCACTCTAGCCCCAGGACCCAGGCCTCACTCTAGCCCCAGGACCCAGGCCTCACTCTAGCCCCAGGACCCAGGCCTCACTCTCGCCCCAGGACCCAGGCCTCACTCTCGCCCCAGGACCCAGGCCTCACTCTCGCCCCAGGACCCAGGCCTCACTCTAGCCCCAGGACCCAGGCCTCACTCTCGCCCCAGGACCCAGGCCACACTCTCGCCCCAGGACCCAGGCCTCACTCTCGCCCCAGGACCCAGGCCTCACTCTCGCCCCAGGACCCAGGCCTCACTCTCGCCCCAGGACCCAGGCCTCACTCTCGCCCCAGGACCCAGGCCTCACTCTCGCCCCAGGACCCAGGCCTCTCTCTAGCCCCAGGACCCAGGCCTCACTCTCGGCCCAGGACCCAGGCCTCACTCTCGCCCCAGGACCCAGGGCTCACTCTCGCCCCAGGACCCAGGCCTCACTCTCGCCCCAGGACCCAGGCCTCACTCTAGCCCCAGGACCCAGGCCTCACTCTCGCCCCAGGACCCAGGCCTCACTCTAGCCCCAGGACCCAGGCCTCACTCTCGCCCCAGGACCCAGGCCTCACTCTCGCCCCAGGACCCAGGCCTCACTCTCGCCCCAGGACCCAGGCCTCACTCTAGCCCCAGGACCCAAACCTCACTCTAGCCCCAGGACCCAGGCCTCACTCTCGGCCCATATTTCATTACTTTCTGGCCTTTTTGAGAAAACAAGACACAAAGTAATCACGTGGATGGTTCGATTTAAAAAAAACTCCAAAATTTAATGGCAATTTTATGTTGTTTATGGGGTCAGCACATCATTTAAAAACATGAGCACAGACGGTAAAATATAATTCTAAAATGTAATGTTGCAGGGAAGCAAATCTAAAAATAATAGAAGGACTCAACGGAAAAAGAATTACATTGAGCATAAAAGGAAAATGTAATTGCAAATCAAGAAAAGAGAAATTTTTAAAAAATACAACATATGAAAATATAAACCAATTGTGCAAAAAAATGCAAATAATCCGGGATTATTGTGAATATTTCACTCCTGCCCTCCATCCTATCACAGACTTCCCCTTTTGTTCTTTCCGCTCCCAACTCCCTTTTCCTGACTCTGTACTCGCTTAACAATTGTTAAATCTCTAACATCTTCCAGTTCTGAAGAAAGGTCATCGACCTGAAACGCTAACTCTGTCTCTCTCTCCGCAGATGCTGCCTGACCTGCTGAGTGTTTCCAGCATTGTCTGTCTTTATTTCCGATTTCCAGTATGTTGGCTGTTGTTGATATTTCATTTAATATTTTTTAATGTACGTGCAATATTTGTCTCAAATCAGCATCGCATGTGATCGCCTCATTTCACACAGAAAATAACACGCTGAGAGGAGCAGCACCTCAATTATCAGCTGTGTTGGCCTCACAACACCAGAGCCATTCATTTAACAACCTCCCCTGTGGTAAACTCTGAGCCGGGACCTGCTGACTCGGAGCCGAGAGCACGAATCCAAAGCTGATCCTGGATGCGAATAAAAAAAAAAGCGAAAACGAAAAAACTGCGGGCGCTGAAAATCTGAAACAAAAAAAAAAGCCAGAGAATGCTGGAAACAGTCAGCGGGTCAGGCAGAGGAGCGAAGGGACAAGTTAACGTTTCTGGGGTTAGACCCCCTTCAGGATTCTGATGAAGGTTGCACACCCGACACATTAAGCCATCTCGTTTCTCTCTCCGCAGATGCTGCCCGCCTGGCCTGCTGAGTGTTCCCAGCTATCTCTCTTTTTTGCTTATGATTCCCACGGGGCTGCGGCAGTAAAAGGAGCCCCTGCTGACAGACTGGGCGTCTACGTGAAGAATCCGAATTACATTCATCTGCTCTCTCCCAAAACTAGACTGTCAAAACCGACACTTCCCTCCTCCCGGTTTATTGGAAGCAAAAACGCTAATTAAAGGCCTTGCTGCAGTTGTAAACGGTGAATGTCTGACAGCCCTGTCCTGGAGACAGCACCTAATTGTACCCAGCAGGTGCTGGGGTACAGTTCCGTGAACACCACCAGATCCTCCACCCCCTCTCCCAGGTGGTCGCTCTTCATGTGTATGGGCCTAGACAGCAAGTCAACTGCAGGCTGTTCGACCATGGGAGCATCACATTGAATCCAATCTCGATATCCACACACAAGAGCACATTCCACTAGGTGTCACTGGATCAGGAATCAGAACCCTGGCTGATTCTCCACCCACCACCCCCCCTTCTCAGTAGCCTAGGAGGCACTGAAGCTGTCCTAGGCATCATCCATGGCCAAGTGGGTAGCACTGTCGTCTCTGAGTCAGGAGGTTGCCTGTTTAGGTCCCACTCCAGAGACTTTTTTCTTTCGTTCATGGGATGTGGGCATCTCTGGCGAGGCCGGCATTTATTGCCCATCCCTAATTGCCCTTGAGAAGGTGGTGGTGAGCCGCCTTCTTGAACCGCTGCAGTCCGTGTGGTGAAGGTTCTCCCACAGTGCTGTTAGGAAGGGAGTTCCAGGATTTTGACCCAGTGACAATGAAGGAACGGCGATATATTTCCAAGTCGGGATGGTGTGTGACTTGGAGGGGAACGTACAGGTGGTGTTGTTCCCATGTGCCTGCTGCCCTTGTCCTTCTCGGTGGTAGAGGTCACGGGTTTGGGAGGTGCTGTTGAAGAAGCCTTGGCGAGTTGCTGCAGTGCATCCTGTGGATGGTACACACTGCAGCCATGGTGCGCCGGTGGTGAAGGGAGTGAATGTTTAGGGTGGTGGATGGGGTGCCAATCAAGCGGGCTGCTTTGTCCTGGATGGTGTCGAGCTTCTTGAGTGTTGTTGGAGCTGCACTCATCCAGGCAAGTGGAGAGTATTCCATCACACTCCTGACTTGTGCCTTGTAGATGGTGGAAAGGCTTTGGGGAGTCAGAAGGTGAGTCACTCGCTGCAGAATACCCAGCCTCTGACCTGCTCTTGTAGCCACAGTATTTATGTGGCTGGTCCAGTTAAGTTTCTGGTCAATGGTGACCCCCGGGATGTTGATGGTGGGGGATTCGACAATGGTAATACCGTTGAACATCAAGGGGAGGTGGTTAGACTCTCTCTTGTTGGAGATGGTCATTGCCTGGCACTTATCTGACACGAATGTTACTTGCCACTTATCAGCCCAAGCCTGGATGTTGTCCAGGTCTTGCTGCATGTGGGCACGGACTGCTTCTTTATCTGAGGGGTTGCGAATGGAACTGAACACTGTGCAATCATCAGCGATCATCCCCATTTCCGACCTTATGATGGAAGGAAGGTCATGATGACTTGAGCACATAATCCAGACTGACACTCCCATTGCAGTACTGAGGGAGTGCTGCACTGTCGGAGGTGCCATCTTTCGGATGAGATGTTAAACCGAGGCCCATCAGCCCTCTCAGGTGGACATAAAAGATCCCATGTCACTATTTCAAAGAAGAGTAGGGGAGTTCTCCCCGATGTCCTGGGCCAATATTTATCCCTCAGCCAACATCACTAATACAGATTATCTGATCATTTATCTCATTGTTGTTTGTGGGATCTTGCTGTGCTTTAAAGGGCTGCCGCGTTTCCTACATTACAAGAGTGACTACTCTTCAAAAGCACTTCATTGGCTGTAAAGCACTCTGGGACGTCCTGAGGTTGTGAAAGGCGCTGGAGAAATGCAAGCTTTTTCTTCTCAATTGGAGATCTGCTCACTCAGCACAGAGTAGGATCAAAGCTGCTTGGTCTGAAACTCTCACACCAAGCAGAGCCTCCACCCACTGCGTGACCAGATAAGGGAACTGGATGGTTCAGGGGATTGGTGTATGTTCCTTTCATCAGGATTCGTAAACCAACAAAGCCAGCACTGTCTGTCAGCTAATAAAGAAAGCTCTTACATGAAATGAGCCCCAACCCAGTGCCCTGTTGCTGCAACCTCACAGTGCAGAACTTCCCACCACTAGTATAGGGAACGGTTTCACTGAGGGTGCTGTTCAGAAGCTGGTGTGAAGGCACAGAGGAAGGGGAGCTGTACTCCACATCTCTCCCTGCTGTTTCTGACCTGAGAGTATTTTTTAATTCATTCTTGGGTTGTGGGTGTCACTGGCAAGGCCAGCATTTATTGCCCATCTCTAGTTGCAGTGGGCCTTCTTCTTGACCCACTGGTAGTGATTTGATACAACTGAGTGTCTTGCTGGACCACATCAGAGGGCAGTGAAGAGTCAACCACATTGGTGGTGTGGGACTGGAGTCACATATAGGCCCAGACTGGGTAAGGATGGCAGGTTTCCTTCCCTAAAGGGCATCAGTGAACCAGTTGGGTTTTTACAATAATCCCACAGCTTCATGGTCACTTTTACTGATACCAGATTTTTATTTCCAGATTACTTTTAAATTGAATTTAAATTCTCAAACTGCCCACAGTGGGATTTGGAATACACATTCTCTAGATTACTAGTCCAGCAACATAACCACCACACTACTGTGGAGCACTATTAGTGGAACAGTATAGAAGTAGATTTAGTCTGTGCGTGTCTCCCAGCTCGCTCTGAGCTGAGGGTCCTTGATGGACCCACACTTCTGGCCTCTTGCCTATCCCCGATTTCCTTCGCTCCACCATTGGCGGCCGTGCCTTCAGCTGTCTCTAGACCCTAAGTTCTGGAATTCCCTCCCTAAACCTCTCCACCTCTCTCCACCTCTCTCTCCTCCTTTAAGAAGCTCCTTGAAACCTACCTCTTTGACCAAGCTTTTGATCACCTGTCCTAATATCTCTGTATGGCTCGGTGTCAAATGTTGTTTGATAATCTCTCCTGTGAAGAGCCTTGGGGACATTTTACTACGTTAAAGGCGCTATATAAATGCAAGTTGTCGTTGTTATTGACACTATGGGGAGCCATAGCATGCGTTGAAAGTGTCGATGGGGCAGGATGGTGGGAGATTTACCCAGCGTCTAACCGGGAGTGGAAGGGTTTCCAATGCCCAGCATGGCATCCTGGCCAAGAACATGGACTTAAAGAGTGGGACAGTCGATGAGGATCACAGCGAGCCTGTTACACGTCTGCGAACTGCAGACTTGTTGGTTGAGGAGCCGAGTCGTGTGGCGACAGTGCTTAAAAACAAAAAAAAACATTGGAAATTGTAGATGAAAACAATCCTTTCTGACACCTCGTAAGTATTTACTGGCTGTTATTTGGGCAGTAAGTGGTGAGAGGTCTACTTTCTGGGTACTTAAAGCAAAAGGGAAGAATGTTTGAAGTGGTTTTGTTAGACTGGGTTGGTGAGATTTAATCGGCCTTAAATTGAACTGATATGTCGGTGACTCAGACAATGTGTTCGTGCAGAATTTACACTCCCCTATGATTGAATTCTTTTCCTTGCTTCCCCTTTCATGCTCTCATGTGACACGGGAAATTGGCCAGGAAACAAACATGAAATTGATGGGCAGGAAAAGCCCAGCCGGTCCATCAATCTTGCCCCACATTTATGACGGCCAGAGAATCCTGACTAAACCCTTCCCCCCCCCCCCATTCACCCCACCCCATCCAAGTCATCTCCTGGGAAAGGCAAAAAACAGAGAAAAAACCCAAGGCCAATAAGGGAAAAAGTACTGTGAGAAATTCCTCTCTGACCCCCCAGGGCGATGAAAACCAGTCCAGGAGATCACACGGACCGAGTGTTACCTGTAAAGACACTTATCTTCTATACGGTGCGATCTCTGCCCCAGTCAGGAATCGGTCCAGCTCCCTCTTGAAGGCAGAGGGTCGGCTCCCACCTCACCGGCCGGCAACACATTCCAGAGGCTCGCTGCTGTCCGGGGAAAGAGGAACCGCCCAACACCCAGTCTATTCCCACTCTTCCAACAATAACCACAACAACTTGCATTTATATAGCGCCTTTAAAGTAAAACGTCCCAAGCCGCTTCATAGGAGCTCTCATCTGGTTCCACCTCCTGTAATCAGGCCTTCCCCACTCCCTCCCCCTCGTAGTTCGACACTTTTCTATTCACTCCAGGCTTCAATCCCAACTTTACTGCCTCCCATTCCCAAGAGCCTCTGCCAAAGCCTCTGGTTGCTAGGGAGATGGCACAGGTTGACTCAACAATAACCTCCTCTTGCATAGCGGTTTTAAGGTGCTAAAAGGGCCCAAGTTGCTTCACACGGCAGAGAGTGGTACAGCCACTAGGAGAAAGGACCAAGGGGTTGCCATGGCAACTTTGTTCCTCTGTCAGACAGCGCACCAAGGCCTTAGGCCTAACCTACTTGAGCCTCTGTAATTAAAATGATACAAGATTATGGTTGAAGTTTTTCAATGAGCCAACTTGTGCCTAACATGAGAGAAGGTCAGTTATGGTTGGTTAACCACCCGTACAGTGTTGGACAGTTTTTGAGCGGAGCATCTAAAAATTTCCAAAATGAAAACCAAACATTAAATTTAGACTTTTAAAAGAGAGGTCCGTTCATTTCATTTACCTCTGCGCCTTATGGCATTGTGATCAGTTATTCAAGAATATCATAGAATGGAATCTTACAGCACAGAAGGAGGCCATTCGGCCCATTGTGCCTATGCTGTCTCTTTGAAAGAGCTTTCCAATTAGTCCCACTCCCCTGCTCTTTCCCCATAGCCCTGCACATTTGTTTTCTTTAAAAACTAGAGAATCAGTTTGGGGGAGGGAGTGACCTGGTGAAGCAGCAACCGCCTGTCCCATGTGCCCATGGTGGGGGGGGTGGGGGTGGGAGGTTTTGCAGCCTCCTTCTCCCCTACCCCCCCCCCCCCCCGACCCCCCCCCCAACAAACACACAGACCGTGGCTCCAATCAGGCCCCCAAGCAATGGGGCAGATCCCCAAAAACAATGTCTCTCTTTGGTGGCCCAGGCCTGAACCCCACTTGTGGGACCCACATGCACCCTTATGGAGGCCAGAATGCCTCCTCTCACTCGGTGCACTGGGCCTCACTGCAACACTGGCTCCTTTTCCACGTCCATGACCAGGAACTCCCGGAGCAGCCGGAAGGGACGAGGTTGAGAGGTGATATGATTGCTGTTTTTAGGATACTAAAGGGACCAGGTAATGTCGACCACGACAAGCTGTGTCACCTTGTCCAGAACAGTAGAACCAGATAACACGGCCTGTGTTTGAAGGGGGATAAATTCAAAACTAAGCTGCAGAAACAGTATTTCAGTGAGCGAGTGGCCAGTCTGTGGAACAGGCTCCCTGGCGAGACGGTGGGAGCAGTGATATTGATTCATTCAAACGCAAATTGGATAGGTTTCTTTCAGAAAATAACATTTTGGGATGCAGTGTATGAGTAATTTGAGACACGATGTATGGTGAGTGTAACATGCTTGGGAGGAACAGGTGACTTTGGACCTCTGGTTCCCAAATCTCTCCACCACTGGGGGTTTTCCTTGCCTCATGTCTGGGTCTGTTGGAGACTCATTGACGGAGATTGATTGCTGTGATTAGTCGACAACTCCATTATCATCGCATCATGTGACTACCAGGATGGTGGACGAAGAACTACATGGAGCTCGGGCTTTTATCGTCCAGCAATTCCTATGTTCCATGACCCCACCCACCCACCATCCTTTCATTGAGGAATATCGGAACATGGAGGAGGCCATTCACCCCCTCGAGTCCGTTCTGCCATTCAATTAGATCATGGCTGACCTGTACCTTAACTCCATTTACCTGCCTTGGATCTGTAACCTTTAATACCCTCACCCAACAAAAATCTATCAATCTCAGTTAGAAATTTTTCAATTGATCCCCAGGGCTCGATGTTAAACCTAAATTGCGGGTGTGTTGGGGGCGAGGTGGGGCTGCGACAATTGCAGAAATGCAGAGCGAGTTCAATCCGCCGACTTCCGAGTTTCCCACAGATGCACCGGTGCACGCGGGCGTCCTGTAATTGCCGGCGGGACGATAGTTAAAGAAGCAAATGTACCTCATTGGGGTACTTAAGGCACTTTACTTGTGACAGATTCGGTAGTTGGAATGATTTTTAACTTACCCGGGTGGCTTTCCCACGGCTCCTGATTCACACCTGGTGAAACCAAGTGTGAGGGGCCGGATCAGGCAAAAAGAAACAAAATAAATTAAATAAAAAACCATTGCACAAAGTTAAATCACAAAATCAACCCGCCTTTCCACCCTGCTCCGATGTCCATGTTTCCCTCTCCGATTTCCCCCTCTTCCCCCCCAATGTCCTCACAATCTTCCCCTCTCCCCCCGATCTTCCCCTCCCCCCGATCTTCCCATCCCCCCCAATCTTCCCCTCTCTCCCCCGATCTTCCCCTCTCCCCCGATCTTCCCCTCCCCCTGATCTTACCCTCTCCCCCGATCTTTCCCTCCCCCCGATCTTCCTCTCTCTCCCCCAATCTTCCCCTCTCTCCCCCGATCTTCCCCTCCCCCGATTTTCCCCTCTCCCCCCCGATCTTCCCCTCTCCTCCCCGATCTTCCCCTCTCTTTCCCGATCTTCCCCTCTCTCCCCCGATCTTCCCCTCTCCCCCCCCGATCTTCCCCACTCCCCCCCCGATCTTCCAATCTCCGCTCCCCCCCCCCGATCTTCCGTTCCTGCGCTGGATGACGTCTCACTCTCTCTCCTTCTCTCCCCCCACCTCGGCATTGCAGCCCCTGCCGTCGTCCAGCCTGTCACTCAGGGGCTGCCAGGCACGAAACCCGGAAAGAACGTTAATCACCATCAATTACATTGCGATCGCGTCGGAAACGGTAAGTTTTCTTTATTCGGGTTTGCCACGTGCACCTTCAACCCCTACCAGCCACCATTTTAAAATTGACCCCCAGTCTCAACAGCTTTTTGGGGGAGAGAGTTCCAGATTCCCACTCCCCTTTGTGTGAAGAAGTGCTTCCTGACATCACCCCTGAACGGCCTGGCTCTAATTTTAAGATTGCTGGACTATAACTTGGTGTTGTAAAATTGTTTATAATTTTAAGATTGTTCTGGACTCACCCCCACCAGAGGAAATAGTTTCTCTCTATTTACCTTCCCAAATCCTTTAATCGTCTTAAACACCTCGATTAGATCACCCCTTAATCTTCTGCACTCGAGGGAATACAAGCCTCGTTTATGGAACCCCTTGTAAAGCGGTTGTTAGAAGTTCAGCCTTTTACAAGGCTCTTTAGAAACTCCCAGAAGATCCAGAGACACGACATAACCAGGTCTCTGCCACCCGGTGGGGTTTCTGCTGGTCTCTCCCGGTGCCTCAGTGTCTGAGCTATTGAGGGGTCGGCAGGCACTGGTGGAATCAGACTCGGTTGGTGACGGGTGGAAGAGAAACTTGGAGAAGAGATCGTGCTGGCTCAGCTTCAGGCTGTGAAATGAATATCACTCTCCCTAATAGCGAATTACAGGCTGTGAAAGGGAAGTTAATGAGGACGCAGCGAAATCACTCAGCTCCTGACAAATTAAATGCAGTTCAGTTAGGAAAAACATAATTCGCTTCAAAGTTTAGCTTATGCAATCTCCGAACTGACACTAACACTTCCAGAAATATCGTATTTGGACAGTTGTGAGTAAAATTGATGAGTTATTTTGTGTAATACGGGAGGAAACTAATATTTTCTCAAATATAAACTCTGCCTACCTGTCATTTTTACAAAGCACATTTCATTGCATGTTTTTGACAATTTTCTCTGCTAAGAATCGTTAACTCTGGTTGGCTCTGCTTCCATCAAACCAGCAGCCCTCCATCCGCTACTGCAGGAAACTGCATCAAGTGTTGGACTAAAAGTGGAAACCCAGTGAATTGACAGACCATAAACTATGAGCCTCCAGACACGGCTCATAAAAAAATGGGCACAAGAATTACTGGGAGGACAAATGAAGGAATCTTAATGTTAAAGGTTGCCAGCTGGCCCATGCAGCAGAAAAATAAAGCTCTTGTCTCAGTGGGTAGCACTCTCGCTCCTGAGTTAGTCTAGTCGTGGGTTCGAGCCCCACTCCAGAGACTTGAGCCCATTATCTAGGCCAACACTCCCAGTGCAGTGATGAGGGAGTGCTGCACTGTCGATAGGTGCTGTCTTTCAGGTAAAATGTTAAAACTCAGGTGAATATAAAAGACCTGGGGAGTTCTCCCATTGCCCTGGCCAATATTTATCCCTCAACCAACATCACCATAAAACAGATTATCTGGTCGTTATCACATTGCTGTTTGTGGGATCTTGTTGAGCGCAAATTGGCTGCCGTGTTTTCTACATTACAACAGTGACTACACTTCAGAAGTACTTGGCTTTAAAGCGCTTTGGGACGTCCAGAGGTTGTGAAAGGCTCCATAGAAATGCAAGTCTTTCTTTTGTCCTAGTGATCTACGGATAAACTGAAGTCTGTTGTAGCTTTGATTGTTATCAAGACATTCAAATTTAAAGAGCAGAAACATAGATAACCAATGGATATTGGTGAATGATGGGAAAAATTTTGTCCACTTGCATATAATCATTCTGTCCTGGTTGAATGGATCTTTGTGTTCCTTACAGTATCTTGTACAACTGTGCTGATTCTGTTCTTTTGTTCAGCCATTAATTGTTGGCCTCAATGTTAGATCAGGGACAGCTCAAGACAAAATATATCACAGGCAAATCCCTCAGGACTGCAACTGTGCTTTAAAAAAAAACACTAATGTTTCTTGAAAATGAAGAAAAGAGAATTGGATAAACAAGAGGAGGATCAGGGGTGGGGGGGATTATCGGGGGAATTATCGGGGGTGAATTATCCACGGTGAATTATTGGGGTGAATTATCGGGGGAATTATCAGGGGTGAATTATCTGCGGTGAATTATTGGGGCAAATTATCGGGGGAATTATCGGGGGTGAATTTTTGGAATTACCGGGGAGTGAATTATCGGGGGTGAATTATCGGGGAGAATTATCGGGGTGAATTAGCAGGTGAATTATCAGTGGGTGAATTATCGGGGGTGAATTAGCAGGTGAATTATCAGTGGGTGAATTATCGGGGTGAATTATCAGTGGGTGAATTATCAGGGGTGAATTATTGGGGGGTGAATTATCGGGGTGAATTATCAGTGGGTGAATTATCGGGGTGAATTATCAGGGGGGTGATTATCAGGGGTGAATTATTGGGGGGTGAATTATCGGGGTGAATTATCAGTGGGTGAATTATTGGGGTGAATTATCAGTGGGTGAATTATCGGGGTGAATTATCGGGGTGAATTATCAGTGGGTGAATTATCGGGGTGAATTATCAGTGGGTGAATTATCGGGGTGAATTATCAGGGGGGTGATTATCAGGGGTGAATTATTGGGGGGTGAATTATCGGGGTGAATTATCAGGGGGGTGATTATCGGGGGAGAATTATCGGGGGGTGAATTATCGTGAGGTGAATTATCGGGGGGGTGAATTATCAGGGATGATATATCAGGAGGATTTATCAATCATCTTACATCAAATATAACAAATATACAAATACATCATAGGTGTTAACATTTGACAAGCTCAAAATGCTTGCTGCTTCAATGAATAGCAGGCAACCAAAGCCACTCAGCAACATTAGTCAAACAGCAGGTCCTCGTCCTTCTCTTCTTCAAGTAGGTTGGCTGGTACATCCAAATGGTGTAGTCTATTACCTTCCTGTTCTCCTGTTCTTTATTGGGAGGGGGGGGTGAATTATCGGGGAAGGGGGTGAATTATCGGGGGTGAATTATCGGGGTGGGGGGTGAATTATCGGGGGTGAATTATCGGGGGTGAATTATCGGGGTGGGGGGTGAATTATCGGGGGTGAATTATCAGGGGAGTGAAATATCAGGGGTGAATTATCGGGGGTGAATTATCGGGGTGAATTATCAGGGGGGGTGAATTATCAGGGGGGGGTGAAATATCAGGGGTGAATTATCGGGGGTGAATTATCGGGGATGAATTATCAGGGGGGGTGAAATATCGGGGGTGAATTATCGGGGGTGAATTATCAGGGGGTGAAATATCAGGGGGGTGAATTATCAGGGGTGAATTATCGGGGGTGAATTATCGGGGGTGAATTATCGGGTGGTGAATTATCAGGGGTGAATTATCGGGGAAGGGGGTGAATTATCGGGGGGTGAATTATCGGGGAAGGGGGTGAATTATCGGGGGGTGAATTATCGGGGAAGGGGGTGAATTATCGGGGGGTGAATTCTCGGGGGGCAGGGCTCTCCCAATCGTCCTCTATTACTTCGGTGGAAACACCGAGAAAACGGCTTTCCTAAATTTCCGTTACTCTTCTGCTGAAGGTACAGGGAAATCGCCGCAGAAATTCACCTCGTAGTGTTGGACTTTTCATGTCTTTTATTGGGGTGGGATTTAGTTTTAATTTAATATTTTTTTACACTCATTATATATTTTGTTATTACAAGGGGTACAGCAGGTTAGTTGGTTATGTTACTGGGCTAATAATCCAGAGAACATGAGTTCAATTCCCACTGGGGGCAGTTTGAGAATTTGAAATCAATGTTAAAAATATCTGGAAATAAAAATCTGGTAAAAGTGACCATGAAGCTGTCGGATTGTCGTAAAAACCCAACTGGTTCACTGATGTCCTTTAGGGGGTGGAAACCTGCCGTCCTTACCCAGTCTGGGCCTATATGTGACTCCAGTCCCACATCAACATGGTTGACTCTTAACTGCCCTCTGAAGTGGCCCAGCAAGGCACTCAGTTGTGTCAAAACCGTTATCAGTGGTTCAAGAAGGCGGCCCGCCACCACCTTCTCAGGCCTTGCCCACATCCCAAGAATGAATTCAGAAATCAATGTGCTGCCTAGTTTGATTCCCTGAAGTGACTGCCTCAGGCTCAGTATATCATCCAAGTGTCTGAAACCCAGACGGATAATGACACTGGCTCCTTGAGAGTGAAAGTGTTCCCTTCCCTGGCGCTAAGAACGTCAATTCAATTCACAAAAAAAATCTAATGCAAAGGGACAATAAAATCACTCCCCCCACCCCCCCGGAGGGAACTGGAGGGAGGCCGGTGCAGGTGAGTTCTAGCGTTGCCAACTCTGGTTGTTCATATTCCTGGAAGTTTCATCACATGACGTCCTCCCACCAAATGCCCCGCTCCCGCCGCCATTGGTCGTCCAACATCTCCATCCTCACACAGCCCCGTCCAATCAGGAAATGAACAGACTGTCAGTCAAACAGGCTTTTCTTTCCTATTTTTATAACCAATAGACCAAAGTGTTGAGAGAAAATTATTTTTTGTAATGCCCCTGTGATTTTTTTCCCTCAGTTTTTGCTCGCAACAGTGACCTGGAGATTAATCTTCAATTCCTGGAGACTCCAGGACAATCCTGGAGGGTTGGCGACCCTTAGTGATCTCTGAGGTCAACTGTTGTGACAGGAAGAGGTTTGATTGAAGATCTGTGACAATTGTAATTATTATTGATCGAGTAGCAGCTGGTTCAGTCTCTGCTTTCCTTTGTAATGGGTTTTTTGTCAAAACAGACACAGCCATTTTTATCGACCTAATGTAAATGTATTTGTTTGATGGAGGGCCGTGCTGAAGTGTTTTGCCACAGAGATTTGTGAATTAGTGAAATATTTTAGGTTAACCTTTTCAACCCCAAAATCTTTATTTTGGGGTTAAAGCATATTTAAGTCTAGAGAATTAAACAATGGGAATTTAGTGTCCAAATATGAACATAGGCAAAAAGGAATAGGAGGAGGCCATTCAGCCCCTCGACCCTGTTCCGCCATTCAATTAGATGATAGCTGATCTGTACCTCAACTCCATTAACCTGCCTTTGTTCCATATCAACAAGAGCAGCTTGCATTCATATAGCGCCTTAAACATAGTAAAATGTACCAAGGTACTTCACAGGAGTGTTATCAGACAAAAATTTAACACTGAGCCACATAAGGAGATATTAGGACAAGTGACCAAAAGCTTGGTCAAAGGAGTAAATTTTAAAGGAGGAGAGAGAGGTAGAGAGGCGGAGGCGTTTAGGGAGGGAATTCCAGAGCTTAGGGCCTAGGCAGCTGAAGGCACGGCCGCCAATGGTGGAGCGAAGGAAGTCGGGGATGGGCAAGAGGCCAGAATTGGAGGAGCAGAGATCTCGGAGGGTTGTAGGGCTGGAGGAGGTTACAGAGATAGGGAGGGGCGAGGCCTTGGAGGGATTTGAACACAAGGATGAGAATTTTAGCACTGAGGCGTTGCTGGACCGGGAGCCAATGTAGGTCAGCGAGCACCAGGGGTGATGGGTGGCCCTTGGGTATCGATCTCAGTCTTGAAAGCTCCAATTGACCCCCAGCTTCTGGAGCCTTTTGGGGGAGAGAGTTCCAGATTTCCACTATCCTTTGTGTAAAGGAGCACTTCCTGACATCACCCCTGAACGGCCTAGCTCTAATTTTAAGGTTATGCCCCCTTGTTCTGGACTCCCCCACCAGAGGAAATAGTTTCTCTGTATCTCCCTCATCAAATCCATTCAACATTTTCACAACTTTGATCAGATCTCCCCTCAACTTTCTAAACTCAAGGGATTACAAGCCAAGTTTATGCAACCCATCCTCATAATTCAACCTTCATGATTGAATGTCTCCCATGGTCGAATAGGCGGTCGGTGCTCACTGGTCTAAGCTCAGACACAAAGAAGCCAGTCTGACACCTTCGAGAATGGAAAGGAGAAAATTGGAAGAAGATTGGAATGTGATAGAATAGAAAACCCTTTTATTTAATTCACTGACCACTTTTAAGCGAACACGATCGTGAATAAAACGTGAATAACCAAATCTTTGGCTAATTTCTCGGTTGTCATCAGACGTTTACGCTTAATAAGCGGGCATCTGTTTCCCATCGCATTGCTCTGGGGAGCAGTGATACATCAGGCTTTTAGTTGAACTCTTGGCCGTCGGAACTGAGCTTTGTCCGAGCGGGAGCTGGGTTGCTACCGTTCATTCAATTGGAAAATCGGGAATCTGTAGCTCGGCTGAAGTATGTGCCCAGCTGTTGAGTTTGCAGCTGTTGTGGTTCCGTTCTGCTTCCCCCCAGGCTTAACTCCGATTCAAGGGGAGGCCATCATCTGCCTCCTCGTAATTCACTCCCGCCATAACGCAGAGTTTAGAATAATATTAATCGTTCCGCCGGCCACAATTACCACACAATTACCTCCTGAGATTCTCACATCCACAGGCACTTAACCGGTGCTAAGAAAATGCATTGTTATTTTCCTCTGTCTCTCCTGAAATTGCTGACTTATTCTGGGGTACAGTTCCTGAAGATGCCGACTCTCACTGGGGTACAGTTCCTGAAGATGCCGACTCTCATTGGGGTACTGTTCCTGAAGATGCCGACTCTCACTGGGGTACAGTTCCTGAAGATGCCGACTCTCACTGGGGTACAGTTCCTGAAAGTGCTGACTCTCCCTGGGGTACAGTTCCTGAAGGTGCTGACTCTCACTGGGGTACAGTTCCCCTGAAGGTGCTGACTCTCACTGAGGTACAGTTCCTGAAGGTGCTGACTCTCACTGGGGTACAGTTCCCCTGAAGGTGCTGACTCTCACTGGGGTACAGTTCCTGACGGTGCTGACTCTCACTGGGGTACAGTTCCTGACGGTGCTGACTCTCACTGGGGTACAGTTCCTGGAAGTGCTGACTCTCACTGGGGTATAGTTCCTGAAGGTGTTGACTCATTCTGGGGTATAGTTCCTGAAGGTGCTGACTCTCACTGGGGTACAGTTCCTGAAAGTGCTGGGATTCGGGTGACAAATGATTCAATCCCCATCCTGGCTGGGAGCCACTGACTCAGCACAGATCAGGGGAGTGAACCTGGGACTGTGCTGTTCTGCAGGGCACAGTGCCAAAACAGCTAAGACATTTTGCCAACTCTGTAACTGGAATACCGCTTTGTTGGGCCGGTGTTTGGAGATTATAGGATTGAAAACCCCAATCCCGCTCCCTCGTCACAACAATACCGGCTCAGCATTCCTGCTCTACGCAGTTACATGCCTGGCCCAGTGACTGTGGGCAGGTTGTCGGGGGCAGGGGGGAGTAATAGGGGCGTTTGCGAGCCGCTGGGGACCAGTGTCGGCAGAAGATACAACAGAGCACAAATTGGCCCGCCTTCCTAGACCTGACAGGTACCCCCATGGTGTCAGCTGTGGCTCGGTGGGCAGCACCCCACTCCTGAGACTTGAGCCCATAATTGAGGCTGACACTCCCTGTACCTAGGGACTACTGCACTGTCAGAGATGCCACCTTTTGGATGAGATGTTAAACTGAGGCTCTGTTTGCCCTCTCAGGTGGATGTAAAAGATCCTATAACTACTATTTTGAAGAAGGGCAGGGGAGTTCTCCATGGTGTCCTGGGCCAATATTTATCCCTCAACTAACATCACTAAAATACAGATTATCTGGTCATCTATCTCATTGCTGTTCGTGGGATCTTGCTGCCAATTTGTGCAAATTGGCTGCCACGTTTCCTACATTACAACAGTGACCACACTTCAAAAAGTACTTCATTGGCTGTGAATTACTTTGGAATGCCCTGAGGTCGTGAATAGGCTCAAGTTCTTTCTTTCTTTCCTGCACGTTGGGAGGGAAGATTGGCAGGAATCCCAGTGGCTGATGTCACCTTACTGGCCCTGTCTGCATCTATGGCCATCGGGAGGCCGCCTGGGCTGGGGACCAGCTGACTCAGCACAGACCCAGGAGAGGAAGCAAGGCCCTTCCTGGTCTGCGGGATTCACCTACTCACTGCCTTAAACCAGGCTCGCTTTGGGGAGTCCCTAAAACACAACCACACAATGTGAATAACACAAGCAGGAGCTTCTGCTTGGTGCTGATCATGGATGTAGGAATATAAACATGGACAGGATGTGCCATCTACAGGATATTTGGGTACAGCACCAGGCCTTGCGCTGGCAAATCATAGAATCATACAATGATACAGCACAGAAGGAGGCCATTCGGCCCACCATGCCAGTGCCGGCTCTATGGAAGAGCTATCCAATTAGTCTCACTCGCCCAGCTCTTTCCCGATAGCCCTGCAAATTTTTCCAATTCCCTTTTGAAAGTTATTATTGAATCTGCTTCCACCGCCCTTTTTCAGGCAGTGAGTTCCAGATCATCACAACTCGCAGCATAAAACTTGTTTCCTCATCTCCCCTCTGGTTCTTTTGCCAATCACCTTAAATCTGTGTCCTCTGGTTACCGACGCTTCTGCCTCTGGAAACAGTTTCTCCTTATTTACTCTATCAAAACCCTTCATGATTTTGAACACATCTATCAAATCTCCCCTTAACCTTCTCTGTTCTAAGGAGAACAATCCCAGCTTCTCCAGTCTCTCCACATAACTGAAGTTCCTCATCCCTGGTACCATTCTAGTAAATCTCTTCTGCACCTTCTCTAAGGCCTTGACATCTTTCCTAAAGTGCGGTGCCCAGAATTGAACACAATTCTCCAGCTGAGGCCTAATCAGTGTTTTATAAAGGTTTAGCATAACTTCCTTGCTTTTGTACTCTATACCCTATTAATAAAGTCCAGAATCCCATTTGCTTTTTTAACAGCCTCTCAACTTGTCCTGACACCTTCAAAGATTTGTGTACATACACCCCCAGGTCTCTCTGTTCCTGCACCCCCTTTAAAATGTTACCATTTAGTTTATATTGCCTCTCCTCACTCTTCCTACCAAAATGCATCACTACACAATTCTCTGCGTTAAATTTCATCTGCCATGTGTCTGCCCATTTCACCAATCTGTCTATAGAGTGAGTGCAGCGAAGGTTCACCAGATTGACTCCTGGGATGGCAGGACTGTCATATGAGGAGAGATTGGGTCGACTCGGCCTGTATTCACTCGTGTTTAAAAGAATGAGAGGGGATCTCATTGAAACATATAAAATTCTGACAGGGCTTGACAGACTGGATGCAGGGAGGATGTTTCCCCTGGCTGGGGGGTCCAGAACGAGGGGTCAAAGTCTCAGGATACAGGGTAGGGTATTTAGGACTGAGATGAGTAGAAATTCCTTTACTCAGAGGGTGGTGAACCTGTGGAATTCTCTACCACAGGAGGCTGTGGAGGCCAAGTCACTGAATATATTTAAGAAGGAGCTAGATAGATTTCTAGACACAAAAGGCATCAAGGGGAATTGGGAGAGAGTGGGAATATGGTATTGAGATAGAGGATCAGCCATGATCATATTGGATGGTGGAGCAGGCTCGAAGGACCGAATGGCCTACTCTTGCTCCTCTTTTCTATGTTTCTATGTCCTCTTGAAGTCTGTTACTATCCTCCTCATCGTTTACTACATTTCTGAGTTCATGTCATCTGCAAACTTTGAAATTATACCCTCTAAACCCAAGTCCAGGTCATTAATATATATCAAATGTGTCTCTCCAGAGCAGGTTGATTATCTCTTTGTAGCCTTAGATTGTCTAAACTGCTTTCACCTAAAACTCCTGCAGCAAGAGTGCTGTATTGGAATTCCCTCCGTCTCTCTACCTCTCCTCCTTTAGGACGCTCCTTAAAACCTACCTCTTTGACCAAGCTTTTAGTCACCTGTCCTAATATCACTTTTTTTGGCTCCGTGTCAATTTTTGTCTGATTATAATTTTCAAAAGGGAATTGGTTATATATTTGAAAAGGAGAAAATAGCAGGGCTATGGGGAAAGAGTGGGACTAATTGGATCGAACTTTGAAAGAGGCACAATGGGCCGAATGGCCTCCTTCGGTGCTGCATTATCCAATGATCCTGTGATTCTCTTGGTCACCTGTCCTAATAGCTCCTTATGTGGCTCAGTGTCAGTTTTGTCTGTGAAGCGCCTTGGGACGTTTTACTGTGTTAAAAGTGCTATATAAATGCAAGCTGTTGTTGTTGAGTGTTCAGGTCTCTTGTTTCCATGTAGACATGGCCGCTGCGGACACGATGGGCCGAAGGGCCTCTATCCGTGCTGTATAACTCTATGACTCTATGACACACTCCACAGAGACATCTCGCGGAACACTCTCAACTTGCTGCCCGAGTGTATAAACAATGTGGACAATCGGCCGCTCATTATGGAATCCGCCAAATTTCCATTTCCGTCGGAATCAACAGAAAGGTAAATCGGGCAGTTTCTCCATCGGGGCCTGCGATCCACAACCCTTGGGGGGGGGACGGTGAGAATCTACCCCATAAAAAGTTTAAATCCACGGTCCCGTTAAATCTACACATTTTCAGTTGACGATACCAATAGATCTGTTATGTTAAAGTTGTATCGAAGCTTGGTTAGACCACTCTTGGGGTATTGTGCACAGTTCTGGTCTCCATATCACAGAAATTATATGGAGGGATTGGAGAGGATGCAAAAAAGATTCACAAGGATGACGCCAGGACAGAGAGGATATACTTATCAGGAACGGCTGAACAGGCTGGGGTTCTTTCCTGGGAAAGAGAAGACTGAGGGGTGACCTTATAGAGGTCGTTAAGATAATGACAGGGTTTGATAGGGTAGACGTAGAGAAAATGTTTCCACTTGTGGGGGAGACCAGAACTAGAGGTCATCAATATAAGATAGTCACTGATAAATCCAATAGGAGAAACTTCATTACCCAGAGAGTGGTGAGAATGTGGAACTCGCTCCCACAAGGAGTGGTTGAGGTGAATAGTATAGATACACTTAAGGGGAAGCTGGATAAACACATGAGGGAGAAAGGAATAGAAGGATAGGCTGATAGGGTGAGATGAAGAGGGGGGGGGAGGAAGCTCGTGTGGAGCATAAACACCAGCACAGACCAGTTGGGCCGAATGGCCTGTTTCTGTGCTGTAAATTCATTGTAACTCGATCTCGGCGTTCTAATTTAGGGTTTCATAGAATCATACCGCACAGAAGGAGGCCATTCGGCCCATCGTGCCTGTGCCGGCTCTTTGAAAGAGCTATCCAATCAGTCCCACTCCCCCTGCTCTTTCCCCATTGCCCTGCAAATGTTTCCCCTTCAAGTATTTATCTAGTTGATTTTTGAAAGTTATTATTGAATCTGTTCCCACCGCCCTTTCAGGCAGCACGTTCCAGATCAGAACAACTCGCTGCGTAAAAAATATTTCTCATCTCACCCCCTGGTTCTTTTGCCAATTATCTTAAATCTGTGTCCTCTGGTTACCGACCCTCCCGCCACTGGAAACAGTTTCTCCCTATCTATTCTATCAAAACCCTTCATGATTTTTGGATTGAGAAGCTGGCCGGCTGCTGGGCGGGAAAGCCAGCGGTGGAAGGCCGAGCCGGGGACCACTGAGGATGGTCCCCAGCAACCGGAGAAGATCGGGGTTGGGGGGGAGAGGTCAATGCATGGCAGCGAGGAGCGAGAGAGTGCGAGGGGGGGATCGCGGGGGAGGGATCGCGGGGAGAGATCACGGGGGGAGGGATCGCGGGGAGAGATCACGGGGGGAGAGATCACAGGGAGAGAACGCGGGGAAGAGATCATGGGGGAGAGTTCACGGGGGAGGGATCGTGGGGGAGAGATCACAGGGGAGAGATCGCGGGGGAGAGATCGTGGGGGGATATCACGGGGGGAGGGCTCGCGGGGGAGAGATCACAGGGGAGGAATCGCGGGGGGATATCACGGGGGAGAGATCTTGGTGGGGAGATCACGGGGGAGAGATCGCGGGGGGGATATCACGGGGGGAGGGCTCGCGGGGGGTTATCATCTGATCCAAAAGGCGGCACCTCCAACAGTGCAGCACTCCCTCAGTACTGGCACTGGGCGCGTCAGCCTGTATCATGGGCTCAAGTCTCTGGGGTGGGGCTTGAACCATGACTTTCTGACTCAGGAGTCATGGCTGACACCTTGTCAACGAGGCCTAAGTCCCATAACACGGCGGGAATGCTGGTCCTTAGGAACGGGTGCTTGAAGGGAGCTCCACTTTCCTTCCTACCCCTGCTTTACGAGGCCTAATCCTACAAGGGGACTTAGATTCCCATCCTCTTCAGCAAAATAAAACAGCCCAACGCAAAGGCCCCGCGTTCCCTGATCCAGGCGACGTTCCCAGACCTAACTGCCGGGAACACCACCAAAGTATTTTGATGAACGAACCTCACACTATGCTAAGAGGCAGATGCAGCAAGTCAGGAGCACTGGGGACATTAACCATCCCATGTCGCAGCTGTTGTCGCCTGACCTGCAGAGGCTGCCGAGACAGTCAAAGGGGGGCAACAATCTTTAAGCTAATAGAAAAAAGAAAACTATATTTGAAAGCAGTGCTGGTTTCCATCAAAGGTGGAAGGAATCCAACCTAAACTATGCCAGCTGTGGGCACGCTGGGTTCCCTCACATGTGGGCAACAGCTGAAAACTGATCAGCGACTCGCCATAAATTCCACTCAATCCCAGCCTGTATTGCAGTGACTAGTCCGTTCTGTCACAAGGAGTTCAGAGGTGCTGCACTGGAATAGGCCCAAAGTCTAAGTTAGTAACAACAATCACAACTTGCATTTATATAGCGCCTTTAACGTAGTAAAACGTCCCAAGGCGCTTCACAGGAGTGAATATCAAACAAAATTTGACACCGAGCCAGAAAAGGAGATTTTAGGGACAGGCGACCAAAAGCTTGGTTAAAGAGGTAGGTTTTAAGGAGCATCTTAAAGGAGGAGAGAGAGGTGGAGAGGGGGAGAGGTTTAGGGAGGGAATTCCAGAGCTCAGGGCCTAGGCGGCTGAAGGCACGGCCGCCAATGGTGGAGCGATAGAAATCGTTGATGCACAGGAAGCCAGAATTGGAGGAGCGCAGAGATCTCGGAGGGTTGTAGGGCTGGAGGAAGTTACAGAGATAGGGAGGGGACGAGGGCCATGGAGGGATTTGAACACAAGGATGAAAATTTTAAAATTGAGGTGTTGCTGGACTGGGAGCCAATGTAGGTCAGCGAGCGCAGGGGGTGATGGGTGAACGGGACTTGATGTAAATGAACTCTCCACAGTCTGTACCGGGCGAGTTATTCTCAGTCGGGTTTGCGGTGTAGAAGCATAGAATGTTACAGCCCAACAAACATTTGCTGGTGTTTCTTTCCACATCGTCCCCTCAGTCTAATCCCACTCCACTGCCGACTGCCCCTACTCGTTAATATTCCTCTCTATCATGCAATGATCAAATTCCCTTTTTAGTGGTGTTTGTGGATTCTATTCAACAGTTTGTGGCAGAGAATTTCACATTCTGACCACCCTCTGAGTCAAAATATTTTACATTTTTAAAAGAAAGAACTGCATTTATATAGCGCCTTCCACAACCTCAGGACATCCCAAAGCGCTTTACAGCCAATGAAGTACTTTTGAAGTGTAGTCACTGTTATAATGTAGGAAATGCGGCAGCCAATTTTGCACACAGCAAGATCCCACAAACAGCAAACATGATAGTGACCAGATAATCGGTTTTTAAACGATGTTGGTTGAGGGATAAATATTGGCTGGGACACTGGGGAGAACTCCCCTGCTCTTCTTCGATTAGCGTCATAGGATCATTTATGGCCACCTGAGAGGGCAGACGGGGCCTGGGTTTAATGTCCATTCCGAAAGACGGCACCTCCGACAGTGCAGCACTCCCTCAGTACTGCACCGGGAGTGTCGGCCTGGATTGTGGGCTCAAGTCTCAGGATTGTGGCTCAAACCCACGACCTTCTGACTCCAAGGCGAGAGAGCGACCCACCGAGACCCGGCAGACATCCTGTTTATGATTGCCTTAAATTCGTGCCCTGTTGTCACCAGTTTATTGACCAGTGGAAACAAACCTCTCACTCTTTACATTTTCCTAACCCTTCATAAACTTGAAGCTGGCCTGAGAAGGTAGAGGTGGGCCGCCTTCTTGAACCGCTGGTAACGGTTTTGATGCAACTGAATGTCTTGCTGGGCCACTTCAGAGGGCAGTTAAGAGTCAACCACGCTGGTGTGGGACTGGAGTCACATATAGGCCCAGACCGGGTAAGGACGGCAGGTTTCCTTCCCTAAAGGACATCAGTGAACCAGTTGGGTTTTTAACGACAATCCGACAGCTTCATGGTCACTTTTACTGAGACCAGGTTTTTATTTCCAGATTACTTAAACTGAATTCAAATTCTCGAACTGCCCAGAGTGGGATTAGAACTCACGTTCCCTGCGATTATCCAGTAACATAACCACTGTTACTATCGTACCCCGATTGATCGCAACGGACATTAAAACCAGACAGTTTCTATTACAATGTTTAATGCCTGAGCAGAAAATTTAAAACTGACCCCGTTGCCTCCACACAGTAGGAAGAACATTCTGCTCCAATCGACAAGGGATGGCAAACAGGAACAGCTATTGTAATTGGCCAGCCTCCCACACACATCCAACATTCCCCTCTCCTTGTTCTAAATAAGCTGGCTCTTCTCGGAGTTCAGTAACTCAGAAGTGTTGAGTTATGTTTGAGGTGCATCGTTCCATAGCCCGCCGCTCACTGGATCAGTTACCGGCATACATGTACCGGTCAAAGCTCACACAATCAAACTGCAGGACACTCTGCTGTGTCCTCTGCACTCTAGCTCTTGAAAAAAGTGCTCACTTTGCCTCATTTAGACAAAACACTAAAGATTCGGCCTTATATGGGGGCCTGGAATCTTCCAAATTGATTCAGCGGGCCAGATTAATCTTAATGTACCTGGGGCCCATTGGTTTATTTGGCAGTCTCAGCTATCCTGAGCTCGTGAGGGTTCCTTTATTAACCAGCGTATCTATCCTGATCTCTATTCAGTAAATTGTGGTGGAAAGTGTGTGTGTGTTTGTCCTTTTGACCCAGAACTGAACTTCGGACCCCACATCCTCAATCACCAAGACCGTCCACTACCAGCTCCGTAACATTGCCCGTCTCCACCCCTGCCTCAGCCTGTCTGCTGCTGAAACCCTCATCCATGCCTTTGTTACCTTCTGTAAACAATTTTTCAACACCAAGTTATAGTCCAGCAATTTTATTTTAAATTCACAAGCTTTCGGAGATTTTCTCCTTCCTCAGGCAAATGTTTCAAGATCTCCTTGAAGCCTACGCATTTATACATATTGAACAATACATGGTGTTTACAGACTGCCCCTGCAACTGCCCGTTGCCAAGGCAATCACCGTGTTCAGACAGAGAGGTGTCACCTGCAGAACCCCCGAATACACATTCAACAAAAAAACAAACAGGGAAAAAAAACAGAGAAAAAAAACACAGAGAGAGGCAGAAACATCCGGAAGGCAGAGAGAGCCAGCAAATGACCCATTATATTAAAAACAGATAACATTTGTTCGCTGGTGGGGTAACGTGTAGCGTGACATGAACCCAAGATCCCGGTTGAGGCCGTCCTCATGGGTGCGGAACTTGGCTATCAATTTCTGCTCGACGATTTTGCGTTGTCGTGTGTCTCGAAGGCCGCCTTGGAGTACGCTTACCCGAAGGTCGGTGGATGAATGTCCATGACTGCTGAAGTGTTCCCCGACTGGGAGGGAACCCTCCTGTTTGGCGATTGTTGCGCGGTGTCCGTTCATCCGTTGTCGCAGCGTCTGCATGGTCTCGCCAATGTACCATGCTCTGGGGCATCCTTTCCTGCAACGTATGAGGTAGACAACGTTGGCCGAGTCACAGGAGTATGAACCATGCACCTGGTGGGTGGTGTCATCTCGTGTGATGGGGCTTTAGTTACCTTCAGTCTCGACTATTCCCACGCTCTCCCGGCCGGCCTCCCATCGTTCATGGGATGTGGGCGTCGCTGGCGAGGCTGGCATTTATTGCCCATCCCTAATTGCCCTCGAGAAGGTGGTGGTGAGCCGCCTTCTTGAACCGCTGCAGTCCGTGTGGTGACGGTTCTCCCACAGTGCTGTTAGGAAGGGAGTTCCAGGATTTTGACCCAGCGACGATGAAGGAACGGCGATATATTTCCAAGTCGGGATGGTGTGTGACTTGGAGGGGAACGTGCAGGTGGTGTTGTTCCCATGTGCCTGCTGCCCTTGTCCTTCTAGGTGGTAGAGGTCGCGGGTTTGGGAGGTGCTGTCGAAGAAGCCTTGGCGAGTTGCTGCAGTGCATCCTGTGGATGGTACACACTGCAGCCACAGTGCGCCGGTGGTGAAGGGAGTGAATGTTTAGGGTGGTGGATGGGGTGCCAATCTAAATCTATTTCTCCAACACTCCCACTAAAATTCTGGTGAATAATCAGGACAATCGACCAATGGAGCATAGATGATGGAATTTTGTAATTACAGTCACAGTAATTTAATCAGGGCACAAAACCCTGAGCTCCCAAACTCCCAGATCCCTAAAGCCCAATCATGTCTCCCTGTCACACTGTCCCAGCTCAGATCACCTGTCTCAGCAGAGGCCGGGAGTCAGACCTGCCGCTTTCCTGGTCTGCATGGGCCGGGGATGGTGATGATGCCTCGGATCCACTGGCCTTGCTTGGTGTCCTGTCGCCTTGAGCCTTGGCTTTTCCCGAAGGTTTCTCTGTAATATTACAAGGGACTCTACCACTCAACTGGTGTCAGCTGTGGCTCACTGGGTAGCACACTCACCTCAGATGGGTTCAAGGCCCACTCCAGGGACTTGAAGCACCTGACGCAGACTGACACGTCTGCTGCCGTACTGAGGGAGTGCTGCACTGTCCGAGGTGCCATGAGGCATTTAACCGAGGCCCTGTCTGCCTTCTCAGGTAAAAGATCCCATGGCCACTATTTGAAGAAGATGCAAGGGGAGTTCTCCCCTGTGTCCTGGACAATATTTATCCCTCAACCAACAACACTAAAACAGATTTATTATCTGGGCATTATCACATTGCTGTTTGTGGGATCTTGCTGTGCACAAATTGGCTGCCGCCTTTCCCACATTACAACAGTGACCACAATTTAAAAGTACTTCATTGGCTGTAAAGCGCTTTGAAAGGCGCTATAGAAATGCAAATTTCTTCCTTTCAGGTTGAATGTTTCTTCGTTGTAAGACGAACAATTCCTGTTTATCCAACGGGGGCTAGAGCTCGAAAAGAAGGCTGCGAAATTTCCCAATTTAATGGTTTCCAGTAAAGGTGACGGGATTTGCAGACTCAAGAATCATCGCTTTAAAAATACACATTTTCACAATCAGAATTATCATAAAATGGCCCAACTCACTGGAAAAATATGTAGCAAACAATTAGCAGGTGCCCTGCCAAGCAAAGGAACGGTGTACAGTGCCTTTGATGTGCAAGTTGAAAGGAGATTTATATTGTTTTGTACTTTACTGCGTGCCTGTCAGCATATGGACTCCAGATGGCTGCAAGACTGACCTGCAGATATCATTAGCCCCGCAGGGCAGGCTCTGTCATCAGTTCCTCACTCCCCCATACTCAGGCAGAGGAGGGGGAGGGGGAGGGAAGGGAAGGGGAGGGAGGGGGGGAGGGGAGGGAGAGGGAGGAGGTGCAGGGGACGGGAAGGTGGAGAGGTAGTGGAGGGGGGGAGGAGGAGAAAGGAGGGATGGGGAGGGGAGTGGGAGGAGGGGAGAGGGAGGTGCAGGGGAGGGGGAGGGGTACTGGAGGAGGAGGAGGACGGGAGGGGAAGGATGGCGGAGGGGAGGGGAGGACGGGAGGTGCGGGGGAGGGAAGGGGAGGGGTACTGGAGGGGGAGGAGGACGGGAGGGGAGGTAAGGGGGAGGGGTACTGGAGGAGGAGGACAGGAGGGGAGAGGGAGGACGGGAGGTGCTGGGGAGGGGAGGGGGAGGTGTACTGGAGGAGGTGGACAGGAGGGGAGGGATGGGGGAGGGGAGAGGGAGGACAGGAGGTGCGGGGGAGGGGAGGGGGAGGGGTACTGGAGGGGGAGGAGGATGGGAGGGGAGGGATGGGGGATGGGAGGGGGAGGAGGGAAGGGGATGGGGGCAAGTTGGGACCAGCCTGTCTAACAGCCCTGGGGGTTCCAGCCCTAATGACATCATCGAGCAGAACTAACAGGATCGACACAGGTGATCCTGTGACGCACATCACCGATTGGCCCAGCCCGGGTCAATAAGCCACGCCCAGTCCACGGCGATCGACTCTGTAACTGATCACGGCGGTTTGTCGACTGTGGGAGTCGCTCTCTCTCGTCACGGAATCTGTATCCCTGCTCCTGAGGGCGGGAGAGAGGCTCCCAGATTCTGTTCCTTCCTCCTCGGGCCTGGGTTCTGTGGGCACCCGTCATCCACCGGGGTCCACACACACGAACACGCGAACACACACACCCATACGCACACATGAACACGCACACGCAAACACGCATGCACGCACACGAACTCGCACACGTGAACACGCCCACATTCATAACCACACACGCATGCACAGCCATATGCACATACATACACACACACACCCACAGACACACACACCCACAGACACACACACACCCACAAACACACAGACCCACAAACACACACACCCACAAACACACACACACCCACAAACACACAGACCCACAGACACACACACCCACAAACACACACACACCCACAAACACACAGACCCACAGACACACACACCCACAAACACACACACCCACAAACACACACACACCCACAAACACACAGACCCACAGACACACACACCCACAAACACACACATACCCACAAACACACAGACCCACAGACACACACACACCCACAAACACACACATACCCACAAACACACACACCCACAAACACACCCACCCACAAACACACCCACCCACAAACACACCCACCCACAAACACACACACCCACATACACCCACACACACACCCACCCACAAACACACACACCCACACACACACCCACACACAAGCTCACACCCACCCATCCGAAAACACACACACACCCACAAACACACACACCCACAAACACACCCACCCACAAACACACACACACACAAACACACACACCCACCCACACCCACACACACACACACCCACAAACACACCCACCCACCCACACCCACACACACACACGCCCACACACATTCACACACACACCCACTATAAAGGAGCTACCACTTAAGAGGGATGTAAACTATAGACCCCAGGGTCCCCGCCCCTGATCTCTATCCAGTCACATGGGGGTGTTAAAGATAAAGTCCAAACAATTGGTGAAGCTTCACATTTTTAGTCATGTTTGTGTTTTTTGCCACAGGTTAAAAAGAATGAATTTGCGTTTATACAGCACCTTTCGCACCCTCAGGACGTTTCAAAGTGCTCTGCAGGCAATGAAATACTTTTAAATGTCGTCACTAGTGTAGGAGAGCACATTACTAGGTTAGCAGGAGGTAGAGCGGAGAGTTTAAAGACAGAGAGACAAGGGGAGTTGCGTTGGAGAGGAACAGGTGGAGACGAGGGGCATCAGACATCGAACGATTCGTGTATTCGCCCGTCTCCCAGTGGTGTCGTGGGATCATTGATTTCCACCCGAGAGGGCAGACAGGGCCTCGGTTTAACGTCTTTGAGATGAGACGTTAAACCAAGGCCCCGCCTGCCTTCGCAGGTGGGTGTAAAAGATCCCAGGGCACCATTTGAAGAAGAGCAGGGGGAGTTCTCCCCGGTGTCCTGGGCCAATATTTATCCCTCAACCCACATCACTGAAAAAAACAGATTATCAGGCAATTCTCACATTGCTGTTTGTGGGATCTTGCTGTGTGCAAATTGGCTGCTGCGTTTCCTACATTACAAGAGTGCTGACACTTCAAAGGTACGTCATTGGCTGTGAAGCTCTTTAGAACGTCCTGAGGGGGGTGAAAGGTGCTTTCTGACCAGGAGGGAGGCAGAGGTGTTAGATTCGGGACAGGATTCAAGTGCTGCCATCCTGGAGTTTAAGCCCCTCTTTGCTTTTCCCAGTCCCTCTACCGTTGCTGGTTGTTTAATCTGCACCAGCCAGTGTTAAACCTGCTCACACTCGCCTGCACAGCTGCCAGGCCCCCACATCTGGCTTGAGATATTTGGCCCATTAATCACAGACGCAGGTGACGGGGCCAGTCTGTGACGTGCATCGCGGGTGTGGCAATGATTTGGACAAGCTGAAGGAGCAGGAGAAATGGGAACCACCTGTGGACATGTGGGGCCCCCACCCTGAGGCTCGGTGAGAACTCAACAACCGAGAGGAGCAGCTCATTCCTTCCACCATGCACCGAGCAGCAAAGAAAGATTCGATTCCTGTTAAGCAAATAACACGAAGAGAGAGAGTGTAAAAAAATGTTTTATTGGTCTGTTGCGAACATTCGAAAAGAAAAGAGCTTGCATTTATATAGCGCCTTTCACAATCTCAGGACGTCCCAAAGTGCTTTACAGCCAATTAAGTACTTTTTGAAGTGTAAGTCACTGTTGTAATGTAGGAAACACCGCAGCCAATTTGCGCACAGCAAGATCCCACAAACAGCAATGAAATAAATGATCAGATAATCTGTTTTAGTGATGTGGGTCGAGGGATAAATATTGACCAGGACACCGGGGAGAACTCCCCTGCTCTTCTTCCAATAGTGGCCGTGGGATCTTTTACGTCCACCTGAGAGGGGCAGACGGGGCCTCGGTTTAACGTCTCATCTGAAGGACGGCACCTCCGACAGTGCAGCACTCCCTCAGTACTGGCACTGGGTGTGACAGCCTAGATTTTGTGTTCAAGTCTCTGGAGTGGGGACTTGAACCCATGACCTTCTGACTCAGAGGTGACAGTGTGACCAACTGAACCACGGCTGAGACAGTCGGGGAAATTCTGAGCCTGAGTCCAGCCTCTTAATCAGAATCGATGGAACTGAATCTAAATTTTTCCCCCTCATGCTCAATTTTCTCCTGGGACTTGGTTCCATGGGAACTGGCTGCCTCCGTCACCTGCTCAAGTGGCCATTCTTCACAAGGGTGCTGCGAGTGTCGGGGAGCTATTCGACCGCAGTGGAATCGCTGATCTCCGTCGAGATGGTTGCATGGCTGTCATAACTGGGCCTCAGCGTATCTGGTTTAGGGAGTTGGGAAAACGCTCCAGGACTCTGCTCCTCCTCACCACCCAGTGATCCGCAAACGATGTTGATATTAGCTGGTCGGTAACAGACTCGTCTTGTCTCTGGGTCATTAAATGTAACGTGGACTGGTCGTTAGTCTGAATTTAAGCCCCCTACCAGGAGGGCCGGTGGACTGACTTTCAACCTGGCTCCTGTCCGGCTCAGAGTTATACTCCCGGCGGCTCTCAAGGTCAGAGGAACACATCAGGAACTTCCCACCAGGCCAAGACGCAGTCCCTAGGGACAGATCAAAAGTGACCCATGACTCAACGAGGAGAAAGTGTCTTCAGGCACGAAGGGACACAGAAAATAGACTGAACACAGAGGAAGATAAAACATCTCTCTACAAGAAAAGGATACATAGAAATATAGAATGTCTCCTCCCTCCCTCCGCCCTCCCTCTTTCTCCCTCCCTCTTCCTCCTTCATTCTCCTCCCTCCCTCTTCCTCCTCCTCCCTCGTCCTCCTCCTCCCTTGCCCTAGCAAGCCACTTGATTCACAAACAATCACTGGAAGAGCCACCGGCATATTTTTCATCTCGGGATGTGGGAGTCACTGGCGAGGCCGGCATTTATTGCCCATCCCTAATTGCCCCTTGAGAAGGTGGTGGTGAGCCGCCTTCTTGAACCGCTGCAGTCCGTGTGGTGACGGTTCTCCCACAGTGCTGTTAGGAAGGGAGTTCCAGGATTTTGACCCAGCGACGATGAAGGAACGGCCGATATATTTCCAAGTCGGGATGGTGTGTGACTTGGAGGGGAACGTGCAGGTGGTGTTGTTCCCATGGGTCTGCTGCCCTTGTCCTTCTAGGTGGTAGAGGTTGCAGGAGAGGGAGGGAACGAGGGGTGGACATTGCCAGTGACGCCCAAATCCCGAGAACAAGCTTCTTTATAAAAATGGCCTTTTCTTGTTCTGATGTGGAGATGCCGGTGATGGACTGGGGTTGACAATTGTAAACATTTGCCTGAGGAAGGAGAAAATCTCCGAAAGCTTGTGAATTTAAAATAAAATTGCTGGACTATAACTTGGTGTTGTAAAATTGTTTACAACTTTTCTTGTTCGACATTCTGTTTTTATGCTGCTCAGAATATTTGTTTCCCTCAATTGTTAAAGTCCCATGAAAGAGATTGTACTGAACAATCGGAGGCGGTGAGTTACTGTAATTACTGTGTCCAATGGCTCATATCCTCCTCTCCGCTCGGTATCAGTGTCAGTCAAGGTCGTCAATACAGCCTGTTCATGTTCTGAGGTTACTAGTCGAGGTGGCGAGAACCCACCACTCCCCTCGACACCACTTGCTCCCCTTCCCCCTCCCCCTCTATGCCCCCTTTACGCCCCTCCTTCCCATGAAGACACCAGCTCTTGATATAGTCCAGCTCCATGATCACTCACAGCTCTCGTACCTTCTCCAAGTGGCCATTCTTCTCCCTGGAGCCCAGTCAGTGAGCGACGACGGGGCCCCACTCCAGTGACTTGAGCACATAACCTTGGCCGATACTTCAGTGCCGGTACTGAGGGAGTGCTGCACTGCCAAATGTGCCGTCTGAGGCCCCGTCTGCCCTCTCAGGTGGACTTGAAAGAAACCAAGGCATTTTTTGAAAGTAGAGCAAGAAGTTTTCCTGGTGTCTTGGGCCAATATTCATCCCTCAACCAACATCACCAAAGAAAAAAATGTTTTTTAATTCATTCTTGGTGTGTAGGCATGGTCAATATTTACTGCCCATCCCTCATTGTCCTGAGAAGGTGGTGGTGGGCCTTCTTCTTGATACCAATGGAGTCACACGCAAGGACACTTCAGAGGGCAATTAATAATCAAGCAGATAGGAGTGGGACTGGGGTCACATTTGGGCCCAGACCGGGTAAGGACGGCAGGTTTGCTTTCCTAAAGGACATTGACTGGTCATTTATCTCATTGCTGTTTGTGGGGTCTTGCTGTGTGCAAAATGGCTGCCGCGTTTGCCTACATTACAACAGTGACTACACTTCAAAAGTAATTAATTGGCTGTGAAGCGCTTTGGGACGTCCTGAGGATGTGAAAGGCGCTATAGAAATGCAAGACCTTATGTGCCCAAATATATGCAGAGTTTGGGGGGCGGTCCGTGGGAGGGCATCTCATTTGCATGAAGCTAGTGGGCGTCCAAACCACGAGGCGACCCGTCCCCGCCTCCCAGATGCAACCCTACCAACCCATCAACCCTCCGAGATCTCTGCGCTCCTCCAATTCTTGCCTCTTGCGCATCCCTGATTTTCATCGCTCCACCATTGGCAGCCGTGCCTTCAGCTGCCTAGGCCCCGAGTCCTTCCCTAAACCTCTCCCTCTCTCCACCTCTCTCTCTCTCTCCTCCTTTAATACACTCTGTAAAACCTATCTCCTTGACCAAGTTTTTGGTCACCTGCACTAATATCTCCTTACGTGGCTCGGTGTCAAATTTTTTGTATGAAAACGCTCCTGTGAAGCGCCTTGGGACGTTTCACTAGGTTAAAGTCGCTATATAAATGCAAATTGTTGTTGTTGAGTGTTGGCAGACACCGCACGTACAGTGAGGATCTCAGATAGAGTCCGTACATTGCCTGCGGCCTGAGGTCATCAGTCTGTCCTCCCGCCTGCCCTCAGTGACCGCCCGGGAGAGAAATCAGAGAAAAGAGAGAGAATTTCACCCACAAATTATATTTTTAAAAACTCGGGCCTTTCCTGAGATTTGTTTTGCCGATAATACACTGGGGATGGGTTTGGTTGAGCACAGCACCACACTGTGGCAGGTATCACATGTAACACATTCATGCTCTGAGCTGCCCCACTTACCCCACCCCCCAAATCCATCCACATTTGTCCCCCTCCTCTCCTGAAGGCATTGAGTCACGGTGGGGTACAATTCCAGGGGTCACGGCCTCTCTTCCCTATTCATTGTGGGGTTCGAGACCCACTCCAGAGGCTTCAGCACATAATCCAGGCTGACACTCTCAACGCCAGTACTGAGGGAGTGCTGCACTGTCAGAGGTGCCGTCTTCTGCTTGAGACATTAAAACAAGGCCCCGTCTGCCCCTCTCAGGTGGACATAAAAGATCCCGTGGCCACTATTTCGAAGAAGAGCAGGGGAGTTCTCCCCGGTGTCCTGGGGCCAATATTTATCCCTCAACCAATGTCCCTATAAAAGCAGATTATCTGGTCATTATCTCGTTGCTGTTTGTGGGATCTTGCTGTGCGCAAATTGGCTGCTGTGTTTCCGACATTACAACAGTGACTACACTTCAAAAGTACTTTACTTCATTGGCTGTGAGATGCTTTGGGACGTCCTGAGCTCGTGAAAGGCCCTGTATATAAATGGGAGTTCGTTCTTCCTCCGTTCTTTCTATATGCCTCGGGTATCTAAAACCAAAATTTGGTGTCGCTGTTTCTGATTCGACCTTGTCATCTCCCCTACTCTTGTGCATCTTGGCGGCCCTTGGCCCATCTTCTCAACTGGCGATGTTGAAGCAGGTGTTTCAGTGCTGGGAGCCTTTGAACGGGAGTCGGTCTGAAAGGCAGGCTGGGTTCCCTTGTTGCGCTGCGTGACCGAGCAGTAACACTCCCTGTTCAAAGGCACGTAACGTTTTCCTGGTCTGCAGGATGACATGTTATTCACTGACACCCTCTCACGCTTCCTTAACCTTGCTAATCATTCACAGTTGGGCCTGGCGTGGATTTAATGAACTGGTTGAACGTCCGATTTGCATTGCTGAAATGATGAGGTTTTTTTTTGTTTGTTCAGGATCTTTCCTGAATTCCATTCGGCCCATCGAGAACACCTGTATTAAGTCTCCCCTTAACCGTCTCCCCTCTAAGGAGAGGATATCTTTATCGGGAAAGATTGAACAGGCTGGGGCTCTTTTCTTTAGAAAAGAGAAGACTGAGGGGTGACCTGATGGAGGTCTTTAAGATAATGAAAGGGTTTGATAGAGTAGATGGAAAAATGTTTCCACTTGTGGGAAAGACCAGGACCAGGGGCCATAAATATAAGATAATCGCTAATAAATCCAATAGGGAATTCTGGAGAAACTTCTTTACCCAGAGAGTGGTGAGAATGTGGAACTCGCTCCCACAAGGAGTAGTTGAGGCAAATAGTATAGATACATTTAAGGAGAAGCTAGAGAAACACATGAGGGAGAAAGGAATAGAAGGATATGCTGATAGGGTGAGATGAAGCAGGGAGGGAGGGAGGCTCGTGTGGAGAATAAACACCAGCATGGACCAGTTGGGCCGAATGGCCTGTTTCTGTGCTGTAAATTCTTTGACTGGAACCAAACTGGTTTCCTGTTGCAAAATCCTAGCCCAGAATTTCCTCGCCAGCTCCCTGTCCATTCCCAGGGATTGCCCGGTAAAGGGGGCGGAGCCTCCACCCACCCATTACTTGGTCAATGATGTCGAGGGGGCGGAGCCAAGCGGGTTGGTCTCTTCCTATGCTGGGAGTTCGTTGGCTCGGAGGAGACGCAGCCTGTTACTGGAGGCCCGGATGCCAAGAGGGACAGATGACAAGTGCTGGGCACCAATTGGGCGTTCAGTGGGTCTCTCCGGAACAAGGGCCCAGGCCAGGGAATCGGCCTGCACCCTCCAAGGAAAGGCTTGTGAGTTGGATCACGGGGAGCCGAAGGGGAGCTGGATGGGGTCCCGGGTGGAGGATCCAGGCCAAGGAAATTCCTCCTCCCCTCACCTCACCGCGATGGCAGAAGGCACTGGATGTCCCAGTGGTAAATGGCAGGTGGGTGGCAGAGATGCGCAGGTAGCAGCACGGGCTCCAGCCAAAGCGATGCCCCTCCCTCCCTCTCCCCGGTGACGCTGCTAAATCGAGTGGGATCAGTGCTGAAGGGCAAACGGGGGCACGACCCAGCGTCCAGTGCGTGCCATCGGATGTCGGCCTGCATTGGCTCCTGGTCCAGCAATACCTCCATTTTAAAATTCTTATCCTTGTTTTCATATCCCTCCATGACCTCGCCCCTCCCTATCTCTGTAACCTCCTCAAGTCCTACAATCCTCTGTAAACACCCCCATCCTCAATGATGGCGGAGTCCAGCACGTGAGTGCAAAAGACAAGGCTGAAGCGTTTGCAACCATCTT
Organism: Heptranchias perlo; assembly: GCF_035084215.1. Taxonomy (NCBI): domain Eukaryota; kingdom Metazoa; phylum Chordata; class Chondrichthyes; order Hexanchiformes; family Hexanchidae; genus Heptranchias; species Heptranchias perlo. The sequence goes on from NC_090337.1 coordinate 4,477,388, forward strand.
CAGCCAGAAGTACCGAGTGGATGATCCATCTCAGCCTCCTCCCGATATCCCCACCATCACAGAAGCCAGTCTTCAGCCAATTCAATTCACTCCACGTGATATCAAGAAACGGCTGAGTGCACTGGATACAGCAAAGGCTATGGGCCCCGACAACATCCCAGCTGTAGTGCTGAAGACTTGTGTCAAGAACTAGCTACGCCTCTAGCCAAGCTGTTCCAGTACAGCAACAACACTGGCATCTACCCAACAATGTGGAAAATTGCCCAGGTATGTCCTGTCCACAAAAAGCAGGACAAATCCAATCCGGCCAATTACCGCCCCATCAGTCTACTCTCAATCATCAGCAAAGTGATGGATGGTGTCGTCGACAGTGCTATCAAGCGGCACTTACTCACCAATAACCTGCTCACCGATGCTCAGTTTGGGTTCCGCCAGGACCACTCGGCTCCAGACCTCATTACAGCCCTGGTCCAAACATGGACAAAAGAGCTGAATTCCAGAGGTGAGGTGAGAGTGACTGCCCTTGACATCGAGGCAGCATTTGACCGAGTGTGGCACCAAGGAGCCCTAGTAAAATTGAAGTCAATGGGAATCAGGGGGCAAAACTCTCCAGTGGCTGGAGTCATACCGAGCACAAAGGAAGATGGTAGTGGTTGTTGGAGGCTAATCATCTTAACCCCAGGACATTGCTGCAGGAGTTCCTCAGGGCAGTGTCCTAGGCCCAATCATCTTCAGCTGCTTCATCAATGACCTTCCCTCCATCATAATGTCAAAAATGGGGATGTTCGCTGATGATTACACAGTGTTCAGTTCCATTCGCAACCCCTCAGATAATGAAGCAGTCCGTGCCCACATGCAGCAAGACCTGGACAACATCCAGGCTTGGGCTGATAAATGGCAAGTAACATTCGCTCTGGACAAGTGCCAGGCAATGACCATCTCCAACAAGAGAGAGTCTAACCATCTCCCCTTGACATTCAACGGCATTACCATCGCCGAATCCCCCACCATCAACATCCTGGGGGTCACCATTCACCAGAAAATTAACTGGACCAGCCATATAAATACAGTGACTACAAGAGCAGGTCAGAGGCTGGGTATTCTGTGGCGAGTGACTCACCTCCTGACTCCCCAAAGCCTTTCCACCATCTACAAGGCACAAGTCAGGAGTATGATGGAATACTCTCCACTTGCCTGAATGAGTGCAGCTCCAACAACACTCAAGAAGCTCGACACCATCCAGGACAAAACAGCCCGCTTTATTGGCACCCCATCCACCACCCTAAACATTCACTCCCTTCACCACTGGTGTACAGTGGCTGCAGTGTGTACCATCCACAGGATGCACTGCAGCAACTCGCCAAGGCTTCTTCGACAGCACCTCCCAAACCCGCGACCTCTACCACCTAGAAGGACAAGGGCAGCAGGCACATGGGAACAACACCACCTGCATGTTCCCCTCCAAGTCACACACCATCCCGACTTGGAAATATATCGTCGTTCCTTCATCGTCACTGGGTCAAAATCCTGGAACTCCCTCCCTAACAGCACTGTGGGAGAACCTTCACCACACGGACTGCAGCGGTTCAAGAAGGCGGCTCACCACCACCTTCTCAAGGGCAATTAGGGATGGGCAATAAATGCCGGCCTCGCCAGCAATGCCCACATCCCATGAACAAATTTTAAAAAAATCTCTGCACTCCTCCAATTCTGGCCTCTTACCCATCCCCGATTTTCATCACTCCACCATTGGCGGCCGTGCCTTCAGCTGCCTAGCCCCTAAACTCTGGAATTCCCTCTCTAAACCTCTCCCCCTATCCGCCTCTCTCTCTCCTCCTTTAAGAAGCTCCTTAAAACCTACCTCTTTGACCAAGCTTTCCCCTCTCCCTTCCCTAACAGCTAAACACTGATGTGAGCAATAGCTACATTGCTGACTCAGGCCCGGTCACCTCACTCCCTCACCCGGTCACCTCACTCTGACCAGACCCGGTCACCTCACTCCCAGACCCGGTCACCTCACTCCCAGACCCGGTCACCTCACTCAGACCAGACCCGGTCACCTCACTCCCAGACCCGGTCACCTCACTCCCAGACCCGGTCACCTCACTCAGACCAGACCTGGTCACCTCACTCCCAGACCCGGTCACTTCACTCCCAGACCCGGTCACCTCACTCCCAGACCCGGTCACTTCACTCCCAGACCCGGTCACCTCACTCCCAGACCCGGTCACTTCACTCCCAGACTCGGTCACCTCACTCCCAGACCCGGTCACCTCACTCCCAGACTCGGTCACCTCACTCCCAGACCAGACCAGAAATTGGCCCTAAGTCATTTCTGGTCACTTCCACTGACTCACTGAACCCCAGGGAAACACTGAAAACATATTTTTTTTCGAAAGAAGCTCATAGGCGGTGTGAAAATCCCAAATCTGGAACGAATGGGGGATGAATCATTCCTGCAACAAATCCCTTTGAATTCATGATCTCATCGGCAGTGAATTTAAACATTATTTTAAATGATTACACAACACTGCGATCTCATTCAGACTGAATGTTGCCTGAAGTTTATTTCAAGGAAATCATGAATGGCAGGATGTTTAATAGAATTGCGAATAATCGGAAATATTGAACTGGTAACAATCTGACCTAAATCGGGACTCATTTAACTAATTGTTTCTGTGCAGCATATTTAACACTGACAGTGCCATTATCACCAGGGATTCTGCTCAGATATTTCTGCCTCCATTTTCTCCTCTCCACCTCTGTCGTTTTTGTATCTTTACACTCTCCCCTCGGAGAACAGCGTGAAGATACGCAGGCTGATTAACAGGCTGACAGGCCGTGTTGTGACTGCTCCTTCCATGGCCGTAAACCATCTTTATCCCAGCCCATGGTGGGGGGTTAGTCCTATACAGGGGGGAGGGGTTTATGAGCTCCCACAACCCACACAATGAGGGGGGGCCACCCTCACCCACCAGACACGAGAATACCACGGATGTCAACCCGGAATTCAGAGCCGGAGCTCCGGTCTCCGCTCCCCGGGACTGTCCGGAGCTCCGGTCTCCGGTCTCCGCTCCCCGGGACTGTCCGGAGCTCCGGTCTCCGCTCCCCGGGACCGTCCGGAGCTCCGGTCTCCGCTCGCCGGGATTGTCCGGAGCTCTGGTCTCCGCTCCCCGGGACCGTCCGGAGCTCCGGTCTCCGCCCGCCGGGACTGTCCGGAGCTCCGGTCTCCGCTCCCCGGGACTGTCCGGAGCTCCGGTCTCCGCTCGCCGGGACCGTCCGGAGCTCCGGTCTCCACTCCCCGGGACCGTCCGGAGCTCCGGTCTCCGCCCGCCGGGACTGTCCGGAGCTCCGGTCTCCACTCCCCGGGACCGTCCGGAGCTCCGGTCTCCGCTCCCCGGGACTGTCCGGAGCTCCGGTCTCCGCTCGCCGGGACTGTCCAGGGATCCGGTCTCCGGTCTCCGCTCCCCGGGACTGTCCGGAGCTCCGGTCTCCGCTCCCCGGGACCGTCCGGAGCTCCGGTCTCCGCTCCCCGGGACCGTCCGGAGCTCCGGTCTCCGCTCCCCGGGACTGTCCGGAGCGGGGGCTTGAACCCTGCACCTTCTGATTCAGAGGCGGGAATGGCCAACACTGAGCCACAGGCAGGGGCCGTGCGTCGAGGTAGCTGATCGCAGTCTAGGCAGCAGTAGGGCTGTCAGCTGTGGCTCAGTGGGCAGCACTCTCGCGTCTGCATCAAAAGGCCGTGGCTTCAATTCCTCCTCCAGTCTTGAACTCCAGGCCGACGCTTCAGTGCAGTGCTGAGGGAGCGCTGCACTATCGGAGGTGCCGTCTTTCGGATGAGACGTTAAACCGAGGCCCCGTCTGCCCCCCTCAGGTGGATGTAAACGAAGAAGAGCATGGGAGTTCTCCAAGGTGTCCTGGGCCAATATTTATGCCTTAACCAACTTCACCAAAACAGATTATCTGGCCATTTTTACATTGCTGCGTGTGGGATCTTGCTGTGCGCAAATCGGCTGCCGCGTTTCCTACATTACAACAGTGACTACACTTCAAAAAGTACTTCATTGGCCGTAAAGCGCTTTGGGACGTCCTGAGAACGTGACAGGCCCGATAGAGAAAAGTCTTTTCTTGCAAGTTGTTGTTGTTGTGAGCTTAATTATGAGTTGAGAGAAATTGTGGCTGAAGCACCTGTGGAGGAAATGCTTTTTTTTGCTGCTCTGACCCGCTGTCTGGGAAATGAGTCACCTCTGTCGGGAGGGAAGGAAAAGCCTTTCAATCAGACAGGTCTGATTTACACTCGGTCACTTCCTGCCCGGACTCCATCAGGAAGCTGTTGTTTCTGTCAGGAGAAAGCATCGCTCCTCGTCGCTCTTTGATTCAGACGAACCAGCGATGATCCGTGAGTCGATAAAATAATCCCACGAGCATCTGTGTCACTTCATCGCGACGAAAGTACAGGGGGAAGTGGGAAAGATGTTGCAGCTGGAGCGGCCGGCTCCCGCTGGGTACAGTTAGACTGATACAGCACAGAAGGAGGTCATTCGGCCCATCCTGCCTGTGCCAGCTCTTTGAAAGGGCTATCCAATTGGCCCCACTCCCCTGCCCTTTCCCCGTAGCCCTGCAAATGTCTCCTTTTCAAGTATTTATCCGATTCCCTTTTGAAAGTTACTTCTGGATCTGCTCCCACCGCCCTTTCAGGCAGCGCATTCCAGATCATAACAACTCGCTGTGTAAAATAAACTGCCTCCCTCAGACTGGATGTGAAGGCCTTAGAGAGGGTGCAGAAGAGATTTACTAGAATGGTTCCAGGGATGAGGGACTTTAGTTACGTGGATAGACTGGAGAAGCTGGGGTTGTTCTCCTTGGAGCAGAGATGGTTGCGAGCAGATTTGATCGAGGTATTCAAAATCATGAAGGGTCCAGACAGAGTAGATAGAGAGAAACTGTTCCCATTGGCGGAAGGGTCAAGAAAAAGAGGACATAGATTTAAGGTGATCGGCAAAAGAACCAAAGACGACATGAGGAAAATCTTTTTTACGCAGCGAGTGGTTAGGATCTGGAATGCACTGCCTGAGGGGGTGGTGGAGGCAGATTCAATCATGGCCTTCAAAAGTGAACTGGATACGTACTTGAAAGGAAAAAAATTTGCAGGGCTACGGGGAAAGGGCGGGGGAGTGGGACTGGCTGGATTGCTCTTGCAGAGAGCCGGCACGGACTCGATGGGCCAAATGGTCTCCTTCCGTGCTGTAAACTTTCTATGATTCTATTCCGTGACTGTACACAGGACAATCAGTCCACCTCCCCACCTTTAATTCTCTTTCTTCCCACTCTTCTCCTCTCCTGTCCTCACTTAATCTCACCTTTTACGTTAACTCCCCCAACCCATGACCACTGCTGAAACGCTATCTCTGACCATTTCCTTGTCTCCATCGCCCGCATCCCCCTGGGTGCCTCCAACCCCACGACCCTTACCCTTCGACCTTGGAGCTCCCTCACCAATTCGTTCCCTAACTCCCAACTCTCCCTTCTCCTGCCCTCCGCCCATGCTGATACCACTGATGCCGTTCACCGGCTAAACTGTTCCCTCACTTCTGCCTTTGACACCCTCTGTTGACACCCATAATTTTATCACCTCCAGACGCCGACAATTTCAAGTCTCTCCTGGCCGGTCTCCCACTTTCCACCCTCCCTAAACTTCAGCTCATGCAAACTCTCCTCCCCGTATCCTAACTCGCACCGAGTCCCGTTCTCCCATCACCCCCTGTGCTCGCTGACCTACATCGGCTCCTGGTCCAGCAACACCTCAAATTTAAAATTCTCATCCTTGTTTTCAAATCCCTCCATGGCCTCGCCCCTCCAGCCCTACAACCTCCTCCAGCCCTAAAACACTCCGAGATCTCTGCGCTCCTCCAATTCTGGCCTCTTGCGCGTCCTCCACTCACTTCGCTCCACCATTGGCGGCCGTGCCTTCAGCCGTCTAGGCCCTACGCTCTGGAATTCCCTCCCTAAACCTCTCCGTCTCTCTCTCCTCCTTTGAGACTCTCCTTAAAACCCACCTCTTTGAATAAGCTTTTACTGATTACCAGCTTTTTATCTCCAGAAATTTTTAAAAAACAAATTTAAATTCTCAAACTGCTACGGTGGGATTTAATTCATGTTCTCTGAATTATCAGCCCAGTAACATAACCAGCTACACCACCGTACCCATGAGTAAGGAACAGCGAGCCCGCTTGCTGTGCGCAAATTGGCTGCCATGTTTCCTAAATTACAACAGTGACTACACTTCAAAAAGTACTTCATTGGCTGTAAAGCGCTTTGGGACGTCCTGAGGTGGTGAAAGGTGCTGTAGAAATGTCAGACTTTCTTTCTTTGTGCAGAAAATGTTGGGAACACACAGCAGGTTCCCGCTGCATCTTTTAAGAGCAGAAAAAACACAGGTTAACACTCCCTCTCCTCGCGGGTGCTGATTTCCACCTTTTGAGGGTTTTCCCTTCCTTATGCCTCACTGTTTGACTTGGTGTTACTGGGCTGCGTTGCGAGGAAACAGGTGTAACCTGAACAATGTGCACATTGGGCTGGGGGCAGCCCCACTTCCCAGTTCGTAGCAGCAAATTCCGCTTGTTCTCAGACATTCCTGTTCTGACTATCGGTGAGGAGGCGAAACGGTGAAGTCAGCTGGTTATGACCGGGCCGCAGTCTCGGCTCGAGAAGGGGCTCCTCGCTGGGATAGATGACAGAAAGTTCCTTCTCAGTCCTCCCACGGAGTGTCGTCACCACCACCCCCGCCGCCGCCCCTCACCCCAATCAGTGCCTGCAGCTGTGTAGAGTTCAGGATACATTATATTTATTCTGTGAGTTACACTGAGCCTTAGACGGATGTCCTGCGGAATCCTGGTGCAATTAAACTCAGCGCTGATAACAAGCTGGACTGAGAGGAAATTGTGCCATTAATGGCCACGTATGAACTGTGCCCATCTATTGCTGAGGAAAGAGGTGATTGTCTTATTGCTGGGCGCAAATATTTCATTATAGGTACGCCCATCCTCCGCACCGATTCAAGGGGTTAATGGTTCTAAATTTAAAACGTCCCCCCGATAAAATATTGTAAGTTAAAGGGGCATGACTTCATTAATGGTGCTCGCAAACCTTACTTTGTTTTCATTTTTACATACATTCTCGAGACGTGGGCATTTATTGCCCATCCCTAGTTGCCCCTTGAGAAGATGGTGGTGAGCCGCCTTCTTGAACCGCTGCAGTCCGTGTGGTGACGGTTCTCCCACAGTGCTGTTAGGGAGGGAGTTCCAAGATGCAATACGATAATTTGTCTCTCGTGTTTGGTTGAGGGATAAATATCAACCAGAACATCGGGGAGAACTCCCCTGCTCTTCTTCGAACATTACCACGGAATCTTTTACGTCCACCTGAGGGGGCAGATGGAGCCTCGGTTTAACGTCTCATCCGACGGTGCGGCACTCCCTCGGCACTGGCACTGGGAGCGTCAGCCTGGATTTTATGTTCAAGTCTCTGGAGTGGGGTTATGAACCCTCGGCCTTCTGGCTCAGAGGCGAGGGTGCGACCCACTGAGTCACCGTTCACTGCTGGAGGGGGTGAGGGCGACATGTGACGGAGACTCAGGGCAGTGCCATTCTGAGTTCAATGCTGTTGCTGTGGTTTGAGAATCACAAGGCCCCCTGCGGAATGTGATGACCAGGCAGACCGTGCAGATAATGCAGCTGGTTTGCTTATCTTGAAAAGCAGAATACCAGGTCCCGTGGTGCGGGCTTATCTTTGTCAGAGAGATTTGTAAATCAGACTCCTACAGATAGCGGCACATCCTGTGACTCAAACTGTTGCCTCAGCACCCTGATAGAGAGATAGATAAATAAGATGCACTGTCCGGTGCGGTACTGAGTCATACAGGCCAGGAAGGTCATTCCTGGGCCTCAGCTCGATGGCCTCAGTCGTGATGGTGCAATTGGCATCAGCTCCATTGACCTTGGGGTGGGGGGGAGGGGAAATCAGCCAGGGAATCTGCTCCAGTGCATACGTGTGGGCATCGGCCGAGTACAGGTGTCGAGCCCAGTCAGGTAAGGACAGGATTGGGATCGGCCGCGACGCACCTGGTGGTCGAATAGCAGAGAAAAGCGCTCGCGGTGTGAGGAACGGCTGGCTCCTACTCCTCCAAGGCTCGGAAGGCACAGACTGCTGGTGAAGTGCAGCTCCAAGCACGGGCAGGCTATTCGACTACGGGGGGGTGCCATGGCCAATCCTGATCCTGCCCTTACCTGACGGGGGTCCAGCAGGGAGTCTCCCGGAGCAGGAAGCAGGAACTCTGGCTGATGACCCCCTGCTAATCCCCCAATCTCCCTAACTCAGGTAAGGGTTGGGGCAGAGGGTCGATTGTGCTCTCCTTATTGTGGGGTCCAGTGAGATCAGTTAACTCGCACCGACCTGGGACGGAGCCTGTGGGCCTTCAAACTGTTCCCTGCGAACAGGAGACACTCAGCTGTTTCCAAGGTTTTTTAAAAATTATTTACTGCACCTCAATTACATAGAATGTACAGCACCGAAATAGGCCATTCGGCCCAACTGGTCTATCCCGGTGTTTATGCTCCAGACGCGCCTCCTCCCTCCCTACTTCATCTCACCCTATCAGCATATCCTTCTATTCCTTTCTCCCTCATGTGTTTATCTAGCTTCCCCTCAACTACTCCTTGTGGTAGTGAGTTCCACATTCTCACCACTCTCTGGGTAAAGAGGTTTCTCCTGAATTCCCTATTGGATTTATTAGCGATTATCTTATATTTATGGCCCCCTAGTTTTGGTCTCCCCCACAAGTGGAAACATCTTCTCTATGTCTACCCTATCAAACCCTGTCATAATTTTAAGACCTCTGTCAGGTCACCCCTCAGTCTTCTCTTTTCTAGAGAAAAGAGCCCCAGCCTGTTCAGCCTTCACTGATCGTTATAAACTCTCAGTTCTGGTGTTATCCTTGTGAATCTTTTTTTTGCACAGTGCCTCTATATCATTTTTATAATATGGTGACCAAAACTGTTCACAATATTCTAAGTGTGGTCTAACCAAGGTTCTATACAAGTTTAATATAACTCGTCTGCTTTTCAATTCTATCCCTCGAGAAATGAACTCCAGTGCTTGGTTTGCTTTGTTAACATGCGTCGCCACTTTTAATGATTTGTGTTTGATTGTAAAGGGGAGTAGGTCCACCCACGTTTACTGACCTTGAAGAGAAATATTTTTTCGTCAGCCTGCCCTGAATCCTACTGTAAACATATCTGACTATTTTCATTTTACAGAACAAAGCTCGGTTCATTACTGCCGTATCCTTGGCCAGGATTACACGCACAGGATACAGTCTTTTCACGGCATCAACAGACTATTTTAGAATTGACGTGACTGAGTTGGGCTGCAGCAAGGGGCCAGTTTATTAAAGGGACTGTGCAGCCTGTCTCCCCCCGTTCTGCAGATTGCTGTTTTTAATCGCTTCGCACTTTCTGGTGGGTATCAATTGGGGGCTCTCTTGCATCCTTTTTATAGGAGAGCTTATCTAGGGTGCGGTGTGTGTGTGTGTGTAAGGGGAACCTTTGTGAATAAAGGCTTGGAAGCAACTGAAGACCAGGCTCTAGTATTCCATCCTTCACTGCATGCCTATCCAATTTTAACACTTTCCATTGGCGGGGAGGGTCGTTAGCCAGAGGATACAGATTTACGATGATCGGGAAAAGAACCAGAGGCGAGATGAGAATTTTTTTTTTTACACAGCAAGTTGTTATGGCCCATTCTATTCAATCTCTCCTCATAGGACAACCCTCTCATCCCAGGAATCAATCTGGTGAACCTTTGCTGCACCGCCTCTAAGGCAAGTATATCCTTCCTTAGGTAAGGAGACCAAAACTGTACACAGTACTCCAGGTGAGGTCTCACCAACACCCTGTACAATGGCAGCAAGACTTCCTTACTCTTGTACTCCAAACCCCTTGCAATAAAGGCTGAGATACCACTTGCCTTCCTAATTGCTTGCTTTAGCTGCATGTTAACTTTCTGTGCTTTGTGTACGAGGACAACTAAATATCTCTGAACATCAACATTTAATAGTTTCTCACCATTTAAAAAACATTGTTTTTCTATTCTTTCTACCAAAGTGAATAACCTCACATTTCCCCACATTATACTCCATCTGCCACCTTTTTTCCCACTCACTTAACCTGTCTATATCCCGTTGCAAACTCTTTGTGTCCTCCTCACAGCTTACTTTCCCACCTAGCTTTGTATCGTCAGCAAACTTGGATACATTACACTCGGTCCCTTCATCTAAGTCAATATAGATTGTAAATAGCTGAGGCCCGATCACTGATCCTTGCGGCACCCCGCTAGTTACAGCCTGCCGACCTGAAAATTACCCAATTATTCCTACTCTCTGTTTTCTGTACGTTAACCAATCCTCAATCAATGCTAATATATTGCCCCCAACCCCATGAGCCCTTATCTTGTGTAACAACCTTTTGTGTGGCACCTTATCGAATGCCTTTTGAAAATCTTTATACCAGCCCATAGGGAGTTTAGTCCTATACGGAGGGTGTATGGGCTCCCAAACCCACATGATGAAGGGGGGCTAACCCACCGGACATGAGAATCCCGCTGGATGTTAACCCAGAATTCAGAGCTGGGGCTCCAGCCTATCCACTCTATCTAGGCCCTTCATAATTTTATACACCTCAATTAAATCTCCCCTCAGCCTCCTCTGTTCCAAAGAAAACAACCCCAGCCTATCCAATCTTTCCTCATAGCTAAAATTCTCCAGTCCTGGCAAAATCCTCATAAATCTCCTCTGTACCCTCTCTAGTGCAGTGACATCCTTCCTGTAATGTGGTGACCAGAACTGTACGCAGTACTCAAACTGTGGCCTAGGTTATTGGATCACCCGGGCACAGCGGATATAGGAAAATCAGAGGGGGGGGGTGTCTATTAGAGGTGGCACTGGTCCCCCCTCTGCCCCCGATTTCTGTGTACTTACTGTCCCGAGTAATCCAGCAACCCCTGGTGCAGGACCAGGAACTTACCCTCCCATGTACACACACACTCACAGACACACCCAGACACAAACACACACGCAAAGATACACAACCACATAGACACATACACACCCAGACCCATGCAGACATACACACACCCCCACGCAGACACATACACTCACCCACGCAAACACAAACCCACATAAACACGCCGACATACACACAGACCTGCAGACACCCACACACATACACTCAGACACATATACACACAGTCACATATACATATGCACACCCACGCAGACACACAAGGAAAGTGTAGGAATCAGTTTCGCTGGAAAGTAATCAGGAGCAGGAATCCTGGCTGATTTTCTCACTTCCAGCCCAGGTACACTGAAGCGAGTCGTACCCCTGCCCTCTCCCTGCCACCCCACCCCACCCTCCACTGCCCCGACTGGGATCAGCTAACTCAGCAGAGACTGGCGGTCAAATCTGGGACTTTCCTGGCCTGTCTATCTCAGAGGTGGGGATTTTACCCCTGACCCACTGGCAGCTGGTCCCGTCCCTTTTGATGAATCTGAGAGCACATTTAATCAGCGTGAGAAACATTCCCATTGGGCTCATGTGTTTCGCCTGATGTTTGGCAAGTGTTGTCATGCACTGCCCTCTGGTGGCGATTCTGATAAACAGCAAGACACCAAGTGCAGTTTAACAGACAATAAATACACTGTGAAGTGATCTTCATCTGATCAACACATCAGCACATGGGCTGGAAGAGAGTTACATAACATGATCCATGAGTAGTCTACTTTGTTCATTATTGATTGATGAGATGCTAGGGAATGGATTACATTTCATTTCAGGCACCCTCTGTCAGCATCAAACACTCCCAAGGCAGGTACAGCACAGGTTAGATACAGAGTAAAGCTCCCTCTACACTGTCCCATCAAACACTCCCAGGGCAGGTACAGGGTTAGATACAGAGTAAAGCTCCCTCTACACTGTCCCATCAAACACTCCCAGGGCAGGTACAGCACGGGGTTAGATACAGAGTAAAGCTCCCTCTACACTGTCCCATCAAACACTCCCAGGGCAGGTACAGCACAGGTTAGATACAGAGTAAAGCTCCCTCTACACTGTCCCATCAAACACTCCCAGGGCAGGTACAGCACGGGGTTACAGAGTAAAGCTCCCTCTACACTGTCCCATCAAACACTCCCAGGGCAGGTACAGCACAGGGTTAGATACAGAGTAAAGCTCCCTCTACACTGTCCCATCAAACACTCCCAGGGCAGGTACAGCACGGGTTAGATACAGAGTAAAGCTCCCTCTACACTGTCCCATCAAACACTCCCAGGGCAGGTACAGCACAGGGTTAGATACAGAGTAAAGCTCCCTCTACACTGTCCCATCAAACACTCCCATGAAAACCCGATTGGAAATTCAAAGTTGCAGGAAAGATGAGCACAGATTTGGGACCTTACAATGTGTTCAAGGACTTGAGAGAAATGGGAAGCTGGAGTTGACGGTTGTTTGCAAGGACAGAGGGGTCAATTTTTGAATGGGGGGGTAGGGGGTTGGGTACAGAAGCTGAGAAGAGGGAACCATTTACAATGACAGTGGGCATGTGACTTCAAAGGGACATTGGGTGGTTATCAGTTTAGTGGGAATGGGATTAAAGGAGCATTAGGATAGGAGATGGAAGAAAAGCTGGACAGATGTGGGTTCAGGGCTCGAGCAGTGGAGGCCATGGAGGGTGTGGCTTGCTGTGAAGTGGGAAGAGATGTAGCAGAGACAGCTTAACAGACGGTCTGTATCTTTGTGACAAACTCCTTGAGCTCCTCGGACTTGTTGGAAGCGAGGGTGGAGGGTTTCACGAGACGATTGGTCATGGGGAACTGAAGGCGGGCGTTACCTTTGCTCTCCAGTTTTGGCAGAAGGGAGCGAGTCCCGATAGTGCTTGGTGTGGTCCAGCCTGATCTGCGGACGGATGGTCAATACACAAGACTGCAGTTGAGATTCTTGACTTGAACAGGGACTCATCCCCTCACAGGTCTCAACAGAATTCTGCCCCATTAAGCACACATTGCCCCTCACCCCAAAACAATGGCGTAGTTGGGAAATGCACCACCCAGTTTGCTGTTGAACACTATAGATGCAGTTTTGATCACAATTACCCTCAGTGCCATTGGACTAGGGAGCAAGGGGAAAAAAAGAATCCACCAGACTCCAGGGACTTCAGCCCATAATTCAGGCCGACAGTCCAGTGCAGCACTGAGGGAGTGCTGCACTGTCTGAGGTGCTGTCTATTGCATGAGACGTTAAACCGAGGCCTCGCCTGCCCTCTCAGGTGGACGTAAAAGATCAGACGACACTATTTTGAAGGCAAACAGGAGAGTTCTCCACGGTGCCCTGGCCAATACTCATCCCTCAATCAATAAAAAAAAAATCTGGTCGTTATCACATTACTGTTTGTGGGATCTTGCTGTGTGAAGATTGGCTGCCACATTTCCTACATTACAACAGTGACTACACTTTAAAAGTATTTCATCGGCTGTAAAGCTTTGAAACGTCCTGAGATTGTGAAAGGTACTATATAAATGCAAGTTTGCTCTTTTACATTGCAGTAAGAAATGTGTTCTGAACGACATGGCCGTATTACATGTGCAATCATCATCAGCCAGTTATTACAATCTGGAATGCGCTGCCTGAAAGGGCGGTGGAAGCAGATTCAACAATAACTTTGAAAAGAGAATTGGATAAATACTTGAAGGGGAAAAATTTACAGGACTATGGGGGAAAAGAGCAGGGGAGTGGGACTAATTGGAGAGCTCTTTCAAAGAGCTGGCACAGGCATGATGGGCCGAATGGCCTCCTTTTTGTGCTGAGATTCTATGATAGCGAGTTCCACATTCTCACCACTCTGAGTAAAGAAGTTTCTCCCGAATTCCTCATTGTTCGATAAGTTTACCGATTGGTGGAGGAAAATGGACAATGTTTCCATGAAGTGGTTTTCAGTGAGCAGCAATTTATTAATAATTTAGTTAACTGTTTATATATAGATGCTCTCTGAGAACCATACACTTTCTTTGTACAAAAGAGTGTCTTTGTCCGCCAGCTTCAGCGACCCCTTCAATCCTCGCTTTCAGACTCCTCTTCATCCGGGCTGATTTGGAAGTACCGGAGTTCATAGCTTTCCTTGTCAGAGGCGACCACTCGCAGCCAATCCCGCAGATTGTTCTTCTTCAGGTACTTTTTGGTCAAGTACTTCAGGTATCTGTGGGGGAAAGAGAAGGTCCAGGTTTAAAAACATGTCTTAGTTTTCACCAGCCGTGGCTCAGCGGGCAGCCTGAGTCAGAAGGTCGCGGGTTCGAACCGGACACTCCCGGTGCCAGTACTGAGGGAATGCTGCACCGTCAGAGGTGACGTCTTTCGGATGAAACTTTAAACGGAGGCCCCGTCTGCCCTGTCAGGTGGATGTAAGAGACCCCACGGCAGTGTTGGAACAAGAGCAGGGGAATTCTCCCCCGTGTCCTGGGCCAATATTTATTCCTCAACCAACATCACTAAAAACAGATTATCTGATCATTATCACATTGTTTGTGGGATCTTGCTGTGCGCAAATCGGCTGCCTCATTTCCTACATTACAACAGTGACTACGCTGCAGAAAGTACTTCATTGGTTGCGAAGCTTTGGGACGTCCTGAGGTAGTGAAAGGCGCTGAATAGATAAAAGCTCTTTTTAAAAAAATCAGAACTGACACCAAAGAACTCGTCTACTCTCGAGTGAGACAACTGGGCAGCAGTTCCATAGCTACCGCCCACCTTCTGGCACCTCACCTGATCTGGCTGGCTATTCACCCACAGCAGCATCACAAATGTGCCTGATCTTGTTCTCTGAGGTAACCGAACAGTGAATATTTTTTTTAAAACGCTGGCAAGGCCGGCATTTATTTCCCATCCCTGGCTACTCGGAGAAGATGGCGAATCGTTGAAATTTACAGCACAGAAAGGAGGAGGACATTCAGTCCATAGTGTCTGTGCCAGCCGAAAAAAAGAGCTCTCCAGCCTAAT
This sequence comes from Heptranchias perlo, assembly GCF_035084215.1. NCBI lineage: Eukaryota > Metazoa > Chordata > Chondrichthyes > Hexanchiformes > Hexanchidae > Heptranchias > Heptranchias perlo. The sequence continues at coordinate 4,492,489 of NC_090337.1, forward strand.
CCCACCTTCCAGCCCTTGGTCCGTAGCCTTGTAGGTTTCAGCACTTCAAGTGCATGATCAACTGAAAGATTTTTCCCTCCGACATTTCCCCACACCGACCGATCTTTCCACCCCCTCCCCCACACACCCGAGGCACTAAGGCCAATTGCAACCCTCAAGAAATGTATGCCAATCAGTGAATGCTCACCTCTTGGAGAACTGCTTTGTCGAGGTGACTGTGATCTTGTTTTTCAGACGCTCAATCTGAATGACACTGCCCAGATTCCCGGTCTTCCCACCAACCTTCACTTTCTCCCGCAGGAACTGCTCCTGTTGTGCAAAACAAAACCATGGGACACTAGGGAAGGAAACCCTAGGCACAAACTAGGGACGGGAACCCTAGCCAAACAACCAGTTAGCAGGGCAACGGTTAAAGGAGGAGAAAAAGCAGTTAGTTCACTTCTCGACAACTCTGGTCCTTCACTAGTGAAAGTTCTAGAAACTCTCAGCTGCTAGTTACTTACTTCACCTCAGAAACTGGTGACAGACCCGTCTAAATTCTACGCACCCTCCTTCTTGAAGGTTAGCTCGAGGCCAAAGCTCCACGCATTTTATCTTTGTGGGCTGCTTAGGCACGTAACATGGAGCCGCACGGGCCACTGCTAAAAGTTACATTAATGTTCCCAATTAATTCTAATTAATAAGCACCGTGGGACACTTTGCTCTGTTAAAGATGCTACATAATGAAATGTGCTGTTAATTGAATGGTACAATGGGTGGGGGACTGTTTGATATCTCTGTGGTTAAATTACGATGGGCCAAATGGCCCTCATCGGCCGTTATTATCCGGTGACTGAAACAGGGGGAGGCAGCTGGGTGAACAAATCCAATAATGTTAGTGTGTCTACTGACACCACTGTGTCAGCCAATGAGTTGGAGGCGGGGCGGGACTTGCGGCAGGACTCACAGCAATTAGTCTATTTAAACAGCGCACTACAGCAAACAGTCCGCAGAGTCTATTTAAAAAGAATCTCTACGAACTACAGCAAAATAGGACACATGACTGAAGCAGGATTATTTCTCCAGCAAATTGCACCGAGTGAAGATAGTTACATAACGTAGCCTGTGCGTAAAGTCAACCCCAGTCGCTGGCGGGTGAGATTGACCCGGGGGGGGGGGGGGAAGGGAATTACCTAACGGTCTCCATTCTGGCCGAGGACAGTGCTGTAACGATACGGTGCAGCCATTATTTCGTTCGGCCCCATTCACTTGTTGAATGGGCGCCGGGATAGCTGGCCGTCCTCTCAGGCATCCCCGTTCCTACTCTCGCTCTTCAGGCCCGGGCAGCGGCGGGGGGGGGGAGAATGCGACTGCCACGTACCCCACGGACAGACCCTAAGCAGGGTTCCCCCCACTCGAGCGCACAGACCCAGGCTTGCCCCCTCCCACCGCGAACAGACTGAGCTCAAGTCAGCAACTCGGAGGGGGGGAGGGGGGGGAGGGAGGGAGGGAGGAGGAAAAAAAGAACGAGAAGGGAAACAGGTTAAATCCCCCTTACGAAGTTGCCAGAGTCGAGGATCCCATCTTCCACCGGGTTGGAGAGGTTGAGCGCGAATCTCCAGACGGGTTTCTTCTTGCCCTTGAGGAGCACGGGCTTCTTCTAGGGAGCAGAAGGAAATGAGGAGACACAAGGAATCAGCTCAGGATCCAGCACCGGACGGCGGCGACTCTGCGTCACGGTCAAGTTCAGCCCAACGTCACAACCATCACATCCAGGGGGCAGGGCGAGCATTTATATTAAAACACTTCACAATTTATAAATTAAAAGGAATGATATAAGGACCTGTGTATTTTGTATTTCCAATTACACAAGTTCTTCAGTGAAAATGTTAACTTTGTATTTAGATAGAATATTCAATTATAACTAATTTGCATATTTTATTTCTAATTACATATTCATAAATTATATTAGTTATTATAACCTGTAAGCGGACTATTAATAATTGAAGTTGCTTATGATGAATTTTATTAACATTTTTATAATAGGCCGCAGAGCCTCGGCACTCGGGTACGCGCCGAGCGGGAGACGGGGTGCGCGACCCCGGGGGCGAAGGGGGTAAAAGACACGAGTCCTCCCACCCACCCACCGTGATCGCCCCTGCGCTCGGTTGATGGCGGGGGGGGGGGGGGGGGGCCTCTCCTCGCATATCGCAGTCTCGGGCCTGACTCGGATGGATCCCCGGCCTCTCGCCCGCTTCACTCACCGACACCATCGCCACTCGCGGCCCGGAGCGGAAAGGACGCGCTCCCGCCCGGCCGCCGCTTATATAGGCGCGGCGTCATGACGTCAGCGCGTTGCACACCGCCCCCCTGAAGCCGCTCTGGGGTCGGTGTCACGTGACGGGGGGGGGGGGGGGAAAGCTGCTGCTGCCACGTCTTTGATTTTAAAGCCCCATTTTCACCATTAAACATCCCATTCTTATCATTAAAATTTGATGTGGTGTAAATGGACTTCCAGAAGGTGTTTGATAAAGTGCCGCATAAAAGGCTTTTCATCGAAGTTGAAGCCCATGCAATAAAAAGGGGGCAGTGGCAGCATGGATACAGAATTGGCCAAGGGACATGAAACAGAGAGTAGTGATGAAAGATTGTTTTTTCGGACTGGAGGGAGGTGTACAGTGGTGTTCCCCAGGGGTCGGTGCCGGGACCACTGCTTTTCTTGATATATATATATTAATGACCTGGACTTGGGTGTACAGGGCACAATTTCAAAATTTGCAGATGGCACAAAACCTGGAAGTGCAGTGAACAGCGAGGAGGGCGGCTTTAAAAAAAAAATTCGTTCACGGGATGTGGGCGTCGCTGGCGAGGCCGGCATTTATTGCCCATCCCTAATTGCCCCTTGAGAAGGTGGTGGTGGTGGTGAGCCGCCGCCTTGAACCGCTGCGGTCCGTGTGGTGAAGGTTCTCCCAAGAGGAGGATAGCGATAGACTTCAAGAGGATATAGACAGGCTGGTGGAATGGGCGGACACGTGGCAGATGAAATTTAACGCCAAGAAGTGCGAAATGATACATTTTGGCAGGAAGAATGAGGCCAGACAACATAAACTAAATGATAAAATTCTAAAGGGGGTGCAGGAACAGAGAGATCTGGGGATATATCTGCACAAATCTTTGAAGTGACAGGACAGGTTGAGAAAGCGGTTAAAAAAAGCATACGGGATCCTAGGCTTTATAAATAGAGGACATAAGACAGATTGGATAGGCTGGGGTTGTTTTCCTTGGAACAGAGGAGGCTGAGGGATGATTTGATTGAGGTGTACAAAATTATGAGGGGCCTAGATAGAGTGAATAGGAAGGACCTAAGATGTTTTATAAGTATATTAAGGGTAAGAGGATGACTAGGGAAAAAATAGGGCCCATTAGGGACAAAAATGGCAATCTGTGTGTGGAGCCGGCAGATGTAGGAGGGGTTCTAAATGAATTTTTTGCATCTGTTTTCACTATGGAGAAGGACGATGTAGACATAGAAATACGGCAGGGGGACTGTGATATACTCGAACATATTAACATCGAGCGGGAGGAGGTATTGGCGGTTTTAGCAGGCCTAAAAATGGATAAATCCCCAGGCCCGGACGAAATGTATCCCAGGCTACTGTGTGAGGCAAAGGAGGAGATTGCGGGGGCTCTGACACATATATTCAGAACCTCTCTGGCCACAGGGGATGTGCCAGAGGACTGGAGAACCGCTAATGTAATACCATTATTCAAGAAGGGGAGTAGGGAAAAACCGGGGAACTACAGGCCAGTGAGCCTAACATCAGTGGTAGGAAAATTATTGGAAAAAATTCTGAAGGACAAAATTAGTCTCCACTTGGAGAAGCAAGGATTAATCAGGGATAGTCAACATGGCTTTGTCAAGGGAAGATCATGTCTGACTAATTTGATTGAATTTTTTGAGGGGGTGACTAGGCGTGTGGATGAGGGTAACGCAGTGGATGTGGTATACATGGATTTCAGTAAGGCCTTCGATAAAGTCTCCCACAGGAGACTGGTCAAGAAGGTACGAGCCCATGGAATCCAGGGTGCATTGGCACTTTGGATACAAAACTGGCTTAGTGGCAGAAGGCAGAGGGTGATGGTCGAAGGTTGTTTTTGTGACTGGAAGCCTGTGGCCAGTGGGGTACCACAGGGATCGGTGCTGGGTCCCTTGCTGTTTGTGGTCTACATTAATGACTTGGATATGAATGTAAAAGGTATGATCAGTAAGTTCGCTGATGATACAAAGATTGGTAGGGTGGTAAATAGCGAGGAGGATAGCCTCAGTCTGCAGGACGATATAGATGGGTTGGTCAGATGGGCGGAACAGTGGCAAATGGAATTTAACCCAGAAAAGTGCGAGGTGATGCACTTTGGAGGGACTAACAAGGCAAGGGAATACACAATGAATGGGAAGACCCTAGGCAAGACAGAGGGTCAGAGGGATCTTGGTGTGCAAGTTCACAGATCCCTGAAGGCGGCGGAACAGGTAGATAAGGTGGTAAAGAAGGCTTATGGGATACTTGCCTTTATTAGCCGAGGCATAGAATATAAGAGCAAGGAGGTTATGATGGAGCTGTATAAAACACTGGTTAGGCCACAGCTGGAGTACTGTGTGCAGTTCTGGTCGCCACACTACAGGAAGGATGTGATCGCTTTGGAGAGGGTGCAGAGGAGATTCACCAGGATGTTACCAGGGCTGGAGCGCTTCAGCTATGAAGAGAGACTGGGAAGATTGGGTTTGTTTTCCTTGGAGCAGAGGAGGCTGAGGGGGGACATGATTGAGGTGTACAAAATTATGAGGGGCACAGATAGGATGGATACTAAGGAGCTTTTTCCCTTCGTTGAGGGTTCTATAACAAGGGGACATAGATTCAAGGTAAAAGGCGGGAGGTTTAGAGGGGATTTGAGAAAGAACTTTTTCACCCAGAGGGTGGTTGGAGTCTGGAACTCACTATCTGAAAGGGTTGTGGAGGCAGGAACCCTCACAACATTCAAGAAGCATTTGGATGAGCACTTGAAATGCCATAGCATACAAGGCTACGGACCAAATGCTGGAATATGGGATTCGAGTAGACAGGGCTGATGGCCGGCGCGGACACGATGGGCCGAAGGGCCTCTATCCATGCTGTATAACTCTATGACTCTATGACCTATTTCCCTTAGCGGAGGGATCAATAACCAGGGGGCATAGATGTCTAGAACTTACTGCCTGAGAGAAACCCTCAACTCATTAAAAAAATACCTGGATGTGCACCTGAAGAGCCATGATCTGCAGGGCTATGGACCAAATGCGGGAGAGTGGGATTCGGCTGGGTGGCTCATTTCACAGCCGACGTAGACACGACGGGTCGAATGGCCCCCTTCTATGCCGTAAATTTTCTATGATTCTATGAAAAGCAGGGAAGTTATGTGGAACCTTTATAAAACACTGGTTCGGCCACAACTGGAGTATTGTGTCCAATTCTGGACACCGCACTTTAGGAAGGATGTGAAGGCCTTAGAGAGGGTGCAGAAAAGGTTTACTAGAATGGTTCCAGAGATGAGGGACTTCAGTTATGTGGATAGACTGGAGAAGCTGGGGTTGTTCTCAACCTTCTCTGCTCTAAGGAGAGGAGATTTGATAGAAGTGTTCAAAATCATGATGGGTTTGGATAAAGTAAATAAAGAGAAACTGTTCCCATTGGCGGAAGGGTCGAGAACCAGAGGACACAGATTTAAGGTGATTGGCAAAAGAACCAAAGGCGACATGAGGAAAAACTTTTTTACACAGCGAGTTGTTATGATCTGGAATGCGCTGCCTGAAAGGGCGGTGGAAGCAGATTCAATTGTGGCTTTCAAAAGGGAATTGGATAAATATTTGAAGAGAAAAAATTGCAGGGCTATGGGGAAAGAGCAGGGGAATGAGACTAACTGGATTGCTCTTACAAAGAGCAGGCACAGGCTCGATGGGCCGAATGGCCTCTTTCTGTGCTGTAACCAACGATTCTATGATTAAATCCTCATTCTCATCATTAAATTCCTATTCCCATCATTAAATTCCCCCATTTTCATCATTAAACATTCCATTCTCATCAATAAATCCCTATGCTCATTTCCCATTCTCATTATTAACGACAACAGCAACCATTATATAGCACCTTTAATACAGAAAATTGTCCCAATGTCGGAATTGGAGGTAACCTTTTGATATGGGTCATTAATTGGTTGGGAAGTAGGAGTCAGAGAGTAGGGATAAAGGGAACGTTCTATGATTGGCGGGATGTGACAAGTGGTGTTTCCCAAGGATCTGTACTGGGACCTTAGCTTTTCACCTTATATAGTAATGACTTGGATGAAGTAATAAATCATTGTCTATCCAAGTTTGCAGATGGCACTAAGTTAAGTGGCAAAGTAAGTTGTACAGAGCCTTGGTCAGACCCTATCTGGAGTATTGCATTCAGTATTGGGTACTGAACCTCAGTAAGGACATACTGGCCTAGGAAGGGGATAGTGCAGATTCACCAGAATACCAGGGCTAAAAGGGTTGAATTCTGAGGACAGGTTGCACAAACTTGACTTGTATTCCTTTGATCATAGAAGGCTGAAACCCTCATCCATGCCTTTGTTACTTCTAGACTCAACTATTCCAATGCTCTCCTGTCCAGCCTCCAACATTCCATCCTCCGTAAACTTGAGCTCATCCAAAACACTGCTGCCCTTTTCCTGACTCGCACCAAGTCCCATTCTCCCTTCACCCCTGTGCTCGCTGACCTACATTGGCTCCCGGCCCAGCAATGCCTTGATTTTAAGATTCTCATCCTTGTGTTCAAATCCCTCCACGGCCTCACCCCTCCCTTTCTCTGTAACCTCCTCCAGCCCTACAACCCTCCGAAATCTCTGCGCTCCTCCAATTCTCGCCTCTTGCTCATCCACCATTTTAATCGCCCCACCATTGACGGCCGTGCCTTCAACTGCTTATCTCTAAGCTCTGGTATTCGCTCCCTAAACTTCTCCGTCTCTCTACCTCTCTCCTCCTTTAAGACGCTCCTTAAAACCTCACTCTTTCACCAAGCTTTTGGTCACGAGTCCTAATATTTCCTTATGTGGCTCGGTGTCAAATTTTGTTTGATAATCGCTCCTGTGAGGCGCCCTGGGACGTTTCACTACGTTAAAGGCACTGTATAAATGCAAGTTGTTGCTGTTGCCACTGTGCCCAAGTATTTGCAACCTGATACAGCTATAAAGGGGGATATATAGCAATCACAGTGAGTCCTTTTTTGCTGTCACTATATGTAGCTCGTGCCAAGTAGGCAGTTTTCAAGCATCAATATAAATGCTGCTTATTAAAGCATGGCTGGCTGAAACATGACCAACAGCAGGCTGCGTACAAGCTTTCCCACCTATCCAGCTGTGGCCAGCCAAGCTTGCCCCCTCCCAAATTTCCACTGGAGGGGTTTTACCCAGTCCTACCCTCACTGTACAACTAACTGCCAATACACTCCCTCCAATATAACTGTGGCAATTTCAGCACATTGTTCACCAATATAAATGCAGATCTTGGAATTTTCACATGGGGTGACATACGAGATATTGATACATGTATTGCTGCAAAGGTTGGTGACAAGACGAGCTGCTGATATACAAGGCCAGTTAAAGCTGAACCCAGTCTCCAGGAGAAACACTGGGTGGGAAATTGGTCTGAGGCAGTAGCACAAAACCGCCGGTAGCAAATCGGGGGCCCCTTTTACACCCCGCCCGACTTTGTTTTCCATCGAAGTCTGTGACCAAGACTAATTTCACCCCACTATACCCTCAAAACTCGACCCCGACCCACAAAAACCACCACTATTTCTGGCTAAAACCTGCAATCGCAAAATTATGAGTGGATGTTCAAATAACCAAATATAACCTACCTGTTAAATTTCCATAGCTGACCCGTGGTATCTGTTGGTACAATTCCCCCCTGCCTATAGCAGGCTCGTTGTTGTCAACACAAGTTGCCCACTATACGTGGTGGCTGGTGTAAACTAAATGTTTTTAAAAAGCAAAGAGGGAATCTTCATCCTCTGTCTCTCCGCTCTGTCTAAATGCCCCAATGCCGTTACTCACACCGCAGCAAAGATCCAAAAGGGAGATGTCCGAAAATCAAGTTTCAAGGCTCTGTCCATACTGATCTTTTCACAGCTCATCATCAGCAACTTGGGTTGGAGATTAAAGCCCTGCGACCGTGTAAGAGGCGGACGGAAGGTGCCTGTACGACGGCGAGTTAAACGGGCCGAGTCCACTCTCCCAGCTTTTGCCTACTTCCCCCCTTTTCCCTGGCTCTGTATTTGTTCAAAAGTTATTCGTCGTCAGCATCTCCTACTTCTGATGAAAGGTTATCGACCTAAACTCTGATTCTCTCTCCACAGATGCTGCCTGACCTGCTAAGTGTTTCCAGCATTTTCTGTTTATATTTCAGATTTCCAAATCTGCAGTATTTTTGCTTTCATCTTTGTCACTTGTTTACAAACTGCAATCGCAGCTGTCTGAGGCCCCGGGGTGTTGCGGGAGTGACTGTAGGTGGCTGAAAAGACTTAATTACAGGTAATCACACTTTAATGAGGTAAGAACAGCCACTTGAACTACAACGACGATAACAAGTTGCTTTTTATAGCGCCTTTAAAGTAGTAAAACGTCCCAAGTCATTTCACAGGAGCGACCGTCAAACAAAATTTGACATTGAGCCTTATAAAGAGATAATAGGACATGTGACCAAAAGCTTGGTCAAAGAAGTAGGTTTTAAGGAGGGTCTTAAAGGAGGAGAGAGAGGTAGAGAAGCGGAGGGGTTTAGGGAGGGAATTCCAGAGCTTAGGGCCCAGGCAGCTGAAGGCACGGCCGCCAATGGTGGAACGATTAAAATCGGTGCTAGGCGAGAGGCCAGAATTGGAGGAGCGCAGAGATCTCGGAGGGTTGTAGGGCTGGAGGAGGTTACAGAGATAGGGAGGGGGCGAGGCCATGGAGGGATTTGAACACAAGGATGAGAAATTTAAAATTGAGGCGTTGCCGGTCCGGGAGCCAAATGTAGGTCAGCGAGCACTGGGGAAAGGGTTGAACGGGACTTGGTGCCGAGTTAGGATACGGGCAGCAGCGTTTGGATGAGCTCAAGTTTATGGAGGGTGGAAGATGGGAGGTCAGTCAGGAGAGCGTTGGAGTAGTTGGGTCTGGAGGCAACACCCTACTTCATCTCACCCTATCAGCAAACCCTTATATTCCTTTCTTCCTCATGTGCTTATTTAGCTTCCCCTTAAATGCATCAATGCTATTCGCCTCAACTATTCCTCGTGGTAGCGAGTTCCACATTCTAACCACTATTTGGGTAAAGAAGTTTCTCCTGAATTCCCTATTGGATTTATTAGCGACTATTTTATATTTGTGATCTCTAGTTTTGGTCTCCCCCACAAGTAGAAACATTTTCTCTATGTCTACCCTGTCAAACAGTATCATCATCCTAAAGACCTCTATCAGGTCACCCCTCAGACTTCTCTTTTCTGGAGAAAAGAGCCCCAGCTTGTTCAGCCTTTCCCGATAAGGATATCCTCTCAGTTGTGTGAGTCTTTTTTGCACCTTCTCCAATGCCTCTATATCCTTTCTATAATATGGAGACCAGAACTGTGCACAGTATTCCAAGTGTGGTCTAACCAAGGTTCTATACAAGTTTAACATAACTTCTCTACTTTTCATTCTATCCCTCTAAAAAAAGAACCCGTGCTTGGTTTGTCTGTTTTTTATGGCCTTAATAACCTGTGTCGCTACTTTCAGTGATTTGTGTGTCTGTATCCCCAGATCCCTCTGCTCCTCCACCCCATTTAGACTCTTATTATCCAAGCAATATGTGGCCTCTTTATTCTTCCTACCAAAATGCGGCACCTCACACTTATTTTGAAATTCATTTGCCCATTCTGCAAGTTTATTAATATCCTTGCATTTTGATGGGAGTGCTTGTATACCAGTCACTGAAAGCAAACATGCAGGTGCAGCAAGCAGTTAGGAAGGCAAATGGTATGTTGGCCTTCATTGCAAGAGGATTTGAGTACAGGAGCAAGGATGTCTTACTGCAGTTATACAGGGTCTTGGTGAGGCCACACCTGGAGTATTGTGTGCAGTTTTGGTCTCCTTACCTAAGAAAGGATATACTTGCCATAGAGGGAGTGCAGCGAAGGTTCACCAGACTGATTCCTGGGATGGCAGGACTGTCGTACGAGGAGAGATTGGGACGACTCGGCCTGTGTTCACTCGAATTTAGAAGAATGAGAGAGGATCTCATTGAAACATATAAAATTCTGACAGGGCTAGACAGACTGGATGCAGGGAGGATTTTTCCCCTGGCTGGGGGGGTCCAAAACGAGGGGTCACAGTCTCAGGATACGGGGTAGGACATTTAGGACTGAGATGAGGAGAAATTTCTTCACTCAGAGGGTGGTGAACCTGTGGAATTCTCTACCACAGAAGGCTGTGGAGGCCAAGTCACTGAATATATTTAAGAAGGAGATAGATAGATTTCTAGACACAGAAGGCATCAAGGGGTATGGGGAGAGAGCGGGAATATGGTATTGAGATAGAGGATCAGCCATGATCATATTGAATGGCAGAGCAGGCTCGAAGTGCCGAATGGCCTACTCCTGCTGCTATTTTCTATGTTTCTATGTATTTGTATTAACTATACCTCCCAAATTGGTGTTGTCCACAAATTTTGAAATTGTACTTCCGATTCCCGAATCCAAATCGTTTATGTAAATGATGAACAACAGTGGTCCCAGCACCGATCCTTGTGGAACACCACTTCCCACCTTTTGCTAGTCTGAGTAGCTTCCCTTAACCCCTACTCTGTTTTCTGTTTTGTAGCCAGCTTGCTATCCATTCTGCTCCCTGTCCCGACTGCACGTCATGAGTCTACAATGCGGTATCTTATTGAAGGTCTTTTGAAAATCCAAATATATTACATCTACTACATTACCCTTGTCTACTCTTTCTGTTACTTCTTCAAAGAATTCAATAAAGTTGGTCAAGCATGACTTTCCCTTTTGACATTTATGCTGACTTTATTTTATTTTCATTTTCTGGATGTCTTTCGATTACATCTTTTGAGTAAGGATTCCATTATCTTTCCTACCACCGATGTTAAGCTAACTTATCTATATTTCCCTGGACCTGTACTATCTCCCTTTTTAAATAAAAGAGTATCATTAGCTGTCTGCCAGTCCTCTGGCACTATTACCTTTTCTAGTGAATTTTTATATATGTAATAGTGCCTCTGCTATCGCTTCCTTAATTTATTTTAATATGCACGGATGCAATCCACGCAGACCAGGGTTTTATCCTCTCTAAGTTTGGTTAGTTTATCAATTATCTCTCCCCTATAAAATCATAGAAAGTTATGGCACAGGAGGCCATTTGGCCCATCGTGTCCGTGCCAGCCAAAAAAGAGCTATCCAGCTTAATCCCACTTTCCAGCACTTGGTCCATAGCCCTGTAGGTTACGGCACTTCAAGTGCACATCCAAGTACTTTCTAAATGAGTTGAGGGTTTCTGCCTCCACCACCCTTTCAGGCAGTGAGTTCCAGACCCCCACCATCCTCTGGGTGAAAAAAATTCTCCTTAGCTCCCCTCTACCAATGACTTTAAATCAATGCCCCCTGGTCACTGACCCTCTGCTATGGGAAATAGGTCCTCCCTATCCACTCCATCTAGGCCCTTCATAATTTTTTATACCTCAATTAAATCTCCCCTCAGCCTCCTTTGTTCCACAGAAAATAACCCCAGCCTATCCAATCTTTTCTCATAGCTAAAATTTTCCAGCACTGGCAACATCCTCGTAAATCTCATCTGTATCCTCTCCAGTGCAATCACATCTTTCCTGCAATATGGTGACCAGAACTGTACGCAGTACTCAAGCTGTTGCCTAACCAATGATTTTTTACAGTTCCAGCATTACCTCCCTGCTCTCATATTCTATGCCTTGGCTAATAAAGAAAAGTATCCCGTATGCCTTTTTAACCACGTTATCTACCTGTCCTGCTACCTTCAGGGATCTGTGGACATGCACTCCACGGTCCCTCTGCACCTCTCAGTATCCTCCCATTTATTGTGTACTCCCTTGCCTTATTTGCCCTCCCCTGATGCATTACCGCACGGCCAATTTTTGTATCATGTTTAATGTTTTTATATCTTTTTTGATCTCTTCAAATGTCACACCCACCTTGTTAGTTTCCCTGGTAAATACTGAAGCAAAGTAACTATTCAATATTTCTGCCATTTCACTGTCATTACCTGTGAGTTTATCTTATGCATCCCTTAGTGGCCCTAATTCCTATCCTGATTTTTCTTGTTATTTATGTATCTGTATATTAGTTTCTTTTCATATTCCTGGATAATTTAATTTCATAGTTCCTCTTTGCTTTTCTAATTTTTTTTTTACTTCTTTCCCAACCTCTTCGTTTTCTCTTTTATCATCCTCTCCTTTGTCTTAGAGTATGCCTTTGTCTTTCGTTTCAATTTCACCCATATCTCTCTTCATCCATGGTATTTCATTATTGGCTAGTGTGTTCTTGCATTTTAGAGGAATATATTTCTCCTGAACTCTATTGATCACCATTTTAAATAATTCCCACTGCTGTTCTGTCAATGTTTTTCCAGTTTACCTTCCCTGGTTCCATTCTCATCCCCTCAAACTTAACTTTTTTCCAATCTATTACTTTGGTCTTACTTATGTAGGTGGAAGGAGGTGGTCTTGGTGACTAAGAGGATATGAGACATGGTACACCACCAGACTCTTTTTGGGGTTGTCTGCAGCATATATTAGATACAGCCAGAAATCTTTCCCAGTTTTCTCCCTTCCCCCACCCAGGGGTAAGGTGGTCACCCCAGCTGATCAGCAAACCCAGCACAGACTGGGCTTGAACCCGTCAGTTCTGTATGGCACAGCTAGTGGCTGAATAGTCATCAATTTTCGCTGCATTCCTCAGCCTGTTTTCAGATGGGATAAGCCAGCCGGGTGATGCTTTCCCCAACCAGGTGTTGCAGAAATGAACTGCAGGAAAAAAAAACAATTTACTAGTCAGGACAGCAGATTATCTGAACAAGTTTTAATCGGAGTTTACAGGTTTTGTGCAAAACTCAAATCGGCATTAGCATCATTCCTTTATAAATGGCATTACAGGCATTCAGTTTAAACAGATTTTCATACAGTTTTCACTCTTTGAGCCTTTTATGTCGCCAAAAACAAAAAAAAAATCCAGGAAAAGATTACTAGCCTGACCAATCTAATGCTCAAATTAAGCATGTAAGGACACCAATACCCAGTTCATAAAGAGACTACAATGTACAGTAACACCAAATTGTAAGAACCTTGGAGAAATACACCATTGCTGTGATGGAAATATTAGGAATGCTCTCTATTTGCAGTTGTCCTTTCTCAGGCTATGTTTCTGTGACTGGGTTGTGGATGTGAATTTGGTTTGTAAAGCGGACTGAGTTTTAATTGCATTACAAAACCTAGTAATAAGGTTTATCCACTATATATGCTGCAGACAACCCCAAAAAGAGTCTGGTGGAGCACATCAAACTAGCTCAAGATAGCAACTTGGATAATTGGGTTTTAGTGGACTATTTGATTAGACAAGCAGATTTAAATCTCTGCAAAGCAGATGAGGATCCTTTGCGTATCTATTTCCAGCTCAATGAGCCCCAAGGTATGGCGAATGAATCCATTCATTAATGCTCGCTGAAGCCGTATATACTGTATTTACAAAACCTCTAAACAGCAGGGATCCACGAGGATTCCAGCAACCGCTCAATGATCTCCTAGCAAAATGAGATTTTTGCACTCAATAGGAGGGACCTCAGTGTTGGGTAACAAATGAAATGTTTCCATTTTGGGTCCCCCTATCAAGCACTGTTGACTAGAGAAGCTGGGATTGTTCTCCCGAGAGCAAAGAAGGTTAAGGGAAGATTTAATGACGGGGTTTTTGATAGGGAGAAACCATTTCCACTGGTAGGAGGGTCAGTGACCAGAGGACACAGATTTATGGTGATTGGCATAACAGCCGAGGGGAGAAATTTTTTTACACAGCGAGTTATGATCTGGAATGCGCTGGCTGAAAGGGCGGTGGAAGCAGCTTCAATAGTAACTTTCAAAAGGGAATTGGATAAATACTTGGAAAAGAAAAATTTGCAGGGCTAATTGGTAGCTCTTTTAGAGAGCTGGCACAGGCATGATGGACTGAATGGCCACCTTGTGTGCTGTATTATTCTATGATCAGACAGAGATTAAAGCTCATTTACAGCAACGGTGTGACATTACCATTTCCTGCATCAACCTGCCAATTTATTATAGGCAGTTTCACACTGCAAGCTTACATTCATTGGGAACTAGGTTGAGTCTCTTTCTGCTTCTGCCCCACCCTGTTTCACAAGACAGGAATTTTCATCCCATCAGTCTAAGCTGGATATTTCCCCCAAGGGAAAAGGACAGTGTGTTTTTGAAAGCAACGGCCCTCTAATTTGAAGAGGCCCAGACTCCACGAGCTGGTCATAAAGCAATGTAGTTATAGCCCAACAAACTGCAGCCAAAAGATAATTAAAAAAGTAGCGCACACCCTGGAACAAAGCTTTAATTTTGCAGCACAACTGCAAGAGACTACCACCATGCAAATCTTTTACTATATTATTTTATATATACACACACACACACACCAATTACTGAGGAGTTCTTATGTTATGATGTTTGAAGTAGAACTCCCAGTTACCAAGTGCTTACACACTAAGAATACATATTTTCAGGAGCCCCTTGAAGCAGTGTTCGTTAAGTTGCATACAGGTCAGCAAAAGCGGAATGCTACGGTAGTGATCGTTCAGAATCCAACAGGCTACAAGCAGCCAGGAAAGATGGAGCCCAGTAGCACCTACACTTCGCAGGGTTGGTAGTGGTGAGGGGGGGCAGGGAAGAAAGTGTACTTTGAGAAAACAAGGCTCAGGAATTCTGTACTACCCATTATGCACCAAGCTCAAATTTTACACCGACAAATATGCAAAATACCAGTGGAATTCAGGTGTGAAATGCAACTTTTTCACAACAAGCAATTTTTTCCTTTGAAGATACACAACCCAGTGCTGGTTTCGACTCACTGAACTGATCCATCTTGGTGTGGGAGGGAGTCTGTGGTGAGCATTACAGCGAAAAGCAAACAATAAAAAGATTTCTTCAAACAGACCCCCCCCCCCCCCAACAAAAAAACCCAGCACAAGCATCATAAAAATCACCACAGCACTGGTAACAATTCATTTTGTATCTGATAAACCCAACACAAAATACACCCGACAAAGACTAGTTCCAGGGAAATGCTTCACTCATTTTAATACCATTGCATGATAAATACAATAAAAGAAATAAGCAACTGAATTTTTTTTATTATTTTTTTTTATCAGTCTGGTGACAAAGGCCTCAAGTGAAATTTCGCAGCGTCAACACCCCCAGTCCTCAGATTCACATCGGCGCTCTTTTATAGTGCCTGTACAACATTCGGAATGCCCGCCCTGTCTGCCCAGGACAAGCAGTGACATTGTATTAGCGGAGTTTTACAACACAAGAAGCCAACAAAAAAAATTAAAAAGTTGGCGGAAGTATAACCGAGGTAATACAGTTAGTTGCACTTGGCCGCTAGGTGTATTCTGCCGGAAACCCTCACTAAGCAAGGCGGATGGGCATCAACCAATCACAGGGGCATGTGGCTTTTTGAATTCACTCCGTAGGCTGGTTCTACTAACAAGAGGACCAATGGCGGCAAACTTTATATCACTAAGCTTTTATTTGGGAGTACCAACACCAACACCCGTGATTTAGTACGATGTCGATCAGCCTGCAGCGACGTCTGGTCAGCTGATTGGGCAAGAAAGTCGGGTCCGGCGCCATTTGGAAAAAAATTCTAAGGAAATGAGGTCATGGTGTGAAGGCCATTACTTTGGCGATAATTAACCCAATTAAGATCCAAGGTTTTGGCCTGAGCGGTCAGGTCTGGCTTCTTGATCCCCGTTTACTGTTTGGTCAATGGCTTGATGGCGATGGCTGCCTCTTCGTTCATGGCATACAGGACTGTGATCTAGGGAGATGGGGAAAATAAAACATCAGCAAGACTAGTCACAGACACAGATCAAGTTTCTCTTTACCCAAACCGCACAATATGAACATTACACTCATTAGAAAGACCAATTACCCAGCCTCCTTTAACTGCAAAGTTCAAATCCTCAATTGATGCACTGGATCACAACATAATAAAGTTTGAGGGCTTTACCTTGTAATTGTCAAATTCCCCAAGATTAAAAGCAGAAGTTGAACAATTGAGCCTCATGAAACCTCCAATGTATCTGAGGGCTTGCTTTGGGAATGAACCTTTTCAAAAAGGTAGTATCAAGTGCACAGAATATGAAGAGAAAATCAACAACAGGCAGAGTAAAGAACATCTTGGTAACAAGACACTAGATTTTCAGGCTTAACTGCAGCCAAGGAAACCAAATAAAACTCAGATCTAGAGGGGGAAGGAACAGGACTTCCCTCCAGCTCCTCTCTATTCGGCTTTAACAGAATCTAAGTGCCATAATCATTTAATCCACCCAATGAGTAGATAGATGAACACCTCACACCATTGCATTACTTCATGTGAGCAATATCAGATGTAGCACTAGCCTGGTCACTTTTTTGCAGTTATAGGATTATGGTGAAAGAATTGCCTGCTGCAGGTGCACATCGTGCAACTTCTGGCTCAGCACTATGAGTAATGGAATCTGGGACTCAACAAGGAGATTTAGGGCAGCTTGGGCCCACACCTAATAGAATATTTAAACTGCATAATAGTCACTGAGTGCAAGAAAGTGACCCATTCCTCCTCTGTACATGCCATGGTTCATGCCTCCTCTCAAGTTTTTCAGCTAACTAAAAGCATTGACTCCTTGCTGATCATTGTACTGCAGGCGATTTCCAGCACCTCACCAAAGTGGCCATTTTTCAAATGCAAGTTTGAACATCGAGCATTGATGGGGGCTATGCTAACCAACTATGGATAGCCAAACCCAATCCTGTCCCCATCTCAAGTTCACTCCCAGCAGGGGCCGCTGAATAGCAATCGGGAGCAAGATCCCTGGATTATTTTCCTCTCCACACATTTAGGCCCCGCCATCACTACCCCAGTTGAGATAGTGTAGACTGGGGACTATCAGTGGGACCTTCCCAAGGAATTTATGAACGGACTGATCTGCCGGCTCTTGGAATTGCAAAGGACTGTCATAACATTTTAGAGCATTCTATTATAACACCAAATACAAATCACAAACCACACTAAAAGCAGTCAAACAAAAGATCCATGCATTGCTTACAGCTAAAACAAAATTGATATGAACTGCTGCTTAAAGTTATTTTCACAACCCCAGTTAAAAATGTGATTGAGATTCCTAATCATTATGCTGGGAGGTCAAACTAAGCACCAATAGCTTTTAAAAGTTGCATGTAAACTACAATGTGAAGAAAGTTGCTTGCTGGACTGAACATGGTGACTTCATTCCCCTTCTGCATTTACCACTGTTTTGAGTAACACAGCCTTTGAATTTGTGAATTGCCCGAGGCGTTGGAAGTTTTTGCTGAGTATACAAGGAGACAAGCACAGAGAAAGATACTCATTTCACGTTCAGCTCTCCTCACCACTAGATCTTCCCCAGCGTCATATCTCTGTAGTATTTCCTTTCCCAGGTCACCTTCTGCGAGCTTAAGATCCTCACGTATGTCACCGTTATCCATCATCAGAGAGAGGTAGCCATCTGTAATTCCAATCAACTAAAGAAAAAAATATATTCAGTTTAATACAAAGCTCCTGTCGAAATGTATGAACATCTCCTACAGGATTTTTGACTGATCATCAATTGTCAGTACAGACTTTCAAATTTCTCCCCTCCCGAAGGCATTGCGGGGGTACAGGGGAAATAGAGGGGCTACCCCTAAAGCAGCTGGTATTCGCACACAAATCTCAATAGCGAACATTAGCAGGTTGTGTGACTGCCAGGGATCGATCACATCTGAGCCCGATCTTACACACCAACGTGAAAAAGACCATCAGCCCCTTAGTGTACACCCCATTATTAACAATTTTACAACACCAAGTTATAGTCCAGCAATTTTATTTTAAATTCACAAGCCTCCGAAAGCTTGTGAATTTAAAATAAAATTGCTGGACTATAACTTGACCCCATTATTAGGCAGTACAACCCCGGAGGTAAAAAACCCAAGGGAAAAAAAAACTGGCAAATTTATCCCCAACTCCTAAGCAAGCTCCAAAAGACCACAGCTACACACAAAACAATCACTAGACATGCATAAACAAACAAAACATAGAATTTGCATAGAATTATCAGGGCCAGCATGATCTCCTGACCTAGTTTTGATTGCCAAAGGGGTGAAAGAGGAATTTCCCTCCCCCAAATTGGTCTGGGTTTCTATCTTTTTTTTGCTTCTCCCAGGAAGTCACATGATGTGTATCACAATATATACACTCCCCAACCACAAGGTATCATGATTGTGTGGGACAGGCTGGATGGACCAGAGGGTCTTTTCCTGCCTGTCATTGTTCGTATTTTCAAAAACCTCCTGATCTTCATTGAAAAGATAGGTTTATACATGATTAGGAAGGACTATCTCCATCAGTCTGATCAGTACTCAAAGTCATAGATCTTACCCCAGTCCATCACCGGCATCTCCACATCATAGATCTTACTGTCAGACCTATCAATAGCCCTAGTCAAAAATTTATCTATTATAATTTGTAACACTGTCCACTTGCAGTGCCTCTCTCCCTCTAGACCCCTAATTGTCCTTGTTTCAAGTGCATCATTTTACACTTCCCTTAAAAGATGTTGTGGTCTCTGCCTCAACTACTATCTGTCAAAACATTTCATGCTGTAACAATTCCACATAAAGGAATTTCTCCTAACCTCTCTCCCCAATGAGGATTTTAAATCAGCAACTATGCAAAAGAAATGGGGCGAATAGGGAAAGACCATGAAAACATTCTATCATTTTAAACATCTCAAATCTCTGCATAGCATTCAGTCCCAATATAAATAACCCCAAAATCTCAAGTCTCTAAGCTACTATTACATTGTCCACGTATGTCACACCCCTTATATGGGCATTGCCACTGGTGACAGACAGCTGCACATTTCTAACATTAGATGGAGTTCCATAAGCTCTGGACCCCCACACCTATAAACAACACTAATGCAGCAAGGGAAATTTGCTTTGTCTTAAGTTTCTACGGGCAAAGCCATAGGAGATTCCAATGCACTCCTGGGCGACCTCCCACCTCCCGTAAACTTGAGCTCACCCAAAACTCTGCAAATCCTAACTCGCACCAAGTCCCGTTCACCTATCACACCTGTGCTCGCTGAACTACATTGGCTCCCGGTCCAGCAACGCCTTGATTTATAAATTCTCATTCTTGCTTTCAAATTCCTCCCTATCTCTAACCTGCTCCAGCTCTACAAACCTCCGAGATCTCTGCATTCCGGCGTCGTGTGACTCCCCAATTTCATCGCTCCACCATTGGTAGCCATGTCTTCAGCTGTTTAGCCCCAAGCTCTGGAAATCCCACCCTAAACCTCTCTCTCCTTTAAGACGTTCTTTAAAACCTACCTCTGACCAAGAATTTGCTCACCTGTCCTAATAACTCAGGCTAAATCGCTCCTGTGAAGCACCGTGGGACGTTTTATTACATTTCCTTTTCCACTGCTAGCCGTGCCTTCAGCTGCCTAGGCCCTAAGCTCTGGAATTCCCTCCTGAAACCCCTCTGCCTCCTTCAAGGCACTCCTTAAAATCTACCTCTTTGACCAAACTTTTGGTCACCTGTCCTAATATCACTATGCGGCTTGGTGTCAAATTTTGTTTGATAATCACTCCTGTGATGCGCCTTGGGTTTACTATGCAAATTGTTGCCCTGATGCACTGGTTATAGTTTCTCATCCTTGGCATCATCTGGTGAATGTACACTATTCTGTTGTCCTTTCCATAATGGAGCACCCAAAGCTGCACAGTATTCTAACCGTGGCCTCACTAGTGCCTTGTACAAATGTAGTACCTTTGCTTTTGTACTCTGCGCCCACATTTATAAAACCCAAAATACTGTTGTCGTTTATTGCCTTAATCTACTGGCATGTTCAGGGAGTGAAGTATTTGCACCCAAGTTCATTGTTCCTCCAAACCCATCAGTATATTTCAGTATACTCCCATTTCTTGTTATTCCTCCCAAACTACATTACCGCACACATCCCCATATTAAACTGCATCTGCCACCTGTCTGCCCATTCCATAACCCCGTTCATAGTCTCCCTCCCTCCCCCCTCCCATGTCAAACCATTTACTTTTGTGCCACAAGCAAGTTACGACGTTAAGATATTTCTTATTCAAGTTTGAATCTACATCTGTTGCCCTACAGCCCATATCAATAAACAATGCCCACACAGGGACTTCCAGCACAGTATGTTGAAAAGAGCTAATCTAACCAACTTTTACTCTCCCTAACCAAAGTTGGCCTAGGCTAATTACCCCCGCATCAATTAATTCTGTACTTGGAATACAAGAATGCACAGAATCCACACAGATCACCATGGTCCATCTGACCAGTCCCAAGTTCAAAAATCATAATGCAATCATGCCCCAAAACAAACCCAACCTTCCTTGTGAATTTCACCTTAGGGATGGATGGGGTGTTTATCTGTGCATTTACACAAAATTTATTGTCAGTTTAAATACAGCTACTTTTCTGTAATCAACAACTCTGCCACATTAATACTCATGGCTCGGGAATGTAGATTTTGAAGTCCACTGCTTAGCCAGCCGTCCCCACTCTCCTTCAAGTTAGCTGATTAGATTTACTGTGAAACCTTTGACTCAATTTCTGCTTGCACACATATTTCCTATAACATCCAATAAATCAAATTTATATCTGCCTGTGTTTAACTGCAGATGGAAACCCAATAAACTGCTACTTTCCAGGTCTCAGGTTTGGTGTTGACTTGGTAAATGTTTATAGCCACATCAGTCTGAATTTTACCAATGGGACACTTCACGCTGGACATGCTCCGTGCATAGCAGTCGGATTGAGAATGGAAGTGGAGGTGCTGCAATAGCAGGTAGACATGGAGGTGCTATTTTGGGATACAGATTTGCAGCAACCTAGTTTCAAAGCCACTGAGTGGGCCAAGTCTACATCAGAACTTTTGGTACAACTTCGGGAAGTTAACTTTAAAGTCTGGTTTATCAAGCCACATTTTGCTTGCTAGTTACACTTGCGTGTAATGGCGATTGATGCATCGTGTCTGTAATTAGTACTTTTCATATGTAGTACATTTGTGACTCGCCACGACACAATGAGTTCTGATCTGTTACTGAGAATGGAGCCAGATTTCATTCTCTTCCAATCGAGTTTTAGAATTTTTTTTCCCACAACTGAATGCCAAATGTGGCCTGGTTACTGAGCAACTACATGCCCAAATTTAGGAAATGCTAACATTGTTAAAAAAAAATTACTGGATAAAAGTTGAATGGCTGTTACTAAGCTTCCAAGTGGAAAACTGTTGTAAATACATGGACTGGGGTGTACCAGCTTTACTGCAGACAAGTTCTAGAGTCCAACCCAGTTTCTGCTTGCACACATATTTCCTATGACACCCAATAAATCCTAACCCCCCCCCCAGCAAGGAAGGAGCCCTTTCCAACCAGGCAAATTCAATTCAAGTGGGCCAAACCGGAGGCTAAGAATTATATGTGCGAAAAACAGTCACCACAAACTGTTGATTAAGTCTGTGGGACATAAGTCAGGCGCAATTTCGGTCTCCTCCCAAGACTGGGAAAATACCAACCAGACCGACCGCCTTTCCTGGGTGGCAAGCTCCCACCCCACAAAAGCCCGCAACGTCAAAGTAAGAGCAAACTGATATCCGACAGATTATGGGAGCACACCATCACTAGTCCCTGCAACGTCCAGTGCTCTTAAATTCCATGGTCATTCTAACGTTAAAACACTACTGCACAACTATACCAAAGCTCCTTTGTGTAAATCTCATGTTAAAATACAGCACTACCACACCAAATGCAAACCACTGTACCGCCTGCATTTATTTCGCCAGTCACAGAACTAGAAATCCAGTACCAGGTTTGCTTTTAGTTACAAAATGATCCCCTCACCAACAACTTTGCTTCTCCTGCAAATAGACTGAATATGCAGTTACCTGTGTCCTTTAATCCTGGAATAAATTCTGACCAGGCTGTCACATTAGAGCATTCAAACTTGTTGACTGTTTCATGGTTAAAGTGCATGGCACAGGATTCCCATTCTGCAGTCAGACTCTGGGTTGGACTCTAGAACTTGTCTGCAGTAAAGCTGGTACACCCCAGTCCATGTATTTACAACAGTTTTCCACTTGGAAGCTTAGTAACAGCCATTCAACTTTTATCCAGTAATTTTTTTTTAACAATGTTAGCATTTCCTAAATTTGGGCATGTAGTTGCTCAGTACGCAGACCACATTTGGCATTCAGTTGTGGGAAAAAAAATTCTAAAACTCGATCGGAAGAGAATGAAATCTGGCTCCATTCTCAGTAACAGATCAGAACTCATTCAGTGTCGTGGCGAGTCACAAATGTACTACATATGAAAAGTACTAATTACAGACACGATGCATCAATCGCCATTACACGCAAGTGTAACTAGCAAGCAAAATGTGGCTTGATAAACCAGACTTTAAAGTTAACTTCCTGAAGTTGCACCAAAAGTTCTGATGTAGACCTGGCCCACTCAGTGGCTTTAAAACTAGGTTGCTGCAAATCTGTATCCCAAAATAGCACCTCCATTTCAATTCTCAATCCAACTGCTATGGACCGAGCACGTCCAGAGTGAAGTGTCCTATAGGTAAAATTCAGACTTGGGGTAACTGATGTGGCTATAAACATTTACCAAGTCAACACCAAACCTGAGACCTGGAAAGTAGCAGTTTATTGGGTTTCCATCTGCAGTTAAGCACAGGCAGATATAAATTTGACCCAATCTAAGACGACTGCCCAAGCTCAATTTGTTTTGAGTCAGAACCAGTATAGCCACTCAAGTTATTCACAAATCTAGTTCAAAACTTTTTGCACGGTCCAAGGTTACTGGACACAATCTATACACAATATCCAGTTCCACAAGTGAGGAACATGAGGCTGTTTCCCCCAAATGGAACAGTAATCCCAGCCATTTTACACTGCAACTTGGACTCACATCACAATGCGGCATCTACTTCTCAATGGTACTCATGTACGTAGCTGCCCCACTTCTCCCCCACAAATTTACTGCATGGAAGTTCAGATAAAATTCAATTACCAAACTGGCAGATTGCACAGTACTCAAGTCCCAGCCTCACTCAAATTTTAATGTAACAAGTTTTTCTTTTTAATTCTTATCCCGCTGATAATAAAAATTAAAACAAAAGAAAAACAGAAGAGCAAGAATATTTGGACAATTTTCCCAAAGGAATGCCAAGCCGACTAGTCAACATCACATGGGCCTCTTTCCTTGGAAGATGTTGACACCAGCATCAGAAACATAGAAAATAGGAGCAAGAGTAGGCCATTTGGCCCTTCGGGCCTGCTCCGCCATTCAAAATGATCATGGCTGATCGTCTAACCCAGTACCCTGTTCCCGCTTTTCCACCATATCCCTTTAGCATTAAGAAACATATCTATCCCCTTCTTGAATACATCTATGACTTGGCCTCCACTGCCTTCTGTGGTAGGATTCCACAGGTTCACCACCCTCAGTGAAGAAATTTCTCCTCATCTCTGTTCTAAATGGCATACCCCGTATCCTGTGACCCCTGGTTCTGAACTCCCCAGCCATCGGGAACATCCTCCCTGCATCTAGTCTGTCTAGTCCTGTCAGAATTTTATATGTTTCAATGAGATCACCTCTCATTCTTCTAAACTCGAGTGAATGTAGGCATAGTCGACCCAATCTCTCCTCATACGTCAGTCCTGCCATCCCAGGAATTAGTCTGGTAAACCTTCGTTGCACTCCCTCCATGGCAAGGACATCCTTCCTCAGATAAGGAGAACAATACTCCAGATGTGGTCTCATCAAGGCCATGTACAACTGCAGTAAGACATCCCTGCTCCTGTACTCAAATCCTCTTGCAATGAAGGCCAACATACCATTCACCTTCCTAACTGCTTGCTGCACCTGAATGCTCGCTTTCAGTGACTGGTATACAAGGACACCCAGGTCTCGTTGCACCTCCCCTTTTCCCAATCTATCAACCACAGAGATAATAATCTGCCTTTCTGTTTTTACAACCAAAGTGGATAACCTCACATTTATCCACATTATACTGCATCTGCCATGTTCTTGCCCACTCACCCAACTTGTCTAATTCATATTGGAGCTTCTTTGCATCCTCCTCACAGCTCACATTCCACCCAGCTTTGTGTCGTCTGCAAACTTGGAAATGTTACATTCCGTTCCCTCATCCAAATCATTGATACATATTGTGAATAGCTGGGGCCCAAGCACTGATCCCTGCAGTACCCCATTAGTCACTGCCTGCCACCCGGACAAAGACCTGTTTATTCCTACTCTGTTTCCTGTCTGTCAACCAATTCTCAATCCATGCCAGTATATTTCCCCCAATCCCATGTGCTTTAATTTTGCACACTAACCTCGTGTGGGATCTTATCAAATGCCTTCTGAAAATCCAAGTACACCACATCCACTGGTTCGCCCCTATCTATTCTACTCGTTACCTCCTCAAAAAACTCCAGTAGATTTGTTAAACATGATTTCCCTTTCATAAACCCATGCTGACTTTGTCCAATCCCGTTAATGCCTTCCAAGTGCTCTGTTATCACATCCTTTATAATAGACTCGAGCATTTTCCCCACTACTGATGTTAGGCTAACTGGTCTGTAATTCCCTGTTTTTTCTCTTTTTTTTAAAAAAAAAGTGGGGTTACATTTGCCACTCTCCAATCTGTAGGAACTGTTCCAGAGTCTATAGAATTTTGGAAGATGACCACCAATGCATCCACTATTTCCAGGGCCACTTCCTTTAGTACTCTGGGATGTAGATTATCAGGCCCTGGGGATTTGTCAGCCTTTAGCCCCATTAATTTCCCCAGTGCTTTTTTTTTAACGATACTGATTTCCTTCAGTTCCTCCCTCTCACTAGACCCTTGGTTCCCTAACATTTCCAGGTTATTTGTGTCCTCCTTTGTGAAGACAGAACCAAAAGTATGTGTTTAATTGTTGTGCCATTTCTTTGTTCCCCATTATAATTTCCCCCATTTCTGACTGTAAGTGACCTACATTTGTCTTCACTAATCTTTTTCTCAACATATTTATAGAAGCTTTTACAGTCAGTTTTCATGTTCCCTGCTAGTTTACTGTCATACTCTATTTTTCCCCTCTTTATCAATCGCTGTTTTCCTTTGCTGAATTCTAAAATGCTCCCAATCCTCAGGCTTGCTGCTTTTTCTGGCAATTTTACATGTCTCCTCTTTGGATCTAATATTATTCCTAATTTCTTTTGTACGCCACGGATGAGCCACCTTTCCTGTTTTATTTTTGCGCCAGACAGGAATGAATAATTGTTGTAATTCCTGCACACGTTCTTTAAATATTAGCCATTGCCTAGCCACCGTCATCCCTTTTAGTAAAGTTCCCCAATCTATCCAAGCCAACTCATACTTCATACTTTTGTAATTTCCTTTATTTAGATTCAGGACCCTAGTTTTGGATTCGACGACTTCACTCTCCATCTTAAATGAGGAATTCTATTATGTTATGGTCGCTCTTCCCTAAGGGACCCCGCACAACAAGATTGTTAATTAATCCTTTCCCATTGCACAATACCCAGACTAGGATCGCCAGTTCTCTAGTTGGTTCCTCAATGTATTGGTCTAGAAATCCATCAAGTACACACTCTAGGAATTCCTCCCCCACAGTATTATTGCTAATTTGGTTTGACCAATCTATATGTAGATTAAAGTCACCCATGATTATAGTTGTACCCTTCTTGCATGAGTCTCTAATTTCCTGTTTAATGCCCTCCCTTACATCTCCACTACTGTTTGGGGGCCTTGCGATTAGTCACAGCAGCTCACCTGATAATCGTTTCTCTTGACGTTGGGGACATCCACGTTGTGGGTGGAAGGGCAGATATCTTCATACTTCTTTGCAGTGAATATATCAAGACCAACCATATGAACCTGGGAACATATATAATAGCAAATATCACATGCAACATTAAATTCTGTACCAGTGATGTTACTAGGCTCACTTAGCACATTAAGAAAAAAAATCTCACCTGTGCCAAGTATTTCTTATTAAGTCAACAATAATTAACATGGTTATACAGCTCTCGCCAGACGCAAGGATGGACAAAACCTATAATTGTACTGCTGAGTACAATTTTACAAACAATACACTTTACTGAAATCTTAGTGACAACGATGCTGTATAAAGCTTCAAATCTAATCAGAGCACGCTGCAGAAAAACAAAAGGTGTCCTCCCTCAGGTGTCTGCAGGGGCCAAACCACAATGGGCAGCACAGACCTGCACAAAGGAATTCTAGATCAAGAACTATATAATTCTGCAAGTTAGCAAGAATCCTATTAAGGATGTTTATGTAACAACATTTGCATAATAGGGATGTCACACAGGGTATCTGCTCACCAGAATATTCCTGCCATTCTAAAGAGGATTCATTTGGGTGCGTCCTACATACAGTGTGCACCTGTAGGTCAGAGAGCCAGTTTCAGCTCCTGGAGATCACCAGCAGGTGCACAAAGAGTAGACAAATCTCTAAGTGTAGAAGATGCCACGCTTTTGAAACCCAAAAATTTTGCAAACTTTGCAAGTACGTGTGCAATATGCAATCACCAAAGGTTTCAAAAAAAAGGTTAACAAAAGTTCAAACAGGTACTGCACTTCATTTATTCCAGGTCTATACAAATTGCAGACCATAGAAACAAAGCAAATTGGAGCAGGAGTAGGCCATTTGGCCCTTCGAGCCTGCTCCATCACTCAATATGATCACGGCTGATCATCTATTTCAATACCATATTCCCGCTCTCTCCCCATATCCCTTCATGCTTCTGTGTCTAGAAATCTATCTATCTCCTTCTTAAATATATTCAGTGACTTGGCCTCCACAGCCTTCTGTGGTAGAGAATTCCACAGGTTCACCACCCGAGTGAAGAAATTTCTCCTCATCTCAGTCCTAAACGTCCTACCCCATATCCTGAGACTGTGACCCCTTGTTCTGGACAACCCCCCCAGCCAGGGGAGATATCCTCCCTGCATCCAGTCTGTCTAGCCGTGTCAGAATTTTATACGTTTCAATGATATCCCCCCTCATTCTTCTAAACTCAAATGAATAAAGGCCTAGTCGACCCAATCTCTCCTCAACGATAGTCCTGCCATCCCAGGAGTCAGTCTGGTGAACCTTCACTGCACTCCCTCTATGACAAGTATATCCTTTCTTAGGTAAGACGACCAAAACTGCACACAATACTCCAGGTGTAGTCTCATCAAGGCCCTGTATAACTGCAGTAAGACAACTTTGCTCCTGTACTTAAATCCTCTTGCAATGAAGGCCAACATACCATTTGCCTTCCTAACTGCTTGCTCCATCTGCATGTTTGCTTTCAGTGATTGGTGTACAAGGACTCCCAGGTCCCTTTGTATATCAACATTTCCCAATCTATCACCATTTAAATAATACTCTGCCTTTCTGTTTTTCCTTCCGAAGTGGGTAACTTCACATTTAACCACATTATACTGCATCTGCCATGTATTTGCCCACTCACTCAACTTGTCTAAATCGCCCTGAAGCCTCTTTGCATACTCAACTCACAATCCCACCTAGTTTCGTATAGTCAGCAAACTTGGGAATATTACATTCCCTCATCCAAATCATTGGTATATATTGTGAATAGCTGGGGCCCAAGCACTGATCCCTGCGGCACCCCACTAGTCACCGCCTGCCACCCCGAAAAAGACCCATTTATTCCTTCTCTGTTAAACCAATTTTCAATCCATGTCAGTATATTACCCCCAATCCCATGTGCTTTAATTTTGCACACTAACCTCTTATGGGGGACTTTATCAAAGGCCTTCTGAAAATCCGAATAAACCACATCCACTGGTTGTCCCTTATCTATTCTACCAGTTACATCCTCAAAAATCTCCAGTAGGTTTGTCAAACACGATTTCCCTTTCATAAATCCATGTTGACTTTGTCCAATCACGTTGATATTTTCTAAGTGTCCTGTTATCACATTCTTTATAACAGGCACTAGCATTTTCCCCACTACTGATGTTAGGCTAACCAGTCTGTAGTTCCCTGTTTTCTCCCTCCTTTTTTAAATAGTGCGGTTACATTTGCCACCCTCCATTCTGCAGGAACTGCTCCATAAGCTATAGCATTTTGGAAGATGACAACCAATGCATCCACTATTTCCATGGTTACCTCTTTTAGTACTCTGGGATGCAGATTATCAGGCCCTGGGGATTATCGGCTTTCAGTCCCATTAATTTCTCCAGCACTTTTTTTTTAATACTAATTTCCTTTAATTCCTCCTTCTCACGAGACCCTTGGTTCCCTAGCATTTCTGGGAAGTTATTTGTATCCTCTTCCGTGAAGACAGAACCAAAGTATTTGTTTAATTGCTGCGCTATTTCCTTGTTCCCCATTATAAATTCTCCCAAGTCTGACTGTAAGGGACGTACATTTGTCTTCACTAATCTTTTTCTTTTTACATACTTGTAGAATCTTTTACAGTCCACTTTTACGTTCCTTGCAAGTTTACTCTCATACTCTATATTTCCCCTCTTACTCAATCTCTTGGTACTTTGTTGCTTAATTCTAAACTGCTTCCAATCCTCAGGCCCCACATCCAACAACACGAACTAACAATGCAAAGACACACATCTAGCCTCCTATAACCATCATCTTTGTAACATTATGCCACAATGGATTTGAGAACATTATCCAATAAGACAACAGATTATACACAGTAATGGCTGAACGTTTATCTCATTTGATGCTTAAAAAAATCTTTGGGGTTTTTTGGAGAATTTTTGAGCTCATGAAGGAAATTAATGTTTGGGAAGGGAACACTTCCAGGTAGCCAGTATCCACATCAAGCACCCCTTATAACAATAGGTACAGCAGTCAGATGCACAGTAAAGTTTCCCAGATCTGCCTCAACCTTAGAAAAGCATCCAGTACTGCATCTAGTGTGATGTTTTCCATTTCCCACACTAGCCACCACGTAGATTGCAAATTTATGCTATAGGTCCATGCCCAGTAGTAACTAGACCAAGACTGGTCACAATGAACAGAAACAATTATCCCATAAACCTGGCCTAAATGTGAACGTGCAGTGTCTCACCACTCAGGTCTTGTGCTTTTAAACACAGCCCATACAGTAAAACACAGGTTATAGAGGGCATGGAACACTATCAACCTAATGGAAAAAAAATGTCCACATGTGAACCTTAGTGGGGAGTCAGAAGGGAGTAAAGTTGAGAGCAGCAAGAGAGGGGAAGACCCAGGGGAAATTTACAATACAAATAGTACAAACAGTTGTTCAAGAACAAGTGAAAGGGAAGAGCGTAGAGCAGCAGAAAGAAAGTGTACTTTAGACACCACAGATAGTGAAAACAAGAAGGTGTAAGGTGATTAACCCAGCATCAAAGCTGAAGGTCAGGCTAGGGTGTGTGGCCCAACTAAGAGTTCTATATACAAATGCACAGAGTATAAGGAATAAATTAAATGAACTACAGGTTCAAATTCAAATTGGAGGGTATGACATGATAGCTATTACTGAGACATGGCTGCAGGATGGTCAGGAATGGGAACTAAATATACCGGGTTATAAGGTCTACAGGAGAGATAGGGAAAATGGAAGAGGGGGAGGAGTAGCCTTAGTGATTAGAGATTAAATCAATTCAATGATAAAGGAGGATATAACAAGAGGTAAGCAGCCAGAGATCTTATGGGTTGAATTGAGAAATAGGAAAGGATCTAAGACTATAGTGGGAGTTGTGTATAGGACTCCTGGCAGCAGCTCTAAAGTGCTAGATTGTATAAATGCAGAGATTAGAGAAGCGTGTGACAAAGGCATAGTGGTCTTAATGGGGGACTTTAACCTTCACATAGATTGGGGAAAGCAGACTAGCAACTGTCAGAAAGGTAGTGAATTTCTTGAGTGTGTCCAGGATACTTTTCTACAGCAGTATGTCCTGGAGGCAACAAGGGGGCAAGCCATACTAGATTTAGTAATGAACCAAATTTAGTTAACAGCTTAACTGTGCGTGAAGATCTATCCAATAGCGATCATAACATGATTGAGTTCAATGTAGTGTTTGAAAGGGAAAAAAGTGAGTTAGCTGCTAAGATTCTAGACTTGGGTAAGGCCGACTTCAATGGGATGAGACAGAGACTGTCCACAGTAAACTGGGCAAATCTGTTGATGGGTAAAACGACTGATGATCAGTGGGAAATGTTTAAAGAAACATTTAACGAGATACAGAACCGGTTTATACCCCTGAGGGGCAAGAACTCTACTTGCCAAAAAAAACAGCCATGGACAACTAAAGTAGTAAGGGACAGTATAAGAAATAAGGAAAGGACATACAAAAAGGCAAAAAATGGCACAGATCCTGGTGAATGGGAAAGATACAAAGATCAACGAAGGGTCACAAAACAGATAGTAAGAGCTACAAAAAGAGAGTATGAAAAGAAACTTGCAAGGGATATCAGAACTAATACGAAGAACTTTTATAGTTATGTTAGGAAAAAGAGGGTGGTCAGGAGCAGTGTTGGCCCCTTAAAAACTAAGTGGGGATATTGTCATTGACAATGGGGAAATGGCAGACATGTTGAATAATTACTTTGCATCAGTATTTACAGTAGAAAAAGAAGATAGCATGCCGGAAATCCCAAGAAAACTAATATTGAATCGGGGACAGGGACTCGATAAAATTAACATAAGTAAAGCAACAGTAATGAAGATAATAACAGCACTAAAGAGTAACAAATCCCCAGGACCAGATGGTTTCCATCCCAGGGTTTTAAAGGAAGTAGGTGAGCACATTGCAGATGCCCTAACTATAATCTTTCAAAGTTCTCTAGATTCAGGAACTGTCCCTCTGGATTGGAAAATTGCACGTCACTCCGCTTTTTAAGGACTTGGTTAGGAAATTGGCTGAGCGAAAGGCGACAGAGAGTAGGGATAATGGGTAAGTATTCACATTGGCAGGATGTGACCAGTGGAGTCCTGCAGGGATCTGTCTTGGGGCCTCAATTATTCACAATATTTATTAACGACTTAGATGAAGGAATAAAAAGTCTCATAACTAAGTTTGCCGATGACACAAAGATTGGTGGCATTGTAAGCAGTGTAGATGGAAACATAAAATTATAAAGCGATATTGATAGATTAGGTGAATGGGCAAAACTGTGGCAAATGGAATTCAATGTAGACAAATGTGAGGTCATCCACTTGGATCAAAAAAGAATAGAACAGGATACTTTCTAAATGATAAAAAGTTAAAAACAGTGGATGTCCAAAGGGACTTAGGGGGTTCAGGTACATAGATCATTGAAGTGTCATGAACAGGTGCAGAAAATAATCAATAAGGCTAATGGAATGCTGGCCTTTATATCTAGAGGACTGGAGTACAAGGTGGCAGAAGTTATGCTGCAGCTATACAAAACCCTGGTTAGACCGCACCTGGAGTACTGTGAGCAGTTCTGGGCACCGCACCTTAGGAAGGACATATTGGCCTTGGAGGGAGTGCAGCGTAGGTTTACTAGAATGATACCCAGACTTCAAGGATTAAGTTACAAGGAGAGATTACACAAATTGGGGTTGTATTCTCTAGAGTTTAGAAGGTTATGGGGTGATCTGATCGAAGTTTATAAGATATTAAGGGGAACAGATAGGGTGGATAGAGAGAAACTATTTCCGCTGGTTGGGGATTCTAGGAGTAGGGGGCAGTCTAATAATTAGAGCCAGACCTTTCAGGAATGAGATTAGAAAACATTTCTACACACAAAGGGTGGTAGAAGTTTGGAACTCTCTTCTGCAAACGGCAATTGATACTAGCTCAATTGCTAAATTTAAATCAGAGATAGATAGCTTTTTGGCAACCAAAGGTATTAAGGGATATGGGCCAAAGGCAGGTATATGGAGCTAGATCACAGATCAGCCATGATCTTATCAAATGGCGGAGCAGACACGAGGACCTGAATGGCCTACTCCTGTTCCTGTGTACCTCACGTGGAGCATAAACACCAGCATGGACCTGTCGGGCCGAATGGCCTGTTTCTGTACTATGTTTCTAATTGCACCTACTTCAATACAGCTAGCTTCAAGTTCCTCAACATTAACGATGTTCTGAATTAAAACGTTTCTAAGTGAATGAGTCCAAGACTTTGTTTTTCCACAGAAAGATTACAGAATTTGATCCCAAAGAACTTGTTAAAATGATAAAACCCCATGGAAGAAACATATAGTCTGACAGTCACCCTAAACCAGAAGCCCAATTACAAACTGACAATCAGTGCGCAACCCTAAATCCTTGCAAAAAATCCAATATAATTAAGCAAAGACATAGTCATCACAAAACAACGGCCTTGATCATAGCAAGGTATAAAATTTCGCACTGCTGCATTAAGTGCTGAAGCAGCCACTCTGAATTAAGTTCAGGCCTCTGAACCAGTAATCCAGGCCTGGACTAATACAGAGACCTTTGTACTCTAAGTGCATAGATGTTAAAGAACATCAGGCTTAGCAGCAATGTTCTTCACTTAAATAGCCTGCCAACCCACTTATTTGCTTCCACACTAAAAGATCACTTGAGCTGTACTATGGAACTGTACCCCAGTAAGATGTCCACAATCCCAGAAAAGGGGAGAGAAAAAGAGAAAGTCAATAAAAGAACATTAGCACATTCAACTTCTGCTAACTATCAGAATCAGAACTCTTTCGCCATCTCTCCCCCCCCCCCAAAAAAAAGCTGTAGAGGCTGGGGGTCAATTTAAAATATCAAAACAGATAGATTTTGGGTTAGGGCTGTGGAGCCAAGGCTGGTAAATGGAGTTAAGATACAGATCAGCCTTGATCCTACTGAATGACAGGCTCAAGGGGCTGAATGGCCTCCTCCTGTTCTTATCAGACTGATTAGAGTGTTAAGGGCATTAATGATTACTACTGACCTTGGCATGCCCATGCTTGCCTGTCTTGGATGTTGACATTTCAACAATCTTGCAGGGGCGCCCTTTCAGAACCACAAATCCGTTCTTGCGCAAAGAGGAGCACTGTGTCGGAAAGGTGGCAGATGCCCCGGCGTCTCCGGTGGTGAAATCTAGGTTGTCATCCATGGTTCTTGTGTTTTAGTGGAGACACTGAAGAGAAACAATTCACTTGTTAGGCAACATTGGCAAAAATATCCAAGGACATTTACACCCCATGTACCCCCTAACTAAACAGTTAAAACCTCATCCAGAAAAAAATTCCAGATTAGTTACTGGCAATTCAGGGCTCTGATTTTTATTGAACAAAACACAGCTTCTACCAGTTTAAAAACAAGATTGGAGGGAACCCTGACTTATTTTTCATATCTTCTACCCTAGGGCACCAAGCCCAATTTCAGCATCCCTACCTGTGGTTCAATACCACACCCAGTGATGCATTTACCTACTGTGCTGTGACTAAATTCTATACCCATCAATTGTAGCAAAAATGCAAAGCACTATAAAAGCACATGGCAATACGGGGGTGGGGGAAATTATACAACCAAACAGCAGAGGCCACTCTGCTCATCATGCCTGTGCCAGCTCTTTAACAGAGCTATCCAATGAGTTCCGCACCCTTGATCTTTCCCAGAGCCCTGCAAATTTTTCCATTTCAAGTATATATACAATTCCCTTTTGAAAGTTACTAATGAATTTGCTTCCACCGCCCTTTCAAACAGCGCATTCCAGATCATAAGGTACTCCGTAAAAAAGTCTCATCTCCCCTCTGGTTCTTTTACCAATTATCTTAAATCTGTCCCCTCTGGTTACCAACCCTCCTGCCAGCGGAAACAGTTTCTCCCTATCTTACCAAAACCCCTCAAAGGCAAGTTAAAGGCAGTATCTTCAGACTTCCAATGAGGTTCATAAAAGACACAAGAAACCCTCAAATTAGTTTAATTACCACCCCCACCCCACCCCACTAACAGAACGCCATCTCTTCCAGGATTCCTTACCAGAAGCCATTTCAGCAATTAAATTTTTGGATTTTAACATTTGTGACTAAGAGGGACTGGAAAGCAGACCGTCCAATTTAATACACTTATTTTTCATCATAGTATGGTACAGTGCAGGAGGCCATTCAGCCCATCGTGCCTATGCTGGCTCTTTGAAAGAGCTATCCAATTAGTCCCATTCTTTCCCCATAGCTCTGTAATTTATTTTTGCATTTATCCAATTGCCTTTGGAAAGTTAAAGATCCGCTTTGCTGATGCATTTCGAAGAGATTTGAATGCAAATGATCCCCGTGGGACCAGGAGCAGCCCCCTGTACCGGGTGCGGACACAGAATGGGCAAAAAAGCTCACTCACCCCACCGAACAAATATCACACCCGCTTACATTGTAATCGAATTGAGCAACTTTTTATTTTAAAAAAAAGGGGGGTCAGCGGTGACCTCTGACTCGGAAGTGCATGCAGCGATTTGCCCCATCACGCCGGCATGGAGCCTGTGGCCTAAGCGGCACAAGGCGGCGGCGGGGGGGGAAACAGCCGGGACCAGCGGCCCCTCCGAGCGGGCAGGTGGGTGGAAAACACACGGTGCTTCAAATCGAGCTTGCCCGCACGTCCTCCCTTCCCGTCCGGGCGGGCGGGGGGAGGGAGGGCCCAGACGCCGCCGGTAGTCGGGAGGCCCAGCTCGTCACCACCACCCCTCCCTCATCAAACAAAGGGCAGGGCGGCAAGGCACCGAGTTTTACCTCAGCCTCCCGCGGCAGGCCGCAACCCCCCCCCCCCCCCAACACACACACACACCACCGGGCTCTCGCACCCCGTTCGCCGCCGCTCCCCTCGATACCGTTGACAAAAAGGGAAAATTAAAGCGGGCGCCGTCGAAGCCCGAGCGGCTGAGGGAGACGGGTTGAAGGGAGAAGCGGCGGGGGCGGCGGCGGGGGGGGGGGGGCGGGTAGCGAGGCCGCTCCTCCCCGCCCGAGGCCTACAGGCCAGCTCCGCCTCACAAGTCACGTCCAAAAGGCCTTTTTCCCCCCCTCCTCCTCCCTCCGATAAAGGAGCGGCCGGCGGCCTCGGCCCGGGGGGAAAGGCCGTCCGCCCGGCCCTGGCGACCGTTACCCTTCGAATCCGAACGCTCGGCCCCTCGCGCCCAACGCCCCGGCCGCGCGCGCTGCAGCCTCACCATCCAACGGTCGGAAAAGAAGGCGTCGCTGCGCATGCGCGGCTATTAACACTGCGCCAGCCGGCCGCCCACCCGGGGAGGGAGGGAGGGGGTCCGGGTAATCACCAATAGCCGGCACCCCACCACGCTCCTCCCCCTCCCCGGCACGCACGCTGACGCTGCAGCGCGACGTCAGCACGTTGGAAACTCCTCCCCTCTTTATGTTCAAGAGCGCCAGTCTCAAGCCAAATGTATAGACATGAGCATGGACATTTTTACCTATACAATATATACAACACATCCCATATATATATATGCCTATATATGTAAAACAACAGATATATATGTAAAACTCTTATATATCGATATATCTGTTTTATATACATAAAAACATATATATGTAAAACTCTTATATATCGATATATCTGTTTTATATACATAAAAACATATATATGTAAAACTCTTATATATCGATATATCTGTTTTATATACATAAAACAACGGATATATATGTAAAACATATATATTCTGGAGGTTGGGTGGGAAAGTGCAGTTGAGGTAGAAGAGCAGCCATGATCTTGTTGAATGACAGAGCAGGCTCGAGCGGCTCCTGCTGCTATTTCTTATGTTTTTATCTTATAGATATGTAATATATATATACCAAAACTAGGTACTTTAAGTATAAGATGGTCACTAATAAACCCAATAAGGAATTCAGGAGAAACTTCTTTACTCAGACAGTGGTGAGAACGTGGAACTTGCTATCACAAGGAGTAGTTGAGGTGAATAGCGTAGATTCATTTAAGTGGAGCTAGATAAAAATGAGGGAGAAAGGAATAGGAAGATATGTGGATAGGGTTAGATGAAGTAGGGTGGGATAAGGCTTGCGTGGAGCATAAGCAGAAAATGCTGGAAACACTCATCAGGTCAGCCAGCATCTTTGGAGACAGAAACAGAGTTAACGTTTCAGGTCAATGAACTTTCATCAGAACTATATGTATGAAGTCGTATGAGATCAGAAGTGGGAATGTTCGCTGATGATTGCACAGTGTTCAGTTCCATTCACAACCCCTCAGATAATGAAGCAGTCTGTGCCCACATGCAGCAAGACCAGGACAACATCCAGACTTGGGCTGATAAGTGGCAAGTAACATTCGCGCCAGACAAGTGCCAGGCAATGACCATCTCCAACAAGAGAGAGTCTAACCACCTCCCCTTGACATTCAACGGCATTACCATCGCCGAATCCCCCACCATCAATATCCTGGGGGTCACCATTGACCAGAAACTTAACTGGACCAGCCACAAAAATACTGTGGCTACAAGAGCAGGTCAGAGGCTGGGTATTCTGCGGCAAGTTACTCACCTCCTGACTCCTCAAAGCCTTTCCACCATCTACAAGGCACAAGTCAGGAGTGTGATGGAATACTGTCCACTTGCCTGGATGAGCGCAGCTCCAACAACACTCAAGAAGCTCGACACCATCCAGGACAAAGCAGCCCGCTTGATTGGCACCCCATCCACCACCCTAAACATTCACTCCCTTCACCACCGGCGCACTGTGGCTGCAGTGTGTACCATCCACAGGATGCACTGCAGCCACTCGCCAAGGCTTCTTCGACAGCACCTCCCAAACCCGCAACCTCTACCACCTAGAAGGACAAGGGCAGCAGGCGCATTGGAACAACACCACCTGCACG
Source organism: Heptranchias perlo (assembly GCF_035084215.1). Classification (NCBI taxonomy): domain Eukaryota; kingdom Metazoa; phylum Chordata; class Chondrichthyes; order Hexanchiformes; family Hexanchidae; genus Heptranchias; species Heptranchias perlo. Next base: position 4,529,711 of record NC_090337.1, read on the forward strand.
TTCCCCTCCAAGTCACACACCATCCTGACTTGGAAATATATCGGCCGTTCCTTCATCGTCACGGTCAAAATCCTGGAACTCCCTACCTAACAGCACTGTGGGAGAACCTTCACCACACGAACTACAGCGGTTCAAGAAGGCGGCTCTCCACCACCTTCTCAAGGGCAATTAGGGATGGGCAATAAATGCTGGCCTTGCCAGCGACGCCCACATTCCATGAATGAATAAAAAAAGTGATGCATTTTGGAAGGAAAAATGAGGAGAGACAATAATAATTAAATGGTACAATTTTAAAGGGGATGTAGGAAAGTGAGACCTGGGCGTTCACATGCACAAATCTTTGAAGGTGGCGGAACTAGTTGATAAGGCTGTTAAAATAGCATATGGGATCCTGGGCTTTATAAATAGAGGCATAGAGTACAAAAGCAAGGAAGTTATGCTAAACCTTTATAAAACACTGGTTAGGGCCCAGCTGGAGTGTTGTGTCCAATTCTGGGCAACACACGAAGGATGTCAAGGCCTTGGGGAGGTTGCAGAGGAGATTTACCAGAATGATACCAGGGATGAGGAACTTCAGTTATGTTGAGAGACAAAGACTGCCTACATCCACATCTATAACATCGCCCGTCTCTGCCCCTGCCTCAGCTCATCTCCTGCTGAAACCCACATCCATGCCGTTGTTACCTCTAGACTTGACTATTTCAATTCTCTCCTGTCTGGCCTCTCACCTTTCACCCTCCATAAACTTGAACTCATCCGAAACTCTGCTGCCCGTATCCTAACTCGCACCAAGTCCCGTTCACCCATCACCCCCTGTGCTCACTGACATCCATTGGCTCCCGGTCCGGGAACACCTCGATTTTAAAATTCTCATCCTTATTTTCAAATCCCTCCATGGCCTCACCCCTCCCTATCTCTGTAACCTCCTCCAGCCCTATGACACTCCAAGATGTCTGCATTCCCCCAATTCTTGCCTCTTATACATCCCCGATTTTAATTGCTCCACCATTGGCGGCCGTGCCTTCAGCTGCCTAGACCCTTAGCTCTGGAATTCCCTCCCTAAACCTCTCCTCCTCTTACCTCTCTCTCCTCCTTTAAGACCCTCCTTAAAACCTACCTCATTAACCAAGCTCTTGATCACCTGCCCGAATATCTCCTTATGTGGCTTGGTGTCAAATTTTGTTTATAAACACTCCCATGAAGTGCCTTGGGACGTTTTACTACATTAAAGGCGCTATATAAATGCAAGTTGTTGTTTTAGAGAAGCTGGGACTCTTCTCCTTAGACCAGAGAAGGTTAAAGGGAGATTCAAAATTATGAAAGGTTTTAATAGAGTAAATAGGGAGAAACTGTTCCCACTGGCAGGCGGGTCAGTAACCAGAGGACACAGATTTAAGTTAATTGGCAAAAGAACCAGAAGGAAGATGAGGAGAAGTTATTTTAGTCAGTTGTTATGAACTAGAATGCACTGCCTGAAATGGCGGTGGAAGCAGATTCAATAGTAACTTTCAATAAGTAATTGGATAAATGCTTGAAAAGGAAAAATTGGCAGGGCTATGGGGAAAGAGCGGGCAAGGGGAACTAATTGGATAACACTTTGAAAGTACCAGCACAGACGTGATGGGCCGAATGGCCTCCTTCTGTGCTGTATGGTTCTATGAGATATATATATATATACACACACAGATTCATTGGCTGTAAAGTGCTTTGGGACATCCTAGGGACGTGAAAGGCACTATATAAATGTGAGGTCTAATTTTTCCGTCACCCTTGGCTGAGTGGATAGCACTCTTGCCTCTGAGTCAGAAGGTCATAGGTTCAAGTCCCACACCAGAGACTTGAACATATAATCCAGGCTGACACTTCGGGGAATGCTGTGCTGTTAGAGGTGCCATCTTTCAGATGAGACATTAAACCGAGGCCCCATCTGCCCTCTCAGATGGACATAAAAGATCCCCTGTCACTATTCGAAAAAAAGATTATCTATTCATTATCACGTTGCTGTCTGTGGGATCTTGCTGTGCACAAATTAGTTGCTGCGTTTCCCTACATTACAATGGTGACTACACTTCAAAAAGTGCTTAATTTGCTGTAAAGCGCTTGGAGGCTGGAGGTTGTGTGATGAAACCTCTGGGAATACGTCCAACCAGTGTTGGCAACCCATCTACACATCCCGAGAACAAATACAAAAAAACTGGCAATGTTGATTGAGCGAGGAACGTGGGAGAACTGAGAGAAACTCCCTACTCTTCTGCAAACAGTTCCAAAAAGCAGAGTCAGCTAGGACTTCAGTTTAACGAGTTATCCAAAAGGATGGTGAACTCAAGACAAGTCTCAATTCAAATTAACCTGTTTAGGCAAGATTTCAAATTCAACTGCTTAAATGCCTGAACCTACATCCAGTGGTAATGTGAGAACTAGAAACTGCAATGACCCCGTTTCATTTTTACTACCATTCCTTTCGAACCAATAAGATTTGGACTGAGACTTGTGGGGAAAAAAAGCCCCCTTTACCAGCCTATTGGAAATGGAACTAATTTGAAATACTCTATCTGTCAAAAAGATTATTATGATGATTGCACTTGGAGGACAGTTCCTTAAAAGGCAAACAAAAAATATTCAACGAAGGGGATGAGTCATGCTCGGAACAGGGAAGGTTTTTGCAAACAGTTGAGATCATTGGATTGGCTCCAATTCTCTCTGCTGAATTTTGCCATTAAAGGCCAGGAACCAATTAGTGGCTGCCAAAATCATGCTGATGGCCTTGGTTGAGAGGGCTGAGCGAGTAAAAGGGGAGCTTTATCTGCAGAGATTTAACCAGCTAGTCTTTAATTTCCAACCCATCGAGGTTTGCTTGAGAGGTAATTATGTTGTTTTTTGGGTGGGGGGTTTCCACCATCTCCACCCCTGCCCCTAATGTTCTCCTCTCCTCTCCTGAAGGTGCTGACTCATTCAGAGTCATGGTTTCATGCTGGCTGGTACCTCGTCCAAGTGTCCAGCCCTTGTGTGTGAGCCTAGGCAGCGAGAATCAGACTGTTTGGGGGTAACTTTAAGCTAACTCACCGGGTGGGAAGCCCACAGGATCGGGCGGAACACCAGTTTTACACCCCGCCCAATGACCTCAATGGAGAGTAAAATCGGGCAGGGTGTAAAACCAGCATTGCACCCAATCCCGTCAGTTTCCCGATGGACGGGTTAGGTTAAAATCGTCCCCTTTGACTTTGGAGGTGGTCAAGTCCAATACTCATCCCCAATTCTAGCCCTGGGACACTGCAGACAATTGTGGCCCTCACTCGCATCTTGGCTCAGGTAGAGATCAGCTAACCCAGGACCTCGAAGATTGACCTTAGGATCTGACTCCTCTGTATGGCAGATCAGGTACTCCTAGGTTGGGTATAGCACAGGTTAGATACAGAATAAAGCTCCCCTCATCAAGCAATCCCAGATCAGGTGTAGCATGGGTCAGATTAGGTTTAAAGTCCCTCTACGCTGCCCCAACAATGAGGCTTAAACCCAACCACAGCAGAGCACCATCTATTGCATTAGTGTCAGACCTGCCATTTCCACAGCTGCCATCTTGTGGTCTCTCAGAGTCGGATTGCCAATTAATACCAAATTAGTGTTAAACAAAGGAGCTGCCACCCACTGGCCGCTGGTTCAAAACTGTCCAAAAGTCATTACAGTCATTTGGAAGGAACCTTAAAGACAGTGATTAAAGTGAAGAAGGGATATTCACCCCCTTCACTGTTCATGTACCTCCAACCCTGCTACTTCAATAGTTGGCCCTGCTTGCAACCTTTGACCCAGAGATACAGGAACAACATAACCAGCAGTCAGGGAGCGAGACATCAGCAGAAAGTCAGCAAGGCACCATTGTAGTGCTTAATCTATCTATGTCCTTTTTATCATACTTAGCCTCTCTTATTCTTATGGTTCCTTCTCCTTCGAGCACCTCGCCGTTTTCCATCCCTCTTGTGTCATTAAACATATTGCTCCCTCCCCCCAAGGGAGTTCGCTACTCCCCTGGCCTTGCTGAATCCATCTCAAACACAGCCTGACATACACCTCCTCCTCAAAGAAATACACCTCCTCCTCAAAATAAATAAGCCTAACTTTAACCTTAACCCCAACCCCAAGCATTGCCCACCAACCCAACCCTAGCCTTCAGCCCAAACCTTACCCCACCTTTAAAAAGACTCAACCGTAACCTGGAAAGTTTTTATTCAGGGGCTAATTACAAGGCTGCATGGAGTGGTGACAAAGTAAGCAGGATTTAATAGAGATATTCGGTAGGAAGAACGAGGATATGCAATATAAACTAGGGGGCACAACTCTAAAAGGGGTAAAGGAACAGAGAGATCTGGGGGTATATGTGCACAAATCATTGAAGGTGGCAGGGCAGGTTGAGAAAGCGGTTAAAAAAGCATACGGGATCCTGGGCTTTATAAATAGAGGCATAGAGTACAAAAGCAAGGAGGTCATGATGAACCTTTATAAAACACTGGTTCGGCCACAACTGGAATATTGTGTCCAGTTCTGGGCACCGCACTTCAGGAAAGATGTGACGGCCTTAGAAAGGGTGCAGAAGAGATTTACTAGAATAATTCCAGGGATGAGGGGCTTTTGATACGTGGATAGACTGGAGAAACTGGGGTTGTTCTCCTTGGAACAGAGACGGTTGAGGGGAGATTTGATAGAGGTATTCAAAATCATGAAGGGTCTAGACAGAGTAGATAGAGAGAAACTGTTCCCATTGGCGGAAGGGTCAAGGACCAGAGGACATAGATTTAAGGTGATTGGCAAAAGAACCAAAGGTGACATGAAGAAAATCTTTTTTACACAGCGAGTGGTTAGGATCTGGAATGCACTGCCCGAGGGGGTGGTGGAGGCAGATTCAATCATGGCTTTCAAAAGGGAACTGGATACGTACTTGAAAGCAAAAAATTTGCAGGGCTACGGGGAAAGGGTGGGGGAGTGCGACTGGCTGGATTGCTCTTGCATAGAGCCGGCACGGACTCAATGGGCCGAATTGTTCTATGATTCTATGAATGAGCGTGAAGGAGAACATAGGAACATTCAGCCAATCAAGCCTGCTCCACCATTTTGTTAGCCACAGTAGTTCTGTCTTTTTAAGACCAACTATCTGCCTTCCCTCAATATCTCTTGATTTCCTTACTTTCCCAGTATCTACCTCTTTTTTAAACCTTTTAAGGTGTCAGCCTTGGCTCAATGGGTAACACTCTCAGCTCTGAGTTGGAAATTGTAGGGTCAGGCCCCACTCCAGAGATTTGAGCCCACGATCTAGGCTGACACTCCAGTGCGGAACTGAGGGAGTGCTGCACTGTCGGAGGTGCCGTCTTTCGGATGAGTCATTAAACCGAGGCTCCATCTGCCCTCAGGTAGACGTAAAAGATCCCATGGCACTATTCTGAAGAAGAGCAGGGGATTTCTCCCCGGTGTCCTGGGCCAATATTTATTCCTCAGCCAACATCACTAAAACAGATTATCTGGTCATTATCTCATTGCTGTTCATGGGACCTTGCTGAGCGCAAATTGGCTGCCGCATTTCCTACATTGCAACAGTGACTAGATTTCAAAAGTACTTCATTGGCTGTGAAGTGCTTTGGAATGTCCTGAGGACATAAAAAGCGCCATATAAATGCAAGCTCTTCTTTGGAATATTGGCTGTGGGATCTTTTACGTTCACCTGAGAGGGCAGACGGGGCCTTGGTTTAACGTCTCATCCGAAAGATGGCACCTCCAAAAGTGCAGCGCTCCCTCAGTACTGCACTGGAGTGTCAGCCTGGATTTATGTACTCAAGTCTCTGAACCCACATCCTTCTGACTCAGAGGCGAGAGTGCAACCATTTGAGCCATGGCTATATTCTGTACCTCATGCATTGAAGCCCACCCTCCATTTGAGGCTGGACTTGTATCCAGGATCCAGAAATTAAAGGTCAATATCTAACCTGCTGCAGCAACAGTTTCCTACTGTGAGCCACCTTTTAATGACTTATATACCTGGACCCATAAATCCCTCTGTTCCTCTACCCCTACCACTTCTTAATTTTGATTTACTTCCACCTGCCAACCTTAAACCCAAAGTTATTCCATTAAACTGCATCTGCCATAGATTTGTTTAATCGATCTATGTCCTTTTATCACACTTGACCACTCATTATTTTGGTTGTTTCTCCTCCTTCGAACATCTCTCCCTTTTCTACGTCTCATTCCAAATCTTCATCGTTTACTGCCCTCACAAGTGCAGTTCCAACTTCCTTCCTGAGATGTCCTCCCTCCTCTCAGCCTCTAGACCTCAATTGCCCTCTTCCCTTCTACTCTGATTTCACCACTCTCCTGTCATTAAATAATCTCACCCTTCATATTCACTCCCCACTCAACCTTGGCCATTCCCTTGACCTTGCCATCTCTTGCAGCATCTCTGTATCTGAGGTACAAGACTATCTCTGACCACTTTCTAGTCTCCTTTTCTACCCTCGTCTCTCCTCCCTTCTTCCCTCCCACCATCCGCCTCTAGAAAAAACTCTTCACCCCCCAGCGTCCTCGCAAACTTGTTTTCTAACTTCCAACTTCCCTGCCAATGGCCTTTCAGCCATCTTGATATTGCAGCCGTTACTGAATTGATGAACTCCCGCCTCACCTGATTCTTCGGCATCCTTATCCCAGCAGACCAATCACTGTTATCGAACCCCCCCACCAATCTTGCGGTACAACCCCAACCTCCATGCCCTGTAGATCCCGAGTAGCGCAATTGGCTAAATCATCAACCGCCTGATCTGGTTTGACCATGTCAAGCATTACTGTGCCCTGCTATCCTCTGTTAAAATCACCTATTATTCTAGGATCGTCCTACAAGGTACAGACAATCCTAAATTCCTTTTAATGACCAGCCACCCCTAAAACCCCTCTCTCTTGATCTTCACTTCAAATACTAGAATCATAAAATTCTGAGGGACAGTATTAATCGTCATTTAGAAAGGCATGGATTAATCAAGGACAGCCAGCATGGATTTGTTAAGGGAAGGTCGTGTCTGACTAACTTGATTGAATTTTTTGAGGCCGTAACAAGGAGGGTCGATGAGGGTAGCACGTTTGATGTAGTCTACGTGCATTTTAGTAATGCTTTTGACAAGGTCCCACATGGCAGACTGGTCAGAAAAGTAAAAGCCCATGGAATCCAAGGGAAAGTGGCAAGTTGGATTCAGAGTTGGCTCAGTGCAGGAAGCAAAAGGTAATAGTCGATGGGTGTTTTTGTGACTGGAAAGCTGTTTCCAGTGAGGTTCCGCAGGGTTCAGTATTAGGCCCCTTGCTTTTTATGGTATATATTAATGATTTAGACTTAAATTTAGGAGGCATGATTAAGAAGTTTGCAGATGATACAAAAATTGGCCGTGTGGTTGACAGTGAGGAAGAAAGCTGTAGACTGCAGGAAGATATTAATGGACGGGTCAGGTGGGCAGAAAAGTGACAAGTGGAATTCCAATCCAGAAAAGTGTGAGGTAATGCATTTGGGGAGGGCAAACAAAGCAAGGGAATACACAATAAATGGTAGGATACTGAGAAGTGTAGAGAAACAGAGGGACCTTGGAGTGCATGTCCACAGATCCCTGAAGGCAGATAAGGTGGTTAAGAAGGCATACGGGATACTTTCCTTTATTAGCCGAGGCATAGAATATAAGAGCAGGGAGGTTATGTTGGAACTGTATAAAACACTGGTTAGGCCACAGCTCGAGTACTGCGTACAGTTCTGGTCACCACATTACAGGAAAGATGTGATTGCACTAGAGAGTGTACAGAGGAGATTTATGAGGATGTTGCCAGGACTGGAGAATTTTAGCTATGAGGATAGATTGGATAGGCTGGGGTTTTTTTCTTTGGAACAGAAGAGAATGTGGGGAGATTTAATTGAGGTGTATAAAATTATGAAGGGCCTAGGTAGAGTGAATAGGAAGGACCTATTTCCCTTAGCAGAGAGCTCAATAACCAGGGGGCATAGATTTAAAGTGATTGGTAGAAGGATTAGAGGGAAGTTGAGGAGAATTTTTTTCACCCAGAGGGTGGTGGGGGTCTGGAACTCACTGCCTGAAAGAGTGGTAGAGGCAGAAACCCTCATCGCATTTAAAAAGTACTTGGATATGCGCTTGAAGTGCCGTAACCTACAAGGCTACGGACCAAGAGCTGGAAAGTGGGATTAGGCTGGAGAGCTCTTTTCAGCCGGCACAGACATGATGGGCCGAACGGCTTCCTTCTGTGTCGTAAATTTCTATGATTCTTTGATTCTAGAATCTTGCAGAACAGAAGGAGGCCATTCGGCCCGTGGTGCCTGTGCCGGCTCTTTGAAAGAGCTGTCCAATTTAGTCCCACACCCCAGCTTTTTCCCCATAACCCTGAAAATTAGCCCTCTTCAAGTACATGTCCAACTGCCTTTTGAAATTTCCTATAGAATCTGATTCCACCACCTTTTCAGGAAGTGCATTCTAGATCTTAACAACCCTCTGTGTGAAAAAATTTCTTCTCATTTCTCCTCTAATTCTTTTGCCAATTATTTTAAATCCATGACCTCTGGTTACCGACCCACTTGCCAGAGGAAACAGTTTCTCCCTGTTTGCTCCATCAAAACCCCTCATTATTTTGAATACCTCTATCAGGTCTCCCCTTAACCTTCTCTGCTGTGAGGAGAACAACCCCAGCTTCTCCAACCTCTCCACAAACCTCCTCTGTACCCTCTCCACAGCCTTGACAGAATTGTACACAATACTCCAGCTGAGGCCAAACCAGTGATTTGTAAATTAGCATGATGTCCTTGTTTTTGTATTCAATTCCCCTATTTGCAAAGCCAAGTATCTCCTTAACCCCCTTATCAACTTGCCCTGCCACCTTCAAAGATTTGTGAATATACACCCCCAGGTCCCTCTGCTCTTGCAGCCCCCTCAAAATGGTACCATTTAGATTATACTGCCTCACCATGTTGTTGCTCCCAAAGTGCATCACTTCATACTTATCCGCATTAAATTGCACCTGCCATGTGTCTGCCCATTTCACCAGTCTATCTATGTCCTGAAGTCTGCAACTATCCTCCTCACTATTTACTATGTTGCCAAGTTTTGTATCATCCGCAAACCTCATTTGCACTCCCTAAACCCAAGTCCAGGTCATTTATATATAACAAGAAAAGCATTTGTCCTTATACCGACCCCTGGGGACCCCACTGCATACTTCGCCCCAATCAGAAAAATATCCGTTCACCACTACTCTCTGCCTCCTATCCCTTAGCCAATTACGTACCCAAGTTACCACCGTCCCTTTAATCCCATGTGCTTCTATTTTCCAAATGAGTCTGTTATCAAATGCCTTTTGAAAGTCCATGTATACAACATCTACTGCACTACCTTCATCAACCCTCTCTGATACTTCAAAGAACTCAATCAGGTTAGTCAGACACAATTTTCCTTTAACAAATCCGTGCTGGCTGTCCCTTATTAACCCATGCTTCTCCAAGTGAGAATTAATTTTGCCCTTGACAATGGTCTCTAGTAGTTTTCCCACCACTGATGTTAGGCGGACTGGCCTGTAGTTACCAGGTTTATCCCTCTCCTGTTTTTTGAACAGGGGTGTAACATTTGCAATCTTCCAGTCCTCTGGTACCACTGCCATATCCAAGGAGGATTGAAAGATTGTGGTCAGAGCTTCTGCTATCACCACCCTTGCTTCCCTCAGCAACCTAGGTTGTATCCCATCTGGACCAGGTGACTTGTTAACTTTGAGTGATGCCAACCTATTTAGCACCTCCTTTCTATCTAGTTTTATCCTATCCAATATATCTACTTCCTGCTCCTCTACTGCGATATTAACTTCATCCTCTTCTTTTGTGAAGACAGATGCAAAGTCCTCATTCAGTACCTCAGTCACACCCTCTGCCTTCACAAGAAGATTTCCTTCTTAATCCCTAATCGGCCCCACCATTCCTTTAAGTATCCTTTTACTCTTTATTTTTTTTTATTCGTTCATGGGATGTGGGCATCGCTGGCGAGGCCGGCATTTATTGCCCATCCCTAATTCCCCTTGAGAAGGTGGTGGTGAGCCGCCTTCTTGAACCGCTGCAGCCCATGTGGTGAAGGTTCTCCCGCAGTGCTGTTAGGAAGGGAGTTCCAGGATTTTGACCCAGCGACGATGAAGGAATGACAATATATTTCCAAGTCGGGATGGTGTGTGACTTGGAGGGGAACGTGCAGGTGGTGTTGTTCCCATGTACCTGCTGCTCTTGTCCTTCTAGGTGGTAGAGGTCGCAGGTTTGGGAGATGCTGTCGAAGAAGCCTTGGCGAGTTGTTGCAGTGCATCCTGTGGATGGTACACACTGCAGCCACAGTGCACCGGTGGTGAAGGGAGTGAATGTTTAGGGTGATGGATGGGGTGCCAATCAAGCAGGCTGCTTTGTCCTGGATGGTGTCAACCTTCTTGAGTGTTGTTGGAGCTGCACTCATCCAGGCAAGTGGAGAGTATTCCATCACACTCCTGACTTGTGCCTTGTAGATGGTGGAAAGGCTTTGGGGAGTCAGGAGGTGAGTCACTCGCCGCAGAATACCCAGCCTCTGGCCTGCTCTTGTAGCCACAGTATTTATATGGCTGGTCCAGTTAATTTTCTGGTTAGTCAATTCTGTCTTAACTCTCAATTCGCTTTATTCACGCCGTTAGATCATATACATATAGCTTATACGTCTGGTTAGATATAGACATGCAGTTTGCACCAGGTTATACAGTTTTATACCCAAACGAGGATCTAAACGCACACCCGCTAGGTTTCTCTGACACTCCCTGAGTGGTCACAGAATATAAAGGCTAATACCCGAAAAGGAGAGCTGCGCTGGCCAGGTGTTCCGTTCTCTCTCTCTTTCAACGTCGTCTTTACGTCCCTGACGTAGGTTCTTCCACTTCCGCGATGGTTGGTCTCCGGAAACTTCGCTCTGGCTCCACGCCCCAGATTCTTCATTCTTATTCCGAATCTTATCTCTTCAAGCTGTGCTGTCTCTCTCTCCCGTTGGTTTAGGCTTGCTCGCCTAGTCTGTGTCTTCTCCTCATTGGCTCTGTCCCAAAGACTTAGGTAGCATTACCTCATTACTCCTTTTCTAAATAAGGACTTGTGTATTATCACATCTCCTTTGTCTTTCACAAAACTTAGCAAATTCAAACCGGTTCCAGCCAGCTCAGGCCAGCGACTGAACTCAGGTTACTTCAGTTCAAAAGTTGCTTTTGCCTGTGTGTCAGCAGCTCGAAATCTCAGGTTACTTTCTGCAGCCCCTGGCCAACAATGGTGACCCCCAGGATGTTGATGGTGGGGGATTCGGCGATGGTAATGCCGTTGAATGTCAAGGGGAGGTGGTTAGACTCTCTCTTGTTGGAGATGGTCATTGCCTGGCACTTTTCTGGCGCGAATATTACTTGCCACTTATGAGCCCAAGCCTGGATGTTGTCCAGGTCCTGCTGCAAGCAGGCTCGGACTGCTTCATTATCTGAGGGTTTGCGAATGGAACTGAACACTGTGCAATCATCAGCGAACATTCCCATTTCTGACCTTATGATGGAGGGAAGGTCATTGATGAAGCAGCTGAAGATGGTTGGGCCTAGGACACTGCCCTGAGGAACTCCTGCTGCAATGTCCTGGGGCTGAGATGATTGGCCACCAACAACCACTACCATCTTCCTTTGTGCTAGGTATGACTCCAGCCACTGGAGAGTTTTCCTCCTGATTCCAATTGACTTCAATTTTACTCAGGCTCCTTGGTGTTACACTCGGTCAATTGCTGCCTTGATGTCAAGGGCAGTTACTCTCACCTCACCTCTGGAATTCAGTTCTTTTGTCCATGTTTGGACCAAGGCTGTAATGAGGTCTGGAGCCGAGTGGTCCTGGTGGAACCCAAACTGAGCATCGGTGAGTAGGTTATTGGTGAGTAAGTGCCGCTTGATAGCACTGTTGATGACACCTTCCATCACTTTGCTGATGATTGAGAGTAGACTGATGGGGCGGTAATTGGCCGGATTGGATTTGTCCTGCTTTTTGTGGACAGGATATACCTGGGCAATTTTCCACATTGTCGGGTAGATGCCAGTGTTGTAGCTGTACTGGAACAGCTTGGCTAGAGGCGCAGCTAGTTCTCGAGCACAAATCTTCAGCACTACAGCCGGGATGTTGTCGGGGCCCATAACCTTTGCTGTATCCAGTGCACTCAGCCGTTTCTTGATATCACGTGGGGTGAATCGAATTGGCTGAAGACTGGCTTCTGTGATGGTGGGGATATCGGGAGGAGGCTGAGATGGATCATCCACTCGGCACTTCTGGCTGAAGATGGTTGCAAACGCTTCAGCCTTGTCTTTTGCACTCACGTGCTGACTCCGCCATCGTTGAGGATGGGGATGTTTACAGAGCCTCCTCCTCCCGTTAGTTGTTTAATTGTCCATCACCATTCACGACTGGATGTGGCAGGACTGCAGAGCTTTGATCTGATCCGTTGGTTGTGGAAACGCTTAGCTCTGTCTATAGCATGTTGCTTCCGCTGTTTAGCACGCATTTAGTCCTGAGTTGTAGCTTCACCAGGTTGGCACCTCATTTTTAGGTATGCCTGGTGCTGCTCCTGGCATGCTCTTCTATACTCCTCATTGAACCAGGGTTGATCCCCTGGCTTGTTGGTAATGGTAGAGTGAGGAATATGCCGGGCCATGAGGTTACAGATTGTGCTGGAATACAATTCTGCTGCTGCTGATGGCCCACAGCGCCTCATGGATGCCCAGTTTTGAGCTGCTAGATCTGTTCTGAATCTATTCCATTTATATGTTTATAAAAGATTTTTGGGTTCCCTTTTATGTTACCTGCTAATTTTCTCATATCTCTTTTCCCTTCTTGTATTCTTTTTCAATTCTCCCCTGCACTCTGTATTCTGCCTGGTTTTCTATTGTATTCTGTACCTGACATTTGTCATAAACCCTTTTCTGTTTTATTTTAACCTCTGTTTCCTTTGTCATCCAGCATTTGGATGCCCCATCTTTCCTCCTTATGGGAGTATGCTTGGTTTGTACCCGAACTATCTCTGTCTTGAAGGCCTGTCATTGCTCATTTTCTGTTTTCTTGGCCAATCTTTGTTTCCAGTCCACCTGTGCTCGATCCCTTCTCAAATCACTGAAATTGGCTCTCTTCCAGTTGGATATTTTCACCGTTGATTTTTCTTTGCCCCTTTCCATAACTACTTTAAACCTAATGATGTTATGATCACTATTACCCAGACGTTCTCCCACTGAAACACACTCCACTTACCCTACTTCATTCCCCAGGACTAAATCATAGAATAGAATCATAGAAGTTTACAACATGGAAACAGGCCCTTCGGCCCAACATGTCCATGTCGCCCAGTTTATACCACTAAGCTAGTCCCAATTGCCTGCACTTGGCCCATATCCCTCTATACCTATCTTACCCATGTAACTGTCCAAATGCTTTTTAAAAGACAAAATTGTACCCGCCTCTACTACTGCCTCTGGCAGCTCGTTCCAGACACTCACCACCCTTTGAGTGAAAAAATTGCCCCTCTGGACCCTTTTGTATCTCTCCCCTCTCACCTTAAATCTATGCACCCTCGTTATAGATTCCCCTACCTTTGGGAAAAGATTTTGACTATCGACCTTATCTATGCCCCTCATTATTTTATAGACTTCTATAAGATCACCCCTTAACCTCCTACTCTCCAGGGAAAAAAGTCTCAGTCTATCCAACCTCTCCCTATAAGTCAAACCATCAAGTCCCGGTAGCATCCTAGTAAATCTTTTCTGCACTCTTTCTAGTTTAATAATATCCTTTCTATAATAGGGTGACCAGAACTGTACACAGTATTCCAAGTGTGGCCTTACTAATGTCTTGTACAACTTCAATAAGACATCCCAACTCCTGTATTCAATGTTCTGACCAATGAAACCAAGCATGCTGAATGCCTTCTTCACCACCCTATCCACCTGTGACTCCACTTTCAAGGAGCTATGAACCTGTACTCCTAGATCTCTTTGTTCTATAACTCTCCCCAACGCCCTATCATTAACGGAGTAGGTCCTGGCCCAATTCGATCTACCAAAATGTATCACCTCACATTTATCTAAATTAAACTCCATCTGCCATTCATCGGCCCACTGGCCCAATTTATCAAGATCCCGTTGCAATCCTAGATAACCTTCTTCACTGTCCACAATGCCACCAATCTTGGTGTCATCTGCAAACTTACTAACCATGCCTCCTAAATTCTCATCCAAATCATTAATATAAATAACAAATAACAGCGGACCCAGCACCGATCCCTGAGACACACCGCTGGTCACAGGCCTCCAGTTTGAAACACAACCCTCTACAACCACCCTCTGTCTTCTGTCGTCAATCCAATTTTGTATCCAATTGGCTACCTCACCTTGGATCCCGTGAGATTTAACCTTATGTAACAACCTACCATGCGGTACCTTGTCAAAGGCTTTGCTAAAGTCCATGTAGACCATGTCTACTGCACAGCCCTCATCTATCTTCTTGGTTACCCCTTCAAAAAACTCAATCAAATTCGTGAGACATGATTTTCCTCTCACAAAACCATGCTGACTGTTCCTAATCAGTCCCTGCCTCTCCAAATGCCTGTAGATCCTGTCTCTCAGAATACCCTCTAACAACTTACCCACTACAGATGTCAGGCTCACCGGTCTGTAGTTCCCAGGCTTTTCCCTGCCGCCCTTCTTAAACAAAGGCACAACATTTGCTACCCTCCTATCTCCAGGCACCTCACCTGTAGCTGTCGATGATTCAAATATTTCTGCTAGGGGACCCGCAATTTCCTCCCTAACCTCCAGCACTGCTTCCTTCCTCATTGGGCTAGAAACATACTGATAAAGAAAGTTGTCCTGTAAACATTTTTGCAATTCTTCACCCTCCTTGCCCCAGACTATATTAGGGTAATTGAAGTCCCTTACTATTACTGCTCTATTATTTCTCTGAAATTTGCCTACAGATTTGCTCCTCCATCTCCTTCTCACAATTTGGGGGTCCATAGTAAACACCCAGCAATGGTTTTCTGTCCTTAAGTCTAATCAAATAGATTAAATCTTTGAACCCTCTAAAATATCGTCCCTCTGTAGAACTGTAATATTAATTTTGATAAATACTGCCATCACCCCCGTCCTCTCTTTTTTTCCTTCCCTGTCTCCCCTGAATACATTGTAGCCAGGAATGTTTAGTTCCCATTCCTGCCCATGTTTATGATGTGGAGATGCCGGTGATGGACTGGGGTTGACAATTGTAAACAATTTTACAACACCAAGTTATAGTCCAGCAATTTTATTTTAAATTCACAAGCTTTCGGAGGCTTCCCCCTTCGTCAGGTGAACGATGTGAAAAATCACATCGTTCACCTGACGAAGGGGGAAGCCTCCGAAAGCTTGTGAATTTAAAATAAAATTGCTGGACTATAACTTGGTGTTGTAAAATTGTTTACAATTGCCCATGTTTAAGTCAGGTCTCCGTTACAGCCACTATATCATAACCCCAGGTGGCAACTTGTGCCTGCAGCTCATCAACCTTATTTGTAACATGATGTGGAGATGCCGGTGATGGACTGGGGTTGACAATTGTAAACAATTTTACAACACCAAGTTATAGTCCAGCAATTTTATTTTAAATTCACAAGCTTTCGGAGGCTACCTCCTTCCTCAGGTGAACGATGTGGAAATGAAATCCTCAAAATGAAGTCGCATTTATAATTCACAGAACAATGCTTGGTGATAACAGACAGTTTTTTCAACTGCCTGTTGCCAAGGCAATCAGTGTGCAGACAGAGAGGTGTTACCTGCCAGGTCTCAGAATATACAAATCACCAAAAAAAACAACAAACAAAAAAAAACAGAGATAGAGAGGTAGAAACATAGAAAAGACAGCAACTGACCCGTTATATTAAAAACAGATAACATTTGTTCGCTGGTGGGGTAACGTGTAGCGTGACATGAACCCAAGATCCCGGTTGAGGCCGTCCTCATGGGTGCGGAACTTGGCTATCAATTTCTGCTCGACGATTTTGCGTTGTCGTGTGTCTCGAAGGCCGCCTTGGAGTACGCTTACCCGAAGGTCGGTGGCTGAATGTCCTTGACTGCTGAAGTGTTCCCCGACTGGGAGGGAACCCTCCTGTTTGGCGATTGTTGCGCGGTGTCCGTTCATCCGTTGTCGCAGTGTCTGCATGGTCTCGCCAATGTACCATGCTCTGGGGCATCCTTTCCTGCAATGTATGAGGTAGACAACGTTGGCCGAGTCACAGGAGTATGAACCATGCACCTGGTGGGTGGTGTCCTCTCGTGTGATGGTGGTATCTGTGTCGATGATCTGGCATGTCTTGCAGAGGTTACCGTGGCAGGGTTGTGTGGTGTCGTGGACGCTGTTCTCTTGAAAGCTAGGTAATTTGCTGCGAACGATGGTCTGTTTGAGGTTGGGTGGCTGTTTAAAGGCGAGTAGTGGAGGTGTGGGGATGGCCATAGCGAGGTGTTCGTCGTCATTGATGACATGTTGAAGGCTGCGGAGAACATGGCGTAGTTTCTCCGCTCCGGGGAAGTACTGGACGACAAAGGGTACTCTGTTGGTTGCGTCCCGTGTTAGTCTCCTGAGGAGGTCTATGCGATTTTTTGCTGTGGCCCGTCGGAACTGTCGATCGATGAGTCGAGCGTCATATCCCGTTCTTACTAGGGCGTCTTTCAGCGTCTGTAGATTCATCAGCCGCACTCAGAAGACAGTCCAGAATGTCACCCGAGCACAACGCAACGCCATCAACGCTCTCAAGACCAACCGCAACATCGTCATCAAACCAGCGGACAAAGGAGGAGCCATAGTCATACAGAACAGAACGGACTATTGCAAAGAAGCATACCGACAACTGGACAACCAGGAACACTACAGACGGTTACCCGCAGACCTGACCAAAGAACACACCCACCAGCTCAACAAACTGATCAAGACCTTCGATCCAGACCTTCAAAGCATCCTACGCACTCTCATCCCACGTACTCCCCGCGTGGGAGACTTCTACTGCCTCCCAAAGATACACAAAGCCAACACACCCGGACGTCCTATCGTATCAGGCAACGGAACCCTGTGTGAGAACCTCTCTGGATACATCGAGGGCATCCTGAAACCCATCGTACAGGGAACCCCCAGCTTCTGTCGCGACACTACAGACTTCCTACAAAAACTCAGTACCCACGGACCAGTTGAACCAGGAACACTTCTCACCATGATGGACGTCTCGGCACTCTACACCAGTATCCCCCACGATGACGGCATTGCTGCGACAGCATCAATACTCAACACCAACAACAGCCAATCTCCGGACGCCATCCTACAACTCATCCGCTTCATCCTGGATCACAATGTCTTCACCTTCGATAACCAGTTCTTTACCCAAACACACGGAACAGCCATGGGGACCAAATTCACACCCCAATACGCCAACATTTTCATGCACAAGTTCGAGCGGGACTTCTTCACTGCACAAGACCTCCAACCAACACTATACACCAGATACATCGACGACATTTTCTTTCTATGGACCCACGGCGAAGAATCACTGAAGAGACTACATGATAACATCAACAAGTTCCATCCCACCATCAAGCTCACCATGGACTACTCCTCAGATTCAGTTTCTTTCTTGGACACATGAATCTCCATCAAAGACGGGCACCTCAGCACCTCACTCTACCGCAAGCCCACGGACAACCTCACGATGCTCCACTTTTCCAGCTTCCACCCTAACCACGTCAAAGAGGCCATCCCCTATGGACAGGCCCTGCGAATACACAGGGTCTGCTCAGACGAGGAGGAACGCGATGGACACCTACAGACGCTGAAAGACGCCCTAGTAAGAACGGGATATGACGCTCGACTCATCGATCGACAGTTCCGACGGGCCACAGCAAAAAATCGCATAGACCTCCTCAGGAGACTAACACGGGACGCAACCAACAGAGTACCCTTTGTCGTCCAGTACTTCCCCGGAGCGGAGAAACTACGCCATGTTCTCCGCAGCCTTCAACATGTCATCAATGACGACGAACACCTCGCTATGGCCATCCCCACACCTCCACTACTCGCCTTTAAACAGCCACCCAACCTCAAACAGACCATCGTTCTCAGCAAATTACCTAGCTTTCAAGAGAACAGCGTCCACGACACCACACAACCCTGCCGCGGTAACCTCTGCAAGACATGCCAGATCATCGACACAGATACCACCATCACACGAGAGGACACCACCCACCAGGTGCATGGTTCATACTCCTGTGACTCGGCCAACGTTGTCTACCTCATACGTTGCAGGAAAGGATGCCCCAGAGCATGGTACATTGGCGAGACCATGCAGACACTGCGACAACGGATGAACGGACACCGCGCAACAATCGCCAAACAGGAGGGTTCCCTCCCAGTCGGGGAACACTTCAGCAGTCAAGGACATTCAGCCACCGACCTTCGGGTAAGCGTACTCCAAGGCGGCCTTCGAGACACGCGACAACGCAAAATCGTCGAGCAGAAATTGATAGCCAAGTTCCGCACCCATGAGGACGGCCTCAACCGGGATCTTGGGTTCATGTCACGCTACACGTTACCCCACCAGCGAACAAATGTTAATCTGTTTTTAATATAACGGGTCAGTTGCTGTCTTTTCTATGTTTCCACCTCTCTATCTCTGTTTTTTTTTGTTTGTTGTTTTTTTTGGTGATTTGTATATTCTGAGACCTGGCAGGTAACACCTCTCTGTCTGCACACTGATTGCCTTGGCAACAGGCAGTTGAAAAAAACTGTCTGTTATCACCAAGCATTGTTCTGTGAATTATAAATGCGACTTCATTTTGAGGATTTCATTTCCACATCGTTCACCTGAGGAAGGAGGTAGCCTCCGAAAGCTTGTGAATTTAAAATAAAATTGCTGGACTATAACTTGGTGTTGTAAAATTGTTTACAATTATTTGTAACACTCCTCGCATTAACACACACGCATTCCAACACCATGCGAGTCTGCTTTTCTTTTTTCTGCCATCTAATTCCTGCTATTTCTACTCTATTCTTTATTCTGTTGCTATTTGTCCCTGCTAGTTTTCTATGTACCTTGTCTCTCCTCTCTGCTGTTCCGACTTGGTTCTCCTCCCCCTGCCAAATTAGTTTAAATCCTTCCCCACAGCAGTAGTTAACCTCCCCATGAGGATATTGGTCCCAGCCCTGTTAAGGTACAATCTGTCCGGCTTGTACAGGTCCCTCCTGCCCCAGAACTGGTCCCAATCCCCCTGGAATCTGAAGCACTCCCTCCTGCACCACTTCTCCAGCCATGCATTCACCTGCACTATCTTAGGAACGTAGGAACGGGAGGAGGCCATTTAGCCCTTCGAGCCTGTTCCACCATTCAATGAGATCATGGCTGATCTGTGACCTAACTCCATATACCCACCTTAGCCTCATATCCCTTAATACCTTTAGTTAACAAAAATCTATCAGTCTCAGATTTAAAATTAAAATTGAGCTAGCATCAATTGCCGTTTGCAGCAGAGAGTTCCAAACTTCTACCACCCTTTACATGTAGAAGTGTTTCCTAACTTCACTCCTAAAAGTCCTGGCTCTGATTGTTAGTCTATGTCCCCTAGTCCTAGACTCCCCAATCAGCGGAAATAGTTTCTCTCTATCTACCCTATCAGTTCCCCTTAATATCTTGAAAACTTCAATCAATTCACCGCTTAATCTTCTAAATTTCGGGGAATACAACCCTAATTTTTGTAATCTCTCCTCGTAATTTAACCCTTGAAGTCCAGGTATCATTCTAGTAAATCTACACTGCACTCCCTCCAAGGCCAGTATATCCTTCCTAAGATGCGGTGCCCAGAACTGCTCACAGTACTCCAGGTGTGATCTAACCAGGGCTTTGTATAGCTGTAGCATAACTTCTACCCCCTTGTATTCTAGTCCTCTAGATATAAAGGCCAGCATTCCATTATCCTTTTTGATTATTTTCTGTACCTGTCCATGACATTTTAATGATCTATGTACATGGACCCCATGGTCTCTTTGGACCTCCACTGTTTCAAGCTTTTCACCATTTAGAAAGTACTCTGGTCTATCCTTTTTAGGTCCAAAG
This sequence comes from Heptranchias perlo, assembly GCF_035084215.1. Taxonomy (NCBI): domain Eukaryota; kingdom Metazoa; phylum Chordata; class Chondrichthyes; order Hexanchiformes; family Hexanchidae; genus Heptranchias; species Heptranchias perlo. Next base: position 4,549,906 of record NC_090337.1, read on the forward strand.
TGGATGACCTCACACTTGCCTACATTGAAATCCATTTGCCACAGTTTTGCCCATTCACTTAATCTATTACTATCTCTTTGTAATTTTATGCTTCCATCTATGCTGCTTGCAATGCTGCCTATCTATGTGTCATTGGCAAACTTGGATATGTGGCTTTCTATCCTGTCATCTAAGTCATTAATAAATACATTGAATAGTTGAGGCCCCAACACAGATCCCTGTGGGACTCCACTAGTCACATCCTGCCAATTTGAGTACCTGCCCATTATCCCTACTCTCTGTCTCCTGCCGCTCAGCCAATTTCCTAACCAGGTCAATAATATACCCTCAATTCCATGAGCTTCAACTTTAGCTAACAGTCTCTTATGAGGGATTTTATTGAATGCCTTCTGGAAGTCCATATAAACAACGTCCATAGACATTCCCCAACCACTACTTTAGTCATCTCTTCAAAAAATTCAATTAGGTTCAATTAGGCATGACCTACCCTTTACAAATCCATACTGGCTCTCTCTCTGATCAGCTGAAAATATTCAAGGTGATCTTTCTGTTTCTATACTCATTAGCACCTGGCACTGGGAGTAATCCAGAGATTACCACCTGTGAGTTCCTGCCCTTTAATCTTTTTTCCAGTTTCCGAAACTCCGTCTGCAAGACCTTAACCCTTTTTCTGCCTACGTCATTGATTCTAACACGGACCACGACTTCTGGCTGTTCCCCTTCCCCTCATAAAATGTCCTGCACCCTCTCAGTGATGTCCTTTACCCTGGCACCAGGGAGGCAACACACCACGTGGGACTCACGTCAGCAGTGGCAGAAACGCCTTTCTAGCCCCCGATTATCGAATCCCCTATAACAGCTGGATTTCTTTTGCCCCCCGTGCAGTCGAGTCTCTCACGGTGCCGTGGATTTTCTCCTGACTGCACTCCCCCGAGGTGTCATCACCCTCACTGCTACTCAACACTGAATACCGGTTTGTGAGTGCCACACTCCTAGGGGACTCCTGCCCTGCCTGCCTGTTCCTCCTAGTCTGTCTGGTGCTCACCCACTCACTCCCTGTCCTCCTGAATTCTCTGTAGCTGCGGAGTGACCACCTCCTGAAACGTGCTATCCACGAAACTCTCAGCTTCCTGTATGCACTGTAGTGACGCCAGCCGCCCCTCGCTCTCAGAAACTCAGCTCGAGCTCGAGCAACTGGCGGCACTTCCTGCACATGTGGTTTTCCAGGACACACAAAGTGTTCTGGAGTTCCCACATGGCACAGGATGTGCATGCGATGGGCCCCAGCTGTCACTCCATGTTAGCTAACAGTTACTTACAACTGTTTATTTAGCTTTAGCTACTAAGTGGTGTTAATTGTATGATTTATATCAATTGGGGTTAATTGTATTCAGGTGCTGAGTATCAATTGGGGACTCTCGTATCCTTTTTATAGGAGAGCTTAGCTAGGGTGTGGGGGGTGTGTAAGGGGAATCTCTGTGAATAAAGATGTAGAAGCAACTAAATTTGATCCTTCATCACATGACTATCCAGTTTTAATAAGTGTGAAGAGCTCATGGGATTTCTTCATATCAAAGAAGGAAACTATCCAGGCAGCTGGTTCCACCTCTTTGTCTCCTCCCCTTGCACCATCCCAATTGTCTCCCATCTTCTGCCCACCCCAGTCCTGCACACCCACTCTTTTGCAGTTTCTTCTCTTCCAAGAGAACTACCACTTGATCTCTCAATCTCCTTGGCCCTCAACTCCTTTTCTTTTGAAATCTGGAACTCTCTCCCCCAAAAAGCGGTTGAGGCTGGGGATCAATTGAAAATTTAAAAACTGAGATTGATAGATTTTTGTTAGGCAAGGATATTAAGGATTACGGAACCAAGGTGTGTAGATAGTATTAAGATACAGATCAGCCATGATCTAATTAAATGGCGGAATATGGTCAAGTGGTTGAATGGCCTCCTGTTCCTATGTTCTTAGCTCCATGTTAACTGATATTGTCAGTGGATCCCTTTCCTCAGATATCGTGCCTCTCCTGTTCAAAATTGCTGCCATCACCCTCTTCCACTCTTAATCCATCTGTCTTGTAATTATCATCCCATTTCCAACCTTCTTCTCCAAGGTCCTGAAACATGTTGCCTCCTAGCTACATGCCCATCCAATGTCCAAAACTCCCTGTTTGAACGAGGAAGGGGTTGGCACATGAAGTCCTCTCCTCCCCTAACAGAACTGGCACAGGCACAATGGGCCAAATGGCCTCATTCTGTGCTGTATCATTCTATGATAACAGCATAACAGAGCCATACAACATGAAAAAGCCCCTATGACCCAATAGGTAATTGCCTTGTCTGAATTAATAAGTCTTCAGCCACACAGACCAAAAAAAAATCCCAGGTTGGGTCTGTGATCAATGCTGTCAAAGGAAGGGAGGAGGCCATACAGCCCCTCGAACCTGTTCCACCATTCAATCAGATCATGGCTGATCTGTACCTCCACTCCATTAACCCACCTTTGCTCCATATCCCTTGATACCTTTACCCAACAAAAAATCTATCAATCTCAGTGTTACTAGTTCCAATTGACCCCCCCCCCAACATCCCCGGTCTTTTGAGGGGGAGCAAGTTTTGATTTCTACTACCATTTGTGTGAAAAAGTTCTTCCCGATTCCACCCTCAGCAAAGAGGGGACCTGCAGTCAATTCCAGGAGATTGAGGTGGGGGGGTGGAGGGAGGGAGGAAGGTGTATGAGTTTGATCCCTCACAGGGCTGAGGTGAATATTTGCTTGTGTTTCCCCAGTACTGAGTGGGATTATGTTCATTTGTCAGCTGTGGCTCAGTGGGTAACACTCTCACCTCTGAGTCAGAAAGGTCATGGGTTCGAGCCCCACTCCAGAGACTTGAGAACAAAATCCAGGTTGACATTCCAGTGAAGTACTGAGGGAGTGCTACACTGTTGGAGGTGCTGCACTGTTGGATGAGATGTTAAGCCGAGGTCCCATCTGCCCTCTCAGGTGGACGTAAAACATCCCATGTCACTATTTCGAAGAAGAGCAGGGGAGTTCTTCCCCAGTGTCCTGCTGAATATTTATCCCTCAGCCTACATCACTAAAACAGATTATCTGATAATTCTCACATTGCTGTTTGTGGGACCTTGCTGTGCACAAATTGGCTGCCGCATTTCCTACATTACAGCAGTGACTACACTTCAAAAAGTACTTTGTTGGCTGTAAAGTGCTTTGGGAAATCCTTAGGTTGTGAAAGGCACTATAGAAATGCAAGTCTTTCTTTCTTTACTTGTCAAGTAGTCCAAGAAGTCCACATCAGTCTCTGAACATAAGAAATAGGAGCAGGAGTAGGCCATCTGGTCCCTCGAGCCTACTCTGCCATTCAACAAGATCATGACTGATCTTCTACCTCAACACCATTTTCCTGCACTATCCCCATAACCCTTGATGACTTTAATATCTAGAAATCTATCGATCTCTGTTTTGAATGTACTCAATGATTGAGTCTTCTCAGCCCTCTGGAGTAGAGAATTCCAAAGATTCACTACCCTCTGAGTGAAGAAATTTCTCCTCATCTCAGTCCTAAGTGGCCAACCCCTTATTCTGAGACTGTGACCCCTGGTTCTAGATTCCCCAGCCAGGGGAAACATCCTCCCTGCATCTACCCTGTCGAGCCCTGTAAGAATTTTCCTGAGAGGGCAGACGGGGCCTCGGTTTAACGTCTGATCCAACAGTGCAGCACTCCCTTGGTACTGCACTGGAGTGTATGTTTCAATGAGATCACCTCTCATTCTTCTAAACTCTAGAGAATACAGGCCTAGTCTACCCAATCTCTCCTCATACGACAATCCCGCCATCCCAGGAATCAGTCTGGTGAGCTCCCATTCACTCCCTCTATGGCAAGTATATCCTTTCTTAGGTATGATGTGGAGATGCCGGTGATGGACTGGGGTTGACAAATGTACGGAATCTTACAACACCAGGTTATATTCCAACTGTTTTATTTGAAAATCACAAGCTTTCGGAGGCTTTCTCCTTCGTCAGGTGAGCGAGTGTGCTTTCTTAGGTAAGGAGACCTTTGGGATTGGGATTGAGATTGTGATCAGATCTTTGCATGAACAATTAATCACATCAAACACAAATGATTAAGAAAAATGAATTGTCACCAAGGCTTCTAGTTTGCATTTTGTGGAATGCAATCCTCAAAGACTGGTTAAAATCATGGAATATATTAAGAACAGAATTTGAATTATTAAGTTACCGTAAGACAGTGGCCCTAATTATAGGGAATAGCACCTCTTTATACAAACTAATGCAAGACCATTGCGTTTCATGCAGAATTCAATCCTCAAAATAATGGCACAAATCCTGAAATCCCATCATAAAAGTCGAAGTTGGTTGGTTGAATCAGCGTAAAGAAAAGTGTCCCCATCACCGGATCAGAACCACAGAAACAAAGATATTCAGCAGAGGGAGCTCTAACAGCAGGATCGCACTGAAGACTAACCAGGTAACTAGAACTTGGTATTAATAATATTTAAGTAGGTTAACACCTGCATTACATAGAGCATGCTAATGCATTATGCCAACATACTAACCAGTGCAATACCAGAAGGAATTAGACCCCAGGAATCTGACACCCTTGTATGTATATATAGTAAAGCACTGAAGTATCAGCTTACATTATGTGCTTGTATCTAGAGTGGGACTTGAACCTACAACCTTCTGACTCAGAGTGAGCATGCTACCACTAAGCTACAGTTGCCACTTTATAGCAGCAAGTTTCCATTATAAATGTGGATGTAGGACTTTATAAGCGGTGTGCCTCAGGGATCGGTGCTGGGTCCGCTGTTATTTGTTATTTATATTAATGATTTGGATGAGAATTTAGGAGGCATGGTTAGTAAGTTTGCAGATGACACCAAGATTGGTGGCATTGTGGACAGTGAAGAAGGTTATCTAGGATTGCAACGGGATCTTGATAAATTGGGCCAGTGGGCCGATGAATGGCAGATGGAGTTTAATTTAGATAAATGTGAGGTGATGCATTTTGGTAGATCGAATCGGGCCAGGACCTACTCCGTTAATGGTAGGGCGTTGGGGAGAGTTATAGAACAAAGAGATCTAGGAGTACAGGTTCATAGCTCCTTGAAAGTGGAGTCACAGGTGGATAGGGTGGTGAAGAAGGCATTCAGCATGCTTGGTTTCATTGGTCAGAACATTGAATGCAGGAGTTGGGATGCCTTGTTGAAGTTGTACAGGGCAATGGTGAGGCCACACTTGGAGTACTGTGTACAGTTCTGGTCACCCTATTATAGAAAGGATATTATTAAACTAGAAAGAGTGCAGAAAAGATTTACGAGGATGCTACCGGGACTTGATGGTTTGACTTACAGGGAGAGGTTAGACAGACTGGGACTTTATTCCCTGGAGAGTAGGAGGTTAAGGGGTGATCTTATAGAAGTCTATAAAATAATGAGGGGCATAGATAAGGTCGATAGTCAAAATCTTTTCCCAAAGGTAGGGGAGTCTATAACGAGGGGGCACAGATTTAAGGTGAGAGGGGAGAGATACAAAAGGATCCAGAGGGGCAATTTTTTCACTCAAAGGGTGGTGAGTGTCTAGAACGAGCTGCCAGAGGCAGTAGTAGAGGCGGGTACAATTTTGTCTTTTAAAAAGCATTTGGACAGTTACATGGGGAAGATGGGTATCGAGGGATATGGGCCAAGTGCAGGCAATTGGGACTAGCGTAGTGGTATAAACTGGGCGACATGGACATGTTGGGCCGAAGGGCCTGTTTCCATGTTGTAACTTCTATGATTCTATAATAAGTGGACAGGAACGTAAGATTTTTAAATATATTATAAATAGATGTAGAATCCTTGAATTTCTGGTATGGTGATGCAGGGGGTTATATTACTGAACCTTCTAATACAGAGACCTGGCCTAGTAATCTAGAGAACGTGAGTTCAAATCCCACCATAGAGTTTGAGAATTTGAATTCAGTTTTAAATACTTGGCAATACAGAGCTGGTCTCAGTAAAAGTGACCATGAAGCTGTCGGATTGTCCTACAATCCCAGCTGGTTCACTAATGTTCTTTAGGGAAGGAAACCTGCCGTCCTTACCCGGTCTGGGCATCTATGTGACTCCAGACCCACACTAACGTGGTTGACTCTTAACTGCCCTCTGACATGGCCCAGCAAGTCACTCAGTTGTATCAAAACCGCTACCAGTGGATCAAGAAGAAGGCAGCCCACCACCACCTTCTCAGGGTTTCTAGGAATGGGCAATAAATGCCGGCCTTGCCAGCAACGCCCATATACATCCCGCAAATAAATTTTAAAAATGAGTAACACTCTAATGCCTCCGGTCCATTGATATGAAAGAGTAACGGTAATCCCAGCTATTCTTGTTTGCTCCACACGGTGGCAGTGTCCCTCTAAAAGTTAGCCGTGGCTCAGTGGGTCGCACTGTTGCCTCTGATGTTAGACGGTTGTGGGTTCGAGTCCCATTCCAGAGGCTTGAACCCCATAATCCAGACTGACACCCCAGAGCAGTACTGAGGGAGTGCTGCACTGTCTAGAGGTGCCTTCTTTCAGATGAGATGTTAAACAGAGGCCCCATCTTCCCTCTCAGGTGCTGGATGTGTAAGATCCCATGGCACTGTTTGAAGAAGAGCAGGGGAATTCTCCCTGGTATCCTAGCCAACATTTATCGCTCAACCAACATTGCTAAAACAGTTTATCTCATTGCTGTTTGTGGGATCTTGCTGTTGGCAAATTGGCTGCAGCGTTTCCCTACAGTGACTACACTTCAAAAGTACTTCATTGGCTGTAAAGCGCTTTGGGACGTCCTGAGGTTGTGAAAGGCGCTATAGAAATCCAAGTCTTTTCCTTTCCTTATTACTATTCTTAGAGAGGAACCTTTACTTTCTGCACACTTGGTTGATTGTTGAGATTCTTGCACCGATTCAGCAGTCTCGTTGCAGTGACGACGGGACTGTTGTTCCTTGCATGCAAAGTGCAGCACTAGCACACTCACTCTACCTGGCCTGAGTTTGGGTGGCCAGGCCATTTAGTACATTTGAACACACTCCCTGCACATGTTGATCTAGACACAGACAATGTGCTGATAGAGAGAGTCTGATATCCAGCACATCTGAATGGGGGACCACTTAAAGATAAGCAGTTGCACAGTGGGTGGGTATTCAGGTATGGTCCAGTGACGGTCAGCCTCCCTGTCTCCTTTCATCTTGTAACACCTCAACATATTCCATGCTTTTTGACAACCAACTTTTCCACTGACCAGTGGAAGTAGTTTTTTCCAAATTTACTTTATCAAAACCTCTCATCATTTTGAACACCCCTTTTAGATCCCCTCTTAATTTTTATTGTTCTAATAAGAGCCCCGGTTTCTCTTGTCTGTCCTCATAAATAGAGCCTCTCGTCCTTGGTATTATCTTAGTGAATCTTTCCGGTTCCTCGTGAATAAGATCGCGTTTCCTGCTCAAGTCACACAGGACATCTTATCTCGCGCTCAAGTTCAATCCCTTCAGCAGTTTCACCAAAACAAAAGTTTAAGGTAAATGACACGATTGAGGGGTCTAGAACGAGGGCCATAGAAATAAGATGAAGTGCAAGAGATTTAGGACAGAGAGCAGGAGAAACCATTTTACACAAAGGCTGTGGCATGTACTCCTGGAGTTAGTGATTGAGGGAGAGAATATTTCAACATTTAAGAAGAGGTTAGATAGGTGGTTGAAGGAAAGGGAGGTAAAGGGATTGTGGGAACAGGTTAGGTACATGGGATTAGGAATAAAAACAGAAAATGCTGGAAACACTCAGCAAGTCAGGCAGCATCTGTGGAGAAAGAAACAGAGTTAGCGTTTCAAGTCGATAACCGTTCGTCAGAACTGGAAGAAGTTAACGATTTAACAGTTTTTAAGCAAGTACAGAGCTCGGGAAAGTGGGATAGGACGGGAAGGGGAGGAAAGAACAAAAGGGAAGGTCTGTGATAGGATGGAGGGCAGGAGTGATTAAATGACAAAAGGGACGATGGTGCAAGGCAAGGAGGGTGGGAATGGGACATGAAACAAAAGATGGGTCTAGAGGAGCTGTAAATGGCAACAGCAGAACCGAAAAAATGGAAGCAGTGGATATGATCTGAAGTTATTGAAATCAATGTTGAGTCCGGAAGGTTGTAAAGTGCCTAATTCTAGATGAGGTGCTGTTCCTCGAGCTTCCATTGAGCTTCATTGCAACAGTGTAGGAGGCCGAGGACAGAGAGGTCAGAGTGGGAGTGGGACGGGGTGTTAAACTGGCAAGTGACTGGAAGCTCAGGGTCTCACGCTTGGGGACTGAGCGGAGGCGTTCAGCAAAGCAATTGCCCAATCTACGTTTGGTCTCCCCATTGTAGAGGAGACTGCATTGTGAGCAATGAATACAGTATACTAAATTGAATTTCACCTGGAAGGAGTGTTTGGGGCCCTGGATGGTGGGAAGGGAGGAAGTGAAAGGACAGGTGTTGCATCTCCGGCGCTCGCACAGGAAAGTGCCGTGGGAAGGGGAGTGGGTTTTGGGGGTGATGGAAGAGTGGATCAGGTTCCGCGGAGGGAACAATCCCTTCGGAATGCTGAAAAGGGAGGAGAAGATGTGTTTGGTGATAGCATCGCGCTGGAGGTGGCGGAAATGGCGGAGGATGATATGTTGAATGTGGACGTTGTTGAGGTGGAACATAAGAACATAAGAAATAGGAGCAGGAGTAGGCCATACGGCCCCTCGAGCCTGCTCCACCAGTCTTGGCTGATCTTCGACCTCAACTCCATTTTCCCGCCCGATCCCCATATCGCTTGATTCCCTTAGAGTCCAAAAATCTATCGATCTCAGCCTTCAATATACTTAATGACTGAGCATCCACAGCCCTCTGGGGTAGAGAATTCCAAAGATTCACAGCCCTCTGAGTGAAGAAATTTCTCCTCCTCTCAGTCCGAAATGTCCAACTCCCTTATCCTGAAACTATGACCCCCTAGTTCTAGACTCTCCAGCCAGGGGAAACAGCCTCTCAGAATCTTATACGTTTCAATGAGATCACCTCTCATTCTTCTAAAGTCCAGGGAGTATAGGCCCATTCTACTCAATCTCTCCTCATAGGACAACCCTCTCATCCCAGGAATCAATCTAGTGAACCTTAGTTTCACTGCCTCTAAGTCAAGTCTATCCTTCCTTAGGTAAGGAGACCAAAACTGTACACAGTACTCCAGGTGTCATCTCACCACCACCCTGTACAATTGTAGTAAGACTTCCTTACTCTTGTCCTCCAACCCCCTATTGTGGTTCTGGGAGGGAGGGGAAGGTGTGAGGGCAGAAGTGCGGGAAATGGGACAGATATGGTCGAGGGCCCTGTCAACTACAGTGGAGGGGAATCCTCGGCTGTGGAAAATGGAAGACATATCAGAAGCATTGGTGTGGAAGATGGCATCATCAGAACAGATGCGACGGAGATGGAGTATCAGGGAGAATGGAATAGAGTCCTTACAGGAAGCGGGGTGGGAGGAAGTGTAATCAAGGTAGCTGTGGGAGTGGGTGAGCTTATAATAGATATTGGTAGACAGCCAATCCCCAGAAATGGAGGTAGAGAAGTCGAGGAAGGGAAGGGAAGAGTCGGTGATGGACCATGTGAAGGCGAAGGAAGGGTGGAAATTGGAAGCAAATTTGATGGAATTTTCCAGTTTGGGGTGAGAGCAGGAAATGGCACCGATACAGTTATCAATGTACTAGAAAAAAAGGTGAGGGAGGGGACCTGAGTAGAACTGGAACAAAGAATGTTCCACGTATCCCATAAAAAGGCAGGTATAGCTGGGACCCACATGGGTTCCCATAGCGGCACCTTTTATTTGGAGGAAGTGAGTGGAGTCAAAGGAGAAGTTGTTCATTGTAAGAACAAGTTCAGCCAGGCAGAGGAGAGTGATGGGATTAGGATACTGCTCGTGTGGAGAATAAACACCAACATAGACTGGATGGGCCAAATGGCCGATTTCCATGTTGTCATTTCTGTTTGATTTTATGTAAGTCACTATTTTCAGAAATGATCTGAAGATTAATTTATCTCTTCGGAATATTTTAACTATCCAGTAGCCCGAGATCCGCACTACTGATGTGTCCTGCGATTCTCCTCCTTCATCAAAGTCCTTCCTTACTCTTTGAGTAACTTAATTTCTCTTCCACGATGCATATAATTCACTAGAATGATACTGCATTCTGAACATAGGAACAGGAGGCAGCCAGTCATTCCCTTGATCGTGTCCCGCCATTCAATCAGATCATGGCTGATCTGTATCGTAACTCCATTTACCCACCTTGGTTCCGTAACCCTTAGTACCCTTGACCAATAAAAATATATCAATTTCAGGTTTGAAATTTTCTATTGACCCCCCAGTCTCAACAGCTTTTTTGGGGGGGAGAGAGTTCCAGATTTCCACTCCCCTTTGTGTGAAGAAGTGCTTCCTGACATCACCCCTGAACGGCCTAGCTCTAATTTTAAGGTTATGCCCCCTTGTTCTGGACTCCCCCCCACCAGAGGAAATAGTTTCTCTCTATCTACCCTAAGGCGTTGAAGATTATAGAAGGGAATCACAGCAATGTACAGAGATCTCAAATTATTTCCCTGTTTGCAGTGAAGCTTGAGAAAAATATGAGAAGAGTGAGCTTGTTTGTTTTCGAGCTTATGCCTCTCTGGTTCCCAGATGTGATAAAGCCATTTTGGAGATTATGTTCAGTTAACACGGAGGGCAAAGGTCATGTTTGGTGATTAATAGAGAAAGAAAAATCATGGCAGCATTAGGCCAAAGCAGAAAGGGACAACGGTTCTGGGGAAAGTGGAACACTCAATGTATTAATGAGCGTCATTAGTCATAAAAGGAGTCGAAAATGTTCTCCACTGATGTTGTTGTGGACTTTTTTTGCTGATAAAAACGTTTGAAGCTTCATTTGAGGCAGTTACATATTAACAAAACAGAGTCCTTAACCTTTTGTTTTCTCTCACTGTGGAACCTAGCCAGCAGCATGAAGCAATCGCTTAATAGGATGAACAGCTCGTTGCAGGCTAGTCCAAATTTCACAAGTGCCAGAGCTAATAGAGGTCAGATGACCGGGAGAAATGTTCAGGGCAACGCAAACGAATTGAAGCGGATCTGTCAGGGTGGGATTTACAAACTCACACGCATTCTGAAACCCAGATCGGCAAATTTGGCCAGCAGAACTCCCAGGATTTTCCATCTAACAAAATTAATTTGTAAAATCTGCACTGTAATCACCTTCAGCTGTCGGCCGTGGCTCAGTGGGCAACACTCTCATCTCCGAATCAGAAGGTCGTAGGTTCAAGTCCCACTCCAGAGACTTGAGCACATGATCCAGGATGGCACGCCCAGTGCTATACTGAGGGAGTGCTGCACTGTCGGAGGTGCCGTTTTTCTGATGAGACGTTAAACCGAGGCCCCATCTGCCATCTCAGAAGGATGGAAATGATCCCACAGCCACTATTTTGAGGAAGAGCAGGGGAGTTCTCCCCGGTGTCCTGGCCAACATTTGTCCTGCAACAAACATCATTAAAAACAGATTATCTGGTCATTACCACATTGCTGTTTGTGGGATCTTGCTGTGCGCAAATTGGCTGCTTCGTTTCCTATATTACAACAGTGACTACATTTCAAAAGTACTTCATCGGCTGTAAAGCACTGTGGGACGTCCTGAGGTCATGAAAGGGGCTGTATAAATACAAAAGTTCTTTCTTCTTTTTGGTCAGGATTTGAATTCAGATCTGGCCAGTGAAGGGGTTCTGATTGAAAGTTCACTTTCTAATTAGTCTGGTCAAAAGGAAAAACGGCACCTCCGACAGTGCAGCACTCCCTCAGTATTGCACTGGGCGAGCCATCCTGGATCATGTGCTCAAGTCTCTGGAGTGGGACTTGAACCTACGACCTTCTGATTCGGAGATGAGAGTGTTGCCCACTGAGCCACGGCCGACAGCTGAAGGTGATTACAGTGTAGATTTTACAAATTAATTTTGTTAGATGGAAAATCCTGGGAGTTCTGCTGGCCAAATTTGCCGATCTGGGTTTCAGAACGCGTGCGAGTTTGTAAATCCCACCCTGACAGATCCGCTTCGATTCGTTTGCGTTGCCCTGAACATTTCTCCCAGTCATCTGACCTCTATTAGCTCTGGGCAGCTCAGATTGACATATTCGGTTAACTGGACAGAAGTTAACTTCCAACTCTCTAATACGATATCATAGATCCTTACAGCACAGGAGGAGGCCATTTGGCCCATCGTGCCTGAGCAGGTTCTTTGAAAGAGCTATCCAATTAGTCCCACTCCCCCCGCTCTTTCCCCATAGCCCTGCAAATTTTTCCTCTTCTAGAATTTATCCAATTCCCTATTGAAAGTCACTACTGAATCTGCTTTCAGGCAGTGCATTCCAGATCATAATAACTCATATATATTTTGAAAATCAAAGAAATAAAGAAATCCTCACAATTACATTCCACCTTATCCCATCAGTGAAATGTCTCCTTGTTCTACAAATATTACCATGGGCTGCTTAATATCCAGCCGGGCAGGCAAACGGGACCTCAGTTGAAGCCCATTCACTCAACCTGCTACACACACTTCTCAGAAAAGAAAGAAGTTTCATTTATATAGCGCCTTTCATGACCTCAGGATGTCCCATTGAAGTACTTTTGAAGTGTAGTCACTGTTATAATGTAGGAAACGCGGCAGCCAATTTGTGCACTGCAAGGTCCCACAAACAGCAATGAGATAATGACCAGATAATCTGTTTTAGCGATGTTGGTTGAGGGATAAATATTGGCCCAGGACACCGTTAAGAACTTCCCTGCTCTACATCGAAATAGTGCCATGTGATCTCTTACATAATTGGTAGGCAAAACAGTAATTGAACAATGGGAGGCCTTTAAGGAGGAGTTGGTTCAGGTACAGAGTAGACACATTCCTACGAGGGGAAAAGGAAAGGCATCCAAAGCTAGAGCTCCCTGGATGACTAAAGATATAGAGATTAAAATGAAACAAAAAAAAGAGGCTTCTGATGAATGTAAGGTTCATAATACAGTGGAGAGGGATAAACCCAGCAATTACAGGCCAGTCAGCCTAGCATTGGTGGTGGGGAAACTTTTAGAGCCAATAATCCAGGACAAAATTAATTGGCACTTGGAAAAGAATGGGCTAATAAATTAAAGTCAGCTCGGATTTGTTAAAGGAAAATTGTATTTGACGAACTTGATTGAGTTCTTTGATGAAGTAACGGAGAGGGTTGATGAGGGTTGTGCGGTTGATGTTGTGTATATGGACTTTCAAAAGGCATTTGATAATGTATCACATAACAGACTTGTTAGCAAAATTAAAGCCCAATGGATTAAAGGGACAGGGGCAGCGTGGATACAAAATTGGCTGAGGGACAGAAAGCAGAGAGTAGTGGTGAACGGTTGTTTTTCTGACTGGAGGGAAGTATACAGTGGTGTTCCCCAGGAGTCAGTATTAGGACCACTGCTCTTTTTGATACACATTAATGACCTGGACTTGGGTATAGAGGGTATAATTTCAAAGTTTGCAGATGACACAAAACTCGGAAATGTAGTAAACAATGTGGAGGATGGTAACAGACTTCAGGAGGACATAGACAGACTGGCGAAATGGGCAGACACATGGTGGATGAAATTTAATACAGAGAAGTGTGTAGTGATGCATTTTGGTGGGAAGAATGAGGAGAGGCAATATAAACTAAATGTTAACATTTTAAAGGGGGTGCAGGAACAGAGAGACCTGGGATGCACATACATAAATCTTTGAAGGTGGCAGGTCAAGTTGAGAAGGTTGTTAAAAAAGCATATGGGATCTTGGGCTTTATTAATAGAGGCATTGAGTACAAAAGCAAGGAAGTTATGCTAAACCTTTATAAAACACTGGTTAGGCCTCAGCTGGAGTATTGTGTTCAATTCTGGGCACCACACTTTAGGAAGGATGTCAAGGCCTTAGAGAGGGTGCAGAGGAGATTTACTAGAATGGTACCAGGGATGAGGGACTTTGTTTGTGTGGAGAGACTGGAGAAGCTGGGGTTCTTTTCCTTCGAACAGAGAAGGTTAAGAAGAGATTTGATAGATGTGCTCAAAATCATGATCAGTTTTGTTAGAATAAATAAGGAGAAACTGTTTCCAGTGGCAGAATACACCAGAGTAACCAGAGGACACAGATTTAAGGAGATCGGCAAAAGAATCAGAGGCGACATGAGGAAACATTTTTTTACGCAGCGTGTTGTAATGGTCTGGAATGCACTGCCTGAAAGGACGGTGGAAGCACACTTTCAAAAGTAACTTTCAAAATGGAATTGGATAAATACGTGAAAGGAAAAAATTTACAGGGCTATGGGGAAAGATTGGGGAATGGGACGAATTGGATAACTCTTTCAAAGAGCCGGCACAGGCAAGATGGGCCGAATGGCCTCCTAATGTGCTGTACATACTATGATACTATCCTCCTGAGAGGGAAGATGGGACCTTGGTCTAATGTCTCATCCGAAAGACGGCATCTCGAAAGTGCAGCACTCCCATAGTACTGCACTGGGAGTGTCGGCCTGGATCTTGTGCTCAAGTCTCTGACTGAGAGGCGAGACTGCTACCACTGAGCCATAGCTGACTCAGGTCACAGAATGTGGTCTGGTCATCATAATGTAACTTTTAGACGCCACTCCTTCCCATTGATTAGCATTAAAATCAGTGGCCCGAAAGGCCTGATGTTTTTCACTTGGGAAGATGTAGGAGTCAACACAATTCCAGTTACAGCCTGGAAAAGTGACATCGATTGATCTTAAAGAGTATTGGACTTTATCCCATTCTCTATCTTTCCTCTCCTTTCTTTTTAGAAACCGTATTGTTCAACTTTCTCCTGTCTCCCTCACTCTTTCTGGGGTACAGTTCAACAGTTCTAAAAGAGGTGGCTGTAGAGATAGTGGATGCATTGGTTGTGATCTTCCAAAATTCCCTAGATTCTAGAACGGTCCCAGTCAACATGGTTTTATGAAAGGGAAATTGTATTTGACAAATCTATTAGAGTTTTTGAGGATGTAACTAGCAGGATAGATAAAGGGGAACCAGTGGATGTCGTATATTTGGATTTTCAAATGGCATTTGCCAAGGTGCCACTCTAAAGGTTGTTACACAAGATAAGGGCTCATGGAGTTGGAGGTAATATATTAGCATGGATAGAGGATTGGTTAATGGACAGAAAACAGAAAGCAGGAGTAAACGGGTCACTCTCAGGTTGGCAGGCTGTAACTAGTGGGGTGCCACAAGGATCAGTGCTTGGGCCTCAGCTATTTACAATTATATCAATGACTTAGATGAAAGGACCGAGTGTAATGTATCCAAGTTTGCTGATGATACAAAGCTAGGTGGGAAAGTAAGCTGTGAGGAGGACACAAAGGGCTCGATGTTACCAGGGCTGCAGGTTCGTGGCGGGGGTGGGGGGGGCTATTGGGCGCCCGGTGAAATCAGTCTGCCCCCCGCGCGATCGCAGCCTAATTGGATCCACTGACCTGGGCTTCCGGGTTCCCCGCTGCTGGTCTGCGTGTCGGGCGGGCTGCGCATGCGCAGTAAGGTCTGTCAGCTGGAGGAGCTCTATTTAAAGGGGCAGTCCTCCACTGACTGATGCTGCAACAAATAGAAAAAATTACAGCATGGAGCAGCCCGGGGGAAGGCTGCTCCCAGTTTAATGATGCCTCACTCCAGGTATCATTAGATGGGGTGAGGAGGAGGGGGAGGACAGAGATCTTCCCCCCGGCGGGCGGGAGGAAGCGGCCTGCTTCTGCCACCAGGAAGGCCTGGCTCGAGGTGGCAGAGGAGATCACCTACACCACCAACATATCGCCCACCTGCATACAATGCAGGAGGTGCTGCAATGACCTAAGTAGGTCAGCCAAAGTGAGTACACTTACTCATTCCCCTACACTCCGTCTGCCACATCACTGCCCCCACCCCACATCTCCTTCTGCACTGCCAACACTACTCTGTCACATCACCCCTCATACCCACTCAAAGCTCATCCTCATCTTACCTGCACTTACTCACCTCGCCAGTACTCATCCCACCACTACCACTCAACCCAATCCTCATACAATCTCATGGCTCTATCTCATACTCACCCTCTCGTGCATCTCTTTCACAGTCAGCCTCACTCAACCTGCCACTACCTGTGCTGCAGCCACAGGGCATGCATCACATATGTGCAGTAGGCAGCGTAAGGCAAACGTGTCATGAGCATGAAGGGGATGCACAAGGGTGTTTGAGGGTTTGTCATGGTTTTTACTTATATTTAATTTCTGACCAACTCACATCACATATTATATTGGCACCACTACTGCCACGTCTTCGCGAATCTTGTCTGGTTTGTGCAATAATGCCCTTTCCTGAGGATCACTATGAAGACCCACCACTGATGCCACCCATTGAGTCACTGCAGAGTGGTGTAGGCGTATTTGCAGGGCTCTTTTGTGCAGATGACTGAGAGACGTCGGCGATGTCCCCGGTGGCACCCTGGAAGGATGCGGAGGAGAAGTTGTTGAGGGCAGTGGTGACTTTGACAGCGACATGTAAGAAGATGGTGCTCGGGCCAACCGGGAGCAGCTCGGCATAAAGGAGGCTGCAGATGTCCACGACTACATGTCGAGTGACTCTAAGCCTCCGTGTGCACTGCTGCTCAGAGAGGTCCAGGAAGCTGACCCTCGGTCTGTGGACCCTGTGGCGAGGGTAGTGCCCTCTGTGACGCATCTCTCTCTGCGGTTGCCCTCCCTCCTGCTGTGCAGGTGGGTGTGTCACAGCACTGTGTTGTGGAGCTCCACGTGTCAGAGGTGGATGGCGTGGCCGGCGAGGCTGGTGAGGCTGGTGATGCTGTTCGCCCTCTGAGGAGGTCATGACTGCAGCTACGGCGGCCCCCATCCACAAGATGTACATCTGAGGGGGTCCGCAAGGTAGGTACATGTCTCTGGACCCCGGAGTAAGTGTGCAAGTTGATGAATTTGATTGTCAGGAGGAGGGTGGTGGAGGCTAAACTTTGTCCCAAGTGACAGAGTGGCCTCCTGCAATGAGTGAGGGTCTCCCCCGCCCCCCCACCTGTCAAATGGACCTTTGCAGCTGCCACAGGCTGATGGCTGCAACACGTCCATTTCAACTGGGAATGTTTCCCCCAGTATGGGAAACAGTCCCAGTTGTCTATAAAATCCCACCCCTCCTGACATATTCACTTAATCAGGTCAGTTAATGACCTGAAATACCTCAGTAAATACTTTTAAGTGGCACCCCGCTGGCTTTAATTGCCTGCGGGATTCCCACATGCGGGGGCTGCGCGCGTACGTCGGCGCGTCTGTGGGGAACCCGGAAGTGGGCGGGCTGGAGCCGGGCTCCGAACCCGCTCCGGGATTCCCCGATTTTTGGAGCCCCCCCGCCAGGAACGCACCCAATAGCGGGTGCTAAAATGAAGCCCAAAGAGTCTGCAAAGAGATATAGACAGGTTAAGTGAGTGAGCAAGAAGTTAGGTGGCAGATGGAGTATAATGTGGGGAAATGTGAGGTTATTCACTTTGGTAGGAAGAATAGAAAAACAGAATATTTTTTTAAATGGTGAGAAACTGTTAAAATGTTGGTGTTCAGAGGGATTTGGGTGTCCTTGTACACGAAGCACAGAAAGTTAACATGCAGGTACAGCAAGCAATTAGGAAGGCAAATGGTATGTTGGCCTTTATTGCAAGGGAGTTGGAGTGCATGAGTAAGGAAGTCTTGCTGCAATTGTACAGGGCTTTGGTGAGTCCACACCTGGAGTACTGTGTATAGTTTTAGTCTCCTTACCTAAGGAAGAATAGACTTGCCTTAGAGGCGGTGCAACGAAGGTTCACTAGATTGATTCCTGGGATGACAGCGTTGACCTATGAGAAGAGATTGAGTGGTATGTGCTTATATTCTCTGGAGTTTAGAAGAATGAGAGGTGATCTCAATGAAACATATAAGATTCTGAGGGGGCTTGACAGGGTAGATGCTGAGAGATTGTTTCCCCTGGCTGCAGAGTCTAGAACTAGGGGGCATAGTCGCAGGATAAGAGTTCAGCCATTTAGGACTGAGATAAACAGAAATTTCTTCACTCAGAGGGTTGTGAATGTTTGGAATTCTCTACCCGAGAGGGCTGTGGATGCTCAGTCGTTAAGTATATTCAAGGCTGAGATCGATGGAGTTTTGGACTCTAAGGGAATCAAGGGATATGGGGAGAGGGCAGGAAAGTGGAGTTGAAGTAGAAGATCAGCCATGACCTTATTGAATGGCGGAACAGGCTCGAGGGGCCGTATGGCCTACTCCTGCTCCTATTTCTTATGTTATGTAAGTACCAGATGTCCTCCAGTACCTCATCCAAGTGACTACTCTTCATGTGTAACCCAAGATGGTGAATGGCAGTGTGCTATTTGGTGAGTAACTTTCAACCCTTATCTTCTCCGCATCTTCTCATAGAGACCTCATAATCCAGAGAATGTGAGTTCAAATCCTGCTGTGGGCAGTTTGAGAATTTGAATTCAGTTTTAAAAACAATCTGGAAATGAAAAGCTGGGATCAGTAAAAGTGACTATGAAGCTGTCGGATTATTGTAAAATTTCACTAATGTCCCTTTAGGGAAGGAAACCTGCCGTCCTTACCTGGTCTGGGCCACAGATGTCAGCCATGGCTCAGTGGGTAGAGCTTTCACCTCTGAGTCAGAAGGTCGTGGGTTTAAGTCGCACTCCAGAGACGTTAGCATAAAATCCAGGCTGATACTCCAGTGCGCTACTGAGGGAGTGCTGCACTGTCGGAGGTGCTGTCTTTCGGGTGAGACATTAAAAAACTGAGGCCCTCTCAGGTGGACGTAAAAGATCTAATGGCACTATTTTGAAGAAGAGCAGGGGAGTTCTCCCCAGTGTCCTGGCCAATATTTATCCCTCAACCAACATCACTAAAAACAGATTATCCAGTCATTATCACATTGCTGTTTGTGGGAACTTGCTGTGCTTAGATTCGCTTCTGCATTTCCTACATTACAACAGTGACTACACTGAGGTTATGAAAGGTGCTATATAAATGTAAGTCTTTCTGTATGTGATCCCAACTTTTCCAATCTCTTCATATAACTGAGGTCCCTCATCCCATGTATCATCATGGTAACTCTCCTCTGCACCCACTCCGAGGTCTTGCGTCCTTCCTGAGAGGGTGATGGAAGCAGATTCCAAAGGAACTTTCAAAAGGCAATTGGATATCTACTTGAAGAGGACTCACTTGCAGGATTATGGGGAAAAATCTGTGGTGTGGGACTAATTGGATAGCTCTTTCAAAGAGCCGGCACAGGCACATTGGGCTGAACGGCCTCCTTCTGAATGGTAAGAATCTATAATTCCATGATTCTATGAAAAGAGAATTGGGGGCCGATCGTGTGGTACGACAACTTGATCCACGCGGAACAAAAATAGTCTGAATCATCAGGTTTTTCGGAGGGTTATGGCATTTCCTCACCAGCCTCATTAATCTTTATGGATATTATAATTGCTTGTGTTTAATTGCCTTCAACTGGTTGAAACCATTTGGCTCTAATACGAGCAATTATTAGCCGAGGTTGTTAAAAAGTGATAGAAGTCTGAAAGTTCAAATTGACATTATCTCAAAAATTCATTCAAAGCAAAGTCCATCGCTGGTACAGGGTCACTGGAACTTTACCACATTTCCTACATGGTCAGGTGTAGTGGGTGATGGGGGACTGAGGAAACAGTTTGTATATAAGACAGAGAAGTTGCTTTGAAGATAAAGGCTGCGAATGCTGAAAATATAAGGCAGGTAAGTCAGCACCTGAAAGGGGAAGCTATATGATGTTTACTGCCCTGCTTTCTTCCCATGGTGCTTTCAATCTAAAAGAAAAGAAAGAACTTGCATTTCTACAGCGCCTTTCACAACTTCAGGATACCCCAAAATGCTTTACAGCCAATTAAGTACTTTTGAAGTGTAGTCATTGTTGTAATGTAGGGAACGCAGCAGCCAATTTGCACACAGCAAGATCCCACAAACAGCGATGAGACAAATGACTAGATAATCGTTTCTTTTAGTGATGTTGGTTGAGGGATAAATATTGGCACCAGGGAGAACTCCCCTGCTCTTCTTTCAAATAGTGCCATGGGATCTTTTACATCCACCTGAGAGGGCCTCAGTTTAACATCTCATCTGAAAGGCAGCACTCCCTCAGTACTGCATTGTTGTGTAAACCTAGATTAAGTGCCTTTAGTGTCTGGATCTTCTGACTCCGAAGCAAACGTGCTACTAACTGAGCCAAGACTGACACCTTTTTTCTTGTGTGGCCTTAGTTTCAAGACTTTCCAGACATTTTAAACTGAATTCAAATTCTCAAACTGCCATGGTGGGATTTCAGACGCTGACAGACCCGTAGTGTATTGCAAGCACAGAATAATACAATCATACAGCACAGAAGGAGGCCATTCGCCCCATTATGCCTGCTGCGGCTCTTTGAAAGAGCTATCCAGTTAGTATTTATCCAATTCCCTTTTGAAAATTACTATTGAATCTGCTTCCACCACCCTTTCAGGCAGCGATTCCAGATCATAACAACTCGCTCCGTAAAAAATTGTCTCCTTATCTCCTCTCTGGTTCTTTTGCCAATTACCTTAAATCTGTGTTCTCTGGTTACTGACCCACCTGCCAGTGGGAACAGTTTCTCCCTATCTACTCTATCAAAACCCCTCATAATTTTGAACACCTCTATTAAATCTCCCCATAACCTTCTCTGCTCTAAGGAGAACAACCCCAGCTTCTCCAATCTCTCTAGAAAGAGAGCAGAAAAGATTTACTAGGATGCTACCGGGACTTGATGGTTTGACTTACAGGGAGAGGTTAGACAGACTGGGACTTTTTTCCCTGGAGAGTAGGAGGTTAAGGGGTGATCTTATAGAAGTGATCTTATAGATGGTTAGTAAGTTTGCAGATGACACCAAGATTGGTGGCATTGTGGACAGTGAAGAAGGTTATCTAGGATTGCAACGGGATCTTGATAAATTGGGCCAGTGGGCCGATGAATGGCAGATGGAGTTTAATTTAGATAAATGTGAGGTGATGCATTTTGGTAGATCGAATCGGGCCAGGACCTACTCCGTTAATGGTAGGGCGTTGGGGAGAGTTATAGAACAAAGAGATCTAGGAGTACAGATTCATAGCTCCTTGAAAGTGGAGTCACAGGTGGATAGGGTGGTGAAGAAGGCATTCAGCATGCTTGGTTTCATTGGTCAGAACATTGAATGCAGGAGTTGGGATGTCTTGTTGAAGTTGTACAGGGCATTGGTGAGGCCACACTTGGAGTACTGTGTACAGTTCTGGTCACCCTATTATAGAAAGGATATTATTAAACTAGAAAGAGTGCAGAAAAGATTTACGAGGATGCTACCGGGACTTGATGGTTTGACTTACAGGGAGAGGTTAGACAGACTGGGACTTTATTCCCTGGAGAGTAGGAGGTTAAGGGGTGATCTTATAGAAGTCTATAAAATAATGAGGGGCATAGATAAGGTCGATAGTCAAAATCTTTTCCCAAAGGTAGGGGAGTCTATAACGAGGGGGCACAGATTTAAGGTGAGAGGGGAGAGATACAAAAGGATCCAGAGGGGCAATTTTTTCACTCAAAGGGTGGTGAGTGTCTGGAACGAGCTGCCAGAGGCAGTAGTAGAGGCGGGTACAATTTTGTCTTTTAAAAAGCATTTGGACAGTTACATGGGTAAGATGGGTATCGAGGGATATGGGCCAAGTGCAGGCAATTGGGACTAGCTCAGTGGTATAAACTGGGCGACATGGACATGTTGGGCCGAAGGGCCTGTTTCCATGTTGTAACTTCTATGATTCTATGATTCTAAGTCTATAAAATAATGAGGGGCATAGATAAGGTCGATAGTCAAAATCTTTTCCCAAAGGTCGGGGAGTCTATAACGAGGGGGCACAGATTTAAGGTGAGAGGGGAGAGATACAAAAGGGTCCAGAGGGGCAGTTTTTTCACTCAAAGGGTGGTGAGTGTCTGGAACGAGCTGCCAGAGGCAGTAGTAGAGGCGGGTACAATTTTGACTTTTAAAAAGCATTTGGACAGTTACACGGGTAAGATGGGTATAGAGGAATATGGGCCAAGTGCAGGCAATTGGGACTAGCTTAGTGGTATAAACTGGGCGACATGGACATGTTGGGCCGAAGGGCCTGTTTCCATGTTGTAACTTCTATGATTCTATGATTCTATGATTCTCCACATAACTGAAATCCCTCATCCCTGGTACCATTCTGGTAAATCTCTGCAACCTCTCCAAGGCCTTGACATCCTTCCTAAAGTTTGGTGCCCAGAATTGAACACAATTATTATCCCTAGACTTTACATATAATTTACAGCACAGAAACAGGCCATTCGGCCCAACTGATCTATGCTAGTACTTATGTTCCACACGAGCCTCCTCCCACCCTACTTCATCTAACCCTATCAGCAGATCCTTTGATTTATCTTTAAGTTTGTTCCACATGTACACTACGCTTCTGGGGAGGGTAGTGGATAGGGAAGAGTTTGAATCTCTTCAGGTACTTGCGACTTCTTAAGTTTGTATTCATGCCCTCCGGTTCTGCATTCAAAGTCCACATTAATAAAGTGCTTCCATTGCATTAATTGTACCTCTCGGCATTTTAAAAACCGTTTCTATCAGTTAAAGTGCCAGGCACAGTGGTGTAGAGGCTTTTTTTCAGTGATTTATTGATTGATATTTCCTCAATTCTAAGTATTTTATCTCATGCCAGAGATCAAAAATTAACCAAATCACTTTAAAAAAAATGTAAAATCCTGCATACAGTCATCCTTCTAATACACAAACACTACATGGGGGAAGTGGTTTTTTCTCGGTTGGGACTTCACTTCACAAAAAACCATTGTGAGCCTTCAGTTCTTAGCCTCTCAGTTGCCAGATTGCCTTCACTCTGCTGCAGTTTTAAAAATATTTATTCTTCAGGGTGTCGGCATCGCTGGCAGGGCCAACATTTATTGCCCCTCCCCTACCTGCCCTGAGAAGGTGGTGGTGGGCCTGCTTCTTGAATCACCGGTAACAGTTTGATACAACTGAGCGTCTTGCTAGGCCCACTTGAGAGGGCAGTTGAGAGTCAACCACGCTGGTGTGGAATTGGAGTCACATATAGGCCCAGACCGGGTAAGGACGGCAGGTTTCCTTCCCTAAAGGACATTAGTGAACCAGTTGGGTTTTTACAACAATCTGACAGCTTCATGGTCACTATTCCTGATACCAGTTTTTTATTTCCTGATTTTTTAAAAAACTGAATTCAAATTCTCAAACTGCCTTGGTGGGATTTGAACTCACGTTCTCTGGATTACTAGTCCAGGAACAATCGCAGGTCGAAGGCTCTCCAAGACAAAGTTTAGTTGGCCCAAACTATCCAGATTCAATCCCTTCGGTCTATACTGAGTTAGCTGATCTCGGCTGGGGTGGGGAGTGCGGCAGAATGTTACAGTTGGGCTCAGCACCCTCTCCCGGGGTTAGGAAGGTCATAGAATCAAATAGCACAGATGGAGGCCATTCGGCCTTTCATGTCTGTGCCAGCTCTTTGAAAGAACTACCATTTAGTCCCACTCCTCCTGCTCTTTCCCCATAGCCCTGCAGGTTTTTCATTTTCAAGTATTTATCCAATTCCCTTTTGAAAGTTATTATTGAATCTGTTTCCACCTCACTTTCAGGCAGTGCATTCCAGATCATAACAATTCGCTGCAGAAACAAAATTCTTCTCCTCTCCCCTCTGGATTTTTTTTGCCAATTATCTTAAATCTGTGTCCTCTGGTTACCGACCCTCTGGCCAGTGGAAACAGTTTCTCCTTATCTACTCTTTCAAAACCCATCATAATTTGGAACATAGGAACAGGAGTAGGCCATTTAGCCCCTCAAGCCTGTTCCGTCATTCAATGAGATCATGGCTGATCTGTGCCTTAACTCCATATACTCGCCATAGCCCCATATTTTTTATTTATTCATTTATGGGATGTGGGCATCGCTGGCAAGGCCAGCATTTATTGCCCATCCCTAATTGCCCTTGAGAAGGTGGTGGTGAGCCGCCTTCTTGAACCGCTGCAGTCCGTGTGGTGAAGGTTCTCCCACAGTGCTGTTAGGAAGGGAGTTCCAGGATTTTGACCCAGCGACGATGAAGGAACGGCGATATATTTCCAAGCCGGGAATATCCCTTAATA
The DNA here is from genome assembly GCF_035084215.1 of Heptranchias perlo. Lineage (NCBI taxonomy): Eukaryota > Metazoa > Chordata > Chondrichthyes > Hexanchiformes > Hexanchidae > Heptranchias > Heptranchias perlo. Next base: position 4,574,242 of record NC_090337.1, read on the forward strand.
CCTTTGGTTAACAAAGATCTATCAACCTCAGATTTAAAATTAACAATTGAGCTAGCATCAACTGCCATTTGCGGAAGAGAGTTCCAAACTTCTACCACCCTTTTTGTGTAGAAGTGTTTCCTAACTTCACTCTGCAAGCCCAGGCTCTAATTTTTAGGCTATGTCTCCTTGTCCTAGACTCCCCAACCAACGGAAATAGTTTCTCTCTATCTACCCTATCAGTTCCCTTTAATATCTTGAAAACTTCGATCAAATCATCCTTTAATCTTCTAAATTCCAGGGAATACAACCCTAGTTTGTATAATCTCTCCTCGTAATTTAACCGTTGGAGACCAGGTATCATTCTAGTAAATCTACGCTGCACTCCATCCAGGGCCCATCTATCCTTCCTCTATTAAATCTTCCCTTAACCTTCTCTGCTCTAAAGAGAACAATCCCAGCTTCTCCAGCCTCGCCACATAACTGAAGTCCTTCATACCTGGTACCATCCTAGTAAATCTCCTCTGCACCCTCTCCAAGGCCTTGACATCCTTCCTAAAGTGTGGAGGTTTACCATAACTTCCTTGATTTTGTACTCAATGCCTCTACTTATAAAGCCGAGGATCCTCTGTATCTAACCCGTGCTATACCTGCCCTGGGAGTGTTTGATGGGACATGTAGAGGGAGCTTTACTCTGTATCTAACCCGTGCTGTACCTGCCCTGGGAGTGTTTCATGGGACAGTGTAGAGGGAGCTTTACTCTGTATCTAACCCGTGCTGTACCTGCCCTGGGAGTGTTTCATGGGACAGTGTAGAGGGAGCTTTACTCTGTATCTAACCCATGCTGTACCTGCCCTGGGAGTGTTTGATGGGACATGTAGAGGGAGCTTTACTCTGTATCTAACCCGTGCTGTAGCTGCCCTGGGAGTGTTTAATGGGACAGTGTAGAGGGAGCTTTACTCTGTATCTAACCCGTGCTGTACCTGTCCTGGGAGTGTTTGATGGTACAGTGTAGAGGGAGCTTTACTCTGTATCTAACCCGTGCTGTACCTGCCCTGGGAGTGTTTGATGGGACAGTGCAGAGGGAGCTTTGCAAACTCAGTGTGGGGTAGTTTCACCCCAGCCTCTACTGAGCACAGCACACCCTCCTCAGCCTCCACTAATAATGATGTGGAGATGCCGGTGATGGACTGGGGTTGACAATTGTAAACAATTTTACAACACCAAGTTATAGTCCAGCAATTTTATTTTAAATTCACAAGCTTTCGGAGGCTTCCTCCTTCGTCAGGTAAACATTTACCTGACGAAGGAGGAAGCCTCCGAAAGCTTGTGAATTTAAAATAAAATTGCTGGACTATAACTTGGTGTTGTAAAATTGTCCACTAATAATGGGCTTTAACAAAGTTCATCAAAGAATTCGTTTTTTTTTGTTAAAGTACACTTTATTGAAATCAAGCTTCTCGCAGGAAATTCCAGTGATTAACTTTTTGATAGGTTAACAATTTTTAAAAAAATCACACTTTAGTTTAAAAAAAAACTACTGGACAGGTTTGTGGGATTAAACGCATCCTTGCACAGTACAAATATCTGCTCAGCAGATGAAATACTTTGATAAGCAGCCTGCGATACCTTCCTCTGTGTGTCTGATTTAATGGGCCAGATTTTGCTGGAGTGGGGCATCTCGCAACCTGCCCCGTTAGTTAGACATTTTTCTGCACCCTTCAGCTCCAAGAATTTTTTGCGCAGTAACTTGCTGGAAGTGCGAGCTGATAATGGGGTGGCAAGGGCAGTGGGACATCTGGGACCTTAGTGAATGACGGGACCAACAGCCTATCTCCTTAACCGGTGAGATTTAAGAATTGGGAAAGAAACAGAGGAACGACGGAGAAGGAAATCGGGTGAATTAGGTACAGAAAGAGAATTAAAGAGAGGGAAAGAAAGATTGGATTAAGAGAGAGAGAAAAAAGAGACAGAAAGAAAAGATAAGAAAAAAGATTAAAGTTTTTAAAATCTCTACGAAGAATTGACTACCTGCAGGAATGAGACTCAACAGTTTAAATTGTTCCCTTTCTGGGCCAGAGAGATTGATTGGCATTGCATTAACAATTATCATGTTGTTAAAAAGGTCCTTACACTGTTAATTATGAGCCCTAACTTTCTGTGGCGAGTTTAATGGGCAATTAATGTGCAAATCCAACAAGTTCTTAAAAATAACAGGGAGGTTGAGGGTGCGATGCAGTTTGTGCAAAGCAAACGGCGTAAAATTGACCAGCAAGTTCTGGAGATTTGCAACTCATGGCGTATCTCGTCTTCCCCTAAACTCGCTGGCCGGTTTGCGCATTAATAACGGCCTGCACCGTTAAGATGGCGCTATTTTTCCAGCAAGATCCAGCCCATTGAATTGTTGTTTGCATCAGTGTAAAGGCTAATTCCATGATGCTGCTCGCTGATCACATGGGCCAGGGAATCAGGGCTAACATTTTGTGTTCCCCTAAATCCACCCCACGCTCCCTCCGAGCGTAGCTTTTCCGTCCGGGAGTATTGGGATTGCCAAATTAACCCTAAAGGTGCTTTAAGGTAACAAAACATCCCGAAGCTCTTCACAGAGGCAATAAATAGACACAGCTGTGCTGGGCAAAGGTTTCGGAGCAGGTGAAAGCCAACACACAGAGGAAAGTATCAGCGATGCCTCTTTCACCACTTCCATGCAACCTGGAGTCCCAGGAATGCACTGGAGTGAAAATTCAGTACAATCTCCACATCATCATTTGCAGTTTTTCAGCAGTAAGACAACCATTTTTTTTTTACAGGTAATTCCTTTCATTCAGAAGTCAATATCTCAGAATTAATTCTCCTCCTGTGGCCTCCTCTGTTCCCGGGAGGCTTGTGTTGTTCAGTCACCTCCCTTTTGAACCTCAACAGCAGCAGCATAATATTCACGAGCAGCAGGCTGGATAGGAGCAGATTCCACCGCTCAATCACAGTGTTAATATATATAAGATTTTAAAACAATACTGTTAGATAACCCTGTCCTTGAAATTATGTGGAAATAATGCACAGAAGGGAGTGATATTCAACTTGGGGATTGGGGGGTGGCTCAATACAGGCAGTAGTGGATCCCACGCCCGTTAGACACCCCGCCCGATTATCCTTTGCATTGAAGTTAACGGAAAGGAGAATCAGATGTCGCACTATCGCCCGCTTTGTGCCCCGTCCCACTATCGCCCGCTTTGTGCCCCGTCCCACTGTCGCCCGCTTTGTGCCCCGTCCCACTGTCGCCCGCTTTGTGCCCCGTCCCACTGTCGCCCGCTTTGTGCCCCGTCCCACTGTCGCCCGCTTTGTGCCCCGTCCCACTGTCGCCCGCTTTGTGCCCCGTCCCACTGTCGCCCGCTTTGTGCCCTGTCCCACTATCGCCCGCTTTGTGCCCCGTCCCACTATCGCCTGCTTTGTGCCCCGTCCCACTATCGCCCGCTTTGTGCCCCGTCCCACTATCGCCCGCTTTGTGCCCCGTCCCACTATCGCCCGCTTTGTGCCCCGTCCCACTATCGCCCGCTTTGTGCCCTGTCCCACTATCGCCCGCTTTGTGCCCCGTCCCACTATCGCCCGCTTTGTGCCCCGTCCCACTATCGCCCACTTTGTGCCCCCACCACAGTTGAATTTCACTCCCAAACTCCTGATGAGTTCATCTGAAATGACTCTTGTTATTTTAACAGAGGTGTTGACCCATTCAATGTAAAGGGTTAATCGCTCCTTTTAGTGCGATGGGCTAATTCATTTCATACAAACAAGCTCTATTCATATATTAATGCCACACAGGGTCATTTCTGCGCTGTTGCACGTAAACAGCGTGAATATTGTTCCCCGATTTCAACAGACAATGCTTGTCGCCATCAGTGGTGAAATGGAAAGCGAACCGACTCTTCAAAACACGATTCTTGACCATCGGTCAAACAGCCTTTTTTTCCCCATCTCCAATATTGTTATAATTAATAAGTGAAAGTGTTCGGCGAAAATGGAAAAAAGAATTCATGATGTTTCTCCCCGGGATTTGCTCGCAGTAGTGTCTTTAATTCCTGAAGACTCCAGGACAATCCTGGAGGGCTGACAAAAGGACCTTCATCTCAGGGTGAGTATAATGTGGGGGGGGGGGGGAGGAGGTGCGGGGGTTAGTGAAACAAGCCGCCTCACACCTGGGAATCTGTTGTACAGAATGCTTTCACTTGGCCATTCTTCGAGAAATGCCAGCATGCATTGCAAATGGTTCTGTGAGAGAAACAATTCTCCAAAAATACACGTCTCCAAAAGGCACCAGTACATCATTTTGCACGGTCCTTGTTCCAGTCTTTCTTTGAATGCTTTTACCTTGAAGTGCACGATAACAAGGTTGAGAATCCCCTCTCATCACCTCATCCATCCGACTCAGGCCTCTGTGGCGCCCAAATGTTCCAGTTCAGTAGCGGAAGCTTTCAGAGGCCGTGATGACGACCTCTTGCGTCGGAATCCTTGCACGATCTGTTCGAACGTCTTGCCTTTTGTTTCGGGCACCTTGAAGTACGTGAACAAGGTGAAACCAAAGAGCAGCCCGGCAAAAATGGCAAACACGTAAGGTCCACATAAATCCTGCAGAGGGAACATGCAGAGAAGGTCTTAAAAAGGGGAAACAGTCAATCGGCCCCAATAAGATCAAGTCAAACATGATTCCAAATTTTTAGTTGAGTCATAGACCGATAGAAATTTACAGCAGAAGGACATTTGGCCCATCATGTCTAATGCCTGCTCTTTGATAGAACAATCTAATGCTAATCCCACTGTCCTGCTCTCTCCCCATAGTCCTGTTTCAATCCAAAACTAATCCCACTGCCCCACTCTCTCCCCTTGGCCCTGTATCAATCTCAAACTAATCCCACTGTCCTGCTCTCCCCCCATAGTCCCGTATCAATCTCAAACTAGTCCCACTGCCCCACTCTTTCCCAATAGCCCTCTTTCATTTCCTGCTTGAAATGTTTATCCAATTTTCCTATAAAAGTTACAATAGTTTCTGCCTCAACCTCTCCCTGTGGTAAAACATACCACCCTCCAACAACCCTCTGGGTAAAGAAATTTCTCTGACCATCTCTTCTCACTCTCTAATCGAGAATTTTAAATTGATGACCCCTCGTCACTGACTCCCCAGACAACCAGAGCAAATAGTCTTTCCCTTTTCACCTTATGAAAACACTTCATCGTTTAAAAAAATTTCCATTAAATCTCCTCTTAGCCTTCTCTGCTCCAATGGAAATAGTAAACAATTTTACAACACCAAGTTATAGTCCAACAAATTTATTTTAAATTCCACAAGCTTTCGGAGGCTTCCTCCTTCCTCAGGTGAATGGTGTGGAAGGAGGAAGTGACTTTGTCAGGTGTGTGACTCACCTGACGAAGGAGAAAGCCTCCGATAGCTTGTGATTTTCAAATAAAACAGTTGGACTATAACCTGGTGTTGTAAGATTCCTTACATTTGCCAATGGAAATAGTCCTAGTAGCTCAAATATCTTCCGACAACTATAGTTTCTAATCTGTAGACCACTCTGGTGATTCTATGCTCAACAGAAACAGGCCATTCAGCCCAACTGGTCAATGCCAGTGTTTATGCTCCACACCAGACTCCTCCCCCCGCTACTTCATTTAACTCTATCAGCATAACTTTCTATTACTTTCTCCCTCATGTGCTTATCTAGCTTCCCCTCCAATGCATCTATGGCTTTAATGGAGTTCTGATGTGGAGATGCCGGTGATGGACTGGGGTTGACAATTGTAAACAATTTTACAACACCAAGTTATAGTCCAGCAATTTTATTTTAAATTCACAAGCTTTCGGAGATTTTCTCCTTCCTCAGGCAAATGTTTCAAGATCTCCTTGAAGCCTACGCATTTATACATATTGAACAATAAAACATGGTGTTTACAGACTGCCCCTGCAACTGCCCGTTGCCAAGGCAATCACCGTGTTCAGACAGAGAGGTGTTACCTGCAGAACCTCCGAATACACATTCAACAAAAAAACAAACAGGGAAAAAAAACAGAGAAAAAAAAACACAGAGAGAGGCAGAAACATCCGGAAGGCAGAGAGAGCCAGCAAATGACCCATTATATTAAAAACAGATAACATTTGTTCGCTGGTGGGGTAACGTGTAGCGTGACATGAACCCAAGATCCCGGTTGAGGCCGTCCTCATGGGTGCGGAACTTGGCTATCAATTTCTGCTCGACAATTTTGCGTTGTCGTGTGTCTCGGCCTTCGAGACACACGACAACGCAAAATTGTCGAGCAGAAATTGATAGCCAAGTTCCGCACCCATGAGGACGGCCTCAACCGGGATCTTGGGTTCATGTCACGCTACACGTTACCCCACCAGCGAACAAATGTTATCTGTTTTTAATATAATGGGTCATTTGCTGGCTCTCTCTGCCTTCCGGATGTTTCTGCCTCTCTCTGTGTTTTTTTTTCTCTGTTTTTTTTCCCTGTTTGTTTTTTTGTTGAATGTGTATTCGGAGGTTCTGCAGGTAACACCTCTCTGTCTGAACACGGTGATTGCCTTGGCAACGGGCAGTTGCAGGGGCAGTCTGTAAACACCATGTTTTATTGTTCAATATGTATAAATGCGTAGGCTTCAAGGAGATCTTGAAACATTTGCCTGAGGAAGGAGAAAATCTCCGAAAGCTTGTGAATTTAAAATAAAATTGCTGGACTATAACTTGGTGTTGTAAAATTGTTTTTAATGGAGTTGTAATGGGAGTTGAAAGTGTCCCATTCTGGGAAGCTAGAGGTGGAGATTGGGGTGGGATCACATTACACCTGATCCCAAGCCCTTTTTCCCATTTATCAGAATTTCCCACCCATTTGGGGACAGACGGGTGGGTGCATGTAAATGCAGAAGGACTTGATAGGTCGGAATTCTCACACTTGGTTGTGAGGGATGCCTGCGGGTTCGTGGTGTCCAGTGTTGCTAAGGGCATTGCAGACTCTTAGGGCGTAAGTTTAACATAACTCGCCCAACGGGAAACTGACGCGATCGGATTGACTGCCTGTTTTACACCTCGCCTGATTTTACTTTCCAAGGAAGTCAACGGAGAGTAAAATTAGGCAGGGTGTAAGGCCGATCAATTGGGTCAGCCACCCGCTGGGCGGGTTAGGTTAAAATTACCCCTTCTCTTATATCCACCTTGGTGATATTGGTCACTGTGAGCCTTGGACCTTCACCTAGTCCTCTCAATATAAATCAGCACCATGGGCAGCCTGTTGTTTGCTCCAGTAATATATCGGTATCCTCACTCACACCAAGTCCCTGTTCACCCATCACCCGCTGTGCTCGCTGACCCACATTGGTTCCCGTTCCAGCAACGCCTCGATTTTAAAATTCTCATCCTCATGTTCAAATCCCTCCATGGCCTCGTCCCTCTCTATTTCTGTAACCTCCTCCAGCCCTACAACCCTCTGAGATCTCTGTGGCTCCTCCAATTCTGGCCTCCTGCGCCTCCCCAATTTTAATCGCCCCACCATTGGCGCTGTGTCTTCAGCTGCCTAGACCCTAAGCTCTGGAATTCCCTTCTTGAACCTCTCCACCTCTCCACCTCTCTCACCTCATTTAAGGTGCTCCTTAAAACCTACCTCTTTGACCAAGCTTTTGGTCACCTGTCCTAATATCTCCTTAGATGGCTCGGTGTCAAGTTCTATCTGATAATGCTCCTGTGGGATGTTTTTACTACGTTAAAGGCGCTATATAAATGCAAGTTGTGTCAGAGTTTAACAGTGCCAGGTTTTAAGGTGTCCTTTAGTGTGTCAGAAAACCCTGATGGCCATAAGTGAATACTCGAGATCCCATCCTAGTGAATAAGGGCACTTTAAGATACACATCTGTATTGTCTCTTTTCTCAGATGACACAGCGTTGAAAAGCCGGGTCGTAAATCCACTTACCGCTATGTACGGGAAGCACATTCCCACGATGAAATTACAGGTCCAGTTGCAGAAGCCGGCAATTGTGATGGCAGCCGGCCGCGCCCCCTGGCTAAATAACTCGGCTACGATAAACCAGGGGATCGGGCCCGGCCCAATCTCGAAGAAGACTACGAAGGTGAAGATGGCCAACATGCTCAGGTAACTCATCCAGGTGAACATATGCTGAGGGAAAGGAAGCACAAGGCACTTACAATCCAGGAGATACAATAACAGGTGCAAAAAAAGATTTACAAGAACGATACCAGAACTGAGAGGTTATACCTATCAGGAAAGACTGAACAGGCTGGGGCTCGTTTCTCTAGAAAAGAGAAGACTGAGGGGTGACCTGATAGAGGTCTTTGAAATTATGAAAGGGTTTGATAGGGTAGAAATAGAGAAGATGTTTCCACTTGTGGGGGAGACCAGACCTAGGAGCCATAAATATAAGATAGTTGCTAATAAATCCAATTGGGAATTCAGGAGAAACTTCTTTATCCTGAGAGTGGTTAGATTGTGGAACTCACTACCACAAGGAGTGGTTGAGGCGAATTACATAGATACATTTAAGGGGAAGCTGGATAAACACATGAGGGAGAAAGGAATAGAAGGATATGCTGATAGGGTGAGATGAAGAAAGGCAGGAGGAGGTTTGTGTGGAGCAAAAACACCGGCATGGACCAGTTGGGCCGAATGGCCTGTTTCTATGCTGTAAATTCTATGTAATCCTATGTAAGGGCAGCTGCAAAAACAAAGGTCAAAGGGTAAAAGTGACCCTTCCACCATCCGCTTTGGCCTTCCCATAATCTCTCTAAGAGAGGTAAACTGCAGGCTGGTCAGGCTGAAGATCCCAAGGTTGGAAACTATACACAATTTTCTATCCCTTGATGCAAGGCTCTGATCTAAGCTCCCTCATTGATTGAATACCATTCAATCTATGCTTGCTGGGGCCCACTTAAATTTAAGGGAGAGTAGCAGCAATGATCTGAAGATTCTCAGCCTTTTAGGCCTATCAGAGACTGCAGCCTACGCAGCTAAATGTGTGACAGCCAGATTGACGGGTGGGGAGGTCTCTATTATGTGATAGTCCCGAGAAGCTGTGCTAACTTGGGCGGGCAGGAGGGAATTTCGCCAGGGTTCCAGTCCCTCGCCCCACCCCACCTGCATTTGCCTGCAGTGGCCAGTGGTGGGTGGGTGGGGGGAGAGGGGAGGGGTGGGGTGGAGTGGGGAGAGAGGGGAGGGGTGGGGGGTTGGGAGGGGAGGGGTGGGGGGAGAGGGGAAGGATGGAACGAGGAGGGGAGGCGTAGGGTGGAGCAAGGAGAGGTGAGGGGTGGGGGGAGAGGGGAAGGGTGGAGCAAGCAGGGGAGGGGTGGGGTGGAGCGAGGAGAGGTGAGGGGTGGGGGGAGAGGGGAGGGATGGAGCGAGTAGGGGAGGGGTGAGGTGGAGCGGAGCGAGGAGAGGTGAGGGGTGGGGGGAGAGGGGAGGGGTGGAGCGAGTAGGGGAGGGGTGGGGTGGAGCGAGGAGAGGTGAGGGGTGGGGGGAGAGCAGAGGAGAATCGAGCTCTTTAACTCTGGCCACGATGTGGCGCATGTGGGCAGAGAGGCCTCTCAAGCCTCACCCAGGCCACAGGCTCCATGTGCGTGCCTGGTCAGTGAGCGCTGCCAGGCCATTCGACCGTGGGAGGGAATCCCACCCTCACCAGCCAACCACCAGCCAACCACCAGCGGGGTCACCGGGCATCGGATAGGAATGGGAACCCCAGCTGATTTTTCCCACTTCCTATCCCAGGGGCACTGAGCCTTTGTTAGGGCACTAACAGTCCCCCTTCTCTATGAATGATCTGGAAGCTCGGGTTTGAGGTATGTCTGTATGATTAAGGAACTATTAAGGTTGGTTTTTATTGCCACTTTAAACACCTGGGTAACCTGGGAGAAAATCAGTAAAAACCGGTTTTGATTCATAAAATTGCTGAAATGCAAGAAAAGAAATAAGCGACTGAAAGGTAGTGCTCGAAATTCCAATAGCACGCTCACCTCGAAGTCAGAAGGTCGTGGGTTCGAGCCCCACTCCAGAGACTTGAGCACAAAATTTAGGCCGACACTCCCAGTGCAGTACTGAGGGAGTGCTGCACTGTCGGAGGTGCCGTCTTTCGGATGAGACGTTAAACCGAGGCCCCGTTTGCCCTCACAGGTGGGTGTAAAAGATCCCATGGTCACTATTCAAAGAAGAGCAGGGGAGTTCTCCCCGGTGTCCTGGGCTAATATTTATCCCTCAACTAAAATCACTAAAGAAAACAGACGATCTGGTCATTTATCACATTGCTGTTTGTGGGACCTCGTTGTGTGCAAATTGGCTGCCGTGTTTCCCTACATTACAATAGTGACTACACTTTAAGAGTACTTCATTGGCTGCGAAAGGCTTTGAGACGTCCTGAGGCTGTGAAAGGCGCTATATAAATGCAAATCCTTTCTGCGTGACGTTTACAGGCGGAGTGAGTGGGGGGAGGTTTGAGGTGTCTGTCTCCTGATGGTTTTTTGTGCTCCGATCCCACTCACCTGCAAAGCCATCCCAACCGTCATTAAAACTGCACTGCAGCACATTCCTGCCAGTCCAACTATGTACAAGGTCCGACGGCCTGCATGCTCCACCAGAAATACCTAATGAAGGACACAAGTCAAGTCAGAGGAATCGTAACACGTCCAGTCTATAAGCAAGACACGAGTGATGCTGCTGGTTCTCATGCAACAAACCCAAGATTCCATCTGTTTCTGAATTTGGATCTATTTATCTTTGCACAGCTTGCCTGTATTTCCTTATTTTTTCTTTCCCCCTTCCCCCCCGCCCCCCCCAAACCCCTGAAGCTGTGGACTCGTGCTGAGGGCTGCTTCCAGAGGTGCCAATACCTGGTCCAATCTTATGGAACATAGGAACAGGAGGAGGCCATTCAGCCCCTCGACCCTGCTCTGTCATTCTATTAGACCATGGCTGATCTGTACCTCAACTCCATTTTTCCACCATTGCCCCATATCCCTTGATACCCTTACCCAACAAAAATCTATCTATCTCAGTTTTGAAAGCTCCAATTGATCCCCAGTATCCACAGCCTTTTGGGGGAGCGAGTTCCAGATTTCCATTACCCTTTGTGTGAAAAAGAAGAGCAAAGGACTTATTATCGTCTAGCACAATTCCGAGAGCTATTAAACAAAAGGCAAAGTACTGCGGAAGCTGCAAATCTGAAACAAAAACAAAAAGTGCTGAGATACACTCAGCAGGTCAGGCAGCATCTGTGGAGAGGGGAAGGTAGGGTTAATGTTTCAGGTCGATGACTGGCTCTGACTCCTTGCTGAGGTACAGTTCTATGCGCACTGGTTGTTACAAACTGGATAGCCAGGTGGTGAAGGATAGAATACTAGAGCCTGGTCTTCAGTTGCTTCCAATCCTTTATTCACAGAGCTCTTCATTACCCACTCCACACCCTCGATAAGCTCTCATATAAATGGATACAAGAGTCCCCAATTGATACGCTCCACCTGAATACAATTAACACTAATTGATATAAATCATATGGATACAATTAACATGGAACACCTTCAGTACTAACCCAAGTGACCCGACTTCATATGTGAGCCTACACAAAGAGTGTCAGCAAGCTACTTGACCATTGTGGGGGGGGGGGTCATGAAAACCAAACCGGCAGCTTTCTTCACCCGATGACCACACCTCTCCACTTTCTAACAGAGATCTCTGATTAGCGGGAACATTGGCTGACTTTTCTCCCATCCCTCCCAGGGCCATTGAGACCAGCTGTAGACCCCCGACACTGCCCCAGCTGAGAGCAGCTAACTCAGCACAGACTAACAATGAAACCTGTGACTTCCCTGGCCTGTGCACGTACCATTTGAGCCTTTATGGTAGTGTTTATTGGATTACATGTATCAGCCTTGGCTCAGTGGGTAGCACTCTCGCCTGTGAGCCAGAAGATCATGGGCTCAAGCCCCACTTCAGAACTTAAGCATATAATCTGGGCTGACACTTCAGTGCCAGTACTGAGGGAGTGCTGCACTGTCAGATGTGGCGTCTTTCTGATGAGATGTTAAACCAAAGCCCTGTCTGCACTGTCCAATGGATGTAAAAGATCGCATAGCACTATTGGAAGAAGAAGCAGAGGAGTTGTCCTGGCCAATATTTGTCCCTCAACCAACAACAGATTAATTGGCTGTCTGTGGGACCTTGCTATGTGCAAATTGGCTCAGTGTATCACAACAGTGACAGTACTTCATTGGATGTAAAGCGCTTTGGGACGTCCTTAGGATGTGATAAGGAGCTATAAAAATGCAAGTTCTTTCTTTTATTAATGGGGAAGGATCCCACAAGGATATGTTTTCTGACTACTTACTGAAACCACAGTGAAGATAGTGTTGACTACTCCGACTCCGATTGTGGCATATACCGGGTGTGAAACACCAGCCTGGTGGAAAATAGCTGTGGAATAGTAAAAGATCTAAAGGGAAAAAGAAGAAAAAATTATAACAAAATATAAGAGACATCTGTTACTGTAGCAAACAGTGCGTATGGGAAGATCTAACCAACACTACCATATCCAGAAGGAGCCTCACCAGTCGAGATTATGATCTCCTGCCCTCTCGGTTTAGGATCACAATCTAAGGTCCTTTCTCTTGGACTCACTCACTCGAGAGTGAAAGGAGGCAGGAATCATAGAATGATACAGCACAGAAGGAGACCATTCGGCCCATCGAGCCTGTGCTGGCTCTTTGAAAGAGCAATCCAATTAGTCCCATTCCCCCGCTCTTTCCCCGTAGCCCTGCAAATTTTTTCCCTTCAAGTATTTATCCATTTCCTTTTTGAACTCTACAATTGGGTACGGGATCCTGGGCTTTATAAATAGAGGCATAGAGTACAAAATCAAGGAAGTCATGATGAAGGTAGATTCAATCATGGCCTTCAAAAGGGAATTGAATAAGTAGTTGAAAGGTAAAAATATGCAGGGCTACAGAGATAGGGTGGGGGAGTGGGACTAGCTGGATTGCTCTTGCAGTCGATGGACTTGATGAGCCGAATGGCCTCCTTCCGTGCTGTAACCTTTCTAAGATTCTTCTACGATTCTTATTGAATCAGCATCCACCACCCTTTCAGGCAGCGCATTTCAGATCATAACACTCGCTACCTAAAAAAATTTTTCCTCAAGTCGCCTTTGGTACTTTTGCCAATCACCTTAAATCTGTGCCCTCTGGTTCTCAACCCTTCTGCCAATGGGAACAGTTTCTCTTTATTTACTTTATCTAAACCCTTCATGATTTTGAACACTTCTATCAAATCTCCTCTCAACCTCCTCTGTTCTAAGGAGAACAACCCCAGCTTCTCCAGTCTATCCACGTAACTGAAGTCCCTCATCCCTGGAACCATTCTAGTAAATCTTTTCTGCACCCTCTCTAAGGCCTTCACATCCTTCCTAAAGTGTGGTGCCCAGAATTGGACACAATACTCCAGTTGTGACTGAACTAGTGTTTTATAAAGGTTCCACATAACTTCCTTGCTTTTGTACTCTATGCCTCTATTTATAAAGTCCAGGATCCTCTTTAACTGCTTTCTCAACCTGTCCTGCCACCTTCATAGATTTGTGCACATTTACCCACAGTTTGCTCTCTTCCTGCACCCCCTTTAGAATTGTACCATTTAGTTTATATTGCCTCTCCTCATTCTTCCTGTCAAAATGTATCACTTCGCACCTCTGTGTTAACTTTCATCTGCCTTATGTCCGTCCATGCCACCAGCCTGTCAATGTCCTCTTGAAGTCTATCACTGTCCTCCTCACTGTTTACTACACTCCCAAGTTTTATGTCATCTGCAAATTTTGAAATTGTGCCCTGTACACCCAAGTCCTAGTCATTAATATGTATCAAAAAAAAAGCAGTGGTCCCAGCACTGACCCCTGGGGAATTACTCCTATTCTCCCTGCTCTTTCTCCATAGCTCTATAAATTTTTCCTTTTCAATTATTTATCCAGTTCCCTTTTGAAAATTACTATTGAATCTGTTTCCACCGCCCTTTCAGGCAGTGCATTCCAGATCAGAACAACTCCTCATCTCCCCCTCTGGTTCTTTTGAGAACATGATGAGATTGGGGTTATCTCAGCTTTGACAGCATTCGGGAAAGATGCTAGTAATATATAACAACGTGCCAGAGATTGACCTGTTTCTATCTAACCACGTCAATCTTCACTCTTCTGGCTTTTGATTGGCTTCATCCACCCATTCAAGAAGCCCTCTCTTTTTTTAAAGTTGACCCAAATGAAAGCTGGGATAAAGAATAGAGGAGCAGGAGCAGGCCATTTAGCCCATCGAGCCTGTTCCGCCTTCAATGAGATCGTGGCTGATCTGTTTCCTAACTCAATCCACCAGTTTGACCAGAAAAGATTGATTGGGTGGAAAGGAAGTCAAATTAAAGTTGGAAATGAAACTAAAGTAGACCGAGAAAGGAGAAGAAGAGAGTGAAGGAAGAGAGAAAGAGAGAGAATGGGGAAAGGGGATGGTGCGGTGAGCAGAATTAAAGTGGCTCTTTTCATTTTTAATTGAAATTGTTAACTTTGGACACGATTACTGTAATGAGGAAACTTTTGTCACTCGAGTAACTTCACTAAGGTCACATTAGTGCTTATTTCAATGTCACTGTGCTTGAATGAGTAATTAATTCTGGTCAATTGATGCCTTCAAATAGTAACTGGGTCTAAAACTGTCGAGGAAGGGGATTTGAGGGTTATAGACATATTGGGGGTGAAATCGGTCTTTGTCGGTAGCACATTACCGGCGATAGCGAATTAGCCGCCCCTTTTACACCCCATTGGATTTTCTTTTCCATGGCTATCGCCCATTTGGCACTATGGCTGAAGACCAATTTCACCCCCATTAATAGGTCTGTTTGATTCACGCGGGGTTAGGAAGTGATTATTGAGATCTTGGGTAAGGGGAGCCCATGATTGAAGAGTCAGGCATGGACTGTGGAAGGGGCAGGTTTGATGGAATGAATGTGCTTTACTCATTGTAAATTCTCGGGATGTGGGCATCGCTGGCAAAGCCGGCATTTATTGCCCATGCCTAGTTGCCTGGTTAGTGGTTTAATAAAACTGAGTGACTTGCTAGACCAACAACAACAACTCACATTAATACAGCACCTTTAACGTAGTCAAACTTCCCAAGGCACCTCATAGATGCGATTATCAGACAAAATTTGACACGAGCCACGTAAGGAGATATTAGGACAGATGACCGAAAGCTTGGTCAAAGAGGTAGATTTTAAGGAGTGTCTTAAAGGAGGAGAGAGAGGTAGAGAGGCGGAGAGGTTTAGGGAGGGAATTCCAGAGCTTCGGGCCTAGGCACGGCCACTAATGGTGGAGCGATTGAAATCGGGGATATGCAAGAGGCAAGAGTTGGAGGAGTGCAGAGATCTCAGAGGGCAGTTAAGAATCAACCGCTTTGGTGTGAGACTGGAGTCGCATTTAGGCCCAGACTGGGTAAGGACGGCAGGTTTCCTTCCCTAAAAGCTCATTAGTGAACCAGTTGGGTTTTTAACAACAATCCGACAGCTTTCCCGGTCACTTTTATTGATTTGAACATTTTAAATGTGATTGCAACTATTTGCTCGTGTGGAGGGAAGGTAAACACCGGTACGGGCTGGAGGAGCCGAATGGCCTGTTTCCGTGTCGCAATTTCTTTGTATTTCTATGTAAACTTGTGAGCTAAAAGCTTACAAAAACCAACCGGGCCGGGGAGTCGCACATTTCCCCGGAACTGCCAGCAGTCCAAGGGTTAAAAACTCCACACAGGAATCTCCGGTGTAAAATGTGTGGCAGTCATGGTGACCCGGGGGTAGGTGCTGAATTAACAGACTGTCAGGCACGATTCCAACTCTACACTAAAATCAGGCAATGCAGCAATCACTGATTAATGTTTCAGATCTACAGGTGAGTTATATTTGCAAAAACACAATAGAGGCGGCACCAGTAAGTTAGTGAAATGTATCACATTAATGTCGCAAACTGCAAGATTAAACCTAATAACAATAGTTAACACTTTGAGGCTGACTATTACATCCTTTATCCAAGTAATTACAGAAGCAGCAGTAATGAGTACAGTCATGTAGTGGTTATATAACTACACTAGTAATCCAGAGGGGTACAATATTGTAGTGTTTATATTACTGGACCAGTAATCCAGAGGGGATCAGTATTGTAGTGGTTATATTACTAGATTAATAATCCAGAGGGATACAGTACTGTAGCGGTTATATTACTGGACTAGTAATCCATAGGGGTACAGTAGTGTAGTGATTATAATTGTGGACTAGTAATCAAGAGGAGTGCAGTGGTGTAGTGGTTATATTACTAGATTAATAATCCAGAGGGGTTTGGTAGTGTAGTCGTTATATTACTGGACTAGTAATCCAAAGGGCTACAGTAGTGTAGTAATCCAGAGGCCTGTGACTTCAAATCCAATTTTTGGGTTTGAATTTGAATTCAAAAAAATTCTGGAAATAAAAAGCTAGTCTCAGTAAAAGTGATCATGAAGCTGTCGGATTGTCGTAAAAACCTAACTGGTTCACTAACATCCTTTAGGGAAGGAAACCTGCCGTCCTTACCCGGTCTGGGCCTATATATGACTCCAGTCCCACACCAACGTGATTGATTCATAACTGACCGCTGAAGTGGTCTAGTAAGCCACTCAGTTCTATCAAACCTACTTGCCGTTCCAGAAGAAGGCCCACCACCACCTTCTCAGGGTAACTAGGAATGGGCAATAAATGCCATTCTTGCCAGTGATGCCAACATCCCAAGAATTAATTTTTAAAATGTTCATTTGGTTTAGCTCTTTAATATTCAATACCAGAAACCTTCAAATACCCAGTACGTAGCAAGCCCAACAAGAGAGGGGGCAGTTCTGGACTTAGTTTTAGGGAATGAAGCTGGGCAGGTGGAAGGGGTATCAGTGGGAGAGCATTTTGCTGGTAGTGATCATAATTCAGTTAGATTTAGCATAGTTATGGAAAAGGACAAAGATAGGACAGGAGCAAAAGTTCTCAATTGGAGAAAGACCAATTTTACTAAGCCGAACTGTGATTTAGCAAAAGTGGACTGGAAACAGCTACTTGAAGGTAAATCAGTGTCAGAGCAGTGGGAGGCATTCAAAGAGGAGATAGTGACGGTTCACAGTAAACATGTTCCCACAAAGAAAAAGGATGGGACATCCAAATCTAGAGCCCCCTGGATATTAAGGAGCATACAGGGTAAGATAAGGCAAAAAAGGGAAGCTTATATCGGATATCAAGAGCTCAATACTGCAGAAAGTCTAGAATGAGTATAGAAAGTGCAGGGGTGAAATTAAAAAGGAAATTAGAAAAGCATAGCGAGGGTGTGAAAAAATACTGGCAAATAAAATCACGGGAAACCCAAAGATGTTCTATAAATACAAAAAGAGTAAGAGGATAACAAAGGAAAGAATAGGGCCTATTAGAGACAAAAAGGTAATCTGTGTGAGGCGGAAAACGTGGGTGTGGTTCTTAATGAATACTTTGCATCTGTCTTCACAAAAGAGGGGGACGATGCAGGCATTGTAGTTAAGGAGGAGTGTGAAATATTAGATGGGATAAACATAGTGAGAGAGGAAATATTAAGGGCATTAGCATCTTTGAAAGTAGATAAATCATCAGGCCCAGATGAAATGTATCCCAGGCTGTGAAGAGAAGCAAGGGAGGAAATAGCGGAGGCTCTGACCATCATTTTCCAATCCTCTCTGACTACAGGCATGGTGTCGGAGGATTGGATGACTGCTAACGTTTAAAAAGGGAGAAAGAGGTAGACCGAGTAATTACAAGCCAGTCAGTCTAATCTCGGTGGTGGGCAAATTATTGGAAACAATTCTGAGGGACAGGACAAACCGTCACTTAGAAAGGCACGGGTTAATCAAGGACAGTCAGCACGTATTTGTTAAGGGAAGGCTGTGTCTGAATAACTTGAATGAATTTTTGAGGAGGTAACAAGGAGGGTAGATGAGGGTAGCGCGTTTGATGTAGCCTACGTGCATTTTAGCAAGGCTTTTGACAAGGTCACACATGACAGACTGGTCAGAAAAGTAAAAGTCCATGGGATCCAAGGGAAATTGGCAAGTTGGATTCAGGGACAGCAAGCAAAGGATGTTTTTGTGACTGGACGGCTATTTCTAGTGGGGTTCCGCAGGGCTCAGTACTAGGTCCCTTGCTTTTTGTGGTATATATCAATGATTTAAACTTAAATGTAGGGGGCATGATTAAGAAGTTTACAGATGATACAGAAATTGGTCGTGTGGTTGATAATGAGGAGGAAAGCTGTAGACTGCAGGAAGATATCAATGGACGGGTCAGGTGGGCAGAAAAGTGACAAATGGAATTCAATCCAGAGAAGTGTGAGGTCATGCATTTGGGGAGAGCAAACAAGGCAAGGGAGTACACAATAAATGGGAGGATACTGAGAAGTGTAGAGAAACAGAGGGACCTTGGAGTGCATGTCCACAGATCCCTGAAGGTAGCAAGACAGGTAGATAAGGTGGTTAAGTAGGCATACGGGATACTTTCCTTTATTAGCTGAGGCATAGAATATAAGAGCAGGGAGGTTATGCTAGAACTGTATAAAACACTAGTTAGGACACAGCCAGAGTACTGCGTACAGTTCTGGTCACCACGTTACAGGAAAGATGTGATTGCACTGGAGAGGGTACAGAGGAGATTTACGAGGATGTTGCCAGGCCTGGAGAATTTTAGCTATGAGGAAAGATTGGATAGGCTGGGGTTGTTTTCTTTGGAACAGAGGAGGCTGAGGGGTAATTTAATTGAGGTGTGTACAATTATGAGGGGCCAAGATAGAGTGGATAGGGAGGACCTATTTCCCTTAGCAGAGAGGTCCATAACCAGGAGGCATAGATTTAAAGTAATTGGTAGAAGGATTAGAGGGGAGTTGAGGAGAATTTTTTTCACCCCAGTGGTGGTGGGGGTCTGGAACTCACTGCCTGAAAGAGTGGTAGAGGCAGAAACCCTCAACTCATTTAAAAAGTACTTGGATATGCACTTGAAGTGCCGAAACCCACAGGGCCACGGACCAAGTGCTGGAAGGTGGGATTAGGCTGGATGGCTCTTTTTCAGTTAGCACAGACATGATGGGCTGAATGGCCTCCTTCTGCGCTGTAAATTTCTATGATTCTATGATTCTAGTTTAGAGGTTATGGTACTGCTCTAGCAACCTAGAGGTCATGAGTTCAATTCCCACCATGACAAGTTGTGAAATTGAATTCAAGAAATCTGGTAATTTATGGGGCTGGCACCAGAAAGTGACCATGAAGCAGCTAAAAACCCAAACGTTCATTAATGTCCTTCAGGGAAGGGAACTGCTTTCCATACCCAGTCTGGGCATTCAAGGTACTCTAATCTTAATGTCTTCTGAAGCATCTTCTCTCCTTAGAGCAGAGAAGGTTAGGGGGAGATTTGATAGAGGCATTCAAAATCATGAAGGGTTTTGATAAGGTAAATAGGGAGAAACTGTTGCCAGTGTCAGAAGGGTCGGTAACCAGAGGAAACCGACTTAAGGTGATCGGCAAAAGAACCAGCGACAACATGAGGAAAAGGATGTTTACTCAGCGAGTTGTTATGATCTGGAATGCGCTGCCTGAAAAGGTGATGGAAGCAGATTCAATAGTAACTTTCAAAAGGGAATTGAATAAATACTTGAAAGGGGAAAATTTGAAGGACTATGGGTAAAGAACAGGGGAGAGGGACGAATTGGATAGCTCTTTCGAAGGGCAGACACAGGCTCGATGGGCCAAATCGCCTGCTTCTGTGCCGTATCATTCTATGATTCTATGAAGTGGTGTAGCAAGCCACCTTATCTCGACATGGGCAGTAAATGTGACCTTGAGAACAAAAGCAAAACGCACTCTGGACCATTGGAGCAGACAGTCGATATACCTGATGGGAAAGAGTAGAGGGAGCTTTACTCTGTGTCTAACCCGTGCTGTACTTGCCTTGGGAGTGTTTGATGGGACAGTGCAGAGGGAGCTTTACTCTGTATCTAACCCGTGCTGTACCTGCCCTGGGAGTGTTTGATGGGACAGTGTAGAGGGAGCTTTACTCTGTATCTAACCCCTGCCCTGGGAGTGTTTGATGCTGACCCTGGGTGCTTGTCATGGAATGTGTTCCATTCTCCAGCGCTGACTTGATGAACTATCCTTCACCAATGGTGAAGCTGGCACTCACCGCGTTGATCCCGGAGAGTTGCTGGGATGTGTGCAGCACCAATGCAACGATGATGGGCTGTCGGTAGTTGGACGAGCAGAACAACTGCATTATGGACACCTTCTGCTCTTTCTGGATATCCTCCTTCTCCTTCCTCATCTCCGCTATGTGCTTGTCAGTGTCAGATGTGCCCAGCAGTCTTCGCAAACCTGCCACATGAATTCATCACCAAGATCAGTACAGATGAAGGAAAATCTTGCATTTCTTTAGCTCCTTTCATGACTTCAGGACATCCCAAAGAGCTTGACAGCCAATGAAGTACTTCTGAAGTATAGTCACTCTTTGTAATGTAAGAAAAGGGCAGCCAATTTGAGCACAGCAAGATCCCATAGACAATGAACTAAGGAACCAGTTAATCTGGTTGAGGGATAAATATTGGTTGTAAAAAGGGGAGAACGCCCCTGCTCATCTTCAAAATAGTTCCATGGGATCTTTTACATCCACCCGAGAGGGCAGACGGGGCCTCGGTTTGACGTCTCATCTGAAAATACGGCACCTCCGACAGCGCAGCACTCCCTCAATATTGGCACTGGGAGTGTCGGCCTGGATTATGTGCTCAAGTCTCTGGAGTGGGGCTTGAACCCACAACCTTCTGACTCAGAGGTGAGAGTGACATTATTTGAAGAAGAGCAGGTGAGTTCTCCCTGGTGTCCTGGGTCAACATTTATCCCTCAACCAATATCACTAAGTCATATTATCTGGCCATTTATCACATTGCTGTTTGTGGGATCTTGCTGTGCACAAACTGACTGTTGCATTTCCCTAAATTACAACAGTGACCACACTTCAAAAGTACTTCATTGGCTGTAAAGCACTTTGGGAAGTCCCGAGGTTGTGAAATGCGCTGTATAAATACAAGTTTCTTTCTTTTTATGAATTTGGGCTCAAGGAAATTCCCCCAGTTAAAACTCTGATTCCATTTATAAACTTGCTTGTATATTTCAATGATTTAAGGTGTTTCTAAAGGCAAAGGAGAAACATTTTAAAATTCAAGGAAGCCAGAAAGGGGATTCTCACAAATCTGAGGTGCATTGACACCATTTCTACGTCGACAAACCCTGTAATCCAAACTGCGCCTGTGCTTTTGCTTTCAGTTCTGTAGATTTTAGTCAATGAAACCCATGTGAATCATTTCGTACAAATCTAAAGTACGATATTCTGTGTATCTGCCACCTGTTCCTTGTTTAAATCCAAACTGGTAAAGCCAGATATACAGAGCAGGTAAGCCAACATCCGTGAGGATCAATGACAGGTTATGCTGTGTGACATTTCATTCAGTACTGAAGAATGCCACACACCCTCAAAGTGGAACCAGCCTGTGACTCAGCGTTAGCCAATCGTGCCTCTGAGTCAGAAGGTGCAGGGTTCGAACCTCCACTCCGGACAGTCCCGGGGAGCGGAGACCGGAGCTCCGGACGGTCCCGGGGAGCGGAGACCGGAGCTCCGGACGGTCCCGGCGAGCGGAGACCGGAGCTCCGGACCGTCCCGGCGAGCGGAGACCGGAGCTCCGGTCAGTCCCGGCTCTGAATTCTGGGTTGACATCCGCGGTATTCTCCTGTCCGGTGGGTGTGGGTGGCCCCCCCTCATCGTATGAGTTGTGGGAGCTCATAAACCCCTCCCCCTGTATAGGACTAACCCCCCAAGGAGCATTCACGTCATGGCCTGTCAGACTGTTAATCAGTGGGTAGCACTCTCGCCTCTGAGTCCGAAGGTAGTGGATTTGAGCCCCACTCCAGAGACTTGAGCACAAAATCCAGGCTGACACTCCCAGTGCCAGTACCGAGTGAGTGCTGCACCTTCGGAGGTGCCGTCTTTTGGATGAGATGTTAAACCGAGGCCCCGTCCGCCCTCTCAGGTGGATGAAAAAGATCCCATGGCACTATTTCGAAGAAGAGCCGGGGACTTCACCCCAGTGTCCTGCCCAATATTTATCCCTCAACCAAAATCACTAAAACAGATTAATGAGTTGTTTATTTCATTGCTGTTTATGGAACCTTGCTGTGCGCAAATTGGCTAACAGGGTTGTCTTTATTACAACAGTGACTACACTTCAAAAATACTTAAGTGGCTGTGAGTTGTTTCAGATGATCCTGAGGATGTGAAAGATTCTATACAATTGTAAGTTTGTTTGTTCTTTCTTTAATTTCACTTTTCTTTTTTATTTTACCCATTTCTTGATTAATTCATTTAGCAAGTATTGTTTTCACTTTCTGTCCTGGTTCAGTTAATGTTCCACATCAAGAAAGGCCCCTCACCTATCCAGGTTCATATTGATTAATCGATGCAAGTGTGAGCACGCACGCACGCACGCACACATGCAAGAAAAGGCACAGGCATACGCAGACTCACATGCCTGTATTTAAATGGAGCGAAGTGCTATAGTTAACACTCTACTTTCGTCCTATCTCTGCTCTACCTTTGACAAGCCCCCGTGCTTAGCCAATCCGAGCTCAGAGCTTGTCAGAGGTGCCGGTGACCAATCACAAACACCGTCCTGTTCGTATGACGGACACACCCTGAATGTACTCACTCAACCCGGATACCTGTCATCGCCATGGGAACCGGCACCAATCCCCACTTGCACTTTAAAGTTTCGAAACCTTTTTAAATAAAACTGTAGTTTTAGACTAGAGAAGCTGGGATTGTTCTCCTTAGAGCAGAGAAGGTTAAGGGGAGATTTAATAGAGGTGTTCAAAATCATGAGGGTTTTGATAGAGTAAATAAGGAGAAACTGTTTCCATTGCAGGAGGGTCAGTAACCAGAGGACACAGATTTAAAATAATTGCCAAAAGAACCAGAGGGGAGATGAGGAGAATGTTTTTTATGCAGCAAATTGTAATGATCTGGATTGCACTGCCTGAAAGGGCGGTGGAAGCAGATTCAATAGTAACTTTCAAAAGGGTATTGGATAAATACTTGAAAAGGAAAAATTTGCAGGGCTGTGGGGAAAGAGCAGGGGGAGTGGGACCAATTGGATAGCTCTTTCAAAGGCACAACGGACCGAATTCCCTCTTTCTGTGCTGTTTGATTCTATGATTCTAGTGTGGAAGAATAATGTATGTTTATAGATTTTTCGGGTCTGATTTCCATTAATAAATGTTCAGACGATGCTCTAAGCCGTATCCCAGTGTGTTCAATGTCTCCTGTTGACTCTCTCCTGCCCCTACCAGGTTGTTCCTCCCTATTCACCCCTTCCTATTGCCCGACGGGGCTGATTCACACTGCCGTACGGTTTAATGGGAGTCGGCAGGCCTCGGCGACATCATCCAAATAACCACTCCTGAAATAGGTCTAGAGGGTACAGGCTATTCGACCAAGTGGTGCATCACATCAGAGACTTTTTCTACTGCACCCCCCACCCCTCGACATTCCCACACACTTTCACTTCCCAGCAGAGTGGGAATCCTGCCTGATTTGCCCCTATTACAGGAGGTGCTGAGGCAAATTGTCTTAGACCTATCCAACATCAGCTAACGGAGCACAGTTCTAGGAAGGTAACTGGGAGCTTGCTGCTCTACCTGACTCAGTGGCACACCATGCACTCAGACACACTGAGCCATTGGCCAATTCCTCTCCCCCCTCGTCCTCCCACCCTCCACCCCCCCACTACAAAAATCACACAATAAAACGCGAGAGGAAGTCAAAGAGGAGCGAGCAGCTGGGTACATAGCTCTGAGCAACAACAACAACTTGCATTTATATAGCGCCTTTAACGTAGTAAAATATCCCAAGGCGCTTCACAGGAGCGATTATCAAACAAAATTTTACACCAGGCCACATATTAGGTCAGGTGACCAAAAGCTTGGTCAAAGAGGTAGGTTTAAGGAGCGTCTTAAAGGAGGAGAGAGGGGGAGAGATGTGGAGAGGTTTAGGGAGGGAATTCCAGAGCTCAGGCCTCAGGCAGCTGAAGGCCAACACTCTGCTCTCGCCCTACCTCTGCTCTACCTTTGACAAGCCCCCGTGCTTAGTCAATCAGAGCTCAGAACAGAGCTTGTCAGAGGTGCCGGTGACCAATCACCGTCCTGTTCTTCTGACGGACACACCCTGAACGTACTCACTCAACCCGGATACCTGTCATCGCCATGGGAACCGGCACCAATCCCCATTTGCACTTTAAAGTTTCAAAATAAATCAGACGATGCCCTGAGCCGTATCCCAGTGTGTTCAATGTCTCCTGTCGACTCTCTCCTGCCCCGAACAGTTTAATGGGAGCCGGCAGGCCTCTGCGACATCATCCAAATAACCGCTCCTTAAATAGGTCTAGAGGGTGCAGGCTATTCGACCACGTGGTGCATCAAAGTAAAAGCCCACGGGATCCAAGGGAAAGTGGCAAGTTGGATCCAAAATTGGCTCAGTGGCAGGAAGCAAAGGGTAATGGTTGACAGGTGTTTTTGTGACTGGAAGGCTGTTTCCAGTGGGGTTCCGCAGGGCTCAGTACTGGGTCCCTTGCTTTTTGTGATATATATTAATGATTTAGACCGAAATGTAGGGGGCATGATTAAGAAGTTTGCAGATGGTACAGAAATTGGCCGTGTGGTTGATAGTGAGGAGGAAAGCTGTAGACTGCAGGAAGGTATCAATGGACGGGTCAGGTGGGCAGAAAAGTGACAAATGGAATTCAGTCCGGAGAAGTGTGAAGTAATGCATTTGGGGAGGGCAAACAAGGTAAGGGAATACACAATAAATGGGAGGATACTGAGAGGTGTAGATGAACAGAGGGACCTTGGAGTGCATGTCCACAGATCCCTGAAGGTAGCAGGACAGGTAGATAAGGTGGTTAAGAAGGCATACGGGATACTTTCCTTTATTAGCCGAGGCATAAAATGATTCTATGATCACGTCAGAGACTGATTCGACTGCCCCCCACCCAACCCACCCCCACCACGACATTCTCACACAGTTTCACTTCTCAGCAGGATAATGATCAAGAGTGGGAATCCTGCCTGATTTGTCCCTATCACAGGAGTTGCTGAGGCAAATTGTCTTAGACCCATCGAACATCAGCTAACGGAGCACAGTTCTAGGATGGTAACTGGGAGCTTGCTGCTCTACCTGACTCAGTGGCACACCATGTAGTGCACTCAGACACACCGAGCCATTGGCCGATTTCCCCCCCACTTCGTCCTCCCCCCCTTCACACCCTCCCTCCCCCCTAAAAAAATCACACAATAAAACACGAGAGGATGTCAAAGAGGAGCGAACAGCTGGATACACAGCTCTGAGCAACAATAACAACTTGCATTTATATAGTGCCTTTAACATAGTAAAACATCCCAAGGCGCTTCACAGGAGTGATTATCAAACAAAATTTGACACCGAGCCACATAAGGAGGTATTAGGACTGGTGAAGTTGGTCAAAGAGGTAGGTTTTAAGGAGCGTCTTAAATGAGGAGAGAGAGGCAGAGAGGTGGGGAGGTTCAGGGAGGGAATTCCAGAGCTTAGGGCCCAGGCAGCTGAAGGCACGGCCGCCAATTTTGGAGTTATGAAAATCGGGGATGCGCAAGAGGCCAGAATTGGAGGAGCGCAGACATGGCGGAGGGTTGTAAGGACTGGAGGAGGTTACAGAGATAGGGAGCGACAAGGCTGTGGAGGGATTGGAACACAAGGATAAGAATTTTGAAATCGAGGCTCTCCTGGACCGGTAGCCAGTGTAGATCGTCGAGTACAGGGGTGATGGTTGAACGGGACTTGTGCGAGTTAGGATACAGGCAGCAGAGATTTGGATGAACTGAAATGTACGAAGGATGGAAGGTGGGAGGCTGGCCAGGAGAATGTTGGAATAACAGGGACCAGCACTGAATCCTCAGGAGGGAGGGAGATTCTGGTTGGCGTCACTGGCTTTTCTTTAATACAAATTCAGTCTTTTCGGGTGACTTCACGAGTTCGCAGTTCCTGTGGCGAGTGGCAGCTGCCAAAAGGAGGTATTGGAAATTCAGGCAGCAAATCCTGGTTAGTACCCCCCGAATTTCTGAGAGGTGCTCTCTCCGCTTAAGGGGACCCACTGGCAGGGTGGGATCGGCGAATGAACCCCACAGTCTCCTGGATCACCGGGGAATGAACCCCACAGTCTCCTGGGTCACCGGGGAATGAACCCCACAGTCTCCTGGGTCACCGGGGAATGAACCCCACAGTCTCCTGGGTCACCGGGGAATGAACCCCACAGTCTCCTGGGTCACCGGGGAATGAACCCCACAGTCTCCTGGATCAGTGGGGAATGAAGCCCACAGTCTCCTGGATCACCGGGGAATGAAGCCCACAGTTTCCTGGATCACCGGGGAATGAACCCCACAGTCTCCTGGGTCACCGGGGAATGAACCCCACAGTCTCCTGGGTCACCGGGGAATGAACCCCACAGTCTCCTGGGTCACTGGGGAATGAACCCCACAGTCTCCTGGATCACCGGGGAATGAACCCCACAGTCTCCTGGATCACCGGGGAATGAACCCCACAGTCTCCTGGATCAGTGGGGAATGAAGCCCACAGTCTCCTGGATCACCGGGGAATGAACCCCACAGTCTCCTGGGTCACCGGGGAATGAAGCCCACAGTCTCCTGGATCACCCTCTCTGATTTACAGAGAAGCAGCTCAACCCGGGTTCTTACTGAAGATATTTCCTGATATCAGAGTCTCCCGTACAATGTGGAATAGTCACCCTGAGCTGAGGCTCTTACTTAATTCACCCACACACACACACACAGACAAACACACACACACACCCTCAAAGACATAACGCCCCCGACATACACAGACCCACACAGACCCCACACAAACCCCCGCACACAGACTCAGACACACACCCACAGACAACACTCTGCTCTCGCCCTACCTCGGCTCTACCTTTGACAAGCCCCCGTACTTAGCCAATCAGAGCTCAGAACAGAGCTTGTCAGAGGTGCCGGTGACCAATCACCGTCCTGTTCTTATGATGGACACACCCTGAATGTACTCACTCAACCCGGATACCTGTCATCGCCATGGGAACCGGCACCAATCCCCATTTGCACTTTAAAGTTTCAAAATAAATCAGACGATGCCCTGAGCCGTATCCCAGTGTGTTCAATGTCTCCTGTCGACTCTCTCCTGCCCCAAACAGGTTGATCCTCCCCATTCACCCCTCCCTATCGCCCGAGGGTGCTGATTCACGCTGCCATGCGGTTTAATGGGAGCCTCTGCTACATCATCCAAATAACCGCTCCTCAAATAGGTCTAGAGGGTGCAGGCTATTCGACCATGCAGTGCATCACATCAGACTGATTCTACGCGGTTCCCCCCATCCCTGTGACATTCCCACCCAGTTCCACTTCCCAGCAGGATGGTGATCAAGAGCGGGTATCCTGGCTGATTTGCCCACTCCCTATCCCAGGAGGCACTAGGATCACATCCAACGCCAACTAACAAAGCACAGTGCTGGGATGGTAACCGGGAGCTTCCTGCTCTCCCTGTCTCAGTGACACATCGATCGGGGCTTTAAGATTGGCCAATCCCCCTCCCCCGCCCCCGGCACCAACCCCCACCCCCTAAAAAAAACTTACAGTTAAAAACATGAAAGTCACAGCAGACAGAGCAATTCAACTCTCTGAGGATAACTGGCACAGGCATGATGGGCCGAATGGCCTCCGTCTGTGCTGTTTATTCTATGATTTTATGAATTTTACAAGTCCGCACGCCCAGCCACAAATCTTGCCCACTGGGAGCACAGATTGAAAAGTGGAACACACTCCTGTTCTTAAACTGTGGATAGTGTACGTCCAAATGACCCATAAACGCCTCAGGCATTGGAAGCTCCCTACTGGAGTGCGGACTGGGAACAGGAGGATCAAGGTCCAACTTGGACAAGGCACCGTAGCCTCGGCACCAACTGGTGCAACCGCACCTCAGGATAAAGATCGCCGCACGAGGGTTCAACAGACAATGACCCCAAACAGGAAGCTTGGCTCCTTTGTTGCCCCCCACCCCGGCCGGCCAAAAGCGGACATTGCCACCCCCACGCCCCCTCGGGCAATGTCCACTTTTGGCCGGCCGGGATGAGGCCGAAGCAGGTCACCTTTGAACACAACCCCCTTCATGACCACCTGAGTAAATGGCCCAGGATATGCGTCGCCCCACTGGAACAGCTAGAATCGGGAGCTCAGCAGAGTGAGGGGGTTATGGGATGATCTCCCATATTGGAGCATTCAGTTCTACGGGTCACCATGTACAGTTGGTGAGAAAGAGAAGAACTTGCATTTATATAGCACCTTTCACGACCACGGGACGTCCAAAAGCACTTTACAGCCAATGAAGTACTTTTGAAGTGTAGTCACTGTTGTAATGTAGGAAACGCAGCTGACAATTTTCACACAGCAAGATCCCACAAACAGCAGTGAGATAAATGAGTCGATCATCTGTTTTTTTTTTAAGTGAGGATGGTTTAAGGGATAAATATTGGCCCAGAATACTGGGGAGAACTCCTTGCTATTCTTCGAATAGTGGCCTTGGGATCTTTTATGTCCACCTGAGAGGGCAGACGGGGTCTCAGTTTAACGTCCGGAGGACAGCACCTGCGACAGTGCAGCACTCCCTCAGTACTGACACCGGGATTGTGGTGAGATTGATTGGTGGTCCTCGGGCTGGATGCAGACCCCCAGCCTCCAGAGGCGAAGACGCATGCTTTTGTTATTTTTGCCCCCGTCGTTTGCCCGGCGGCCGTTCACTCACACTTCCTCGCGGCGTCTTCTCTTCCGAGTTTTATGTACAGGTAGCGAGGACTCTCAGGGCAGAACGGCAGCAGCAGGGTCTGCAGAATGGCCGGCGCCCCTGACAGGCCGAGAAGTAGAGGCCACAACCGGTCGTTACCCAGCAGGAAATTCAAACCAATCACCTGCCGAGAGAAAGGAAGTACTTGCATTTATATAGCGCCTTTCACCACCTCAGGACGTCCCAAAGTGCTTTACAGCCAATGAAATAGCTTTTGAATTATAGTCACTGTTGCAATGCAGGAAACACGGCAGCCAATTTGCGCACAGCAAGATCCCACAAACAGCAATGAATTAAATGACCAGATAATCTGAATTAGTGCTGTTGGTTGAGGGATAAATATTGGCCAGGACACCGGGGAGAACTCCCCTGCTCCCCTGGATCAACACCAGGAATCCTGGATGATTTGCCCATTTCCTATCCCAGGAGTTGCTGAGGCCAATTGTCCTACCGCCCCCCCCCACCGCCCCCATCCAACATCAGCTAACTAAGCACAGTTGCGAGATGGTAACTGGGAGCTTTCTGCTCTACCTGACTCAGTGGCACGTCGTTTGGTTCACTTAGATTGGACAATGCCCCTCCCACCCTCCAGACCCCCTCCCTCACCAAACAAATCTAACAGTTCAAAAATATGACAGGAAGTTAGATCAATTCAACTAGCTGGGGGTGACTAGCACAGGCACAATGGGCCGAATGGCCTCCTGTGCTGTATGATTCTATGATAAATAAATAACTTGCTACCTAACAGCACTGTGGGGGAACCTTCACCACATGTCCCACAGCGGTTCAAGAAGAAGGCCCACCACCACCTTCTCAAGGGGCAACTAAAAATGGGCAATAAATGCCGGCCTTGCCAGTGAGGCCCACATCCTGAGAATGAATAAAACAAAATAGATTTTGATTATGAATTTGTCAAGGTAAGCAGTTTCTTATCTGTAGGGACTTTTAGGTTGTAAAGTTAAAATTGGGATAGCTTTCAAACCAATCTTCATAAGAGTTGTTGTAGTTCTTTAAATCCGACAGTGAGGACGTAGTGCGTTGAAATGCTGTACCTGGCTGATGAGAATTCCCGTGACGACGGCCAATTGGTGTAGAGTTCCCAGGGCCCCTCGTAAACTGGTGGGCGAGATCTCTCCGACATACATGGGCACCAATCCAGTACACAGCCCTAGAAAGGGTTGAACGAGAGCTTGGTTCGGTTTTCCAAAACTGAACTTACAACAATGAAGGATCCTTTTAATGAAGGTCGTGCCAAGTTCAACATCAACATGATGACAAGGTCCGACTGTCCATCCCTGCTGCACTGGCAATGCCCAAACCGGTTGCATTTGCAAACTGACGGGTTAGAAGGGACGTCTGAGCGAAACAGATTCTTTCACACAAAGCTTTTTCTCCCCTCCTGTCCCAAAGGCATTGGGGAAGATTTTCAATTTAATGCCCGGGTGTAAAACTCGCTTTGCGGGTTGGCTGCCTGTTATTGAACCCCTCCAATCCCCCGAGTTTTATTTCCATTGTAATCGATGGAAATGAAAATCTAGCAGTTTTGGTGAATGGGAAGCATCCATTTCTTACACTGGACTGCTCAAGGTTAATATTTTTTTCTCTCCTCCCGCCCTCTAGGAACTAGGAGACAAGTAAGTCTCATTTTTACTCTCGGTCTCACCCTAGAGGGACTTGCACAGTTTAGGGCCTGAGCTTTTTGCCATGTCATTAGACGGGGCTTAAAGTGAAAAGTACACAGTGTCACGTTTCAAGAGAAAACTGACTCTTCCTCTCGACCTGCTAGATCGATTCCTGGGATGAGAGAGTTGTCCTATGAGAAGAGATTGAGTAGAATGGGCCTATACTCTCTAGAGTTTAGAAGAATGAGAGGTGATCTCATTGAAACATATAAGATTCTGAGGGGGCTTGACAGGGTAGATGCAGGGAGAGTCTAGAAGTAGGGGACATAGTCTCAGCATAAGGGACCGGTCATTTAAGACTGAGCTGAGGAGGAATTTCTTCACTCAGAGGGTTGTGAGTATTTGGAATTCTCTACCCCAGAGGGCTGTGGATGCTCAATCATTGAGTATATTCAAGACTGTGATCGATGGTTTTTTGGCCTCTAGGGGAACCAAGGGATATGGGGATCGGGCGGCAAAGTGGAGTTGAGGTGGAAGATCAGCCATGATCTTACTGAGCGGCGGAGCAGGCTCGATGGGCCTTATGGCCTACTACTGCTCCTATCTCTTATGTTCAACAGTTCAGCGCCAACTGGAGTTGGAGATCATGAGGAAATGTTCAGAGATGAAAGAGGAATTGCTGAGGTAATTAGTCACGAAAAAATTGCCAGAAGTGTTTATACTTTACCACAATAAACCCCAGTGATAGCCCTTCCCGTTATGATGAGTATGTGCGATGGGCCCAACTTGGCCAGTCCCATTAGAAGACCACCAATTATTGCGAGGATATTCACAGCCAACATGGCCTTCACTCTGGGAAGAGAATAAAACCTTTAAGTTACTTCTTTTATTAAAACCCCATTCAAGCAGCCCCTTTGCAGAGAGAATATTGCACCCCCATTAATATGGTGAGTTGGGGTGGTCCATGTTTGTTTTTTAATTGGAAAACTTTGGAGAAAGGTCAAGACCCAGAGTACTTGGCCACTACCAAGGTTGTCCTGCACCAAAGGGCTTTCATAGAACTATACAGTACAGCAGGAGGCCATTTGGCCCATTGTACCTGTGCACGGTTCTTTGACTCCCCTGCTATTTCCCCATAGCCCTGCAATTTTTCCCTTTTCTAGTATACATCCAATTCCCTTTTCAAAGATACAATTGAATCTGCTTCCACCGCCCTTTCAGGCAGTGAATTCCAGATCATAACAACTCCTGCGTAAAAACTTCTCTTCTCCTCTCTGGTTCTTTTGCCAATTATCTTAAATCTTTATCCTCTGGTTAACGGCCTTCCTGCCAGTGGACACAGTTTCTCCCCATCTACTCTATCAAAACCCTTCACAATTTTGAATACCACTATTAAATCTCCCCTTCACCTTCTCTGCTCTAAGGAGAACGACCGAAGGTTGGAAAAGACTAGGAGATAAGACAAGGTAAATCAAGTGCTAGTTGCGAGTTGATATCAAGTTTTGGATTTACAAGTCCGTAGATTGTAGGAGGAAGGGAAGACTGAGGAAGCTCCACTGTTTTGGGCTCTTGAGAGAATAACCTAAAGTCTCAACATCATCATAATGAGGATGCTGAGAACAGGTAGAGAGTGTAGGATGGTCTATTTGGAGTTCACAAGGAACGTGAGTGAGATGTTCAGAGCAAAACGAGCCATTCTAGTGCTAATAAAACAAAGAAAGATTGTGATGTTGACAGAGAGAGATACGCTGGGAATTTCCATGTGATCAGCTGCTGTAACTTCGACAGAAGATTGTTGGAAAGTCCAGATAGACGCGTAAGTGAGATTTCCATCAATCTCCCGCTGAAGTTACAACGGCCGATCGGGAGAATCCTGAGGAAATTCCCAGCGATAGAGTTTGGAGGGGAAAGAAGAACTGCCTAGTAGAAAACAAACATTTTCTTCTTATCCAGTCAAGATTGCTCAGAGAAAGATTGCAGAGTCTCCCCAGATGTGGAGGCAAGACTTGGACTCCATAGAGAGTTAAGAGATGCTGAAGGAAAAAGTGTTTGAAAGAAAGAACTTGCATTTATATAGCTCCTTTCATGATTTTAGGACATCACAAAGCGCTGTACAGCCAATGAAGTACTTTTTGAAGTGTAGTCACTGTTGTAATGTAGGAAATGCAGCCGCCAATTTGCGCACAGCAAGATCCCACAAATAGCAATAAAACAAATGACCATAGAGAATCATACAGCACAGAAGGAGACCACTCGGCCCATTGTGCCTGTGCTGGCTCTTTGAAAGAGCTATCCAATCAGTCCCATTCCCCTGCTCTTTCCCCATAGCCCTGAAAATCTTTCCAATTATCTGTTTTTTTAGATATTGGTTGTGGGATAAATATTGACCAGGACACCGAGAGAACGCCCCGGCTCTTCTTCAAAATAGTTCCATGGGATCTTTTACATCCACCTGAGAGGGCAGACGGGGCCTCAGTTTAACGTTTCATCCAAATGACGGCACCTCCAACGAGTGCAGCACTGGCACCGTGGGTATCAGCTTAGATTTTGGGCTGAAGTCTCGGGAGTGGGGCTTGAACCCACAACCCACAGGTGAGAGTGCTAAGCCATGGCTGACACCTTGATATGAACGAAGAAACCAAACTTCTTGGAGGCAGCTTTAGCAGAGGTGGAGATAAGGCACTTCCATTTGAGATCTAAAATTAGTGCCACCCAATCCAGCAGGGGCATTAGTTGGCCTCCACGACACCCCATTTTACACTGGGTACCCACAAAACCCATAATTGCCGAGCCACTGTTGTTGGCGGATTGTGTTAATGGGCAGTGGTAATTGCTGACCGAGGGCAATTTTTTGCTTTAAAATCTGATGTGATGTTGAAGGTTGGAAAAAAACCCAATGCTTTTAACATTCTAGCACCTTTTCTTCAAAAAAAAACCCCCACCTTTCCTCTACCTCACGGTGTCCTGGTGCATATCTCCTGTGGCATCTCCGTCAAGGTCCCATTCATCAATGGAACCCAGTGTTGGCTGACTATTCAACCGGAGAAATATCACACCCAAACCCAATCTTGTTCACCTTTGACAAGTTCACTTTCCAGCAAGGCTCTGCAATGAGGAGCAGGAACCCGGGCAAAATCTTATCCCTTTCCCTCGCTCAGATGTTCTGAGGCCAGTTTGTGCACTCATTTTAAAATATATTACATTGGTTTGAGTGGTGACATCTCTTGGAGGGGGGTTTCCTGTTAACCGGGGGATCTAGTCATGGGTAATTTATGAAAGAGGGTCAAGGTTATACTTAGTTTATTCTGGTCCTACTCAGGCCAATGTTGGCCTGGTCAAATTCTCTACTGCAGTCTAGCTCAGTCCAATGGCGACTCGATTTCATTCCGTACCTGCCCAGCTTGTCCGCTAGATAGCCAACGAAGAAGGAAGAGATCATTCCTCCAATGCAGAAGATGGAGACAGATAGAGTCCAGTAAATGATGCTGGGGTGCTTTGTTGGCTTGGTTGCTTGCGTGAGATTCCCAGCCATGGTCTCATTCTGGGAAATACTGAGGATACGAGCATAATGCTTCTCGATGACCTGGGGAAGATGAGAAAGCCACAGTTACCCCTCCGAGTACAGAATCTCCTAAACCACTAAAGCTTCTTTTTTTGATCTGAGGGGGAAGAGAGGAGTCATTTCATGTCACGATGAAGCGACTTGGAATTGATGCTTTTCGATCAGATTTACTTTTTGATTAATGCAGCAACACGCCAAGGTTTTATCAGCAGCACCTCCCAAACCCGTGACTTCCGCCATCTAGAAGGACAAGGGCAGCAGGTTCATGGGAACACCACCACCTGCAAGTTCTCCTCCAAGTCACACACCATCCTGACTTGGAAATATATCGGCCGCTCCTTCATTGTTACTGGGTCAAAATCCTAGAACTCCCTTCCTAACAGCACCGTGGGAGAACCTTCACCACACAGACTGCAGCGGTTCAAGAAGAAGGCCCACCACCATCTTCTCAAGGGGCAACTAGGGATGGGCAATAAATGTCAGCCTTGCCAGCAACACCCACATCCCAAAGAATGATGATGAAAACATAACAAACCAATACACTATTTAGGCCATAACTGTGTCAGCTGTGGCTCAGTGCATAGCACTCTTACCTCCCAGTGAGAAGGTTATGGATTTAAATCCCATTCCAGCAACTTCAGTCCATATTCTAGGCTGACACTCCCAGTGCCGGTACTGAGGGAGTGCTGCACTGTTGGAAGGTGCAGTCTTTCAGATGAGATGTTAAATTGAGTCCCCATCTGCCCTCTGAGGTGGATATACAAGATCCCACTGCACTATTTTGAAGAAGAGCAGGGGAGTTCTCCCTGATGTCCTGGTCAATATTTATCCCTCAACCAACATCACTGAAACAGATTAATTTGTTGTTTATTTCATTGCATTGGTGGGATCTTACTGTGTGCAAATTGGCTGCTGCGTTTCCTACATTACAACAGTGACTAAACTTCAAAAGTACTTAATTAGCTGTAAAGTGCTTCAGGACGTTCTGAGGTTGTGAAAGATGCTATATAATTGAAAGTTCTTGCGTTATGGAGCACAGGGATAGTTAAGGAGAGCTCTATCATGCTGACAGCATAAGGGTATTTTAAAGCAGTATTTGGAAAACTTTTCTGTGTGGCGTTGGGGAATCCCATTTACAGTTTTGACACACTCCACGGGACCCATTTTTTAACTTCTGAAGGACCCCATCAGCTACCTAGAGGCAAGCAGGGCTGTCATTACAAAAAAATGGCCTGGGTGCACAGAAATACTGTGTCAGTAGCAACAGATGCGGCAAAATATAAATTGGTTTTCTTGATTGCTGCTCTGCATTGATTGGACTGGTTTAGTGTTGAGTCCACTGAGACTCATGGGTCTCACCCAGCCTCATCCTCAGTTATTTCAACACTGTTCATGGAATATCATTCCTTCCTGTGTGCCGTACTTTACACTTTCAAAAGAGGTATTCATTCCATTGGGGAGAGTGGGGGTGGCCGCCAAAGGAAAATTAGCACATGTGACTGAGCGTTATATGATTACTAAATCTATCCCAACCTAGGTTGCTATGGAGCAAACACAGGTTGTATGAGTCAGGTTGTGATTAAAGGGAGGAGCCGTCAACACTGGGAAGTGTTTGGGCAACTCCAGTTCCTGGTCCACAATAGCCAATGGACAGATGGCATTGCAGAAGACTCAATACCGTATACACTGGTGCGTAAGATGACACACATACAAGATAGCCCTACTTTCAGAGGGCTTGTGAATCACTCAGAGGCTGGTGAATCTTTGGAATTCTCTACCCCAGAGGGCTGTGGATGCTCAGTCGTTGAGTATATTCAAGGCTGAGATCGATAGATTTTTGGACTCTAAGGGAATCAAGGAATATGGGGATAGGGCGGGAAAGTGGAGTTGAGGCAGATGATCAGCCATGATCTTACTGAATGGCGGAGCAGGCTCGAGAGGTCTTAAGGCCTACTCCTGCTCCTATCTCTTATGTTCTTACTCTCTAGCCAAAAAAAACCTGAAAGAAATCTATAACAGCGATCATAGTATCATAAGGTTTGGAATAACTATGGAAAAGGAGACGGACCACTCTAAAGTAAAAATACTTAATTGGAGGAGGGCCGATTTCAGTGGGATGAGAACAGATCTGGTCCGGGTAAATTGGAATCAAAGATTGGCAGGCAAAACTGTAATTGAACAATGGGCGGCCTTTAAAGAGGAGATGGTTTGGGTACAGTCTAGGCACATTCCCACGAGGGGGAAAGGTAGGGCAACTAAAGCCAGAGCTCCCTGGATGACAAAAGAAATAGAGAGTAAGATGAAGCAGAAAAAAATGGTGTATGACAGATGTCAGGTTGAGAATATAAGTGAGAACCAGGCTGAATATAGAAAGTTCAGAGGGGAAGTGAAAAAGAAAATAAGAGGGGCAAAGAGAGAGTATGAGAATAGACTGGCAGCCAACATAAAAAGGAATCCAAAAGTCTACTATAGGCATGTAAACAGTAAACGGGTTGTAAGAGGAGGGGTGGGGCCAATTAGGGACTGAAAAGGAGATCTATTCATGGAGGCAGAGGGCATGGCCAAGTACTTTGCATCTGTCTTTATCGAGGAAGAAGATGCTGCCAGAGTCTCAGTAAAGGAAGATGTAGTTGAGACACTGAATGGGCTAAACATTGAGAAAGAGGAGGCACTAGAAAGGCTCGCTGTACTTAAAGTAGATAAGTCACCCGGCCTGGTTGGGATGCATCGTAGGTTGCTGAGGGAAGTAAGGGTGGAAATTGCGGAAGAACTGGCCATAATCTTCCAAACATCCTTAGATATCGGGGTGGTGCCAGAGGACTGCAGAATTGCAAATGTTACACCCATGTTCAAAAAAGGGTGTAAGGATAAACCCGGCAACTACAGGCCAGTCAGTTTATCCTCGGTGGAGGGAAATCTTTTAGAAAAGATAATCCGGGACAGAATTAGCAGTCACTTGGACGAGTGTGGATTGATTAGGGAATGCCAGCATAGATTTGTTAAAGGCAAATCGTGTTTAACTAACTTGATAGAGTTTTTTGATGAGGTAACAGAGAGGGTAGATGAGGGCAATGCAGTTGATGTGGTGTATATGGACTTGCAAAAGGCATTGATAAAGTGCCACATGATAGGCTTGTCATCAAGATTGAAGCCCATGGAATAAAGGGGGCAGTAGCAGCATGGATGCAGAATTGGCTAAGTAACAGGAAACAGAGAGTAGTGGTGAACGTTTTTTTTTCGGACTGGAGGGAGGTGTACAGTGGTGTCCCCCCGGGGTCGGTACTAGGACCACTGAATTTCTTGATATATATTAATGTCTTGGACTTGGGTGTACAGGGCACAATTTCAAAATTTGCAGACGACACAAAACTTGGAAGGATAGTAAACAGTGAGGAGGATAGTGACAGATTTCAAGAGGATATAGACAGGCTAGTGGAATGGGCGGACACGTGGCCGATGAAATTTAATGCAGAAAAATGCGAAGTGATATATTTCGGTAGGAAGAATGAGGAGAGGCAATATAAATTAAAGGGCACAATTCTAAAAGGGGTACAGGAACAGAGAGATCTGGGGGTATATGTACACAAACCGTTGAAGTTTGTGGGGCAGGTTGAGAAAGTGGTTAAAAAAGCTAAAAAAGGAATCCTGGGCTTTATAAATAGAGGCACAGAGTCCAAAAGTATGGAAGTCATGATGAACCTTTATAAAACACTGGTTTGACCACAACTGGAGTATTGTGTCCATTTCTGGGCATCGCTCTTTAGGAAAGATGTGAAGGCCTGAGAAAGGGTGCAGAAGAGATTTACTAGAATGATACCAGGGATGAGGGACTTCAGTTACATGGATAGACTGGAGGAGCTGGGGTGGTTCTTCTTGGAACAGAGAAGGTTGAGAGGAGATTTGATCGAGGTATTCAAAATCATGAAGGGTCTAGACAGAGTAGATAGAGAGAAACTGTTCCCATTGGTAGAAGGATCAAGAACCAGAGGACACAGATTTAAGGTGATTGGCAAAAGAACCAAAGGTGACATGAAGAAAAACTTTTTTACAAATTGAGTGGTTAGGATCTGGAATGCACTGCCCGAGGGGGTGCTGGAGGCAGATTCAATCATGGCCTTCAAAAGGGAACTGGATAAGTACTTGAAGGGAAAAAATTTGCAGGGCTAAGGGGATAGGGCGGGGGAGTTGGACTAGCTGGATTGCTCTTGCATCAAGGCCGGCAAAGACTCAATGGGCCAAATGGCCTCCTTCCATGCTGTAACTTTTCTATGATTCTACGAGGTCCCCCATTAGTCACTGACATGGAATCTAGGAGTCTGAGAGAGGGGAGTGGGGGACATTGGGCATCTTAGACAGGGCAGTGGGGGGATCAGGAGCCTGATAGCGGAAATGAGAAACTGGGAGGCTCAGAGAGGGAAGTGGGAGAATGAGAGCTTGAAAGAGGGAACAGGAGTTTCTGAACCTGACCGAGTGTCCAGGAGCCAAAAGGAGCTGAGTTGTGATGGAGAAGCCACAATAGGCAGGAGAGCAAGCCCAGACCAAGAGTGGGTGAGTGTGCACCACTGAATGAGATACAGTACCAACCACAGATTGAGATACAGTACCAACCACAGATTGAGATAAAGTACCAACCACTGATTGAGATACAGTACCAACCACTGATTGAGATACAGTACCAACCACAGATTGAGATAAAGTACCAACCACAGATTGAGATACAGTACCAACCACAGATTGAGATACAGTACCAACCACAGATTGAGATACAGTACCAACCACAGATTGAGATACAGTACCAACCACAGATTGAGATACAGTACCAACCACTGATTGAGATACAGTACCAACCACTGAATGAGATACAGTACCAACCACTGAATGAGATACAGTACCAACCACTGATTGAGATACAGTACCAATCACTGAATGAGATACAGCACCAATCACTGATTGAGATACAGTACCAACCACAGACTGAGATACAGTACCAATCACTGATTGAGATACAGTACCAATCACTGAATGAGATACAGTAGCAACCACTGATTGAGATACAGTACCAATCACTGAATGAGATACAGTAGCAACCACTGAATGAGATACAGTACCAACCACTGAATGAGATACAGTACCAACCACTGATTGAGATACAGTACCAATCACTGAATGAGATACAGTAGCAACCACTGAATGAGATACAGTACCAATCACTGAATGAGATACAGTACCAATCACTGATTGAGATACAGTACCAATCACTGAATGAGATACAGTACCAACCACTGATTGAGATACAGTACCAATCACTGATTGAGAGACAGTAGCAACCACTGAATGAGATACAGTACCAACCACTGAATGAGATACAGTACCAATCACTGATTGAGATACAGTACCAATCACTGAATGAGATACAGTACCAACCACTGATTGAGATACAGTACCAATCACTGATTGAGAGACAGTAGCAACCACTGATTGAGATACAGTAGCAACCACTGATTGAGATACAGTACCAATCACTGATTGAGATACAGTACCAATCACTGATTCAGATACAGTACCAACCACTGATTGAGATACAGTACCAATCACTGATTGAGAGACAGTAGCAACCACTGATTGAGATACAGTACCAATCACTGATTGAGATACAGTACCAATCACTGATTGAGATACAGTACCAACCACTGATTGAGATACAGTACCAATCACAGATTGAGATACAGTACCAACCACTGATTGAGATACAGTACCAACCACTGAATGAGATACAGTACCAACCACTGAATGAGATACAGTACCAACCACTGATTGAGATACAGTACCAATCACTGAATGAGATACAGCACCAATCACTGATTGAGATACAGTACCAACCACAGACTGAGATACAGTACCAATCACTGATTGAGATACAGTACCAATCACTGAATGAGATACAGTACCAATCACTGAATGAGATACAGTAGCAACCACTGATTGAGATACAGTACCAATCACTGATTGAGATACAGTACCAATCACTGAATGAGATACAGTACCAATCACTGAATGAGATACAGTAGCAACCACTGATTGAGATACAGTACCAACCACTGATTGAGATACAGTACCAACCACAGACTGAGATACAGTACCAATCACTGATTGAGATACAGTACCAATCACTGAATGAGATACAGTACCAATCACTGAATGAGATACAGTAGCAACCACTGATTGAGATACAGTAGCAACCACTGAATGAGATACAGTAGCAACCACTGAATGAGATACAGTACCAACCACTGAATGAGATACAGTACCAATCACTGATTGAGATACAGTACCAATCACTGAATGAGATACAGTACCAACCACTGATTGAGATACAGTACCAATCACTGATTGAGAGACAGTAGCAACCACTGATTGAGATACAGTAGCAACCACTGATTGAGATACAGTACCAATCACTGATTGAGATACAGTACCAATCACTGATTGAGATACAGTACCAACCACTGATTGAGATACAGTACCAATCACTGATTGAGAGACAGTAGCAACCACTGATTGAGATACAGTACCAATCACTGATTGAGATACAGTACCAATCACTGATTGAGATACAGTACCAACCACTGATTGAGATACAGTACCAATCACAGATTGAGATACAGTACCAACCACTGATTGAGATACAGTACCAATCACTGAATGAGATACAGTACCAATCACTGATTGAGATACAGTACCAACCACTGATTGAGATACAGTACCAATCACTGATTGAGAGACAGTAGCAACCACTGATTGAGATACAGTACCAACCACTGATTGAGATACAGTACCAACCACTGAATGAGATACAGTACCAACCACTGAATGAGATACAGTACCAACCACTGATTGAGATACAGTACCAACCACTGATTGAGATACAGTACCAATCACAGATTGAGATACAGTACCAATCACAGATTGAGAGACAGTACCAATCACTGATTGAGATACAGTACCAATCACAGATTGAGATACAGTACCAATCACTGATTGAGATACAGTACCAATCACTGATTGAGATACAGTACCAATCACTGATTGAGATACAGCACCAATCACTGATTGAGATACAGTACCAACCACTGAATGAGATACAGTACCAACCACTGATTGAGATACAGTACCAACCACTGATTGAGATACAGTACCAACCACTGATTGAGATACAGTAGCAACCACTGATTGAGATACAGTACCAACCACTGATTGAGATACAGTACCAATCACCACAATGACTCACATAAGTGGCTCGAGCACTTTCATCGCTTGGGTGACATATTGCCATTAAAGCAACATTTGCCCCATTTACATGATTAGATGAACCCTTCAATGTATTCAGTCTTTTTTTAAAAACCTATAGGGTAACATAAAGAAAGAAAGAAGGATTTTGCATTTGTTTAGTATCTTTCATGACCTCAGGATGTCCTAAACCACTTTACAGCCAATTTTAAGACTTTTTTGAAGTGTAGTCACTGTTGTAATTTAGGAAACGGAGCAGCCAAATTGCACACAGCAAGATCCCACAAACAGCAATGAGATAATGACCAGATAATCTGTTTTTTTCAGTGATGTTGGTTGAGGGATAAATATTGTCCAGGACACCAGGGGAAACTCTGCTGCTCTTCTTCGAAATAGTGCCATGGGATCTTTTACGTTCACCTGAGAGGGCAGATGGGGCCTCGGTTTAACATCTCATCCGAAAGACGGCACCTCTGACAGTACAGCGCTCCCCCAGTACTGCACTGAGAGTGTCAGCCTTGGATTATGTGCTCAAGTCTCTGGAATGGGATTCTGAACTCTCGACCTTCTACCTCAGAAGGTGAGAATACTACCCACTGAGCCACGGCTGACACCTACCAGATATCAACTCAACCCTGCACATTACCAACCCAACCTCAAGTAGGGACCACGCTGGGAGTCCAGTTCTAGATCTTGACCCTGAAGAAATCAGCCATCCATTTGGTCAAATTGGCTTTCTTCGCACGGGGGTCGATTGGACCTTTGAAATATTTCAACTTGAGCTGGGTCAGCTAGGGGACTACTGAACAGACAGTGGACTATACACCAAACAACCCGCCCCTCCCTCCCCCCATCTGGCGGGCGCCCAAGATGCGGCCATATTGACACAGGTACTCGCCAGTAATATATAAATTAAAGGGAACTCTCTCCCCAATTCCACTGTGGCTACAAAAGCAGGTCAGAGGCTGGGTATTCTGCGGCGAGTGACTCACCTCCTGACTCCCCAAAGCCTTTCCACCATCTACAAGGCACAAGTCAGGAGTGTGATGGAATACTCTCCACTTGCCTGGATGAGTGCAGCTCTAACAACACTCAAGAAGCGCGACACCATCCAGGACAAAGCAGCCCGCTTGATTGGCACCCCATCCACCACCCTAAACATTCACTCCCATCACCACCGGCGCACAGTGACTGCAGTGTGTACCATCCACAGGATGCACTGCAGCAACTCACCAAGGCTTCTTCAACAGCACCTCCCAAACCCGCGACCTCTACCACCTAGAAGGACAAGGGCAGCAGGCACATGGGAACAACACCACCTGCACGTTCCCCTCCAAGTCACACACCATCCTGACTTGGAAATATATCGCCGTTCCTCCATCGTCGCTGGGTCAAAATCCTGGAACTCGCTTCCTCACAGCACTGTGGGAGAACCTTCACCACACGGACTGCAGCAGTTCAAGAAGGCGGCTCACCACCACCTTCTCAAGGGCAATTAGGGATGGGCAATAAATGCCGGCCTCGCCAGCGATGCCCACATCCCATGAACGAATAAAAAAAAGGTTGAGCAGCGGAAGTTTCCAGTGGGCACATCCTGGGATCAAAGGCCAGCGGGATTTCAGGAGCGTGATCCAGAATTGCCCCGTAAAGAGGTATTTCCAACTTCTCTGAGCATCGGACAGCAAGGTACGTAGACTACATTGGATATAAATACACCCACGTCAGTGTCAATTGGTTTCTTTAACCAATGAAAGATTTGTATTTCTACAACATCTTATCACAATTCTCAGAAACACCTCAAAGCGTTTCATAGGAACAGGAGGAGGCCATTCAGCCCCTCAAGTCTGTTCCGCCATTCAATCAGATCATGGCTGATCTGTATCTTAACTCCATTTTCCATTTCCCTTGATACCCTTACCGAACAAAAATCTATTGCTCTCAGTCTTGAAAGCTCCAATTGACCCCCAGCATCCACAGCCTTTTGGTGGCGGTGGGAGGGGAGAGCGTTCCAGATTTCCACTACCCTTTGTGTGTAAAAGTGCTTCCTGATTTTGCTCCTGAATAATCTGGCTCTAATTTTAAGATTGTGCCCCCTTGTTCTGAATTCCCCCCCCACCCCCGCAGAGGAAATATATTCTCTCTATCCACCCTATTGAATCCCTTTATCATTTTACACTCCTTGATTAGATCACCCCTTATTCTAAACTCAAGGGAATACAAGCCTAGTTAATGCAACCTGTCCTCATAATTTAACCCATTAAGCCCTGGTATCATGAAAGTGAATCAGCGCTGTACCCCCACCAAGGCCAAAATATCCTTTCTGAGATGCGGTGCCCAGAACTGAACGCAGTATTGATTATTTTGAAGTGCAGTGACTGCTGGAGGTGGTGATGAGGTTAAATTGAGATGAGGAGCCAATCTTTTCTGAGCAGGACAAAATGATCGGA
The DNA here is from genome assembly GCF_035084215.1 of Heptranchias perlo. NCBI lineage: Eukaryota > Metazoa > Chordata > Chondrichthyes > Hexanchiformes > Hexanchidae > Heptranchias > Heptranchias perlo. The sequence goes on from NC_090337.1 coordinate 4,618,177, forward strand.
GGCTTCCCGACCCATTATAATCCCTTATCAAGGTAGACAGGGTTAAAGGATAAACACACTGGCTGCAAATAGTAACTTCTACAGCATGTCTTTTAAGCTGAAAAAATTCCTGAGCTGCCTGGTAACTTTAGTCAGATTGGTTGGAAGTTATTGTATTGTTCTAGATGTAGTATCCGTGTGACAACTGTGGCTCAGTGGGTAGCACTCTCAGTGGGGAGACTCTCGCCTCCGAGTCAGAGGGTTGTGGGTTGAAGTCCCACTCTAGGTACATGAGCACAAAATCTAAGCTGACACACCCAGTGCCGTACAGAGAGAGTGCTGCACTGTCGAAGGTGCTGTCTTATGGATGAGACATTAAACCGAGGCCCTGTCTGCCCTCTCAGATGGGTGTAAAAGATCCCATGGCCACTATTTTGAAGAAGAGCAGAAGAGTTCTCCCCGGTGTCCTGGCCAATGTTTATTCCTGAACCATCATCGCTAAAACTGATTATCTGGTTATTATCACATTGCTGTTTGTGGGATCTTGCTGTGTGGAAATTTGCTGCTGTGTTTCCTACATTACAACAGTGACTACACTTCAAAAGTACTTCATTGGCTGTAAAGCACTTTGGGTCATCCTGAGGTTGTGAAAGGCACTATAGGAATGCAAGTTGTTTCTTTCTTTTTATCTTGTCACTCAATCTCTCTCTTACAATTCTTACAACATGTCAACTTAAGATTTATCTATTGCATACACTGGCTGAATGCCAGATTTAGGTTCTTCCTATACAGTGGGAACTGCTTAGAACAGATTCGCTTGTAACCAAAAGCCTTTTGTAATGAATTTACAACATGCTGAGCTGGATAGCCAGCTAAATGCCCAACAAAATTAGAGCTAGGCCTTTCAGCGGTGATGTCAGGAAGCACTTTTTCACACAAAGGGTAGTGGAAATCTAGAACTCTCTCCTCCAAAAGGCTGTGGATGCTGGGGGTCAATTGAAGCTTTCAAGACTGAGATTGATAGATTTTTGGTGGGTAAGGGTATCGAGGGATATGGAGCAAAGGTGGGTAAATGGAGTTGAGGTACAAATCAGCAATGATCTGATTGAATTGCGGGACAGGTTCGAGGGGCTGAATGGCCTCCTCCTGTTCCTTATGTTACCATGTAAGCCTTGGGGTAGAGTTAGGTTTATTTACCTATAATGGAGAACAGAGCCAAACTCAGACTCCTTCCCTGTAAATTAGTCTCAGGGCAGCTTGTACATGACCTTTTCTACAATAACTGACCAGCAGCCGGGACTGCCACTCCTATCTTCCACTAGTCACTCTCAAATTGACCCGGAGTGATTTCAGGACAAGACCAAAGGTCATAAGAACATAAGAAATAGGAGCAGGAGTAGGCCATAACGCCCCTCGAGCCTGCCATGGCATTCAATCAGATCATGGCTGATCTTCAACCTCAACTCCACTTTCCTGCCCGATCCCCATATCCCTTGATTCCCCTAGAATCCAAAGATCTACCGATCTCAGCCTTGAATGTACTGAATGACTGAGCATCCACAGCCCTCTGGGGTGGAGAAGTTCAAAGATTCACAATCCTCTGAGTGAAGAAATTCCTCCTCATTTCAGTCCTAAATGGCCGTCCCCTTTTCCTGCGACTATTTCTAGACTCTCCAGCCAAGGGAAACAGCCTCTCAGCATCTACCCTGTCAAGCCCACTCACAATGTTATATGTTTCAATGAGATCACCTCTCATTCTTCTAAACTTCAGAGAGTATAGGCCCATTCTACTCAAGATCAACTGCATCCATTACTGCTCACTGAGAGGAAACCTCACAATTGTAAAAGGGTCTAACACCTTTCAAAAGGCCATCAACCTTGGTTCAGTGGGTAGCACTTTTGCCTTGAAGTCAGAAAGTTGTAGGTTCAAGCCCCCCTCCAGAAATTTGAGCACATAATCCAGGCTGACACTCCCAGTGTGGTGCTGAGGGGGTGCTGCATTATCAGAGGCGCCGTCTTTCGGATGAGACGTTAAACCGAGGCCCCGTCTGCCCTCTCAAGTGAACGCAAAAGATCCCACAGCCTATTTGAAGTTCTCCCCGGTGTCCTGGCCAATATTTATCCCCCAACCAACATCACTAAAACAGATGACCTGGTCATTTTCACATTGCTGTTTGTGGGATCTTGCTGTACACAAATTGGCTGCTGCTTTTCCTATGTTACAACAGTGGCTACACTTCTAAAGAGTTGCATTGGCTGTAAAGCGTTTTGGGACGTCCTGAGGATGTGAAAGGCGCTATATAAATGCAAGTTCTTTCCTTTCTTTTATAGGATATTTATCTGTGGGCTGTGGGGGAAGGGAAGATGCAGCGATCAGTACAATGGCTTTAAGTGAGGATTAGACATTTTACCTCCTGGGGTGCGTTGATGACTCCGAGTCCATACCCATACTGAAGGGAACCGAGCACTGCGGTGAAGACGGAAAGAATTAGAGTCCCAGTCAGATTCTGGAAGAGAATAGAGGGAGACAGCAAATTAGAGACACTCGACTCACCAACCCACCAAGTAATGAGAAGCCTGTCACCAATAAGGCAATCACTTAAAGTACATTTACACTGGTGATGTAATTGCAGGAGACCCTCCAATCTCCCCCACCTTGTTCACCAGTGGTGGTTGTGGCAATGTAGCAACTACAGTACTCGAGTATGGGGGAGGGGGTGTGGGAGGGGTGGGGAAGGGGAGGGGAGGGGAGAGGGAAGGGGAGGGGAGGGGAGAGGAGAGGAGAGGAGAGGGGAGAGGAGAGGAGAGGGAAGGGGAGGGGAGAGGAGAGGGAAGGGGAGGGGAGAGGAGAGGGAAGGGGAGGGGAGAGGAGAGGAGAGGGAAGGGGAGAGGGGAAAGGGAGCGGGGAAAGTAAGCGGGGAAAGGGAGAGGGGAGGGGATTGGAGAGGGAAGGGGATTGGAGAGGGAAGGGGATTGGAGAGGGAAGGGGATTGGAGAGGGAAGGGGATTGGAGAGGGAAGGGGAGGGGTTGGGGAGGGGAGGGGAGGGGATAAGGAAGGAGGTGAGGGGAGGAGGAGGAGAAGGTTGGGGGAGAGCAAGGGGGAAGGGGAAGGAGAGGGGGGAGGGAAAGAAAGGGGGAGGGAAAGGTGAGGGTGATGGGAGAGGGAAGGTGAATGGGAGGGAGGATGGGGAGGTGGAAGGGGAGGGGAAAGTAAGGTGGAGAGGGAGAGGGTAGCCCGAGGCGAGAGGGAAGGCAGGGGAGGGTGAGGGGGAGGGGAAGGAGAGGGGGAGGGGAAGGAGAGCGGGAGGGGAAGGAGAGCGGGAGGGGAAAGAGGAGGAGGGGAAAGAAGAGGAGGGGAAGGTGACGGGGGGGGGGGGGGGGTGGGGAGAGGGAGGGAAGGGAGGGGAAGATGAAGGGGAGATGGATCCTCACCCACTGAAATCTGCACGATGTTCCATCCATCACTATGAATCGTCAGACAATTCACCCCCCATTTTCCAACATGTGTCCTTGGTGGCTGAGTCTCGCTGCTGCGGTGCAATATCTGAATACCACCCTTGTAATCTTGGCTGCCACCTCGGTGCAGTACTGAGAGGGCACTGAACTGTCAGGGTTGGCATCCTTTGGACTCGACGTTAGTGCCTCTTGTCCCGGCCAACATTCCTCCCCCAACCATTTATGGGATCTTGCCATGTGCACAATAGCAGCCTCGTTTGTCAACAAAACAACTAACCTCAGTGACTAATTGCGTGAGGCATTACCTAAGTATTAGCAAGGGCTGTCATCTGCATACCAGGCAAGTCAAGAATGCTTGCTTATAATAGCCTCTGATGACACTTCCTTCAAATCAGGTTCAACAAGAAGCCTGTATATTTTAGCTATGCTGCATCAGGTCAAACCACCTGTTTGATTACAGAAAATGAATGACTTTCCATGTAAGCAGAATCCACCGAACATTCCTGTTAATATTTAAATGAGCATTGTCATATCAGTCAGCCAGTGAAGAATATTCAACATCGAGAAGCATCCTCTCGTACTGGTCCACCCCCTAAGTGGCAGTTGCGTTCAATCAATATCGAACCATTATATTTTTTAAATGGTGAGAAACTATTAAATGTTGGTGTTCAGAGAGATTTGGCGGAAGGATCAGAGGGGACATGAGGAAAAACTTTTTTACCCAGAGGGTGGTGGGTGTATGGAATTCACTGCCCGAATTGGTGGTAGAGGCAGGGACCCTCAACTCTTTTAAAAAGTACCTGGACCTGCACCTAAAGTGCTGTAAGCTGCAGGGCTACGGACCGGGTGCTGGAAGGTGGGATTAGAATGGGCACCTGGTGTTCTTCGAGCCGGCGTGGCCCCCTTCTGTGCTGAATCTTTTCTATGGTTCTATGGTTCTATTGGGGTGTCCTCGTACACGAAACACAGAAAGTTAACACGCAGGTACAGCAAGCAATTAGGAAGGCAAATGGTATTGCAAGGGGGTTGGAGTACAAGAGTAAGGAAGTCTTGCTGTAATTGTACAGGGTTCTGGTGAGACCACACTTGGAGTACTCAGTACAGTTTGGTCTCCTTACCTAAGGAAGGATATACTTACCTTAGAGGTGGTGCAACGAAGGTTCACTAGATTGATTCCTGGGATGAGAGGGTTGTCCTATCAGGAGAGATTGGGTAGAATGGGCCTATACTCTCTGGAGTTTAGAAGAATGAGAGGTGATCGCATTGAAACATATATGATTCTGAGAGGGCTTGACAGGGTAGATGCTGAGAGGCCGTTTCCCCTGGCTGGAGAGTCTAGAACTAGGGGCCATTATTTCAGGATAAGTGCCAGCCATTTAGGACTGAGATGAGGAGAAATTTCTTCACTCATTTCTGTGAATCTTTGGAATTCTCTACCCCAGAAGGCTGTGGATGCTCTGTATTTGAGTATATTCAAGGCTGAGATTGATAGATTTTTGGAATCTAAGGGAATCAAGAGATATGGGGATCGGGCAGGAACGTGGAGTTGAGGTCGAAGATCAGCCATGATCTTATTGAATGGCGGAGCAGGCTCGAGGGGCCTAATGGCCTACTCCTGCTCCTATTTCTTATGTTCTTATGTTCTTAACCAATAGGGAGGAGGCCTGAGTTTTTGCCTCAGTTCCGGGAGTAGACAAACTTTCAGGCTTCAAACTCCAGGTATTCGCTAAGCCATCTACCACCCTAGCTTCCACCCTGCATTTGGCCTTCAGTGAACACACATCGAGGCTGTCTGATACTTACCCCCCTATTGGGCTAACAGACTAACACCTACAACAACTTGCATTTATATAGCGCCTTTAATGTAGTAAAACGTCCCCAAGAAGCTTCACGGGAGCAATTATCAAACAAAATTTGACACCGAGCCACATAAGGTGACCAAAAGCTTGGTCGAAGAGGTATGTTTTAAGGAACATCTTAAAGGAGAAGAGAGCAGCAGAGATGCGGAGAGGTTTAGGGAGGGAATTCCAGAGCTTAGGGTCTTGGCAGCTGAAGGCACGGCCGCCAATGGTGGAGCGAAGAAAATGAGGGATGCGCAAGAGGCCAGAATTGAGGGAGCTCAGAGATCTCGGAGGGTTGTAGGTGCTGGAGGAGGTCACAGAGATAGGGAGGGGCGAGACCATGGAGGGATTTGAAAACAAGGATGAAAATTATAAAATCGAGACTTTGCCGACTGGCAGCCAATGTTGGTCAGTGAGCACAGGAGTGATGGGTGAAAGGGACTAACATATAAATAAGACACCTGTGAAATATGAATTCAGTTTTAAAAATTTGGCAATAAAAATCTGGTATCAGTAAAAGTGACCATGAAGCTGTCGGATTGTCATTAAAAACCCAACTGGTTCATTAATGTCCTTTAGGGAAGGAAACCTGCCGTCCTTACCCGGTCTGGGCCTATATGTGACTCCAGTCCCACACCAAAGTGGTTGACTTTTAACTGCCCTCTGAAGTGGCCACTCAGTTGTATCAAAACTGCCACCAGCGGCCCACCACCACCTTCTCAGGGCAACTAGGGCTGGGCAATAAATGCCGGCCTTGCCAGTGATGCCCACGTCCAGAGGGTGAATTAAAAAAAATAACGTCAGCATCAATCACTCCCAGTTCAGGGGGAGGACATTGAGATACAGAGTGCAGCCACTTCTATTTGACTCCAGCAATGGGCCTCAGCCCTAACTTCCTGTAGTCATGTCCGGTGTGATATTTTTCCATTTCCCACACCTTCAGATAGCAGGGACTTTCATCGCATGAGTCTGGGTTGGAAACAAGCCCACATCCCACAGGTGAAAGGCCTAGTGTCTAACTCATTGTGCCTCCCAGTACCTCCAAGGGGTTTGTTTTTGAAGTTACATGGAGGTGTTTGGTTTTGAAATTAATAAAACTTTCAGTTAATTTTCACCCGCTGTAAAACAAACAGGCATGGTACTACTGCCGAAAAGCATCCTGACCACAATCGGATTTACTGCAGTGTGGCGTAACTGCCGAAAAACGTCCAGACCACCATCAGATTTACAGCAGTCTGGCGTTACTGCCAAAAAACGACTGGAAGGCCATTGGATTAGAAGTGGAGGCAGCCTGCCCCTCCCTCAGAGCGTTACAATGAATATGAGAAGATGTTTTCTAAAGATCGCACAGCTATTTCAATAGCACAGCTGATGGGGGAGCAAAGTGGATGTGATTGAAGGCCAAAAGCAGATTAAGATGTCCTACACCTTTATGTGCGCGGGCTGAATTCCATTATATACAGGAATCTGACAGTCGGAAGATATCAAACCTCCTGTTTCACAAGCCCACTTCCTAGTAATCTCTGAGCAGCTCCTAAACTAAACGTATCGGCACCCTACACCCCCCAAACCTCCTGGAGCAATTATGATAGTTCTGGTCATTCATAACACTTCCCCAATTGACAAATTCTCCTCCCAAAGAGCATCTCACCCTCTTTCTCGTTTGATCAGCTGAATCTCTGACCCTTTCTTTTTTATCCATTCTTGGGATGTGGGCGTCATTGGCAAGGCCGGCATTTATTGTCCCTCTCCAGTTGCCCTTGAGAAGGTGGTGGTGGGCCTTCAGAGGGCAGATAAGAGTCAATCACGTTGGTGTGGGACTGGAGACCCGGGTAAGGACGGCAGGTTTCTGTCCCTAAAGGACATTAGTGAACCAGTTGGGTTTTTATGACAATCCGACAGCCTCATGGTAACTTTTACTGTTCCCAGTTTTTTATTGCCAGATTTCTGAAAACTGAATTCAAATTCTCAAACTGCCCACAGTGGGATTTAGAACTCACCTCCTTGGGATTACTAGTCCAGGCCTCGGGATTACTAGTTCAGGAACATAACCACCACAATATACAGAAGCCCACTGTCTACCAACAACTACCACAAAATCCAACCTGGTAAGAGTTTATAGTGTGCCTGACCTGGAGAACGCACTCTCTCCCCAGAGGGTCACAAACAACTTCCCTAAGTCCAGAGACCTTCGGCACAGATTGGCAAGAGCCAAGGTTTAGGGAGCCCCAAGAATGTGCCGAGGCACTGCTGGACTTAACCGTGCGGTTTACCAGCACCGAGCGTTGGTAAGATCCTGGCTGTTAATCTGGCTCGGCCTAACCCACCTATTAAGGTATTGGTCGGCAGGGTGAGTGAGTGAGAAGCTCCGATGACTTGTCTACCTCTTCCAGTTCTATCAAAGAGCCATACTGACTGGCCAAGTAAATGGCTTTACAGATAGCATGTGATCTCCTGGACTGGGTTTCAATCACTTGAGGGGATCGGAGAGGAAATTTTCCAGAGTATTTTCTTTTCTTTATTGATCCTGGGTTTTTCTCTGTTTTGTTGCCTCCCCCAAGAGATTACCAACTGTGGGTGAAGGGGGCGAGGGAGGGAGGAGAGGGTGGGGGGGAAGTGGCTAGTCACGATGCTTCGGCCATCATGGTGTGGGGCAGGCTTGATGGACCAGCTGGTCTTTCCCCGCCCGTCAATCCCTTATGTTTGTAAAACCAGTCGTCCACAGCGCTCTGGATTACTGAACCTGCCAATCAAAGGTTCAACCAAGATCCAATCTCCCAATGGGCAGGCATGTCTTCTTGCAGCCAACTGCACCCCAATCAGACCACGGCCACCTCCTCCCTCGGTCCCCTCCCCTCCCCAGTGGGTACAGGAGATATCATTGAGGCAGAAAATGGCCAGAATGTAGTCAATGGAGTTGATGGTGTGGGTCAGGCTGCATTTGCACTGTGTCGGTGTGAAGGGTCAACTTCGGACCAACACCACGGTTACGAGGGGTCATTTTCCTACATTATGTTGTAGAGGGGACGCTTGCCCAGTGAGGTTTGGTCGGACGCTGCACATAATTTTGCTGCCGTGAATTTAATTGGTTGGAAAACTACAGCCCCTCATGCACCCCCCTATTTCTGATACACGTCACCAATGGCAAGAATTCCCGACACCAGTCAAAATACAGAAAATGACCCTCAGAGTGTAAATCCAGCCTGAATCCGGAGTCAGTAGCGGAACTTGAAAGCTCGGACCATGGGTTAACTCCAGATTTACATAAGAAAAGCAGAGTCAACACCTTCGCGGAGGGGGGAGAATGGGAGAAAATAAATAAAAAATGATACTGTGCCTGCCTCCTTCTCCCCCTAGAGACTAACTACAATCTGCATTATACATAAAGTAAGACACATTTATATTGCACCTTTCGCGATCCCAGGATGTCTCAAAGAGCTTTACTGCCAATTAATTACTTATGAAGTGTAATCACTGTTGTAATGTAGGAATCACAGAAGCCAATTTGCGCAAAGTAAGATCCCACAAACAGCAATGAGATGAATGACCAGATAATCTGTTTTAGTGATGTTGGTTGAGGGATAAATATTGGCCCCAGGACACTGGGGAGAACTCCCCTGCTCTTCTTCAACTAGTGGCGAAGGGATCAATTAAGTTCACCTGAGAGAGCAGACAGGGTCTTGGCGTAACGTCTCATCTGAAAAATGGCACCTCCGACAGTGCAGCGCTCCCTCAATACTGGCACTGGAAGCGTCAGCTGTTATAAGCTGGATAGCCCGGTGGTGAAGGATACAATACTAGAGCCTGGTCTTCAGTTGCTTCCAAGCCTTTGTTCACAGAGCTCCACAATACACACCCTAGATCAGCTCTCTTATATATGGATACAAGAGAGCCCCAATTGACATGCACCACCTGAATGCAATTAACGTTAATTGATATAAATCACATGGATACAATTAACATTAGCCTGGATTATGTGCTCAAGTATCTAGAGTGGGGCTCGAACCCACGACCACCCAAATTGGCTGCCGTGTTTCCTTGATTACAATAGTGACTACACTTCAAAAAGTACTTCAGTGGCTGTAAAGCACTTTGGGACATCCTGAGGTATTGAATGGCGCTATATAAATGCAAGTTCTTTCTTACTTTATATTGGGATAAAAATTCCACAATGTTGATTCGGGGCGGGCTGGGAGTGCGTAATTTCGCGATTAGCACTCCTGATCCATGGCAACAGAATTCTAACCCACGGTAAATGGGTTCTCTCGTCAGTACTCCTAGTGAAATCAGAAACCCGTCCTCACGGTTATTTTACAATAAAGTGATGAGCAGGCCCTTAATCGACGGTGAGCTGACACGTGATCAGCTCTTGAATGACTCACACCAAGACAGGCAGCTCCACTGCTATCTTGGACCTGATGCAACTGAAGTATCATCAACTTGCCAGTGTCAGAGGAACATAGGAACTGGAGGAGGACATTCAGCCTCCCGAGCCTGTTCTTCCATTCAATTTGATCATGGCTGATCTGTATCTTAACTCCATTTACCCGCCTTGGTTCTGTAACCCTTAATACCCTTGCCTAACAAAAATTTATCAATATCAATTTTTAAATTTTCAATTCTCCCACAGCCTCAACAGCTTTTTGGGGGAGAAAGTTCCAGATTTCCACTCCCCTTTGTGTGAAGAAGTGCTTCTTGACATCACCCCTGAACAGCCTAGCTCTAATTTTAAGATTATGCCTCCTTATTCTGGAATAGTTTCTCTCTATCTACCCTATCAAATCCTTTAATTATCTTAAACACCTCAATTAGATTACCCCTTAATCTTCTATACTCAAGGGATTGCAAGTCTAGTCTTAAATCTAGTATTAAACCACAGCTCCATGTAGAACTGCCAGATCGGAGAGAGACTTGAAGAGCAGTAAAGCAGTCTGCATACAAGTGACACCAGTCCGTGCTGCTCTCAGTAATCGACCCTGAGGCCTGGACTAATAATCCAGTAGAACGTGAGTGCAAATCCCACCATGGGCAGTTTGGAAATTTGATTTCATGTTTTAAAAAAAATCTGCAAATAAATAAAAGTGACCATGAAGCACCTCCCAAACCCGCGACCTCTACCACCTAGAAGGACAAGAGCAGCAGGCACATGGGAACAACACCACCTGCACGTTCCCCTCCAGGTCACACACCATCCCGACTTGGAAATATATCGTCGTTCCTTCATCGTCGCTGGGTGAAAATCCTGGAACTCCCTTCCTAACAGCACTGTGGGAGAACCTTCACCACACGGACTGCAGCGGTTCAAGAAGGCGGCTCACCACCACCTTCTCAAGGGCAATTAGGGATGGGCAATAAATGCCGGCCTCGCCAATGACGCCCACATCCCATGAACGAATAAAAAAAAAATTAAGCTGTTGGATTGTTGTAAAAAGCCAACTGGTACACTAATGTCCTTTAGGGAAGGAAACCTGCCGTCCTTACCCGGTCTGGGCCTATACGTGACTCCAGTCCCACACCAACGTGGTTGACTCTTAACTGCCCTCTGAAATGGCCACTCAGTTGTATGAAAACCACTACCACCTTCTCAGGGCAACTAGGGATGTGCAATAAATGCCAGCCTTGCCAGCAACGCCCACATCCCCAGAATGAATTTTTAAAAAAAATCCCACTTGATGGCTATCCCATACCAAATGATTCTAGGAAGGTCCAAGATTTGACCCTTGATTCCTTGTTGAGTTTACAGATCTCAGGCTGGGCAGCAGCTGGAATGCTATGATCCAGCATCCCTGGACTAGGGAGCGGAACAAATCAATCTGTATTCCCCCACTCCCCCCATCACTGCCCACTGACCCCTGATAACCCCCTCCTCCAAAGCCAAGATGGCCACCAATGTTGTCTGTCTGGGCAAAGTATCAGAGGGCAGGTATCACTTGCAAACCCTTTACCTGAGGAACGTGTCAGCACCTTCTGGGGTGGGTGGGGAGGGGGTGCAGGGGGACAGGAAGGTCCCACACAAGAGGTTAGTGTGCAAAATTAAAGCACATGGGATTGGGGGAAATATACTGGCATGGATTGAGAATTGGTTGACAGACAGGAAACAGAGAGTAGGAATAAACGGGTCTTTTTCCGGGTGAGTGACTAGTGGGGTACCACAGGGATCAGTGCTTGGGCCCCAGCTATTCACAATATATATCAATGATTTGGATGAGGGAACTAAATGTAACATTTCCAAGTTTGCAGACGACACAAAGCTGGGGTGGAATGTGAGCTGTGAGGAGGATGCAAAGAGGCTCCAATGTGATTTAGACAAGTTGGGTGAGTGGGCAAGAACATGGCAGATGCAGTATAATGTGGATAAATGTGAGGTTATCCACTTTGATTGTAAAAACAGAAAGGCAGATTATTATCTGAATGGTGATAGATTGGGAAAAGGGGAGGTGCAACGAGACCTGGGTGTCCTTGTACACCAGTCGCTGAAAGTGAGCATTCAGGTGCAGCAAGCAGTTAGGAAGGCGAATGGTATGTTGGCCTTCATTGCAAGAGGATTTGAGTACAGGAGCAGGGATGTCTTACTGCAGTTATACAGGGCCTTGGTGAGACCACATCTGGAATATTGTGTGCAGTTTTGGTCTCCTTATCTGAGGAGGGATGTCCTTGCCATGGAGGGAGTGCAACGAAGGTTTACCAGACTGATTCCTGGGATGGCAGGACTGACGTATGAGGAGAGATTGGGTCGACTAGGCCTATATTCACTAGAGTTTAGAAGAATGAGAGGTGATCTCATCGAAACATATAAATTTCTAACAGGGCTATACAGACTAGATGCAGGGAGGATGTTCCTGATGGCTGGGGAGTCCAGAACCAGGGGTCACAGTCTCAGGATACGGGGTATGCCATTTAGAACCGAGATGAGGAGAAATTTCTTCACTCAGAGGGTGGTGAACCTGTGGAATTCTCTACCACAGAAGGCAGTGGAGGCCAAGTCATTAGATGTATTCAAGAAGGAGATAGATATATTTCTTAATGCTAAAGGGATCAAGGGTTTTGCGGAAAAAGTGGGAACAGGGAACTGAGTTAGACGATCAGCCATGATCATTTTGAATGGCGGAGCAGGCCCGAAGGGCCGAATGGCCTACTCTTGCTCCTATTTTCTATGTTTCTATGTTTCTATGAAAGTGGGAGGAGAATTTTTAAAAATATATATTAGTACACTAAAGGTTTTCAAACTAGGACGCTGACACCCCAGAGGGTGAATGAGGGGTTCTAATTACACAGAAATTATAACCACTGAAAATATTAACACTCCCAGAGTCCGCTTGTAAATACTGATAAACTCCCAGGGACTCTATGTAAATACTGACACACTCCTGGGGACTCCTGTAAATACTGACACACTCCTGGGGACCCCCTGTAAATACTGACACACTCCTGGGGACTCCTGTAAATACTGACACACTCCTGGGGACCCCCTGTAAATACTGACACACTCCTGGGGACTCCTGTAAATACTGACACACTCCTGGGGACCCCCTGTAAATACTGACACACTCCTGGGGACCCCCTGTAAATACTGACACATTCCCAGGGACCCCCTGTAAATACTGACAGACTCCCAGGGACCCCCGTGTAAAATACTGTCACACTCCCAGGGACCCCCCCTGTAAATACTGTCACTCCCAGGGACCCCCTGTAAATACTGACACACTCCCGGGGACCCCCTATAAATACTGACACACTCCCGGGGACCCCCTGTAAATACTGACACACTCTTGGGGACCCCTTGGATATATTGTTTCTAGGAAGCCTCTGCGACCATCAAATTTCAATTATCTTCCGGCTGCAATTATCTCTACCACTGTCCATGAATAATACAGGTTTTCTGAATTAATAGCTCTATTTTTCTTTGAGTATCTGCCAGGAGTGTATCGATCTTTACAGGTGTTCCGGGGGAATTGTATCGATACTTACAGGTGTTCTTGGGAAGTGTGTCGATATTTACAGGTGTTCCTGGGGAATTGTATCGATATTTACAGGTGTTCCCGGGGAGTGTGTCGATATTTACAGGCGTTCCCGGGGAGTGTGTCGATATTTACAGGTGTTCCCGGGGAGTGTGTCGATATTTACAGGCGTTCCCGGGGAGTGTGTCGATATTTACAGGTGTTCCCGGGGAGTGTGTCGATATTTACAGGCGTTCCCGGGGAGTGTGTCGATATTTACAGGCGTTCCCGGGGAGTGTGTCGATATTTACAGGTGTTCCTGGGCAGTGTGTCAATATTTACAGGTGATTCTGGTCAGGAAAGTCTGAAACACATTGTACAATAGAAATCACTCCAAATTTCCCCTTGATGATTTTCAAACCAGCAAAAAATCCTTTTGAGAGGTGGAGGGTCTCACTTGGCTACACAGACACCCAACTGTCTGGGCTGCGCGTCTCCAAACTAAGCTACTGAGAAACACACACAGTCAGAGACACAGACTGCAAACTCACTCCTCTCGACTTAAGGAACAACATGCAATACGTTTATTCCTTCTCTCTCTATGAACTTTCCCATTCAACAGTTTTATGAATGCCTCTTTCTGTACTTTACTCCTGGAGATTGACCCTATTTCTACCAAATCTTGTTGTGATTCATGTTTTCTCTGCTGTGGTTCAGTGGGCAGCACTTCTTACCTCTGATTCAGAAGGTTGTGGGTTCAAGTCCCCACTCCAGAGACTTGAGCACAAAATCTAGGCTGACACTCCTCGTGCAGGACTGAGGGAGTGCCACACTGTGGGCAGGTGTTGTCTTTTGTGATGAGGCAATAAACTGAGGCCCTGACTGCGTTCTCAGGTGTTCCATAGAATTACATAGAGTCTACAGCACAGAAACAGGCCACTCAGCCCAACTGGTCTATACTGGTGTTTATGCTCCACACGAGCCTCCTCCCACCCCCTTCATCTCACCCTATCAGCATCTCCTTCTATTCCTTTCTCCCTCATGTGTTTATTTAGCTTCTCCTTAAATGTATCTCTGTTATTCACCTCAACTACTCCCTGTGGTAGTGAGTTTCACATTCTCACCACTCTCTGGGTAAAGAAGTTTCTGCTAAGTTACCTGTTGGATTTATTAATGACTATCTTATATTTATAATTTTGGAGCCTCCCACAAGTAGAAACATCTTCTCCACGTCTACCCTATCAAACCACTTCATAATCTTCAAGATCGCTATCAGGTCACCCCTCAGTCTTCTCTTTTCTAGAGAAAAGAGCCCCAGCCTGCTCAATCTTTCCTGATAGTTATAACCTCTCAGTTCTGGTATCATCTCAGTAAATCTTTTTTGGACCTTCTCCAGTGCCTCTATATCCTTTTTTTATAATATGGAGACCAGAACTGTGCACAGTACTCCAAGTGTGGTCTAACCAAGGTTCTATACAAGTTTAGCATAACTTCCCTGCTTTTCAATTCTATCCCTCTAGAAATGAACCCCAGTGCTTGGTTTGCTTTTTTTATGGCCTTATTAACCTGTGTCACTACTTTCAGTGATTTGTGTATCTGTACCCCCAGATCCCTCTGCTCCTCTACCCCATTCAGACTCTTATTATCCAAGCAGTATGTGGCCTCCTTATTCTTCCTACCAAAATGTACCACCTCACACTTATCTATATTGATATTCATTTGCCAATTACACACCCATTCTGTAAGTTTATTAATGTCTTCCTGTATTTTGTCGCATTCTTCCTCAGTATTAACTACACCCCCCAATTTGGTGTAGTCCGCAAATTTTGAAATTGTATTTCTGATTCCTGAGTCCAAATCATGAATGTAAATTGTGAACAACAGTGGTCCCAGCACCGATCCCTGTGGAACACCACTTCCCACATTTTGCCAGTCTGAGTAACTACATTTAAACCCTACTCAGGTGGATGTAAATGATCCCTAGGCACAATTTCGAAGAAGAGCAGGGGAGTTCTCCCTGGTGTCCTGGGCCAATATTTATTACATTGCTGTTTGAGGGATCTTGCTGTGCGCAAATTGGCTGCCCCGTTTCCCTACATTACAGCAGTGACTACATTTAAAAAAGTACTCCAATGGCTGTAAAGCGCTTTGGGACGTCCCGAGGTGGGGAAAGGCGCTATAGAAATGCAAGTTCTTTTATTCCAGAGAACGCTGAGAAATATTATCAACAAGATCCCGCGAAAAGCATGCCAGCTTTCTCCAACACGGATCCTAAACCCACGGACAGAAAGAGCGTGGGAGAGAGGTGACTAGTCCAGGACAAGGTCTGGGTCGGTTTAGTGACTGCAGTACAGACTGACTGCTGTCAAACTTTCTTCACCCGGTTAGTTTCATTCACCTCTCTCTGAAATGTACAAACTTCCGCACATGTCATCAAGAGACAAGTGTCCCATCCACAGAGGAGGCTGGAACGATGCTGATGTGAGACGGACTCTGGGTCTCTTACCTTTCGCGATCCCTCGTCCGTGCTGCTCTTCCCCATCCCCGAGTGCGAAGGAGTGAATCCTGGGTGACAAAAGGAAAAGGACCCGAGGCACAAACTCACACTCGGTCCCCAGAATCCTCCCTATTTAACTGACGCTGCTCAAAGGGGCCGCCCCGTGTGCAGAGCAGGTCCTTATCAAACCGAGCTGCTTATTAACTCGTTTTAAATCGGTCTGAGATGTCGGAGAGAGGCAACTTCTCTTTTGACTGTGTGTGTGTGTGAGTGTGTGTGTCTGTGTATGAGTGTTTGTGCGTGTGTGTATGAGTGTTTGTGCGTGTGTGTATGAGTGTGTGTGTGTGTATCTGTGCGGCTATGTGTATGTGGGGTGGGGGTGGGGGGGTAGAAGTGGAGTCGGTGTATGAGCTTGTGTGTGAGAATTAATGTGTGTGTGTATGTGTGTTTGTGTGTGTGAGTGTGTGTGTGAGTGTGTTTGTGCGTGTGTGAGTGTGTGTGTGTGTTTGTGTGTGTTTTTGTGTGTATGTGAGTGTGTGTGTGTGTTTGTGTGTGTATGTGAGTGCTTGTGTGTGTGTTTTTGTGTGTATGAGTGTGTGAGAGTGTTTGTGTGTGTGTGTATGAGTGTTTGTGTGTATGTGAGCGTGTGTGTGTGTTTGTGTGTGTATGTGAGTGTGTGTGTGTGAGAGTGTTTGTGTGTGTGTATGTGAGTGTTTGTGTGTATGTGAGTGTGTGTGTGTGTGTTTGTGTGTGTTTTTGTGTGTATGTGAGTGTGTGTGTGTGTTTGTGTGTGTATGTGAGTGTGTGTGAGAGTGTTTGTGTGTGTGTGTATGAGTGTTTGTGTGTATGTGAGTGTGTGTATGAGTGTTTGTGTGTATGTGAGTGTGTGTGTGTGTGTTTGTGTGTGTATGCGAGTGTTTGTGTGTATGTGAGTGTGTGTGTGTGTTTTTGTGTGTATGTGAGTGTGTGTGAGAGTGTTTGTGTGTGTGTGTATGAGTGTTTGTGTGTGTGTTTTTGTGTGTATGTGAGTGTGTGTGTGTGTGTATGTGAGTGTTTGTGTGTATGTGAGTGTGTATGCGAGTGTTTGTGTGTGTGTGTGTTTGTGTGTGTATGTGAGTGTGTGTGTGTGTGTGTTTGTGTAAGTGTGAGTGTGTGTGTGTGTTTGTGTGTGTGTTTGTGTAAGTGTGAGTGTGTGTGTACATTTATTACTGACTGGTTAGAGCCAGGAGCAGAGTTAGAGGAGGAGATGTGAGATTTTCTCTAGCCTTTAGGCATAGCAACAATCCTGTTACATTCAACAGGAATGGGACAGATTTGTAGCACCTGGGGGTAAAGAATTGCATGGACGGAGGGCATTGAGGGAAATGGGACGGAGGGCACTGAGGGAAATGGGGCAGAGGGCACTGAGGGAAATGGGGCAGAGGGCACTGAGGGAAATGGGGCAGAGGGCACTGAGGGAAATCGGACAGAGGGCACTGAGGGAAATGGGGCAGAGGGCACTGAGGGAAATGGGACAGAGGGCACTGAGGGAAATGGGACGGAGGGCACTGAGGGCAATGGGACAGAGGGCACTGAGGGAAATGGAACAGAGGGCACTGAGGGCAATGGGGCAGAGGGCACTGAGGGAAATGGGGCAGAGGGCACTGAGGGAAATGGGGCAGAGGGCACTGAGGGAAATCGGACAGAGGGCACTGAGGGAAATGGGGCAGAGGGCACTGAAGGAAATGGGACAGAGGGCACTGAGGGAAATGGGACGGAGGGCACTGAGGGCAATGGGACAGAGGGCACTGAGGGAAATGGAACAGAGGGCACTGAGGGCAATGGGGCAGAGGGCACTGAGGGAAATGGGGCAGAGGGCACTGAGGGAAATGGGGCGGAGGGCACTGAGGGAAATCGGACAGAGGGCACTGAGGGAAATCGGACAGAGGGCACTGAGGGAAATGGGGCAGAGGGCACTGAGGGAAATCGGACAGAGGGCACTGAGGGAAATGGAACAGAGGGCACTGAGGGAAATGGGGCAGAGGGCACTGAGGGAAATGGGACAGAGGGCACTGAGGGAAATGGGACGGAGGGCACTGAGGGAAATGGGACAGAGGGCACTGAGGGAAATGGGACACAGGGCACTGAGGGCAATGGGACAGAGGGCACTGAGGGAAATGGAACAGAGGGCACTGAGGGCAATGGGGCAGAGGGCACTGAGGGAAATGGGGCAGAGGGCACTGAGGGAAATGGGGCGGAGGGCACTGAGGGAAATCGGACAGAGGGCACTGAGGGAAATGGGGCAGAGGGCACTGAGGGAAATGGGACAGAGGGCACTGAGGGAAATGGGACGGAGGGCACTGAGGGAAATGGGACGGAGGGCACTGAGGGAAATGGGACGGAGGGCACTGAGGGAAATGGGACGGAGGGCACTGAGGGAAATGGGACAGAGGGCACTGAGGGAAATGGAACAGAGGGCACTGAGGGAAATGGGACGGAGGGCACTGAGGGCAATGGGGCAGAGGGCACTGAGGGAAATGGGGCAGAGGGCACTGAGGGAAATGGGACAGAGGGCACTGAGGGAAATGGGGCAGAGGGCACTGAGGGAAATGGGGCAGAGGGCACTGAGGGAAATGGGGCAGAGGATACTGAGGGAAATGGGGCAGAGGGCACTGAGGGAAATGGGACAGAGGGCACTGAGGGAAATGGGGCAGAGGGCACTGAGGGAAATGGGGCGGAGGGCACTGAGGGAAATGGGATGGAGGGCACTGAGGGAAATGGAACAGAGGGCACTGAGGGAAATGGGGCAGAGGGCACTGAGGGAAATGGGTCAGAGGGCACTGAGGGAAATGGGGCAGAGGGTATTGAGGGCAATGGGGCAGAGGGCACTGAGGGCAATGGGTCAGAGGGCACTGAGGGAAATGGGGCAGAGGGTATTGAGGGCAATGGGGCAGAGGGTATTGAGGGAAATGGGACGGAGGGCACTGAGGGAAATGGGACAGAGGGCACTGAGGGAAATGGGGCAGAGGGCACTGAGGGAAATGGGGCAGAGGGCACTGAGGGAAATGGGACGGAGGGCACTGAGGGAAATGGGACAGAGGGCACTGAGGGAAATGGGGCAGAGGGCACTGAGGGAAATGGGGCAGAGGGCACTGAGGGAAATCGGACAGAGGGCACTGAGGGAAATGGGGCAGAGGGCACTGAGGGAAATGGGGCAGAGGGCACTGAGGGAAATGGGTCAGAGGGCACTGAGGGAAATGGGGCAGAGGGTATTGAGGGCAATGGGGCAGAGGGCACTGAGGGAAATGGGACAGAGGGCACTGAGGGAAATGGGGCAGAGGGCACTGAGGGAAATGGGACGGACGGCACTGAGGGAAATGGGACGGACGGCACTGAGGGAAATGGGACAGAGGGCACTGAGGGAAATGGGACAGAGGGCACTGAGGGAAATGGGACAGAGGGCACTGAGGGAAATGGGACAGAGGGCACTGAGGGAAATGGGACAGAGGGCACTGAGGGAAATCGGACAGAGGGCACTGAGGGCAATGGGGTGGGGAGGATTGCACACCAATTAATTTAAATGAGCGGAAGATTGGGTAGGCTCACTGAGCACGTGAACTTCCTCACTCCGATTTTTCTCTAAGTTCCTCCCCAAACACTGTCGAGCAAAAACTGCCCCAATAAGTTTCCAGTTCTTCTGTGGATACAGATCAGTGGAAAGCTTCACCCTCACATTTACAATGTCACTGTACACAGAGACCGGAATTGCTACCCAGGATATAGAAGGTAATAGGAATTAAGCCTATGGCAGGCAAAGAGAAAGATACATTTTTTTGCGCCTTTCACAATCTCTGGATGTCCCTAAGTGCTTTACAGCCACTGAAGTACTTTTGAAGTGTAGACACTGTTGTAATGTAGGAAATGCAACAGCCAATTTGTGAACAGCAAGATTGTAAACTGGGCGACATGGACATGTTGGGCCGAAGGGCCTGTTTCCATGTTGTAGCTTCTATGATTCTATGATTCTATCCCAAGAACACCAACATGGTAATGACCAGATAATCTGTTTTCTTTAGTGATGTTGGTTGTTAGTGATGAGGGATAAATATTGGCCCAGGACACCCAGAACTCCCCTGCTCTTCTTTGAAATAGTGCCTAGGAATCATTCACATCCACCTGAGAGGGCAGATGGAGCCTCAGTTTAACATCTCATCCGAAAGACGGCACCTCCAACAGTGCAACACTCCCTCAGTACTGGCACTGGGAGTGTCGGCCAAAATTTTGTGTTTAATTCTCTGGAGTGGGACTTAAACCCATAACTTTCTTGACTCAGAGGCAAGAGTGCTACCCACTGAACCACAGCTGACACTCATACCCTGAAGAATAATGGCTTAAGATTACTGGAAACTTCCTGGAGTAATGTATAATGTAGTCACTGTTGTAACGTAGGAAACGTGGCAGCCAATTTGCGCACAGCAAGCTCCCACAAACAGCAATGTGATAACGAGCAGATTATCTGTTTTAGTGATGTTGCCAACATAGTCTAAATCTCATGGAATGCTAGAATGCTACAGTACAGATTCAGGCCACTGTAAGGAGATCCTGAGCGGAGATCCTAAAGGTTCCATCCTCCTTCCGATGGGGCCAGGAAACTCTGAGTAACAATGATCAGCTCTGAGCTGCCAATCGACAGCAAACTAAAGGACATGCACAGGTCTGGGGGAACAAACTACATTGACATAGTCCCATTGATTCCATTGGCAATATGGATCCCTCAGTGCCAGAGTGAAGACATATTTTGACTTGTAATAGATTCCAGAGACCACTTTTGAAAAGGAGAAATATATTATGGGATGTGAAAAGAGAGAGCGTGAGGCGAATGGCAATTCAAAACTTGCATGGTGCTGGAAGCTGGACCCTTCACTGTGATTATCGTGCAGAAGTAAAGGTCGGATGTTTTTGGGATGTACCATCCAGGACAAAGCAGTCCGTTAGATCAGCACCTTATCCACTAGCCTGAACATCCACTCCCTCCAGCACCAGTGTCCTATCCACAGGATGCATGGCAGCAACTCACCAAGGTTTCTTTGACAGCACCTCCCAAACCCGCGACCTCTACCACCTAAAAGTACAAGGGCAGCGGGCACATGGGAACACCATCACCTCCAAGTTCCCCTCCAAGTCACTCACCATCCCGACTTGGACATATATCGGCCGTTCTTTCATCGGCGCTGGGTCAAAATCCTGGAACCCCCGACCTAACTGCACCGTGGGAGAACCTTCACCACACAGGCTGCAGCGGTTCAAGAGAAAAGCCCACCACCACCACCTTCTCAAGGGGCAACTAAGGATGGGCAATAAATGCGGGCCGTGCCAGTGAATTAATTTTAAAATGTGCCTTACATCATTGGGCCATTTTCCCACCCAACAATGGAAGAGATCAAGCTATAGGAAGGGGACGAGGCCATGTTGAGATTTAAACAGAGGATGAGAATTTTAGATTTGAGATGATGGGGGACTGGGAGCCAATGTCAGTCAGCGAGGTCAGGGGTGATGGGTGAGTGGGACGTGACGAGGGATAGGATTTGAGCAGCAGAGTTTTGGATGAGCTCTAGTTTACGGAGGGTGGAAGGTGGGAGGCTAGCCAGGAGAGCATTAGAATAATTGAGAGTGGAAGTGACAAAGGCACGGATGAGGGTTCCAGCGGCAGATGGGCTGAGGCAGAGCTGGCCTGGGAGTGCTTGATGCTGATGCTGGGTGCCTGAAAAGAAGGTGTTTGATTCCCCAGCATCAAAATCCTTCACCCTATAGTCTCACAACAAAAAGACTCAGATCAGAGTAGGACAAACAAGAATGTACAAAGTCACATTTAGTGATAAATAATTAAGAGACATGCTATCAATCCACATTGTGCCTTATCTAAATCTTTTGTTTCTCTCGCAATCAGAGCTGATCTTGTTACTGGCACAAACAAATGGTTTGCAGAAATGGTGATCTAGTGAGTGCTGAATCTCGTCAACTCTTATCCTGCCTCTAACCTTGATTAATCAGCAATGGTCTGGAGCTCAAATAGCTGCAGTGTCAACAGGGCATTCATAGCTAGCTGGAATTGGCCAAAGTTCATCACCAGAAATTTAAAATGACTGACACTCTAGTTACATGAGGTTTCGACCAGTGCGGAATAATCTAGGTTAATAATGTTAATGCTTTAATATTATTAACCTGCTCCCTCCCCGCTGTTGCTATGACAGGCATGTTGAAATGAGGTCTCCGTAGAGTTAGTCGCTGCTATTCACTGTCCAAGGTTATTGGCAGAGATTGACTGCCAGGACAAACTATTAAACC
This sequence comes from Heptranchias perlo, assembly GCF_035084215.1. Classification (NCBI taxonomy): domain Eukaryota; kingdom Metazoa; phylum Chordata; class Chondrichthyes; order Hexanchiformes; family Hexanchidae; genus Heptranchias; species Heptranchias perlo. The sequence continues at coordinate 4,640,212 of NC_090337.1, forward strand.
TGCATTCAGAACGATAGCCGGGGCTCAAAGGGTTAAATTACGAGGATGGGTTGCATAAACTTGGCTTGTATTCCCTCGAGTATAGAAAGTTGAGGGGTGATCTAAGCCAGGTTTTTAAAATGATAATGGAATTCGATAGGGTAGATAGAGAGAAACTATTTCCTTTGGTGAGGGAGTCTAGAACAAGGGGGCATAACCTTAAAATTAGAGCCAGGCCGTAAAGGAGTGAAATCAGGATGGACTTTTTCACACAAAGAATAGCGGAAGCCTGGAACTCTCTCCCCCAAAAGGCCTTGGATGCTGGGGTCAACTGAAATTTTCAAGGCTAAGATCGATAGAGTTTTGTTGGGGTAAAGGTATCAAGGGATATGGAGCAAAGGCAGGTAAAGGAGGGTGAGGTACAGATCAGCCATGATCCAACTGAATGGCGGAACAGGCTCGAGGGGCTGAATGGCCTCCTCCTGTTCCTATGTTACTATGTGGAGATGCCGGTGATGGACTGGGGTTGACAATTGTAAACAATTTTACAACACCAAGTTATAGTCCAGCAATTTTATTTTAAATTCACAAGCTTTCGGAGATTTTCTCCTTCCTCAGGCCTGAGGAAGGAGAAAATCTCCGAAAGCTTGTGAATTTAAAATAAAATTGCTGGACTATAACTTGGTGTTGTAAAATTGTTTACATATGTTACTATGCCGCACCCTCGCTGCATTGTCTCCCCAAAGCTCCACTTGCTCCCTGAGCCCACTGTGTTGACTTTTCAAAGCTCTCCCTGGGACTCTCTCCCACACTCACTTGGCCATTCCACCCCCTATCCCTTTCTTCAAAAGCCTCTTAAAAACACACTGTCCAAGTTTTTTGGCAGAGATTGGCTGCCTGGACAAGCTATTAAACCTGCACACAGAATGATACCGGGGCTTAAAGGGTTAAATGATGAGGACAGGTTGCATAAACTTGGCTTGTATCTCCTCGAGTTTAGAAGGTTGAGGGGTAATCTAAATATGATAACGACCAGATTATCTATTTCAGTGATGTTGGTTGAGGGATAAATATTAGCCCAGGACACTGGGGAGAACTCCCCAGGTCTTCTTCGAATAGTGGCCGTGGGATCTTTTACATCCACCCGAGAGGGCAGATGGGACCTTGGTTTAAGGTCTCATCCGAAAAGACGGCACCTCCGACAGTGCAGCACTCCCTCAGTACTTCTCTGGTGGCTAAAGTTCTCCCACTCTTGAGATTTCCCGTGCCCTGCACAGTGTCCCTTTCCCTCCTTTATAAACTACACTAAGGGGTATTGTATGAAATGGCCATTACTAAGGACACCTGCAGTCTTTATGATATAGCATTTGTAATAAATTAATATGCAAATCTTGATATGGGAACCTTTGAGTTACATGGAGTTGAAAACAGTTAATTAATAATCGGAGTGATATTGACAGGCAATTAACAGTTTAATAACAAGTTATGAAATATATTTCCTTCTGACCCCTGCTGTGGGAAGGCTTCCGGTAAGGTGCCTAGATTGAATGTTTCTGCTGCAACTCCATGTTTGAATCTCTCCAATCGGGTTTCCGCCCCTGCCACAGTACTGAAATGACCCTAATCAAAGTCACAAATGACATCCTCTGTGACTGTGACCGTGGTAAACTATCCCTCCTCATCCTTCCCAACTCTTCTGCAGCTTTTGACACGGTCGACCACACCATCCTCCTCCAATGCTTCTCCTCCATCGTCCAGCTCAGTGGGACTACACTCGCCTGGCTCCGCTCTAACCTATCCAATCGTTTATCAGCGTACCCCCAGCTATGGCTCCTCTTCTTGCTTCCGCACTGTTAACAGATCCTTAGGCCCCCTCCCTTCCTCTTTCTCACCTACGTGCTTCCCCTTGGCAACAGACGTGGGCTTCCACAAGTATGCTGACGACACCCAGCTCTACCTCACTACCACCTCTCTCAACCCCTCCACTGCCTCTGTTGTCGGACGGCTTGTCCAACATCCAGTATTGGACGAGCCGCAATTTCCTCCATCTAAACATATGGAAGGCCGAATCCACTGTTTTTGACCCAAATGCAGTAATCTTGCCTTCAAGACCACCCCCCTCCCTGGCCACGGTCTCTGGCTGACCCAGACTATTCATCACCTTGTCGACCTATTTCACCCTGATTTGAGCTTCCAACCCCATATCTGCTCCATCACCAAGACCGCCTACTTCCACCTCTGTAACATCGCCCGTCTCCACCCCTGCCACAGCTCATCTGTTGCTGAAACCCTCATTCATGCTTTTGTTACCTCCGGACTCAACTATTAAAATGCTCTCCTGGGCGACCTCCCATCTTCCTCCCTCAGTTGATTCATGACTCTGCTGCCTTTATCCTATCCCGCACCAAGTTCTGGTCACTCACCACCCCCGTGCTCGCTGACCTACATTGGCTCCCAGTTCCCCAATGCCTCAAATTTAAAATTCACAGCCTTGTGTTTAAATCCCTCCATGGCCCTCGCTCCCCCCTATCTCTGTAACCTCCTCAGCTCTACACCACCCCCCAAACTCTCTGGCCTCTTGTGCATCCCCCACCCCTTTGCTCCACCATTGGCGGCCGTGCCTTCAGCCAACTAGGCCACACGCTCAAGCATTCCCTCCCTAAGCCCCTCCTCTTCACCTCCCTCTCCTCTTTACACCCTCCTTCTAACCCACCTCTTCGATCAAACTGTTGGTCACCCCTCCTAATATCTTCCTCTTTGACTCCGCATTCATTTTTTTCCTGTTAAAGTACAAGTTGTTACTGTTGATGCATCATGGGTCAGGCTTCAGAACATTACAAACTGCAGCTTAACTCAGGCGGAAAGTCACATGGAATCTGATTCAGGTGAGTGTTGTGACTTCACCTCCAGAGGGTAACCTGAACACTGCTTCACTTCACACCCAATGCAGTATAACTATAGTCCCAGTTGAAGTAGGGTTGAAAGGGACACCAGCCTTCCCAATAGAACTTTGAACCCTACTCTTAGGGGATATAAACGCACTGTGCAATATCAGGAACCAATGCCTTAATGAAGTTCCTTCAGCCGGTTTCAAATAATGGGGTCGATACCTCACTAAAATCGCAAACAAATGAATTTTATACAAACTCGTCAATAGATTAACTGTTCGTTCACCTCACTGCGGTTTTTGGGATCTTGCTATGCACAAAATGTCATCTGCATTTGCTTAAATAACAAAGCCCACGGCACTCCAAAGCAGTCCATCGTATGTTAAGCACTCTGGGATGTTGGTGAGAGAAATATTAACAGACTATATAAATGACTCCTCATATCTATATTTCAGAGAATGATACAGCTCGGAAAGAGGCCATTCGGCCCATTGTGCCTGTGCCACCTCTTTGAAAGAACTATCCAATTAGTCCCACTGCCCTCCCCCCGCCCGTTCCCCATAGCCCTGCAAATGTTTCCTTCATTGTAGCTGTTTCACTGTGTGTGAAGCGATGCGATTAGGTTTTTATCTTTCTTTCAATTTTAAGTGAAAACCAACGCGATATTCGGCTCTGCTGATGTTTAAATGGGACATGTTGTTCAGAGGTGGTGGGTGAGTGTAGGTTTTGACATGCGCACAAGCGGAGATCTGCTTTGCCTGGACAGAGAGCAAGACAGAGTCAGCAGTATAACTGGGGTCTGCCGGTGCGCATCATGTGCAGTAAGCTACAGACTTCAGTCAGGACCTGTGTTACAATAACACACTTGGACAGAACTGCTGATTGGTTCCATTATATTGATGTGCTTCTACTGTAGCGCTGTGCATCAATCTAATTAATTAAAATCGACTTTGTGAAAAGCAACTTGAGATCTCCTGTTTCGAAGGAGTGTTTACTGCTTCTGATGTTTGTGACAAAAGGCACATCAACAACAACCTGCATTTATATAGTGCCTTTAACGTGGTAAAATGTCCCAAGGCACTTCACAGGAGCGATTATCAAACAAAATTTGTCACTGAGCCACATAAGGAGACATTAGGACAGGTGACCAAAAGCTTGGTCAAAGAGGTAGGTTTTAAGGAGCGTCTTAAAGGAGGAGAGAGAGACGGAGAGACAGAGAGGTTTACAGAGGGAATTCCAGAGCTTGGGGCCTAGGCAGCTGGAGGAACGGCCGCCAATGGTGGGAGGATTAAATCTGGGATGTGCAAGAGGCCAGAATTGGAGGAGTGCAGAGATCTCGGAGGGTTGTGGGAGGTTACAGAGCTAGGGAGGGGCAAGGCCATTGAGAGATTTGAAAACAAGGTACAAATACTGAGCACGTTTCTCTCTATTATTTCAGGCAGAGGTGAGACTTCTTTTAAAGGGGTTAACACCTCCCCAAAAATCAAGGACAGAGAGTTAGACGTTCATACACTAGTGTCCCACTGCCCAACCTTAGGACCTAAATATGTCAGGTGAGTTAGTGATAACACTCTCATCGCTGGGTTAGATGGTTGTGGGTTCAAGCCCCACTCAAGAGACTTAGGAACATTAGGAACAAGAGGAGGCCATTCAGCCCCTCGAGCCTGCTCCACCATTCAATCAGACCATGGCTGATCTGTACCTCAGCTCCATTTACCTGCCTTAGCTCCATATCTCTTGATACCCTTACCCAACAAAAATCTATTGATCTCAGTCTTGAAAGCTCCAACTGGCCCCCAGCATCCACAGCCTTTTGGCGGGGCAGAGTTCCAGATTTCCACTACCCTTTGTGTGCCAAAGCGCTTCCTGATTTCAGCATATAATCTAGGCCACACTCCGAGTGCAGTACTGAGGGAGTGCTGCAGTGTCGGAGGAGCCGTCTTTCAGATACAATGTTAAACCGAAGCTCCCACTGCCTATTTTCGTGGATGTTAAAGATCCCACGGCATCTTATAAAGAGCAGGGGAGTTTTTCCCAGTGTCCTGGACAACATTTATCTCTTAACCAACATCACAGAAACATATTATCTGGTCATTTATTTAATTGCTGTTTGTGGGATCTTGCTGTGCAGAAATTGACTGCCGAGTTTCCCTACATTACAACAGTGACTACACTTCGAAATCACTTTGTTGGCTGTAAAGTGCTATGGGACGTCCTAAGAATGTGAAAGGCGCTATAGAAAAGCAAGTTCTTTCTTTCTTAAATCTCTTTTAATCTTTACGCAGAGGGTATAGCGAATGTTTGATTGTGTCAGAAGCAACTTCACCTTCTTTTCCAACTCTGAGTTTGTGTCAGCTGCGATTTCTGACATGGAATGAGGTAGTTCATGCTCGTGAACTGCCCAAAGGTTCTGCTTTCATGCTCTCAGCCCCTGGCAGACTTTGAACAGTAACTGACCCTCAGACTATCAGCTAAGACAAACAGACAACCCAGTAGTGACCAGAACTGGAACAATCCGGAGAATTCTGCAGTTGGTTGTTTTTTAAATTGGTTTGCTTTTTTTTTAATCAACAAGTGCATCATATACGACTTAACTCCATTAAAGAGGCACTGTCTTTGGAGAGGGTGGGGGGGGTTAGTGTTCGGGAAAACCAGGTTACGGGAATGTTATACGTAAGTGACACGAGTTATGGTGTCGCTCTGTGGGATTGTCAAAAACCTTTCTCGCCAGGGTGTGTCCCTTTAAGTCTATAAGGTCTTCAGTGGAATTTCCTTGAGCTTGTCCCACCATAAGCTCAACGGAAAACCTGTTTACGTGCGTGGAGATTTCCTCTTCCTCTCCTTATTTCACGGTGATATTTCCGATAGTTTTGCCGTTAATTTAATCATTCTGGCCTGCATAATTTTTCGCTCCCCCTTTTTTCCAAATTCTGATTGTCAGTGAATTTTGTGTTATCAAGTTGAGGAATGTTTGGTGCTGCAGACTGGGATATCTCTTGGCTCAAAGTGTTCGCTTTTCTTTCTACAATGAAAGTTAACACAGTGTCCCATTCACCCTCAGGGACTCAGCATCCCGTGAGTGACTCACCTCCTGACTCCCCAAAGCCTTTCCACCATCTACAAGGCACAAGTCAGGAGTGTGATGGAATACTCTCCACTTGCCTGGATGAGTGAAGCTCTAACAACACTCAAGAAGCTCAACACCTCCAGGACAAAGCAGCCTGCTTGATTGGCACCCCATCCACCACCCTAAACATTCACTCCCTTCACCACCAGCGCACTGTGGCTGCAATGTGTACCATCCACAGGATGCACTGCAGCAACTCGCCAAGGCTTCTTTGACAGCACCTCCCAAACCCACGACCTCTACTACCTAGAAGGACAAGAGCAGCAGGTACAAAGGAACAACACCACCTGCACGTTCCCCTCCAAGTCACACATCATCCCGACTTGGAAATATATCGCCGTTCCTTCATCGTCGCTGGGTCAAAATCCTGGAACTCCCTTCCTAACAGCACTGTGGGAGAACCTTCACCACACGGACTGCAGCAGTTCAAGAAGGTGGCTCACCACCACCTTCTCATTACCCTGTGGGATACCACAGTACATAGGGACAGGAGGCCATTCAGCCCCTCGAGCCTGTTCTGCCATTCAGTCAGAACATGTCTGATCTGTATCTTAATTCCATCTACCCTTTGTGTGAAAAAGTGCTTCCTGATTTCACTCCTGAACGGCCTGGCTCTAATTTTAAGATTGTGCCCCCATGTTCTGGATTCTCCCACCAGAGGAAAAAGTTTCTCTCAATCTACCCTATTAAATCCTTTTATCATTTTAATACCTCGATTAGATCACCCCTCAACCTCCTAAACTCAAGGGAATCTAAAGTCCGAAATCTAAACAAAGGAAACTACGAAGGTATGAGGAGTGAGTTGGCTATGATAGATTGGGAAACTTCATTAAAAGGTATGACGGTGGATAGGCAATGGCTAACATTTAAGGACCAAATGCATGAATTGCAACAATTATACGTTCCTTTCTGGCGCAAAAACACAAAAGGAAAAGTAGCCCAACCATGGTTAACAAAAGAAATTAAGGATAGTATTAGATCCAAAGAGGAGTCATATAAAGTTGCCAGAAAAAGTAGCAAGCCTGAGGATTGGGAGCAGTTTAGAATTCAGAAAAAAAGGACCAAGAGATTAATTAAGAGGGGAAAAATATGGTATGAGAGTAAACTTGCAAGGAACATAAAAGTGGACTGTAAAAGCTTCTACAAGTATGTAAAAAGAAAAAGATTAGTGAAAACAAATGTAGGTCCCTCACAGTCAGAAATGGGAGAATTTATAATGGAGAACAAGGAAATGACAGAACAATTAAACAAATACTTTGGTTCTGTCTTCACGGAAGAGGACACAAATAACTTCCCAGAAATGCTAGAGAACCAAGGGACTAGTGAGAAAGAGGAAATAAAGGAAATTTTTACTTTTTTTTATTCGTTCATGGTATGTGGACGTCGCTGGCGAGGCCAGCATTTATTTCCCATCCCGAATTGCCCTTGAGAAGGTGGTGGTGAGCCGCCTTCTTGAACCGCTGCAGTCCGTGTGGTGAAGGTTCTCCCACAGTGCTGTTAGGAAGGGAGTTCCAGGATTTTGACCCAGCGGCGATGAAGGAACGGCGATATATTTCCAATTTGGGATGGTGTGTGACTTGGAGGGGAACATGCAGGTGGTGTTGTTTCCATGTGCCTGCTGCCCTTGTCCTTCTAGGTGGTAGAGGTCGTGGGTTTGGGAGGTGCTGTTGAAGAAGCCTTGGCGAGTTGCTGCAGTGCATCCTGTGGATGGTACACACTGCAGCCACAGTGCGCCGGTGGTGAAGGGAGTGAATGTTTAGGGTGGTGGATGGGGTGCCAATCAAGCGGGCTGCATTGTCCTGGATGGTGTCGAGCTTCTTGAGTGCTGTTGGAGCTGCACTCATCCAGGCAAGTGGAGAGTATTCCATCACGCTCCTGACTTGTGCCTTGTAGATGGTGGAAAGGCTCTGGGGAGTCAGGAGGTGAGTCACTCGCTGCAGAATACCCAGCTTCTGACCTGCTCTTGTAGCCATAGTATTTATGTGGCTGCTCCAGTTAGGTTTTTAGTCAATGGTGACCCCCAGGATGTTGATGGTGGGGGATTCGGTGATGGTAATGCCACTGAATGTCAAGGGGAGGTGGTTAGATTCTCTCTTGTTGGAGATGGTCATTGCCTGGCACTTGTCTGGTACGAATGTTACTTGCCACTTATCAGCCCAAGTCTGGATGTTGTCCAGGTCTTGCTGCATGTGGGCACGGACTGCTTCATTATCTGAGGGGTTGCGAATGGAACTGAACACTGTGCAATCATCAGTGAACATCCCCATTTCTGGCCTTATGATGGAGGGAAGGTCATTGATGAAGTAGCTGAAGATGGTTGGGGCTAGGACACTGCCCTGAGGAACTCCTGCAGCAATGTCCTGGGGCTGAGATGATTGGCCTCCAACAACCACTGTCATCTTCCTTTGTGCTAGGTATGACTCCAACCACTGGAGAGTTTTCCCCCTGATTCCCATTGACTTCAATTTTACTAGGGCTCCTTGGTGCCACACTCGGTCAAATGCTGCCTTGATGTCAAGGGCAGTCACTCTCACCTCACCTCTGGAATTCAACTCTTTTGTCCATGTTAGGGCTGTAATGAGGTCTGGAGCCGAGTGGTCCTGGTGGAACCCAAACTGAGCGTCGGTGAGCAGGTTATTGGTGAGTAAGTGCCGCTTGATAGCACTGTCGACAACACCTTCCATCACTTTGCTGATGATTGACTGTAGACTGATGGGGCAGTAATTGGCCAGATTGGATTTGTCCTGCTTTTTGTGGACAGGACCTACCTGGGCAATTTTCCACATTGTCGGGTAGATGCCAGTGTTGTAGCTGTACTGGAACAGTTTGTCTAGAGGCGCAGCTAGTTCTGGAGCACAAGTCTTCAGCACTACAGCCAGGATGTTTTCGGGGCCCATAGTAATTAGTATTAGTAAAAAAAATAGTGCTGGAGAAATTAAGCCGATAAATCCCCAGGGCCTGATAATCTGTATCCCAGAGTACTAAAAGAGGTAGCCATGGAAATAGTGGATGCATTGGTTGTCATCTTCCAAAATTCTATAGATTATGGAACAGTTCCTACAGATTGGAGGGTGGCAAATGTAACCCCACTATTTAAAAAAGGAGGGAGAGAGCCTAACGTCAGCAGTAGGGAAAATGCTAGAGCCTATTATAAAGGATGTAATAACAGGACACTTGGAAAATATCAACGGGATTAGACAAAGTCAACATGGATTTATGAAAGGGAAATCATGTTTGACATACCTACTGGAGTTTTCTGAGGATGTAACTGGTAGAATAGATAAGGGAGAGCCAGTGGATGTGGTTTATTTGGATTTTCAGAAGGCCTTCTGAAGTCCCACATAAGAGGTGCAAAATTAAAGCACATGGGATTGGTGGTAATATCCTGGCATGGATTGAAAATTGGTTGACAGACAGGAAACATGGAGTAGGAATAAATGGGTCTTTTTCAGGGTGGCAGGCGGTGACTAGTGGGGTCCTGCAGGGATCAGTGCTTGGGCCCCAGCTATTCACAATATATATCAATGATTTGGATGAGGGAACCAAATGTAATATTTCCAAGTTTGCTGACGACACAAAACTAGGTGGGATTGTGAGTTGTGAGGAGGATGCAAAGAGGCTTTAAGGCGATTTAGACAAGTTGAGTGAGTGGACAAATACATGGCAGATGCAGAATAATGTGGATAAATGTGAAGTTATCCACTTCAGAAGGAAAAACAGAAAGACAGAGTTTTATTTAAATGGTGATAGATTGGGAAATGTTGATGTACAAAGGGCCCTGGGAGTCCTTGTACACCAGTCAGTGAAAGCAAACATGCAGGTGCAGCAAACAGTTAGGAAGGCAAATGGTATGTTGGCCTTCATTGCAAGAGGATTTGAGGACAGGAGCAAGGATGTCTTACTGCAGTTGTACAGATCTTTGGTAAGACCACACCTGGAGTATTATGTGCCGTTTTGGTCTCCTTACCTAAGAAAGGATTTACTTGCCATAGAGGGAGTGCAGCGAAGGTTCACCAGATTGATCCCTGGAATGGCAGGACTGTCGACTCGGCCTGTATTCACTCGAGTTTAGAAGAATGAGAGGGGATCTTATTGAAACATATAAAATTCTGACAGGGCTAGACAGACTGGATACAGGAAGGATGTTTCCCCTGGCTGGGGGGTCCAGAACGAGGGGTCACAGTCTCAGGATACGGGGTAGGACATTTAGGACTGAGATGAGGAGAAATTTCTTCACTGAGGGTGGTGAACCTGTGGAATTCTCTACCACAGGAGGCTGTGGAGGCCAAGTCACTGAATATATTTAAGAAGGAGCTAGATAGATTTCTAGACACAAAAGGCATCAAGGGGTATGGGGAGAGAGTGGGAATATGGTATTGAGATAGAAGATCAGCCATGAACATATTGAATGGCGGAGCAGGCTCGAAGGGCCGAATGGCGACAAAGGTTGAAAATTACACTTGGAGAGACAACAATAATCACAATAACAACTTGCATTTATATAGCGCCTTTAACGTAGTAAAACATCCCAAGGCGCTTCACAGGAGCGATTATCAAACAAAATTTGACACCGAGCCACATAAGGAGATAATAGGACAGGTGACCAAAAGCTTGGTCAAACAGGTAGGTTTTAAGGAGCATCTTAAAGGAGGAGAGAAAGGTAGACAGGCAGAGAGGTTTATGGAGGGAATTCCAGAGCTTAGGGCCTTGGCAGCTGAAGGCACGGCCGTCAATGGTGGAGCGATGAAAATCAGGGATGCACAAGAGGCCAGAGTTGGAGGAGCACAGAGATCTCGGAGGGTTGTAGGACTGGAGGAGATTACAGAGATAGGGAGGGGCGAGACCATGGAGGGATTTGAAAACAAGGATGAGAATTTTAAAATCAAGGCATTTTTGGGAGCCAATGTAGGTCAGCGAGCACAGGGGGTGATGGGTCAACGGGTCTTAGTGCGAGTTCGGATATGGGCAGCAGAGTTTTGGATGATGGAAAATAAAGTGACAAGAAAGAAAAAGAGAGATTGACCCAGGATCGATTCTGTGTAAATAAAAATCGACATCGCACGTTCATTTACTTCAATTAAAGTGGCAGGCACCAGTACTAACAGAGTTGTGCAAATATTTGCTTTAACAGGCAATGATTGATTGAGCGAACAAATAAATATAATCTTTGCGGACAGGCTTTTGATTGACTGTACGAGCTGGTTGTTGGCAGGTAAGCAGAAACGACATAGCTTTAAAAAATGGGGCAACTTTTTCCCCCTTTTGGATCCATTGCCCCGTCAATGTAACGCACAAAGGAACATTTCATTTCCCAGTCAGAAAAATTGTGCGTTTAAATTGGTCTTTGGACTGAGCAGTGAAATGTTCCTCATTTGAGGTTGGATTCATAAGATGAGTTGAGGGCTCCGGAGTCCTTTCAGTCTCATTCTTCTGGAATACTAACCCTACCACCTCCCCAATACAGCATCCAGCCATTTATGGGGCAGATTTCCTGTTCCTGTGCTGGGGCCACAACGGCCTACAGGAAAATCGGGCGAGGTCCTTTACAGATGTGGGCTCCTCCCCTCTCCACCCCCTCCCCCGATTTCCTCGTGTTCGCTGCATCCAGTTGATTCAACAGCCGCCGTCAAAGGAATGGAAAAATCTGCCCCATCGTTTGTCAACTGCAATTGCGACCGACACCCATCACAATTTTAAAACTCAGTGGCATAGATCTTGATTTTGTGCGATAGTGTAAAACAGGTGATAGCGAACTGGCAGCCCGTTCTACATCTCTATTTTTATTTTCATGAAAACAATTTAGAAGTTAATCATTTGGCAGATACCCTAGAGTTTTAAACAAATGATTGACTATCCTTCCTTCCAGCTAATTATAACCTGAGCTTTCAATTTTCCATAGCATGCTGTTTAATATTCCTGTTTTAAGGATTCTATCTGCAATGTGCGATGACTCATCCTCTTCATTTTAATCTTCATCTCAGCACCCCTTACCCTCTCTCCTCTAAGTTCACTGCCCTTCTGTCCTCCCTAAACCTCTCCCATCATATAAACTCTCCTACCCATATTCACACCCATCTCGTCGACCTTGCCATCTCACCTGGCCTTGAGCATTGATGAGGCCATCTCTGATCAAATCCTTGTATCTCTCACCACCCACATTCCAACCCTACAAAGGAAGAATGCATCAAAATACAGGAAGACATTAATAAACTTGCAGAATGGGCGTGTAATTGGCAAATGAATTTCAATATAGATAAGTGTGAAGTGGCACATTTTGGTAGGAAGAATAAGGAGGCCACATACTGCTTGGATAATAAGAGTCTAAATGGGGTAGAGGAGCAGAGGGATCTGGGGGTACAGATACACAAATCACTGAAAGTAGTGACGCGGGTTATTAAGATTATTGCCATAAAAAAAGGCAAATCAAGCACTGGGGTTCATTTCTAGAGAGATAGAATTGAAAAGCAGAGAAGTTTTGTTAAACTTGTATAGAACCTTGGTTAGACCACACTTGGAGTACTGTGAACAGTTCTGGTTTCCATATTATAAAAAGGATACAGAGGCATTGGAGAGGGTGCAAAAAAGAGTCACAAGGATGATTCCAGAACTGAGAAGATATACTTATCAGGAAAGGCAGAACAGGCTGGGGCTCTTCTCTCTAGAAAGGAGAAGACTGAGGGGTGACCTGATAGAGATGTTTAAGATAATGAAAGGGTTTGAAAGGGTAGATATAGAGAAAATGTTTCCACTTGTGGGGGAGTCCAAGACGAGAGGTCATAAATATAAAATAGTCACTAATAAATCCAATAGGGAATTCAAGAGAAATTTCTTTAGCCAGAGAGTGGTTAGAATGTGGAACTTGCTACCACAAGGAGTAGTTGAGGCGAATAGCATAGATGCATTTAAGGGGAAGCTAGATAAACACATGAGGGAGAGAGGAATAGAAGGATATGCTGATAGGGTGAGATGAAGTAGCGAGGGAGGAGGCTCGTGTGGAGCATAAACGCCGGCATGGACCAGTTGGGCCGAATGGCCTGTTTCTGTGCTGTAGTTTTGATATAACTCAATGTAACCCCCACTTCCTTCTGCATCCGACCCTGGAAAAAACTCTCCCGCAGGTTGCTTACAACTGCACTTTCAAATCCCAACTGCCTAGCCTTTGGCTCTCCACTCACTGTGATACTTCTGCATCTGTTGATCTGCTGAACCATAGCCTCCCCTCTGCCTTTGTTGCCCTCTCCCCAGTTATGATCCCCACCCCGTCTTCGCTCTCTCAAGTCCGAGGGGTGCAGACTTGAGTGTATCTGGTGTGCAACTGTTGTAGCCATCCATCCATCGCCAGATCTGGCTGGACCACATCAAACACTATCATGCCTCACGCTCTTCTGCCAATATTGCTGCTGATTCCAGGATTATCCTGGAAAGCAAAGATAATCCCCGGTTTCCTTTCTCTACTAACAACTATTTCCTTAAGCCCCTCTCCCCTGCCCCCTCCACCCTTACCTCCAATGACAAGTACGAGGAGCTCATGGACTTCTTCGCCACTAAGATTGAGACTGTTCATTCAGCTGCCTCTGCTGCTTCCCTCCCTTCCCCTAGCCCACCAAGACAAACCTCTCCCCTTTGAGTCCCCCCTGCCCTAGCTGTGAATTCTGTTACCTCTCTAGATTCTCTCCCATCTCCTCCTGACCTGAAATACACCTTTAATCTGTATCTAACCCGTGCTGTACCTGCCCTGGGAGTGTTTGATGGGACAGTGTAGAGGGAGCTTTACTCTGTATCTAACCCGTGCTGTACCTACCCTGGGAGCGTTTGATGGGACAGTGTAGAGGGAGCTTTACTCTGTATCTAACCCGTGCTGTACCTGCCCTGGGAGCGTTTGATGGGACAGTGTAGAGGGAGCTTTACTCTGTATCTAACCCGTGCTGTACCTGCCCTGGGAGTGTTTGATGGGACAGTGTAGAGGGAGATTGACTCTGTATCTAACCCGTGCTGTACCTGCCCTGGGAGTGTTTGATGGGACAGTGTAGAGGGAGCTTTACTCTGTATCTAACCCGTTTTGTATCTGCCCTGGGAGTGTTTGATGGGACAGTGTAGAGGGAGATTGACTCTGTATCTAACCCGTGCTGTACCTGCCCTGGGAGTGTTTGATGGGACGGTGTAGAGGGAGCTTTACTCTGTATCTAACCCGTTTTGTATCTGCCCTGGGAGTGTTTGATGGGACAGTGTAGAGGGAGATTGACTCTGTATCTAACCCGTGCTGTACCTGCCCTGGGAGTGTTTGATGGGACAGTGTAGAGGGAGCTTTACTCTGTATCTAACCCTGTACCTGCCCTGGGAGTGTTTGATGGGACAGTGTAGAGGGAGCTTTACTCTGTATCTAACCCGTTTTGTATCTGCCCTGGGAGTGTTTGATGGGACAGTGTAGAGGGAGATTGACTCTGTATCTAACCCGTGCTGTACCTGCCCTGGGAGTGTTTGATGCTGACACTGGGTGCCTGAAATGGACAGTGTCCTATTTATATCTCTCACTTTGATTAATACAGACTTCACAAATGCAGGTCACAGTTACATCACAGGCTTCTGCCCAATTGCTGTCAACTTGTTGTTGGGGTACGGGGGTCCTGTGACTACTTTTGCCCCACCTGTACCATCATTCAGTCGCGATGCTGGATCCCGAGAGTCAGCTGAACGTGTGATTATATCACTCCCACAATGAGACTTTGCTCTAATTTGCCCCAGGAAGATAAATTAGCTTCATCCCCTCCCTTGATAACAGGATTAATCTAAAAATATTATTAGACAGATTTAATTCAAAGTTCAAAAGAACTAAAGGCCAGGGCCATGGATGGGAGATTACAGACTGTGCGTAAAATGACTGAGGGATGTAAATCATAGCAACAACAACAATTTGCATTTTATACAGCACTTTTAACGCAGTAAAACGTCCCAAGGCGCTTCACAGGAGCAATTATCAAACAAAATTTAACACCGAGCCACATAAGGAGATATTAGGACAGGTGATCAAAAGCTTGGTTAAAGAGGTAAGCTTTAAGGAGTATCTTGAAGGAGGAGAGAGAGGCAGAGAGGTTTAGGGAGGGAATTCCAGAACTTAATGGTACCAGTTTGCTGATGGCCTCAGGTGTGAACTCGGTGGCACATTGGCAAGTGTGATTGAGCAGTGCTTGTGGCACCAGCGTGTGGGAAAAGTGTCATCAAATAGATGCTTCATCCCACACCTTCCAGCTCCTCTGGGCACCCAAGGTGTCCTACACTGCCCTCGGGCAGCGAGAGCCTCAGAGCAGTCAGGCAGGTTGTGGGGATGAAGTATCTCTTTTGGAGACACTTTCATGCTCTGGTGACACGAGCATTTGATGTTTGTGGGAGCTTGCTGTGTGCGAATTACGAGAGTAATTACTTCTAAATACTTTATTGGTTGTAAAGCACTTTGGGACATCCTGAGGACCTGAAAGGCACGATATAATTGCAACTGAACAGGCTGGAGCTCTTTTCTTCAGGAAAGAGAAGGCTGAGGGGGTGACCTGATAGAGGTCTTTAAGATTATGAAGGGGTTCGATAGGGTAGACATAGAGAAGATGTTTGCACTTGTGGAGGAGACCAAAATTAGGGACCATAAATATAAGAGTCACTAATAAATCCAATAGGGAATTCACGAGAAACTTCTTTACCAGAGAGTGGTTAGAATGTGGAACTCGCTCCCACACGGAGTAGTTGAGGCGAATAACATAGATACATTTAAAGGGTAACTGGATAAGTATATGAAGGAGAAAGGAATAGAAGGATATGCTGATAGAATTAGATGAAGTAGGGAGGGAGGAGGTTTGTGTGGAGCATAAATACCGGCATAGACCAGTTGGGTCGAATGGCCTGTTTCTGTGCTGTAAATTCAATGTAAAATTGGCTCAATCTCTCACCTACATTGGAGTTCAAAATGTAGGATTATGCTGTAGTTGCATGAGTTGTCATTTTCCAAAATTCTATAGCTTATGGAACAGTTCCTGCAGAATGGAAGGTGTCAAATGTAACCCTCTATTTAAAGGAGGGATAGAAAACAGGGAACTACAGACCGGTTAGCCTAACATCAGTAGTAGGGAAAATGCTAGAGTCTATTATAAAGGATGTGATAACAGGACACTTAGAAAATATAAACGGGATTAGACAAAGTCAACATGGATTTATGAAAGGGAAATCATGTTTGACAGAGGAAACAGAGAGTAGAAATAAATGGGTCTTTTTCGGGGTGGCAGGCAGTGACTAGTGGGGTACCGCATGGATCAGGGTGGGCCCCAGCTATTCACAATTTATATCAATGATTTGGATGAGGGAACCAAATGTAATATTTCCAAGTTTGCTGATGACACAAAACTAGGTGGGATCGTGAGTTGTGAGGAGGATGCAAAGTGGCTTCAAGGCGATTTAGACAAGTTGAGTGAGTGGGCAAATACATGGCAGATGCAATTTAATGTGGATCAGTGTGAAGTTATCCACTTCGGAAGGAAAAACAGAAAGGCAGAGTATTCTTCAAATGGTGATATATTGGGAAATGTTGATGTACAAAGGGACCTGGGTGTCCTTGTACACCAGTCACTGAAAGCAAACATGCAGGTGCAGCAAGCAGTTAGGAAGACAAATGGTATGTTGGCCTTCATTGCAAGAGGATTTGAGTACAGGAGCAAGGATGTCTTACTGCAGTTATACAGGGCCTTGGTGAGACCACACCAGGAGTATGGTGTGCAGTTTTGGTCTCCATACCTAAGAAAGGATACACTTGCCTTGGAGGAACATAGGAACAGGAGTAGGCCATTCAGCCCCTTCTGCCTGCTCTGCCATTTGATAAGATCATGGCTGATCTGTGATCTAACTCCATATACCTGCCTTTGGCCCATATCCCTTAATACCTTTGGTTGCCAAAAAGCTATCTTTCTCAGATTTAAATTTAGCAATTGAGCTAGTATCCCTCCAAGGCCAATATGTCCTTCCGAAGGTGCGGTGCTCAGAACTGCTCACAGTACTCCAGGTGCGGTCTAACCAGGGTTTTGTATAGCTGCAGCATAACTTCTGCCCCCTTGTACTCTAGTCCTCTAGATATAAAGGCCAGCATTCCATTGGCCTTACTGATTATTTTCTGCACCTGTTCAAGACACTTCAATGATCGATGTACCTGAACCCCGAAGTCCCTTTGGACATCCACTGTTTTTAACTTTTTACCATTGAGAAAGTACCCTGTTCTATTCTTTTTTGATCCAAAGTGGATGACCTCACATTTGCCTACATTGAATTCCATTTGCCACAGTTTTGCCCATTCACCTAATCTATCAATATCCCGTTGTAATGTTATGTTTTCATCGACACTGCTTACAATGCCACCAATCTTTGTGTCATCAGCAAACTTAGATATGAGACTTTCTATGCCTTCATCTAAGTCGTTAATAAATATTGTGAATAATTGAGGCCCCAAGACAGATCCCTGCGGGACTCCACTAGTCACATCCTGCCAATGTGAGTACCTGCCCGTTACCCCTACTCTCTGTCGCCTTTCGCTCAGCCAACTTCCTAACCAAGTCTGTACTTTTCCCTCAATTCCATGGGCTTCTATCTTAGCTAACAGTCTCTTATGTGGGACCTTATCAAATGCCTTCTGGAAGTCCATATAAATAACATCCATTGACATTCCCCTGTCCATTAATTTAGTCACCTCTTCAAAAAATTCAATCAGGTTTGTCAGGCACGACCTACCTTTCACAAATCCATGCTGGCTCTCTCTGATTAACTGAAAATTCTTGAGGTGTTCAGTCACCCTATCCTTAATTATAGACTCCAGCATTTCCCCCACAACAGATGTTAGGCTAACTGGTCTATAATTCTCTGGTTTCCCTCTCTCTCCTTTCTTAAAAAGCGGAGTGACATGTGCAATTTTCCAATCTAGAGGGACAGTTCATGAATCGAGAGAACTTTGAAAGATTATAGTTAGGGCATCTGCAATGTGCTCACCTACTTCCTTTAAAATCCTGGGATGGAAACCATCTGGTCCTGAGGATTTGTCACTCTTTAGTGCTATTATTTTCTTCATTACTGTTGCTTTACTTATGTTTTATTTTTCTTGGGATTTCCGGCATGCTATCCTCTTTTTCTACTGTAAATACTGACGCAAAGTAATTGTTCAACATGTCCACCATTTCCCCATTGTCAATGACAATATCCCCACTTTCAGTTTTTAAGGGACCAACACTGCTCCTGACCACCCTCTTTTTCCTAGTGTAACTGTAAAAGTTCTTTGTATTGGTTTTGATATCCCTTGCAAGTTTCTTTTCATACTCTCTTTTTGTAGCCCTTACTATCTGTTTTGTGACCCTTTGTTGATCGTTGTATCTTTCCGATTGGCCAGGATCTGTGCCATTTTTTGCCTTTTTGTATGCCCTTTCCTTATGTCTTATACTGTCCCTTGCCTCTTTCGTTGTCCATGGCTGATTTTTTTTGGCAAGTAGAGTTCTTGCCCCTCAGGGGTATAAACCGATTCTGTATCACGTTAAATGTTTCTTTAAACATTTCCCACTGATCATCAGTCGTTTTACCCATTAACAGATTTGCCCAGTTTACTGTGGACAGTCTCTGTCTCATCCCATTGAAGTCGGCCTTACCCAAGTCTAGAATCTTAGCAGCTGATTCACTTTTTTCCCTTTCAAACACTACATTGAACTCGATCATGTTATGATCACTATTGGATAGATGTTCGCGCACAGTTAAGCTGTTAACTAAGTCTGGTTCATTACTCATTACTAAATCTAGTATGGCTTGCCCCCTTGTTGCCTCCAGGACATACTGCTGTAGAAAACTATCCCGGACACACTCAAGAAATTCACTACCTTTCTGACAGTTGCTAATCTGCTTTTCCCAATCTGTGAGAATGTTAAAGTCCCCCATTAAGACCACTATGCCTTTGTTACATGCTTGTCTAATCTCTTCATTTATACAATCTAGCACTTCAGAGCTGCTGTGAGGGGTCCCATACACAACTCCCACTATAGTCTTAAATCCTTTCCTATTTCTCAATTCAACCCATAAGGTCTCTGTTGGCTGCTTACCCCCCATTATATCCTCCTTTATCATTGAAGTGATTTCATCTCTAATCGTTAAGGCTACTCCTCCCCCTCTTCCATTTTCCCTATCTCTCCTGTAGACCTTATAACCTGGTATATTTAGTTCCCAATCCTGACCATCCTGCAGCCATGTCTCAGTAATAGCTATCATGTCATACCCTCCAATTTGAATTTGAACCTGTAGTTCATTTAATTTATTCCTTATACTCTGTGCATTTGTATATAGAACTCTTAGTTGGGCCACACACCCTAGCCTGACCTTCAGCTTTGATGCTGGGTTAATCGCCTTACGCCTTCTAGTTTTCACTTTATCTGTAGTGCCTAAAGTACACTTTCTTTCTGCTGCTCTACGCTTTTCCCATTCACTTGTTCTTGAACAACTGTTTGTACTATTTGTATTGTAAATTTCCCCTGGGTCTTCCCCTCTCTTGCTGCTCTCAACTTTACTCCCTTCTGACTCCCCGCTCAGGTTCCCATCTCCCTGCCACTCTAGTTTAAACCTTCCTCAACAGCACTAGCAAACACCCCCGTGAGGACATTGGTCCCGGTCCTGTTCGGGTGTAACCCGTCCCGCTTGTACAGGTCCCACCTTCCCCAGAACCGGTCCCAATGTCCCAGGAATCTAAATCCCTCCCTCCTACACCATCCCTGCAGCCACGCACTCATCCTGTCTATTCTCCTGTTCCTATACTCACTAGCACGTGGCACTGGTAGTAATCCTGAGGTCACTACCTTTGAAGTCCTGCTTTTTAATTTATCTCCTAACTCCTTAAATTCACCTTGCAGGACCTCATCCCTTTTTTTATTGTTGGTACCGATATGGACCACGACTACTGGCTGTTCACCCTCCCCCTCCAGAATGCCCTGCAGCCGCTCCGTGACATCCTTGACCCTAGCACCAGGGAGGCAACATACCATCCTGGAGTCACGTTTGTGGCCACAGAAACGCCTATCTGTTCCCCTTACAATTGAATCCCCTATCACTATAGCCCTGCCACTCTTCTTCCTCCCCTCCTGTGCAGCAAAGGTTCACCAGCCTGATTCCTGGGATGGCAGTACTGTCGTATGAGGAGAGATTGGGTCGACTCGGCCTGTATTCACTTGAGTTTAGAAGAATGAGAGGGGATCTCATTGAAACATAAAACTCTGACAGGGCTAGACAGACTGGATACAGGGAGGATGTTTCACCTGGCTGGGGGGGGGTCCAGAACGAGGGGTCACAGTCTCAGGATACGGGGTAGGACATTTAGGACTGAGATGAGGAGAAAAGTCTAGATTAAACTGCATTTATTTCAATGCAAGAAGTCTGATGGGCAAGGCAGATGAACTCAGGGCATGGATGGGTACATGGGACTGGGATGTTATAGCTATTACTGAAACATGGCTAAGGGAGGGGCAGGACTGGCAGCTCAATGTTCCAGGGTACAGATGCTATAGGAAAGATAGAGCAGGAGGTAAGAGAGGAGGGGGAGTGGGGTTCTTGATTAGGGAGAACATCACTGCAGTAGTGAGAGGGGATATATCCGAGGGTTCGCCCACTGAGTCTATATGGGTAGAACTGAAAAATAAGAAGGGAGAGATCACTTTGATAGGATTGTACTACAGACCCCCAAATAGTCAACGGGAAATTGAGGAGCAAATATGGAAGATTACAGACAGCTGCAAGAAAAATAGGGTGGTAATAGTAGGGGACTTTAACTTTCCCAACATTGACTGGGACAGCCATAGCATTAGGGGCTTGGAAGGAGAGAAATTTGTTGAGTGTATTCAGGAGGAATTTCTCATTCAGTATGTGGATGGCCCGACTAGAGAGGGGGCAAAACTTGACCTCCTCTTGGGAAATAAGGAAGGGCAAGTGACAGAAGTGTTAGTGAGGGATCACTTTGGGACCAGTGGTCATAATTCCATTAGTTTTAAGATAGCTATGGAGAAGGATAGGTCTGGCCCAAAAGTTAAAATTCTAAATTGGGGAAAGGCCAATTTTGATGGTATTAGACAGGAACTTTCAGAAGTTGATTGGGAGAGTCTGTTGGCAGGCAAAGGGACGTCTGGTAAGTGGGAGGCTTTCAAAAGTGTGTTAACCAGGGTTCAGGGTAAGCACATTCCTTATAAAGTGAAGGGCAAGGCTGGTAGAAGTAGGGAACCTTGGATGACTCGGGAGATTGAGGCCCTAGTCAAAAAGAAGAAGGAGGCATATGACATGCATAGGCAGCTGGGATCAAGTGGATCCCTTGAAGAGTATAGAGATTGCCGGAGTAGAGTTAAGAGAGAAATCAGGAGGGCAAAAAGGGGACATGAGATTGCTTTGGCAGATAAGGCAAAGGAGAATCCAAAGAGCTTCTACAAATACATAAAGGGCAAAAGGGTAACTAGGGAGAGAGTAGGGCCTCTTAAGGATCAACAAGGTCATCTATGTGCGGAACCACAAGAGATGGGTGAGATCCTGAATGAATATTTCACATCGGCATTTACGGTTGAGAAAGGCATGGATGTTAGGGAACTTGGGGAAATAAATAGTGATGTCTTGAGGAGTGTACATATTACAGAGAGGGAGGTGCTGGAAGTCTTAACGCGCATCAAGGTAGATAAATCTCCGGGACCTAATGAAATGTATCCCAGGACGTTATGGGAGGTTAGGGAGGAAATTGCGGGTCCCCTAGCAGAGATATTTGAATCATCGACAACTACAAGTGAGGTGCCTGAAGATTGGAGGGTAGCAAATGTTGTGCCTTTGTTTAAGAAAGGCGGCAGGGAAAAGCCTGGGAACTACAAACCGGTGAGCCTGACATCTGTAGTGGGTAAGTTGTTAGAGGGTATTCTGAGAGACAGGATCTACAGGCATTTGGAGAGGCAGGGACTGATTAGGAACAGTCAGCATGGTTTTGTGAGTGGAAAATCATGTCTGACGAATTTGATTGAGTTTTTTGAAGGGGTAACCAAGAAGATAGATGAGGGCTGTGCAGTAGATGTGGTCTACATGGACTTTAGCAAAGCCTTTGACAAGGTACCGCATGGTAGGTTGTTACATAAGGTTAAATCTCACGGGATCCAAGGTGAGATAGCCAATTGGATACAAAATTGGATTGACGACAGAAGACAGAGGGTGGTTGTAGAGGGTTGTTTTTCAAACTGGAGGCCTGTGACCAGCGGTGTGCCTCAGGGATCGGTGCTGGGTCCGCTGTTGTTTGTTATTTATGTTAATGATTTGGATGAGAATTTAGGGGGCATGGTTGGTAAGTTTGTGGATGACACCAAGATTGGTGGCATTGTGGACAGTGAAGAAGGTTATCTAGGATTGCAACGGGATCTTGATAAATTGGGCCAGTGGGCCGATGAATGGCAGATGGAGTTTAATTTAGATAAATGTGAGGTGATGCATTTTGGTAGATCGAATCGGGCCAGGACCTACTCCGTTAATGGTAGGGCGTTGGGGAGAGTTATAGAACAAAGAGATCTAGGAGTACAGGTTCATAGCTCCTTGAAAGTGGAATCACAGGTGGATAGGGTGGTGAAGAAGGCATTCAGCATGCTTGGTTTCATTGGTCAGAACATTGAATACAGGAGTTGCGATGTCTTGTTGAAGTTGTACCAGACATTAGTAAGGCCACACTTGGAATACTGTGTACAGTTCTGGTCACCCTATTATAGAAAGGATATTATTAAACTAGAAAGAGTGCAGAAAAGATTTACTAGGATGCTACCGGGACTTGATGGTTTGACTTATAGGGAGAGGTTGGATAGACTGAGACTTTTTTCCCTGGAGAGTAGGAGGTTAAGGGGTGATCTTATAGAAGTCTATAAAATAATGAGGGGCATAGATAAGGTAGATAGTCAAAATCTTTTCCCAAAGGTAGGGGAGTCTATAACGAGGGGGCATAGATTTAAGGTGAGAGGGGAGAGATACAAAAGGGTCCAGAGGGGCAATTTTTTCACTCAAAGGGTGGTGAGTGTCTGGAACGAGCTGCCAGAGGCAGTAGTAGAGGCGGATACAATTTTGTCTTTTAAAAAGCATTTGGACAGTTACATGGGTAAGATGGGTATAGAGGGATATGGGCCAAGTGCAGGCAATTGGGACTAGCTTAGTGGTATAAACTGGGCGACATGGACATGTTGGGCCGAAGGGCCTGTTTCCATGTTGTAAACTTCTATGATTCTGTGATTCTATGATTCTAAATTTCATCACTCAGAGGGTGGTGAACCTGTGGAATTCTCTACCACAGAAGGCTGTGGAGGCCAAGTCACTGAATATATTTAAGAAGGAGCGAGATAGATTTCTAGACACAAAAGGCATCAAGGGGTATGGGGAGAGAGCGGGAATATGCTTTTGAGACAGAGGATCAGCCATGATCATATTGAATGGCGGAGCAGGCTCGAAGGGCCGAATGGCCTACTCCTGCTCCTATTTTCTATATTTCTATGTACATTCTATGCTGTCCAGTCTATGTAAAACCAAGAAAGTGGGTCCAGAGGACAGAGATGGGCAAGAAATATTTTAAATAATCTGGGGTAGGAAGCGACAAAGACATCTGGAGAGCAGCAGACGCGGATGATAAACATCTGCATGCACTGGTTGGGCTGAGCTGCCTGTTTCCCTGTTACAAACTATGTTAATGCAACCCGCCCTCGTAATTTAACCCTTTAAGCCCCGGTATATTCTGGTGAATCTGCGTTGTACCCCCCTCCAAGGGCCAATGTATCAGGACAGATTCCATAAACCAGGTTTGTATTCTCGAGTTTAGAAGTTTGAGGGGTGATCGAATCAAGGTGTTTAAAATGATAAACGGATTCGATAGGGTCGATAGAGAGAAACTATTTCCTCCGATGGGGGAATCCAGAACAAGGGGGTGTAACCTTAAAATTAAAGCCAGGCTGTTGAGGGTTGATGTCAGGAAGCACTTCTTCACACAAAGGGGAGTGGAAATCTGGAACTCTCTCCCCCAAAAAGCTGTTGAGGCTGGGGGTCAATTGGAACTTTCAAGACTGAGATCGATAGATTTTTATTGGGTAACGAGATCAAGGGATATGGAGCAATGACGAGTAAATGGAGTTAAGATACAGATCAGCTATGATCTAATTGAATGGCGGAACAGGCTTGAGGGGCTAAATGGCCTCCTCCTGTTCCTATCTATTTAAACCACTGAGTCGATGGGCCCAATGCCCTTTTCTCGTCCCTGACTGTTCTTAAACCAGCGAAGAGCTCATGGTGCAGACTGACCAAACTGTACCTGCTGCGGGCAATGGAGTCGCCAACTCTGATTGGACCGTATTCCGCCACAATTCATCGCACGAGCTCCTGTCTCCAACCGGCCCCGCCCCCACACTCCAGCCGTTGGTCACCGGCACGCCAATCGGTCGATGATGGCGGCTACAATACCCACAATCCTCTGCGCTCACGAAACCGCTCTATCCATGACAGGGTGTGACGCACCAGGGCCGCATTGCATCCTGGGGGGGGGGGGCGGGGGGGTTGCGACTCTGCCATGTGTTATGAGTCAGGCCGGAGCGATTGCACGCAGGAGTGTCCGGGAGATTACTCTTTAATTCCGGCAGACTCCAGGACAACCTGGGAAGGCTGGCAACTCTAGCGAGCGTCGTACCGCTGCCATATGTTTGACCCAGGACATGGTGTTTGTCCAACTCAGGGTTGTGTTGTTGCCGGGAGCCAATTCGTGCCTTGAGCAAATGCGCCACCTGCTGGAGAGGAGGGAGGTGCAGCCGGGCACTTGTACTGTTGGAGCCCGGGGCGAGAGGCATCACGTTCAGCTTGTCGTCAGCCTCCTTCTCCAGGTGTTTTTTTACATCTCTATAGCGTCTTTCATGACCTCAGGGTGTCCCAAAGCGCTTTACAGCCAATGAAATACTTTTTGAGGTGTAGTCACTGTTGCAATGTCGGAAACGCGACAGCCAATTTGCGCACAGCAAGATCCCACAAACAGCAATGTGATAATGACCAGATAATCTGTTTTTAGTGATATTAGTTGAGGGATAAATATTGGCCCAGGACAGCTGCTCTTCTTTGAATAGTGCTGTGGGGCGGGGGGGGCGGTAGACGGGGCCTCGGTTTAACATCTCATCCAAAGATGACACCTCAGACAATGCAACACTCCTTCAGTACTACACTGGGACTGTCGGCCTGGATTATGTGCTGAAATAAGGAAATGGGTTCAAGAGCCAACTAGACATTTCTGAAGGAAGAAGGGAATTGGATAATGAGTTGTTCCTAAATAATCTTGTGCATCCTCCACTTCCTTCGCCCCACCATTGGCGGCCGTGCCTTCAGACGTCTAGGGCCTAAGCTCTGGAATTCCCTCCCTCCGCCTTTCTCTCCTCAACTTTGAGACTGCTCCTTAAAATCTTCCACTTTGACCAAACCTCTGGTCACCTGTCCTAATATCTCCTTTCGTGGCTCGGTGTCAAATTTCTTCTGATAATGCTTCAGTGAAGCGCCTTGGCACATTTTACTCTGTTAAAGGTGCTGTGTAAATGCAAGTTGTTGTTAGAGCACACAAATAATCCCCTGTCCCCCACACACTGTGCATCTACTCTATCAGGAAAGACTGAACAGGCTCGGGGTCTTTTCTCTAGAAAAAAAAGGTGACCTGATAGAGGTCTTAAAAATTATGAAGAGGTTCGATAGGGTAGATGTAGAAAATATCTTTCCATTTGTGGGAGAGTCCAAAATTAGGGGCCGAAAATACAAGAAAGTCATTAACAAATCCAATAAGGAATTCAGGAGAAGCTTCTTTACCCAGAGAGTGGTGAGAATGTGGAACTCGTTACCACAAGGAGTAGTTGAGGCGAATAGTGTAGATGCATTTAAGGGGAACCCAGATAAGCACACATGGGAGAAAAGAATAGAAGGATATGCTGATAGGGTGAGATGAAGCAGGGAGGGAGGGAGGCTCGTGTGGAGCATAAACACCAGCACAGACCAGTTGGGCCGAATGGCCTGTTTCTGTGCTGTAGGTTCTATGTAATTCTATGTATTGGTACCTCACAGGCTAGATGAAGAGGAGGTACTTTCTCTTGTGGGTCAACAGTGAACAATAAAGACTTCTCAGCCACTTGAATATGTTCTTTACTGGGCAGCCATCTTGTTTCGACACCGCAGCTACCAATCATTCAAACAATTTCCAGGTCGGAGTGAACAGTCCTGTCACTGAAGATTGGCGCAAGGTTTCGATGCTCCTTTGAGTAAAATCTACACGGGCATCTTCGTTCCCTCTAAAACAAACTTTGTTGTTCATTTTCCGATAAATATCGAACAGTGCAGCTAGTAATACTCATCAAAAACGCACATTTTACCAAAAGAAAAAGGGAAACCATTGTAACTTTATTAATGGAAAAAAAAATACACACACACATAAAAAGGGAATAAAATGTGCAAAATTAGTTGTTCAGAGCACTTGACCAATCAGTCTTTGCCAGTAGTAAACAGTCGAACAATAAATAATCGGTTCACAGACCAATAGATTTGTTTTTTTGGGGGGGGGGGGGGGGAGGGGGGAAGGGTGAAGATGGGAAGGAAGATGGAGAAAACTATTTTCGTGTTGTCTTCCTGCATCAAGACATCCTTTATGGAACAGCCCTGTAAAAGGAGGCAGAGACACAGGAGACTGCTTTCACCTCCACCTGGAGGGTGGGGAGAGTGCATAGTTTGCATTGTGGCAATAATAGAGAACACACTTAGCTTGCTGAAGTGTATTGTGTGTAGTTGCACAGTAAGCGTGATCCCTTCGAGCAATTTGTCTGTCAGTAGTGAGCAAATTCACAGGCATATTCATATAGTGTCAAACTTCCCACTGCCATTCTCAACAGATAATCCCAACCTTGTGGAATCAGACCAATCACATTGTTTTTTGGGCACTTCCAATTGTAAAAAAGGTCTCTCCTTCTGGCCATCTTATCCACATGTCCTTTTGATCAGCCAGGATTGTCAGGTTTGGGGTTAATAATTGCATTGTGGGTTGGGAAAGGAGCAATTGGAAGTTTCGATATATTGTGTGTTTAAGATGGTCAGAGAGAGATAGGGAGAGAGAGATAGGGAGAGAGAGATAGGGAGAGAGAGATAGGGAGAGAGAGATAGGGAGAGAGAGATAGGGTAGGGAGAGATAGGGTAGGGAGAGAGATAGGGAGAGAGACAGGGAGAGAGACAGAGAGAGATAGGGAGAGAGACAGAGAGAGATAGGGAGAGAGACAGGGAGAGATAGAGAGAGAGATAGGGAGAGAGACAGAGAGAGATAGGGAGAGAGACAGAGAGAGATAGGGAGAGAGACAGAGAGAGATAGGGAGAGAGATAGGGAGAGAGATTGGGAGAGAGATTGGGAGAGAGATAGGGAGAGAGATAGGGAGAGAGAGATAGGGAGAGAGACAGACAGGGAGAGAGACAGACAGGGAGAGAGACAGACAGGGAGAGAGACAGACAGGGAGAGAGACAGACAGGGAGAGAGACAGACAGGGAGAGAGACAGACAGGGAGAGAGACAGACAGGGAGAGAGACAGACAGGGAGAGAGACAGACAGGGAGAGAGACAGACAGGGAGAGAGACAGACAGGGAGAGAGACAGACAGGGAGAGAGACAGACAGGGAGAGAGACAGACAGGGAGAGAGACAGACAGGGAGAGAGACAGACAGGGAGAGAGACAGACAGGGAGAGAGACAGACAGGGAGAGAGACAGACAGGGAGAGAGACAGACAGGGAGAGAGACAGACAGGGAGAGAGACAGACAGGGAGAGAGACAGACAGGGAGAGAGACAGACAGGGAGAGAGATAGGGAGAGAGATAGGGAGAGAGATAGGGAGAGAGATAGGGAGAGAGACAGGGAGAGAGAGACAGAGAGAGAGACAGAGAGAGAGAGAGATAGGGAGAGAGACAGAGAGAGATAGAGAGAGAGACAGAGAGAGATAGGGAGAGAGACAGAGAGAGATAGGGAGAGAGACAGAGAGAGACAGAGATAGGGAGAGAGACAGAGAGAGATAGGGAGAGAGACAGAGAGAGATAGGGAGAGAGACAGAGAGAGATAGGGAGAGAGATAGGGAGAGAGATAGGGAGAGAGATAGGGAGAGAGATAGGGAGAGAGATTGGGAGAGAGATAGGGAGAGAGATAGGGAGAGAGATTGGGAGAGAGATTGGGAGAGAGATTGGGAGAGAGATTGGGAGAGAGATTGGGAGAGAGATTGGGAGAGAGATTGGGAGAGAGATTGGGAGAGAGATAGGGAGAGAGACAGACAGGGAGAGAGACAGACAGGGAGAGAGACAGACAGGGAGAGAGACAGACAGGGAGAGAGACAGACAGGGAGAGAGACAGACAGGGAGAGAGACAGACAGGGAGAGAGACAGACAGGGAGAGAGACAGACAGGGAGAGAGACAGACAGGGAGAGAGACAGACAGGGAGAGAGACAGAGAGAGACAGAGAGAGATAGGGAGAGAGACAGGGAGAGACAGGGAGAGAGACAGGGAGAGAGATAGGGAGAGAGACAGGGCGAGAGACAGGGAGAGAGATAGGGAGAGAGATAGGGAGAGAGATAGGGAGAGAGACAGGGAGAGAGACAGGGAGAGAGAGACAGAGAGAGAGAGACAGAGAGAGAGAGAGACAGAGAGAGAGAATTCCAATTAAGTAGCATCTTTCACATCATCAGGATGTCCCAAGGTGCTTTACAGCCAATGAAGTACTTTTGAAGTGTCGTCACTGTTGTAATGTAGGAAATGCCGCTGCCAATTTGTGCACAGCAAGATCCCACAAACAGCAACGAGATAATGACCAGATAATCTGTAATTAATGGTGTTGATTGAGGATTTAATGTTGGCCAGGACACCGGGGAGAACTCCCCTGCTCCTCTTCAAAATAGTGGCCGTGGGATCTTTTACGTCCACCTCAGAGGGCAGACGGGCCTCGGTTTAACGTTTCATCCAAAAGACAGCAGCTCCGACATTGCAGCACTCCCTCAGTCAGCCTGGATTATGGGCTCAAGTCTCTGGAGCGGGACTTGAACCCATGACCTTCCGACTCAGAGGTGAGAGTGTGACTCACTGAGCCACGGCTGACGATGTCTTACTTTTATTCTAGGTGCTGTTCAACAACCAACAGCACCTGGAACAAGGACCCATTCGGAGGCTGCTAACAGCACGTGAAGATTTGGATTCACGGTACTGGACGACAAAGCCCAGCGTCAAATCCACACCAGCAAATGGGGCTCATTAAACTTATACAAAGGAACTGGGGGAGGCCGTTCAGCACCTCAGGCCTGCTCTGCCATTCAGTTAGATCATGGCTGATCTGGATCTGAACTCCATCTAACTACCTTGTTTCCGTAACCCTTAATTCCCTTACCCAACAAAAATCTATCAATCTCAGTTTTGAAATTTTCATTTGATCCCCAGCCTCAACAGCTTTTTTGGGGAGAGAGTTCCAGATTTCCACTCCCCTTTGTGTGAAGAAGTGCTTCCTGACATCATCCCTGAATGGCCTGGCTCTAATTTTAAGGTTATGCCCCGTTGTTCTGGACTCCCCCCACCAGAGGAAATAGTTTCTCTCTATCGACCCTATCAAATCCTTTTATCATGGCACAGGGCAAAGAGTTTCAAAGAAGTTGTGACCTCCCGAGTTAGGAGCCCTCGAGTTAAGTTATAAGACATGTGCAGTATAGTCTGGTAGATGCTTGCTTCAGGCTGCCAAGGGTCCTGGGCGAGTCCCATTACTAGCTGACGCTCCAGTGGAGGCCACATATGGCTCAGCTTCTGGATGGGAATGGTGTTTATCCAGAGTAAACAGGCTCCACTTGAAGTTGGGAGATTCTGGGAGCTGAGCAGGGAGAGGAAGTAAGAGAAGAAAGAATGTCATGGCTCATGATTTGCCCATTGACAATACTTGGGCAATATATTTGGATACTTTCCCAAAATGGGTCTCAAAAGTGGGTGAACTGAAGAAAATTTCTGCTTGAACTCTTTAAACTATCACCTTGTTCCTCAGTTTCCAAAGAAATATCAAGTCCAGGATGTGTCTAATATCTCCAGACTGCTGAACAGTATCCCAGGACACTCTTACTTGCCATGGGTGAGGGTTTCCAACCCTCCAGGATTGTTCTGGAGTCAACGATTAATCTCCTGAGTGCTGCTCGGAGCAAAACCCGGGAAAGAAAAAAAACTGTGAATTTTTTTCATTTTCTTTGAAAAATTTCATTTATTAGTTATAAAAAGTTTAGAGGTGGGGAAGAAAAGGCTGTTTAACCAGGCGGGGCACTTAGAGGTCATGTGATGAAACCTCCAGGAATACATCCAACCAGAGTTGGCGACTCCACTAGTGAGACAATATCAAGCAGTGTTTATTTCGATGTACTGGCTTCGCAGTTACTCTTTCCGTGAAACTGGATACTGATAACAGGTCAGTTGCTCATTGCTGCACAGGAAAGGCCCAGGCTTTAAATGCGGCCTAGCTGCAAGGCTGAGAGAGAGTTGGGGTACCAGATCCTGAACTCTTGGATGTCTGTGCGTTTATTAACGTCAATAGATGATGGGAAAGCTTAAACATTTTATCAAGCTGTTGTAATCCTTACATTTGGCTGAACAAGGAGAACTCCACTTAGCTTTTGTAGGGCCTGTTTCATAATCACTGCCACAAAATATTAAAATGGCATAAATTCTCAAGACGATATTGTTGGCACAAGTTTCCTTGTTCCTTCCCTCTCTCTCTCTCTTTCTCTCGAGGTTCCTCTCCAAAAATTTGTGCTAAGGCGGCCTAGAAACTGCCGTTGGGTTCCAAATAAAACCAGCGGTACACTGGAGATATTCGAGTATTTTTTTTTTAAACAGTAACTTCTGAAAAAAAACTAGAAACTCTCACTAGAAAAAAAATTCTAATGTGTCAGCTTTCGTCTCCCTCCCCGCCCCCACCACAAAAACATTTTATATAAAAAGAGAAAAATGTACAAAATATTAGGCAGAATTCTATGAAAATGACCCAAAGCCTCAACCATCCATCCCACACAATCTTCGCGGATGGGTTAGGGAAGCCCTTGAGGTGTAGAACATTGAGGAACCGATCTTGTTGTGACAAAGCGATGGGGCGTGCTCGCTCGTTCCAACCACCCACCCCACCACTCCACTCCCCTCCGGAGGTCACAAGGTCAGCTGGAGACGAGATGCTTCATGGGGAAGCTGAATCCCAACGGACTGCTCTCTCACACCCCCCCCCCACATCCCTCCCAACTCCTCCCGGTGGTCCCTTTCAGAACAGGTCACGACCAGCGAGAAGTAGCCTGGCCCCAGAGTTGGGCCGATTATCTAGCTACTTTTGGGCACGGGAATGGACGTAGGAATAGGTTGTCCAGAAATTTCCCCCTAAAAATGGAAGCCAAACACAGAAACTAAACTCCAAGTCCCACTGAGTTCCGTGTCGGAGAATGCGCTAACATCAGTTATTAAGGTTTCCAAATGACCCTTCATCAAGGCCAAAGTCAGAACTCCAGCTATGATACCAGCTCCTGCCCTGTCCACCCCCTGGTCTGATATTAGACTTGGGAGAAGGTGGCAACTCCGGAGGTCCCCTTCTTCACAGCCGGAGGGGCAAATAACGAGGGGACCCCTAGTCGCAAAACACAGTGTGAGGTGATCACCCAGGAGATCAAATCAAACTGAACAGGCTGGGACTCTTCTCTCTAGAAAAGAGAAGACTGAGGGGTGACCTGATGGAGGTCTTTAAAGTTATGAGAGGGTTTGATAGGATAGACGTAGAGAAGATGTTTCCACTTGAGGGGGAGACCAGAACTAGGGGCCATAAATATAAAATAGTCACTAATAAATCCAATAGGGAATTTAGGAGAAACTTCTTTACCCAGAGAGTGGTGAGAATGTGGAACTCGCTCCCACAAGGAGTGGTTAAGGTGAATAGCACAGATGCATTTAAGGGGAAGCTAGAGAAACACATGAGGGAGAAAGGAATAGAAGGATATGCTGATCGGGTGAGATGAAGTAGGGAGGGAGGAGGTTCGTGTGGAGCATAAACACCGGCATGGACCAGTTGGGCCGAATGGCCTGTTTCTGTGCTGTAAATTCAATGTAAAATTGGCTCAATCTCTAAGCTACATTGGAGTTCAAAATCTAGGATCATGAGTACCCTACATACCCGGCCTCACACTCTCTCCTGGAGCCAGCCAGTCCACTGTGAGTAAAGCTGGTAGTGGACGAGCTTTTATTGTGATGTTTACCCCACCAGCTTAACTGACCCAGAGCATTGGAGATACCCGGGGGGGGGGGGGGGGGGGGGGGAGAAATAAAATGAAGGGGTTTAGAAACAAAAACAGTGGGAAGACTTTTGAAATTAGAATTACCAAAAAAAGTTAGTAATAAAATGACATTTAATTTATAAAAAAAAAGCTTCCAGCTCCACTTAAAACACACACACACACACACACAATGATAAAACGAGGTAGGTTAAAAAACAGAAAATGTAACATAGATCATCCATGACAAGAAACCCTAATCCATAATCAGCCCTGCCCTGCCGCTATTTAAGGGACAATATTCTTCCCATCACTCGGGTCAATCCCAGAACCGTCCAGATGCACAGCTGGAGTCTATAAGGAGCGGAGTTGGTCAAACTCCTGAATAAGCTCCCCGTGGAGAGCACTCTGTACTGGGTCATGCAAAGCTCTGCAATTCCTTGCTCTGTTGGTTTTTTTTTTGGCATTTGCAATTTTTAAAAAAAAACACACGACAAAAAAAAAACGAAAATGGCCTCAAGTCAGACAGAGCAAACCAACCTGCCGATCCGCGACCACCCCCCCCCGCAACCCATCTATAAAAACAGCCGCACACAGACTTCCGAAGCCGGGGCAGAAGCTTTCGGCAGCGCCGATGGAAGGAGATGTCTCATGGTGTCGGGATGAAGCGCAGTCCCGGGGAGGGGTGTTTTATTTTAAAGCCAAGTGGTAACTCCAGCACCGTTTCCCCCCCTTTCCCCTCGGTCACAGGAATTCTATTTACAAACTGGAACCTCTCCCTCCCTCCCTCCCATCGGTTTCCCACCGTTCCTACATAAAGTGACATCTCCTGCATTCATTCTTCATTCATTCATTCGCGACCGGCGGGGAATCAGGTCCCGAGAGGGAATCCTCGCATTAAAATCAGAAGGAAATCATTAATAAAACCTGACCGGACCGAGAGCTGCTGGCAGTGGGCAAACCGGGAATTCACTCCTGCAAATTAAGCCGCCCAGGCACAAAAAAAAGAGGAGCCTTTAGACTAAACTAACGACACAACAGTTCTATCAACTTCAGAATTAGTAGTAATTCACCTCTTTAAGGTTTCTTTCCCCCCCCCTCCCCCTCCCTCCCTCCCTCCCTCTTTTTACGGCTAAACCCTCTCGTCCAGTGTCAGAATTCTCAATGTCCCGTCGCTCCCAATGTTTACAAGGAACCCGCGGAGAAAAGTAAAATAAAACACGTTTGGATTAATTCGCCCGCAGACGCCCTCCTCCCCATCCCCATCCCCTCCTCCCCATCCCCATCCCATCCCCTCCCACCAGAATCGGTCCCGGATCGGGAGCAGCCACCCTCCCTCTCCACTCAGTCCTGGTCCGGCTGTGAACCAACACAATCCTCGGCGGGTCCCGACCCTCACAGCCGCTCCTGTTGGCGAGCGTTTCCCTTTGGAGACAGAGCCACACCCACAATGTTTACCGGGGGAAAACAAAATAATAATAATAATCACCACCTCAAGAGACGCGGCACAGGCTTTGTTATATTGCATTAGTCCTTTTAAATCTCTAACGTCCCAGGCATTTTCCTTTATAAAGGTTAGAATTCTCTCTCAGTCGTCGACGCCCTTCGTGCCAGTGCGAGTTTGAAGAGGAATTGCTTGCTGCACACCGGTTACCAGTTCATCATCGAGTTTCTGTTCAGCGTCATGAAGAAAACTTGGCTGCTCCCCCCAGAACGCACGGACGCAAAGAAGACCTGGAAAAATAAAAGGGCCAACGGAGGGTGAGCAATCGAGATACAGTGTCAGCAGAAGTGCCAGGGGAGAGGGTGATGGGAGTGAGTTACAGGCTGGAATCTAATCGAGGGGTTTATATATAGAATAACAGATACCCAGGAGTGAGTTACAGGCTGGAATCTAATCGAGGGGTTTATATCTCGAGTAACAGATACCCGGGAGTGAGTTACAGGCTGGAATCTAATCGAGGGGTTTATATATAGAATAACAGATACCCAGGAGTGAGTTACAGGCTGGAATCTAATCGAGGGGTTTATATCTCGAGTAACAGATACCCGGGAGTGAGTTACAGACTGGAATCTAATCGAGGGGTTTATATATAGAATAACAGATACCCAGGAGTGAGTTACAGACTGGAATCTAATCGAGGGGTTCGGGGGGGTTTATATATAGAATAACAGATACCCAGGAGTGAGTTACAGACTGGAATCTAATCGAGGGGGTTTATATATAGAATAACAGATACCCAGGAGTGAGTTACAGACTGGAATCTAATCGAGGGGTTTATATATAGAATAACAGATACCCGGGAGTGAGTTACAGACTGGAATCTAATCGAGGGGTTTATATATGGAATAACAGATACCCGGGAGTGAGTTACAGGCTGGAATCTAATCGAGGGGTTCGGGGGGGTTTATATATAGAATAACAGATACCCAGGAGTGAGTTACAGGCTGGAATCTAATCGAGGGGTTTATATATAGAATAACAGATACCCAGGAGTGAGTTACAGACTGGAATCTAATCGAGGGGTTCGGGGGGGTTTATATATAGAATAACAGATACCCAGGAGTGAGTTACAGACTGGAATCTAATCGAGGGGTTCGGGGGGGTTTATATATAGAATAACAGATACCCAGGAGTGAGTTACAGGCTGGAATCTAATCGAGGGGTTTATATATAGAATAACAGATACCCAGGAGTGAGTTACAGACTGGAATCTAATCGAGGGGTTCGGGGGGGGTTTATATATAGAATAACAGATACCCAGGAGTGAGTTACAGACTGGAATCTAATCGAGGGGTTCGGGGGGGTTTATATATAGAATAACAGATACCCGGGAGTGAGTTACAGGCTGGAATCTAATCGAGGGGTTCAGGGGGGTTTATATATAGAATAACAGATACCCGGGAGTGAGTTACAGGCTGGAATCTAATCGAGGGGTTCAGGGGGGTTTATATATGGAATAACAGATACCCAGGAGTGAGTTACAGGCTGGAATCTAATCGAGGGGTTCGGGGGGGTTTATATATAGAATAACAGATACCCGGGGAGTGAGTTACAGGCTGGAATCTAATCGAGGGGTTCGGGGGGGTTTATATATGGAATAACAGATACCCAGGAGTGAGTTACAGGCTGGAATCTAATCGAGGGGTTCGGGGGGGTTTATATATAGAATAACAGATACCCGGGAGTGAGTTACAGGCTGGAATCTAATCGAGGGGTTCAGGGGGGTTCATATATAGAATAACAGATACCCGGGGAGTGAGTTACAGACTGGAATCTAATCGAGGGGTTCGGGGGGGTTTATATATAGAATAACAGATACCCGGGAGTGAGTTACAGGCTGGAATCTAATCGAGGGGTTCGGGGGGGGGGTTTATATATAGAATAACAGATACCCAGGAGTGAGTTACAGGCTGGAATCGGGACTTCCCTTGTTCAGCTCCACACCCAATGGTGAATAAACTCACTGTTATCAGGGGAATCGGACCCTGGAGTTTTAACTGATTCATTCACTTGCGCTTTTACCCCAAGGTCAATGAGCCCCAAGTTTAATTTTGGAAAGAAGCTCCTTACCTTGTCGTTCCGCTCGCAAAGAAATTTCAAGCGTTGAGCTCTCTTGTGCATGAAAACACCGTCGAGATGCCCCGTCTCCACTGATCGAATCTCAATGGCCTTCTCTCCCCAGCCCATGATCTGACTGGAATGGATGTATGCTGTGGGGATCAACCAGAGGCTACATTACCCAGCTCACTTTCACCGAGGGACGGGAAAATAATTGGTAGAAGAAGTGAGCTTTCTCCGTCCTTACCGACAGACGTGGGCATCTCGCCCCACTGCAGTACGATGTCCTTGGTGATTCGCCCGTAAGTATTGACGTAAACCCCCTCATCCTCGTAACAGAGCAGCATTTCCATCCCGTCCGTTTTGGGGAGAATGATGAGAGCGTGAGGTGTGATGTTGCCCTGAATCTGGTTTTAAAAGTTTCAACAAAAAAAAAAGATAATTAACGACAAGAAAAAAAAGTTGGAGAGAAAGAAAGAACTTGCATTCATATAGCACCTGTCACGACCTCAGAACGTCCCAAAGCGCTCTACAGCCAATGAAGTACTTTTTGAAGTACATAAGAGATAGGAGCAGGAGTAGGCCATACAGCCCTTCGAGCATAAGATCAAGGCTGATCTTTGACCTCAACTCCACTTTCCCGCCCTCTCCCCATATCCCTTGATGTCCAAAAATCTATCAATCTCAGCCTTGAATATAGAATCATAGAAGTTTACAACATAGAAACAGGCCCTTCGGCCCAACATGTCCATGTCGCCCAGTTTATACCACTAAGCTAGTCCCAATTGCCTGCACTTGGCCCATATCCCTCTATACCCATCTCACCTATGTAACTGTCCAAATGCTTTTTAAAAGACAAAATTGTACCCGCCTCTACTACTGCCTCTGGCAGCTCGTTCCAGACACTCACCACCCTTTGAGTGAAAAAATTGCCCCTCTGGACCCTTTTGTATCTCTCCCCTCTCACCTTAAATCTATGCCCCCTCGTTATAGACTCCCCTACCTTTGGGAAAAGATTTTGACTATCTACCTTATCTATGCCCCTCATTATTTTATAGACTTCTATAAGATCACCCTCAACGACTGAGCATCCACAGCCCTCTGGGGTAGAGAATTCCAAAGATTCACAACCCTCTGAATGAAGACATTTTTCCTCATCTCGGTCCTAAATGGCCGACCTCTTACCTTGAGACTATGCTCCCTAGTTCTAGATTCTCCAGCCATGGGAAACAGCTTCTCAGCATCTACCCTGTCAAGGCATCGGCATTTTGTAATGTGGGAAACACAGCAAGCTCCCGCAAACAGCAATGAGAAAATGACCAGATAATCTGTTTTAGTGATGCTGGTTGAGGGATAAATATTGGCCAGGATACCGTGGGATCTTTTCTGTCCACCTGAAAGGGCAGACGGGTCCTCGGTTTAACGTCGCATCCGAAAGACGGCACCTCCGACAGTGCAGCACTCCCTCAGTACTGCACTGGGAGTGTCAGCCTGGATTATGGGGCTCAAGTCTCTGGAGTGGGACCTGAACCCATGACCTTCTAATTCGGAGGCGAGAGTGCTACTCACTGAACCATGGCTCATACAGCTGTAGCAACAATAATAATTTATTTTTTCGTTTTTTCAGGGTGTAGCTCAGCAGTGTTGCTCACTTGTGAGAGAAGAATGAATGAAATGAGAGATGGTGAGAGAAGCCTTGATACTTTTTTATAATCTGTATTCAAGATGTGGGCGATCGTTGGCAAGGCAGCATTTATTGGCCATCCCTAGTTGCCCCGGCAACTGAGTGGTTTGCTGGGCCAATTCAGACGGCATTGAGAGTCAACCACATTAGTGTGGGACTGGAGTCACATATAGGCCCAGACCGGGTAAGGACGGCAGGTTTCCTCCCCTAAAGGGAACCAGTTGGATTTTACAACAATCCGACAGCTTCATGGTGACGTTTACTGATACCAGATTTTTTTAAAAACTGAGTTCAAATTCTCAAACTACCATGGTGGGATTTGAAATCACGTTGTCTGGATGATTAGTCCAGGCCTCGGGAGTAACATGATCACTACACTACCATACCCATGCTCTATAGGGGCAGAACTGACAGATTTGAGCTCCAAAGAGTTAAGAGTCGCTGAGAAGAAATGAAGAGGGGATGAGTGAAGATGACAAGCTTGTTGGAGGAGCTTTGATACTGGGGGAGAGGTGAGACATTCATTTGAGATCCAAAACCATGATGGGTATTTGCAAGGATGGTTTTTATGACCCATCCCATTGCCTGGTTTTGGTTTGTAACTCATGGGTGGAGAGACTGGAGAAGCTGGGGCTGTTCTCCTTAGAGCAGAGAAGGTTAAGGGGAGATTTAATAGAGGTGTTCAAAATCTTGAAGGGTTTTGATAGAGTAAATAAGGAGAAACTGTTCCCACTGGTGGAGGGTCGGTAACCAGAGGACACAGATTTAAGGTAATTGGCAGAGGGGAGATGAGGAGAATGTTTTTTTACACAGCGAGTTGTTATGATCTGGAATGCGTTGCCTGAAAGGGCGGTGGAAGCAGATTCAATTGTAACTTTCAAAAGGGAATTGGATAAATACCTAAAAAGGAAAAATTGGCAGGGCTATGGGGAATTGAATAGCTCTTTCACAGAGCTGGCACAGGCACGATGGGCCGAATGGCCTCTTTCTGTGCTGCATGATTCTAAGCCACTACAACACAAACTTGTACTTGACATTGAAGGTTTCCACATCACTTGATGCAAGGAATAGGTCAGAAGACTTGCCTATCCCGCTTACATTAATTACACTTACATGTGACGGTATATAAATGTCATAGACATTTCCTGAATCGACATCAATCACGTGGAAACCAGTGTTAGATCCATAGATGACCTTTAACCTTTGCCCCTCCTCCACCGTCAGGTCAACCAATAACGGCCTGTGCTGCAGATCTGCAAAAGACTGTCGTGAGAGAACCTCGTTATTTTAAACGGTCGATGAAAGTTTTGCCAAAAAACAAGAGAGACCTTGGTTTGTCACATTTGTACCTTGAAGGCCATGAACTTGTGATAAGGTTTCGGAGCCCATGCATAAATCTCCACCGCGTTCTTCAAAGCAATCACGAGAAACTTAATCCTCTCGTATTTAACTGTAAGTAGGAAGGAAACAGTAGCGTTGAATGATAGAATCATAGAATGATACCGCACAGCAGGAGGCCATTCGACCCATCGTGTCTGTGCCGGCTCTCTGAAAGAGTTATCCAATTAGTCCCACTCCCCTGCTCTTTCCCCATAACCCTGCAAATTTTTCCTCTTCAAGTATTTATCCAATTCCCTTGCTCAATTGTTAACTTTAAATCTGAGATTGATAGATTTTTGTATTAGGGATGTGGGGCTAAGGCGGGTATATGGAGTTAGGTCACAGATCAGCCATGGGCTCATTGAATGGTAGAACAGGCTCAAGGAGCTACATGGCCTACTCCTGTTCCTATGTTCCTTTTGAAAGTTATTATTGAATCTGCTTCCACTGCCCTTTCAGGCAGCGCATTCCAGATCGTAACAACTCGCTGTGTAAAAAATATTCTCCTCATCTCTCCTCTGGTTATTTTGCCAATTACCTTAAACATGTGACCTCTGGTTACCGACCCTCCCGCCACTGGAAACAGTTAAAGAAGTGAGAAGGTGTTTCCTGTGGGGCCCACAACAATTAAAAAGGCGTTATTGCCACTATGATATCATTGGGCAAGATTTGTATAATGCCCAGTCTCATATAATCAGCATTCACTCTATGGGAACATAGGAACAGGAGGAGGCCATTCAGCCCCTCGAGCCTGTTCCACCATTCAATTAGATCATGGCTGATCCGCCTTAATACCCTTCCCCAACAAAAATCGATCAATCTCAGTTTTGAAATTTTCAATTGACCCCCGGCCTCAACAGCTTTTTGGGGGAGAGATTCCAGATTTCCACTCCCCTTTGTGTGAAGAAATGCTTCCTGACATCACCCCTGAACGGCCTGGCTCTAATTTTAAGGTCATGCCCCTTGTTCTGGACTCCCCCCACCAGAGGAAATAGTCTCTCTCTATCTACCCTATCAAATCCTTTAATCATCTTAAAACACCTCGATTAGATCACCCCTTATACTCGAGGGAATACAAGCCGAGTCTATGCAACCCATCCTCATTATTTAACCCTTTTATCCCCGGTATCATTCTGGTGAATCTGCGCTGCACCCCCGCAGCCCAGTCCTACATTATAGCACCCACTGTCACAGTCCATATAACAGCCCCGATTCTACACCACACAGTCCCAACTCAGCAACACCCACTGTGCAAAACACAGCCCTCCATTGTGTTACACACCAGCCCGCACATCGATCCAACACAGTGTTGTCCAAAAAGTTATCCACCAGCCACATGTGACTAATTGGGAATCCAGATGTGGCTAATTGCATTCCTCATCAGTAAATAAAAAATGAGGAATAGATACAGTCGTTGGTCGTGTGATCTCAATACTCATTCGCACGGTATTTACATGTGAACTTTAACCTTTTTGTGTGTTTGTTGGTTAAATGGTAAGAGGAAAGGCAGAGTGAGAGAGTGTTTTTTTGATCATTGTGAGTGCTTTACTGCCTTGGTCACTGAATGGTGGGAGATTACATAGAATGTACAGCACAGAAACAGGTCATTCGGCCCACGACCATGCTGGTGTTTGTGCTCCACACGAGACTCCTCCCTCCTACTTCATCCAACCCTATCAGCATCTCCTTCTATTCCGTTCTCCCTCATGTGTTTATCCAGCTTCCCCTTAAATGTATCTATGATATTCGCCTCAACTACTCCTTGTGGGAGCGAGTTCCACATTCTCACCACTCTCTGGGTAAAGAAGTTTCTCCTGAATTCCCTATTGGATTTATTACTGACTATCTTATATTGATGACCTCTAGTTCTGGTCTCCCCCACAAGTGGAAACATCTTCTCTACGTCTACCCTATCAAACCTTTTCATAATCTTAAAGACCTCTATCAGGTCACCCCTCAGTCTTCTCTTTTCTAGAGAAAAGAGCCCCAGCCTGTTCAATCTTTCCTGATAGCTATAACCTCTCAGTTCTGGTATAATCCCAGTAGATCTTTTTTGCACCTTCTCCAGTGCCTCCATATCCTTTTGATAATATGGAGACCAGAACTGTTCACAGTGCTCCAAGTGTGGTCTAACCAAGGTCCTATACAAGTTTAACATAACTTTTCAGCTTTTCAATTCTATCCCTTTAGAAATTAACTCGTGCTTGGTTTGCTTTTTTACGGCCTTATTAACCTGTGTCGCCTCTTTCAGTGATTTGTGTATCCGTACCCCCAGATCCCTTTGCTCCTCTCCCCCATTTAGACTCTTATTATCCAAGCAGTATGTGGCCTCCTTATTCTTCCTACCAAAATGCACCACCTCACACTTATCTATATTGATATTCATTTGCCATTTACACGCCCATTCTGCACGTTTATTAATATCTTCCTTTATTTTGTCGCAGTCCTCCGCTGTATTAACTATACCCCCCAATTTGGTGTTGTCCGCAAATTTTGAAATTGTACTTCCGATTTCCGAGTCCAAATCGTTTATGCAAATTGTGAACAACAGTGGTCCCAGCACCGATCCCTGTGGAACACCACTTCCCACCTTTTGCCAGTCTGAGTAACTACATTTAACCCCTACTCTCTGTT
The DNA here is from genome assembly GCF_035084215.1 of Heptranchias perlo. Lineage (NCBI taxonomy): Eukaryota > Metazoa > Chordata > Chondrichthyes > Hexanchiformes > Hexanchidae > Heptranchias > Heptranchias perlo. The sequence continues at coordinate 4,681,803 of NC_090337.1, forward strand.
TTCTATTTTGTAGCCAGCTTGCTATCCATTCTGCTAGTTGTCCCCTAATGTTCGTTTAGTAAATATCCACATATGAAATACATTTACTTGTATTGTGTGTGAGGCGTTTTCTACTAAAATTGTACCTGTGGCTAAATCAGTGTCGCTGTAGCCTCACCTGCAACTGGTCAGTGATTTCTGTTGGACAACACTGCTCTACATAAGCTTAGGTCTGGTGCAAAGGTGAACGCTCAGTCATTAGAACATGTGCCTTGATGGCTCCACGCGGTCATCCAGGGAGTAGCTGTGGCTCACAGGCCAGGGAGGTCCCAGATTTGATCCATGGTCTGTGCTGAGCGAGATTACCTCAGCCAGGGCAGCAGTGGGAGTGATGGAATACACTCAGTGCCCCAGGTTAGCAAATGAAGAAAATCAGTCAGGGTTCCCACTCCCGAAGGCCATCCATGATGGACTTGTTCCCGGGTCAACGATGGGTCGTGGGTGGTTGACCGCCATATGCGGCGAGAATCTTTCTCCTTTTTTGGCCATAATTCAGTGATCGATCCTTTCCATGTCTATTGGTACTGTGCAGATACAGGTAAAGGACAGTGCGATTCACTAACATCCCATCAAGGAACACAATGGCAAGCAGCGCAACTCAAATCTTACCCACTTTGCAATGTTACGTACCCACTTTGTAATGTACACATCCCTCCAAGTCCCCAACTGTGGTCCAGCCCTGCTTCTTTTCCACCTCAGGGTCATTGTGCAATATCCTATTCTTCAGCCAGGAGAGGTAGTACACGCGCAATTTATTCTTCTTACCTGTTCAGTGGGGTAAATTTATCAAAATTAATATACCTTCCCACAGCACCCAATCACTGTCCATCTCAACGGGTTGCTAGGGTTTGAAAAGATGAGAGAAAGTAAGGTTGCTTCGTAACTGAAAGTCGTGAAGAGCCAACTGACAGAAGAAGACAACAGCGGAGGCTTGACGCCGGCCTTCACAATAATAAAAAGTACGGGGGCTATTTAACTCGGATGGTGGGCACAGATCTCATGAACACAACTACAAAATTCACAAGCCTTGAGCTGGACCTGCATTGGCTCCTGGTCAGGCAACGCCTCAATTGTAAAATTTTCATCCTTGTGTTCAGATCCCTCCATGGCCTCACCCCTGCCTATCTCTGTAACCTCCTCCAGTCCTACAACCCTCCGAGATCTCTGTGCTTCTCCGATTCTGGCCTCTTGCGCATCCCCGATTTTCATCGCTCAACCATTGGCGTCCGTGCCTTCAGCTGCCTAGGCCCTGAGCTTTGGAATTCCCTCCTTAAACCTCTCTGCCTCTCCACCTCTCTCTCCTCCTTTAAGATGCTCCTTAAAACCTACCTCTTTGACCAAGCTTTTGATCATCTGTCCTAATATCTCTACATGTGGCTCGGTGTCAAATTTTGTTTGATAATCGCTCCTGTGAAGTGCCTTGGGACGTTTTACTACGTTAACGGTGCTATATAAATGCAAGTTGTTGTTGTTGGGGGGGTTTGGGTACCCCCCCCAGGTTGAGGTTGTCATGCATGGACTATGGAAGAAAGGGGCTTGATGGGCCGAATGGCCTTTGCTCAGTCCAGGCTTATGTTCCCCTTTTAAGAGCAAATTGTACACCATTGCCCTTTTAACCATTTGCAGCCGATTGTCCAAAAATGGAAGAGTAGGATTAGGACTCAGAGTAACTCCGACCCTTCAAGATCTAAAAACAAAAGTGACAATGATGGTCCAGGAAGGGGACCCCATATTTTTCTCCTAACATGTGCCTTCTACCCAGAAAAGCTGGATTTTTTTTTAGGCTGTTAAAAAGCATATGGGATCCTGGGCTTTACAAATAGAGGCATAGAGTACAAGTGTAAGGACGTTATTGCTAAACCTTTATAAATCACTGGTAAGGCCTCAACTGGAGTATTGTGTCCAATTCTGGGCAGCACACTTTAGGAAGGATGTCAAGGCCTTGGAGAGGGTGCAGAGGAGATTTACTAAAATGGTACCAGGGATGAGGGACTTCAGTCATGTGGAGAGACTGGAGAAGCTGGGATCGAAAATCATAATGGGTATTTGCAAGGATGGTTTTCATGACCCATCCCATTGCCTGGCTTTGGTTTGTAACTCATGGGCAGAGAGATTGGAGAAGCTGGGATTGTTCTCCTTGGAGCAGAGAAGGTTAAAGAGAGATTTAATAGAGGGGTTCAAAATCATGAGGAGTTTTGATACAGTAAATAGGGAGAAACTGTTTCCACTGGCAGGTGGGTCAGTAACCAAAGAATTTGCAAAAATGATTAGGGGGAGATGAGGTTATTTTTTTTTTACGCAGCGAGTTGTTGTGATCTGGAATGCGCTGCCTGAAAGGGCGGTGGAAGCAGATTCAATAGTAACTTTCAAAAGGGAATTGGATAAATACTTGAAAAGGAAAAAATTTGCAGGGCTATGGGGTAAGAGCAGGGGGAGTGGGACTAATTGGATAGCTCTTTCAAAGAGCCGGTACAGGCACGATGGGCCGAATGGCCTCCTTCTGTGCTGTAAGGTTCTATGCTTCTATGCTTTAAGCTTGTGTGAAGAATACCAAAAATATGGCAAATGTGTTTACAATATAAAAAGAATAGCACACAGGTCAAACAAGGCACTGAAACAGAAAGTTGGATTAGACTCAAACCGTCAACGTTTAAACTCGAACTGTTGAACCTTAACCTTTCATAAGAACATAAGAACATAAGAAATTGGAGCAGGAGTAGGCCAATCGGCCCCTCGAGCCTGCTCCGCCATTCAATAAGATCATGGCTGATCTGATCCCAACCACAAATCTAAAGAACACAAGAAGTCGGAGCAGGACCCGGCCACATAGCCCCTGGGCCCTCTCCGCCACCCACAGGGCATTGACCGATCCGAACTCAGCTTCATGTCCAATTTCCTGCCCGCTCCCCATAACCCCTAATTCCCTTTACTTCTAGGAAACTGTCTATTTCTGTTTTAAATTTATCTAATGATGTAGCTTCCACAGCTTCCTGGGGCAGCAAATTCCACAGACCTACCACCCTCTGAGTGAAGAAGTTTCTCCTCATCTCAGTTTTGAAAGAGCAGCCCCTTATTCTAAGATTATGCCCCCTAGTTCTAGTTTCACCCATCTTTGGGAACATCCTTACTGCATCCACCCGATCAAGACCCTTCACAATCTTATATGTTTCAATAAGATCGCCTCTCATTCTTCTGAACTCCAATGAGTAGAGTCCCAATCTACTCAACCTCTCCTCATATGTCCGCCCCCTCATCCCCGGGATTAACCGAGTGAACCTTCTTTGTACTGCCTCGAGAGCAAGTATGTCTTTTCTTAAGTATGGACACCAAAACTGTATGCAGTATTCCAGGTGCGGTCTCACCAATACCTTATATAACTGCAGCAATACCTCCCTGTTTTTATATTCTATCCCCCTAGCAATAAAAGCCAACATTCCGTTGGCTTTCTTGATCACCTGCTGCACCTGCATACCAACTTTTTGATTTTCTTGCACTAGGACCCCCAGATCCCTTTGTACTGCAGTACTTTCCAGTCTCTCGCCATTAAGAAAATAACTTGCTCTCTGATTTTTCCTGCCAAAGTGCATAACCTCACATTTTCCAATATTATATTGCATCTGCCAAATCTCCGCCCACTCACCCAGCCTGTCTATATCCCCTTGCAGGTTTTTTATGTCCTCCTCACTCTCTACTTTCCCTCCCATCTTTGTATCATCTGCAAATTTTGATATGTTGCACTCGGTCCCCTCCTCCAAATCGTTAATATAGATTGTAAAGAGTTGGGGACCCAGCACCGACCCCTGTGGAACACCACTGGTTACTGGTTGCCAGTCCGAAAATGAACCATTTATCCCAACTCTCTGCTTCCTGTTCGATAACCAATCCTCCACCCATGCCAGAATATTACCCCCAATCCCGTGATTTTTTATCTTAAGTAATAATCTTTTATGTGGCACCTTGTCGAATGCCTTCGTTCACTCACGCGTTCTCCCTTGCTCTTTACTGCTGACTGACCTGCGCAGTGTACGTATATGAAAGCTCTAAACTAGGTCCTTACCAGATATAGTTACTAGGATGTTGAGACCCTCCAGCACATCCATCTGATGGAACCGTCTCCGATTGATCAGGTTGTAAACCTTTCCTTGGCCGCTTCTATCCAGTAACATTAAACCGTTTTCCGTGCCCACCAGTAGGTTAACACCTAGAAGGCAACAAACATCAAAAGGAGGGAGATTATGGGAAGCTTCCAATAGTCATCAGCATCAGAGTAAGAGATTGGCACCCAGGACAAGAAGGTTGGCAACGTCTTTTGAAGATACGACTTCCTACCGACTTTACCCAACCAGATCTTTCCTTGGCCGGGGGAGCCAAACATCGATGGTCTCCTGGACTCTGCTTCCTCACTGGGAACTGATTCTTAGTCCCCTTTTATTATAATGCCTGTATTTCATACATCACCTCATGTTGAAACATTTCAAAGGAGCTCCACACCAGAAATTAAAGTCCAAAGACAGTTCTTTACTTAACTTGAGGCAAAATCAGCAGCAATGTTTTTTGACAAAAAAGCAATGAGATGAATGGGCTCTTCATTCATTTTATTTTTGGTGGTGGTTAGTTGAGGATACGATGGTGTAGTTGTTTTGTGATTGGACTAGTAATCCAGAGAACACGAGTTCAAATCCCACCGTGGACAGTTTGAGAATTTGAGTTCACCTCCCCTCAGACCCCTTTGATATTTTAGACCCTAATAATTCATAGACTGTAAAGTGGAACTCTTAATAATGAAGATTATTGGACTAATAATCCAGAGAGCATTAGTTCAAATCCCACCATGGCAGTTTGAAAATTTGAGTTCAGTTTTTCAAAAAAAAAAATTGGAAATAAAAAGCTGGTAGCAGTGAAAGTGACTCGTAGCTCGCAGTGGAGAGTCAGACCTGCTCACACTCAAGCAAACAGGCTTGAAGACTTGTGTTTATAGACACAGTCACATCACAAGCGAGCGGGGGTTGGATATGGCGCACACAGACACGGACATACACACGCGCAATGGCATCTGAGCTCTTCTAAGAGGGAGACAGCGTCACTGCGCAATATCATTGAGAAGGAACCAGAGTTGCCCAATGTGTGTAGCAATCATGAGATGGCGCTATTCAATACAGATGTGAGGTAGACCATTACTGTACCGTCTGGGAATGTGTAACGATAGCATGGGCAACTAACCTCTGCTAAAAGAACAAGCCACCCTATACTGCTACAAAAGCACTGTGTAACATCGTCTAACATCCTGGCATAGGAAGAGCTGGCCAGCAAGAGTTAGAATGATTGGAAGATTGGGCTATGCCTCCCCGTGCCCATAAAGTTCGCTGCCTTTAAGGCACCAAAATGAAATTAATCTAAAAGTCACCCAGTCCAGTTTCCAGAGAACGAGCCCACCTGAACCAGAAACTGCTCGGGCCCATTGATGCCATGTGACAGCGATGATTCGATGCCATCGAGACTTGCTCCATTGGCCGCCCGATGGTTCAACCACCTGAGCCAGACTGAGCAGAGAGGCCGCACGACCCACCCCGGCCTGTGCAACATCTACTGATCTCAGCACGAGCGGACTCAGCAGCCCAAGTTAGGGGGGCGAGGGGCGAGGGGCAAGCCCGTTAGGGTTCTCACTCCTGATCCTTATTCAGCGACCCCTGCTAAAATGAAGTGCAGGAATGGGCGTCCAGGTGAGGAGCAGAGCGGGTATGGATGTCGTGTTGTCCCCCATGGTCCAATAGCCCTGCCGACGCTTACTGTCGGAAGCTTGAACATATGAACATAGGAACAGGAGTCGGCCATTCAGCCCCTCGTGCCTGCTCTGCCCTTTGATAAGATCATGGCTGATCTGTGATCTAACTCCATATACCTGCCTGTGGCCCATATCCCTTAATACCTTTGATTGCCAAAAAGCTATCTACCTCAGATTTAAATTTAGCAATTGAGCTAGTATCAATTGCCATTTGCGGAAGAGAGTTCCAAACTTCTACCACCCTTTGTGTGTAGAAATGTTTTCTAATCTCACTCCTGAAAGGTCTGGCTCTAATTTTTAGACTGTGCCCCCTACTCCTAGAATCCCCAACCAGAGGAAATAGTTTCTCTCTATCCAACCTATCTGTTCCCCTTAAAATCTTATAAACTTCGATCAGATCACCCCTTAACCTTCGAAACCCCAGAGAATACAACCCAATTTGTGTAATCTCTCCTCGTAACTTAACCCTTGAAGTCCGGGTATCATTCCAGTAAACCTACGCTGCACTCCCTCCAAGGCCAATATGTCCTTCCGAAGGTGCGGTGCCCAGAACTGCTCACAGTACTCCAGGTGCGGTCTAACCAGGGTTTTGTATAGCTGCAGCTTAACTTCTGCCCCCTTGTACTCCAGTCCTCTAGATATAAAGGCCAGCATTCCATTAGCCTTATTGATTATTTTCTGCATCTGTTCATGACACTTCAATGATCTATGTACCTGAACCCCTAGGTCCCTTTGGACATCCACTGTTTTTAACTTTTTACCATTTAGAAAGTACCCTGTTCTATCCTTTTTTGATCCAAAGTGAATGACCTCACATTTGTCTACATTGAATTCCATTTGCCACAGTTTTGCCCATTCACCTAATCTATCAATATCGCTTTGTAATTTTATGTTTTCATCGACACTGCTTACAATGCCACCAATCTTTGTGTCATCGGCAAACTTAGATATGAGACTTTCTATGCCTTCATCTAAGTCGTTAATAAATATTGTGAATAATTGAGGCCCCAAGACAGATCCCTGCGGGACTCCACTAGTCACATCCTGCCAATGTGAGTACCTACCCATTATCCCTACTCTGTCGTCTTTCGCTCAGCCAACTTCCTAACCAAGTCCGTACTTTTCCCTCAATTCCATGGGCGTCTATCTTAGCTAACAGTCTCTTATGTGGGACCTTATCAAATGCCTTCTGGAAGTCCATATAAATAACATCCATTGACATTCCCCTGTCCACTACTTTAGTCACCTCTTCAAAAAATTCAATCAGGTTTGTCAGGCACGACCTACCTTTCACAAATCCATGCTGGCTCTCTCTGATTAACTGAAAATTCTCGAGGTGTTCAGTCACCCTATCCTTAATTATAGACTCCAGCATTTTCCCACAACAGATGTTAGGCTAACTGGTCGAAAATTCCCTGGTTTCCCTCTCTCTCCTTTCTTAAAAAGCGGAGTGACATGTGCAATTTTCCAATCTAGAGGGACAGTTCCTGAATCAAGAGAACTTTGAAAGATTATAGTTAGGGCATCTGCAATGTGCTCACCTACTTCCTTTAAAACCCTGGGATGGAAACCATCTGGTCCTCTGGATTTGTCACTCTTTAGTGCTATTATTTTCTTCATTACTGTTGCTTTACTTATGTAAATTTTATTGAGTCTCTGTCCCCGATTCAATATTAGTTTTCTTGGAGTTTCCGGCATGCTATCCTCTTTTTCTACTGTAAATACTGACGCAAAGTAATTGTTCAACATGTCTGCCATTTCCCCATTGTCAATGACAATATCCCCACTTTCACTTTTTAAGGGGCCAACACTGCTCCTGCCCACCCTCTTTTTCCTAATGTAACTATAAAAGTTCTTTGTATTGGTTTTGATATCCCTTGCAAGTTTCTTTTCATACTCTCTTTTTGTAGCTCTTACTGTCTGTTCTGTGACCCTTTGTTGATCTTTGTGTCTTTCCCATTGGCCAGGATCTGTGCCATTTTTTGCCTTTTTGTATGCCCTTTCCTTATGTCTTATACTGTCCCTTACCTCTTTAATTGTCCATGGCTGTTTTTTTTGGCAAGTAGTGTTCTTGCCCCTCAGGGGTATAAACCGATTCTGTATCACGTTAAATGTTTCTTTAAACATTTCCCACTGATCATCAGTCGTTTTACCCATTAACAGATTTGCCCAGTTTACTGTGGACAGTCTCTGTCTCATCCCATTGAAGTCGGCCTTACCCAAGTCTAGAATCTTAGCAGCTGATTCACTTTTTTCCCTTTCAAACTCTACATTGAACTCGATTATGTTATGATCGCTATTGGATCGATGTTCGCGCACAGTTAAGCTGTTAACTAAATCTGGTTCATTACTCATTACTAAATCTAGTATGGCTTGCCCCCTTGTTGCCTCCAGGACATACTGCTGTAGAAAACTATCCCGGACACACTCAAGAAATTCACTACCTTTCTGACAGTTGCTAGTCTGCTTTCCCCAATCTATGTGAAGGTTAAAGTCCCCCATTAAGACCACTATGCCTTTCTAACACGCTTGTCTAATCTCTGCATTTATACAAACTAGCACTTCAGAGCTGCTGCCAGGGGTCCTATATACAACTCCCACTATAGTCTTAGATCCTTTCCTATTTCTCAATTCAACCCATAAGGTCTCTGTTGGCTGCTTACCTCTCGTTATATCCTCCTTTATCATTGAAGTGATTTCATCTCTAATCACTAAGGCTACTCCTCCCCCTCTTCCATTTTCCCTATCTCTCCTGTAGACCTTATAACCTGGTATATTTAGTTCCCAATCCTGACCATCCTGCAGACAAGTCTCAGTAATAGCTATCATGTCATACCCTCCAATTTGAATTTGAACCTGTAGTTCATTTAATTTATTCCTTATACTCTGTGCATTTGTATATAGAACTCTTAGTTGGGCCACACACCCTAGCCTGTCCTTCAGCTTTGATGCTGGGTTAATCGCCTTACGCCTTCTAGTTTTCACTATCTGTAGTGTCTAAAGTACACTTTCTTTCTGCTGCTCTACGCTCTTCCCTTTCACTTGTTCTTGAACAAATGTTTGTACTATTTGTATTGTAAATTTCCCCTGGCTCTTCCCCTCTCTTGCTGCTCTCAACTTTACTCCCTTCTGACTCCCCGCTCAGGTTCCCATCCCCCTGCCACTCTAGTTTAAACCTTCCCCAACAGCACTAGCAAACACCCCCGCGAGGACATTGGTCCTGGTCCTGCTCGGGTGTAACCCGTCCCGCTTGTACAGGTCCCACCTTCCCCAGAACCGGTCCCAATGTCCCAGGAATCTAAATCCCTCCCTCCTACACCATCCCTGCAGCCACGCACTCATCCTGTCTATTCTCCTGTTCCTATACTCACTAGCACGTGGCACTGGTAGTAATCCTGAGGTCACTACCTTTGAAGTCCTGCTTTTTAATTTATCTCCTAACTCCTTAAATTCACCTTGCAGGACCTCATCCCTTTTTTTAACCTATGTCATTGGTACCGATATGGACCTCGACTTCTGGCTGTTCACCCTCCCCCTCCAGAATGCCCTGCAGCCGCTCCGTGATATCCTTGACCCTAGCACCAGGGAGGCAACATACCATCCTGGAGTCATGTTTGCGGCCACAGAAACGCCTATCTGTTCCCCTTACAATTGAATCCCCTATCACTATAGCCCTGCCACTCTTCTTCCTCTCCTCCTGTGCAGCAGAGCCACCCGTGGTGCCACGAACTTGGCTCTTGCTGCTTTCCCCTGATAAGCCATCTCCCCCAACAATATCCAAAGCGGTATATCTGTTTGAGAGGGAGATGGCCCTAGGGGACTCCTGCTCTACCTGCCTAGTCCTTTTACTCTGTCTGGCGGTCACCCATTTCCTTTCTGTCTGTGTAATCTTTACCTGTGGTGTGACCACCTCACTGAATGTGCTATCCACGATAATCTCAGCATCGCGGATGCTCCACAGCGAATCCACCCGCAGCTCCAGCTCCAAAATGTGGTTAGCCAGTAGCTGCAGCTGGACACACTTCCTGCACACATGGTCGCCAGGGACACTGGTAGTGTCCATGACTTCGCACATAGTGCAGGAGGAGCATATCACGGGTGCGAGCTCTGCTGCCATGACTCGCCTTAGATTTACACTGGGTTCACCTCTCAGACTCTCCTCCCGCTCTCGGTCTCTCCTTTTATACTGTGAATGACTGCGTTGAGGAGAGGGGAGACAATTGACAAACGGGGGGAAAAGAGTAGATGAGGTTTACAGCTTTACCCCACAATGCGGCACAGAGTATTTCGGAGTTGAAACGCTTCTTATATTTCCGGATCTCCGGGGTGTCGCTGTGAGGCCGGATGTTTGTCGGATTTACGTTCACCACGGAGATTTTCCGAACCTCGTTCAGCTTGGCCTGTTCCTGTCGAAGCATCTCACTGGAGAACATTGCTGGAAAAACACAAGAGCAAAGATCAGTGTAGATCGGTGGACAGGGCGGAGGAATCCAGGTAATTACACTGGAAAACGACCGTAATCCAAACACCCCCACCCCTCTCTATGGTATTGGATTGGCAAAGAAAGAAAGAACTTGCATTTATCTCGTGCCTTTCACCACCTCAGGACGTCCCAAAGTACTTTACAATGAAGTACTTTTGTAATTTGGTCACTGTTGTAATGTAGGAAATGCAGCAGCCAACTTGCGCACAGCAAGATCCCACAGTCAGCAATGTGATAATGACCAGGTAATCTGATTTTTAGTGATGTTAGTTGAGGGATAAATATTGGCCCAGGACACTGAGGAGAACTCCCCTGCTCTTCTTCAAAATAGTGGCCAAGGGATCTTTTACGTCCACGGGGCCTTGGTTTAACGTCTCATCCGAAAGACAGTGCAGCACTCCCTCAGTACTGGACTGGGAGTGTCGGCCTGGATTTTGCGCTCAAGTCTCTGGAGTGGGACTTGAACCCACGACTGTCTGACTCAGCGGCGAGAGAGTGCGCTACCCACTGAGCCCCGACACCAATTAACCTTCTCTCTGGTGGAGAATGCTTCCTCCAGATTACAGACAAGCAGTAAATTCCCTTTTAATGGGAGAGCAAGGCACTGCCCCATGTTGCTTGGAGGGTTGCTGAGGACGCTTTGCACTTCTTCTCCAGTGGGGGGAGGAGCTCTCTGCTCGTTCTCGGCACCCAGCAAACCCACAAAAGCAAATCAATCTCAACTGCTGTCAGTAGATAAGATCGTCAGGTGGTTCTCGGAGCAAGGCCAAAAAGCCACTGAATTGTTCTGCAATTGCTTGAAATATTCTGATACCAGACTCCACAAGACAAGGGAAAGGAAGGATGGAAGGATGAAAGAAAGCAAGGAAAAGGGGAAAGAGAAAGGGAAAAGGTAGGAACCAAAAGGGGAAGGAAAAGGAAGAGTAAAACGGAAGGAAAAAGGAAAAAAAAGGGTAAAAAGGGGGAAAAAAGGTAAGGAAAGAAAAAAGGAATAAGGAAGGAAGAGAACTTGTATTTACATTGCGTCTTCACAGCCAGTGAAGTACTTTGAAGTGTTGTCACTGTTATAATGTAGATTACATGCTCATGTCTTTGGATTGAGGCTTGAACTCATGACCTTCTGGCAGAGGAAGATCCCATGATCTAGGATTGCCCTTGCTGGCTGCTGTTACATCTTACCTGCTGCCGATGACTCTTCTTCATTGCCACTAGGTGACGTCTGAAATACTCTTGGGTCCACGAATGGGGTGAAGGACGATTTTGTGCCTGTGCCTCGGCCGTACTGCAACACAGAAATGTACCTATTCAGTCCAAGAATTGGATCTTGGTCGAGCAGCAACAGTTTGCAGCCTGCAACAACAACGACTTGCATTTCTATAGCGCCTTTAACGTAGTAAAATGTCCCAAGGCACTTCACAGGAACGATTATCAAATAAAATCTGACATCCAGCCACATATGGAGATATTAGGACAGGTGACCAAAAGCTTGGCCAAAGAGGTAGGTTTTAACCAGCGTCTTAGAGGAAGAGAGAGAGGTAGATTTTAGGGAGCGTTTTAAAGGAGGAGAGAGAGGTAGAGAGGCGGAGAGGTTTAGGGAGGGAATTCCAGAGCTTAAGGCCTAGGCAGCTGAAGGCACGGCCGCCAATGGTGGGGCAATGAAAATCAGGGACGAGCAAGAGGCCAGAATTGGAGGAGCGCAGAGATCTCGGAAGGTTATAGGGCTGGAGGAGGTTAGAGAGATAGGGAGGGGCGAGGCCATGGAGGGATTTGAAAACAAGGCCTACTTCTGCCAACTCTTGCGTGAGGGAGTCTTGTTGGTGTCCAATTTGAAAGACTCACCCAGCAACCTGGCCAATTTAGAACCATTAGACAGGTTGACTTGTAATTCGAGATACATCCAATTACTCGGCAGGCATCTTAGCATCCGTGGCAATATAAGATTCTATGGCAATATCTGAAGGAGCTTAAACCCGTGAGGGTAGATTTTCAACCTGATGCCTGAGTGTAAAACTGGTGTTAAGGACCGTCCGCCCGTTATAGACATCGCCAAGAAACGCTGCGGCCAATTTGCGCACAGCTAAGTCCCACAAACAGCAATAAAATAAATGAACAGATCATCTGGCTTGTTTTTTTTTTAAAATAGGTGTTGGTTGAGGGATAAATATTGACCAAGACACTGGGCAGAATTCCCCTGCTCATCTTCAAAATAGCGGCCATGGTGTCTTTTACATCCAGCCGAGAGGGCAGACGGGGCCTCGGTTCAACGTCTCATCCGAAAGACGGCACCTCCGGCAGTGCAGCACTCCCTCGGTCGTGCACTGGGAGCGTCAGCCTGGACTACGTGCTCAAGTTTAGAAAGTTGACAAACACTTCTAAATCCAAACCTACATCCCGAGCAGACCCTGGAGGAGTGAGATGATGCTCCACGTCATGAATCTATACTCGAGTGAGTCAAACCATCAATCGTTCAGAATTTAAAAAAAAAAATTCCCTCCAATTCCGCCCCCTCTCCCTCAATCCACCTCTCTCTGAACCTTGCCCAAGTGATGATTATTGTTCATGTCCGAGCCCAGACAATGAGTGCCCGTGGGTTATGAGGCCGTACGAGGTGCCAGCACAGGGCCTGATGCTGCCCTCACCTGGCGTTCACACACCAACGCTGACCATCCGGAGTGACTGGGTCATAGGGAGTGGGGCTGGTTCACGACCTCTCTAAGTCTCGGCACCGAAGCAAATTACAACAGTGCCAACGTCCAACCAGCTTTGACCAGCTAACACACCGTACCTTTTATTGCCCAGCACTGAGCAGGGATTGAGTCTATCTTGGCCTGTTCCCGATTGGCTGTCCAATTACTAACTGAGCTATTGGGGGAGGCTAGATTGTTTAAATAAAAATAAGGCATAAACCTTAAACATTTTGCACTTTCAGGGAATTCTTTTGGCCCAGGTCTTTGAGCTAACTATCAGCACCTCTCATTCCACCTCATTCAACAATTGATTAAGTTCTTAGCATCAGGAAGGGTAAAAGATGTAACCTGCCTCAGACTGCTCCTGGTCCAACCATCACCCCCACACAATCTGTCAACGCATGCCAGAGCCAAAGAATGTCATAGGATAGCATCCAACTACCAGCCTGGCACAGAACTGGCTACACTCAAAACTATAACTGCAGTAGAACTGCATACCCTCGAAACTATTAACTGCAGTAGAACTGCCTACCCTCGAAACTATAACTGCAATAGTCAAACTCCAATCCAAGACTAGATCTCTGCAACTTCCCACAGCTCACTGGGAGGCAGGCACCCTAGTATCTAGGCAACCAATGGGAGGGGGTGAGAAATAAGAGCAATTTAAAAGAAAAACAATGTGTTTTTGGTAATGAGTCAATTTCAGACAGAGTTACCAGTTGGTTTAGACATGACAGAAATAAAGGACCAAGTTACAAGAAAAAGTTCCATTTGAAACTAGTCAAGAGAATAGTTATCGCAGAACCAACGGGGGAGCAGAGGGAATCATAGAATCTTAACAGCACAGAAGGAGGCCATTAGGCCCATCGTGCCCGTGCTGGCTCTATGAAAGAGCTGTCCAATTAGTCCTGTTGTTCGGCTGTTTGTCAAAGCTCTTCAGTTGAATTGATTCTCCATAGTGGTTATCAAGGGGAGAGGACACTGCCCTCCCCATTACATCGTCCCACCTCCTCCAGCTCCACCTCCTCCTCCACCTACCCCAGCTGCCGAGTCCTTTCCTTGAGCGAGTTGAGACGTAATCAGCCCCATAGCCTCAGTTGGAGTAGTGGCAGGAGAGTGACTTTGCTGCACCAGATCAGGCAGATTGATGTGGCCGACAAAGCCGTTACTGTCAGCATGGCCAGTCCGCTTTTTATCACCAGAAGTCTGCAGAGACACAGAGAGACAGACAGATAGATAGATAGATAGATAGATAGATAGATGGATGGATGGATGGATAGATAGATAGATAGAGACGGATGGATAGATAGACAGAAGATGCACAAATTGCTAGCTGCCGTCACCCAACATCAGCAGGCTTAATAAAGGCTCTCATCCCTGCCCCCGTTCTCCACCCCATTTCCCCCCTCCCCGTGTTATGTCTAGCAAAGCAAGAGAAAATGGAAGTGAGGTCAACATGCAACACACTGGGACAATACAAGGGGTTGCCAACTCTGGCTGAATGTATCTTGGAGGTTTCATCACATGACCTTCCCTCTCCAATTGCCAACCCCCCTCCCCGCCACTCTCTTTCCCCCCCTCCCATTGGTTGTCCAACATGCCCTTTATCATAGCGCCCCACCTTCCCATGGCCAATCGGAAAACAAACAGGCTCTCTGATACCCAATTGGATGGTTCTTGACTCTCAGTCAAACAGCCTTTTTATAACTAATAAAGAAAAGTTGAGAGAAAATTATTTGTTTTAACGCCCCTAGGATTTTTTTCCTGGGCTGTCCTGGAAATTCATCTTTAATTCCTGGAGACTCCAGGACATGCCTGGAGGGTTGACAACAACCCCTAAACAATAGGGGGATCAAAATGTAGCTTTTAGATCAGATCTGAAATCAGAACCAGGAGGTAAAACTCCACGAACCAACCGTACAGCCAAATACGGCTTTACAGCTCCTCAGATAGGCTCAAGGACCGCGGTCTATTTACTTTAGAGCAGCGTAATCTTACAGGTGACCTGATAGAGGTCTATAAAGTAATTAAAGGGCTGGATAACGTCCCTATTGATAGATTATTCCAGTTTAACAGGTTGGGGAGAGCCAAGGGACAGGAGTTTAAACTATGGAAGAGTGGGAATAGACTGGGTGTTGGGCGGTTCCTCTTTCCCCGGAGAGCAGTGAGCCTCTGGAATGTGTTGCCGGCTGGTGAGGTGGGAGCCGACCCTCTGCCTTCAAGAGGGAGCTGGATCGGTTCCTGACTGAGGCAGAGATCGCACCGTATAGAAGATAAGTGTCTTTACAGGTAACACTCGGTCCGTGTGATCTCCTGGACTGGTTTCCATAGCCCGAGGGGGTCGGAGAGGAATTTTCCAGAGTACTTTTTCCCTTATTGGCCCTGGGTTTTTTGCCTCTCCCAGAAGATTACATGGCTTGGGGGGTGGGGAATGGGGGAGGTGGGGGGGGGTGCGGGGTGGGGGGGAAGGAACTTAGTGCGGAACCCAGTTCTGCCAGGATTCTGCCCCAATCTAAGTAGCCCTTCACATTGTGGTTGAGGGGGTAGGGGGGCATGGGAGGATCTTCAGCCTCATTACCCCCTTCCCCCATGTCAAGGGAACATGTCTGGGGGAGTTCCTGGGCTACCCCAGGAAATTCTGCCCATTCTGCCCTTGGGGTAACTCAGGCCACCCAGGAGTTGGTCTGGTTTCCGAGGGTCTTACTTGGGCCACAGACTTTTACTAGGGAAAGGCAATCCATCCCAGAGAGAATCGATTACATTACCCCCGCCTCCCCCTCCAAAGAAGCCTGTTTGCTCCATTGTAGCAGATGCTGTTAAAATGGAAGAGCTTCATTGGGTCTTCTCTCTGCCTTTGGAGTGGCATGGCTCAAAGTACACAGACCCTGCCTAGATCCCTCCACCTCCCAAACCCGCGGTCTCCACCGCCAAGAAGGACAAGGGCAGCAGGCACATAAGGATACCATCTCCTCCAAGATCCCCTCCATGTCACTCACCAACCCAACTTGGACATATATCGGCCGTTCCTTCGTCGTCGCTGGGTCAAAATCCTGAAACTCCCTGCCCAACAGCACTGTGGGAGAACCTTCACCGCACGGACTGCAGCGGTTCAAGAAGGCGGCTCACCACCACCTTCTCAAGGGGTAACTAGGGATGGGCAATAAATGCCGGCCTCGCCAGCGACACCCACAACCTGAGAATTAATTTTTTAAAATTTCCTGCACAGGCATAGTGATCAAATCCCAGCACTGCCAAACATATTGATCTGACTGGTATCGTAGCGTGTGGAACCGTAGGAGATCTGGTTAAGGTGAGATACTTGGTGGAGTCACTTGGTGGAGTGCAGGGAGAAGGGAAAAGGGAAGGAGAGGTAAAGAAGGAAAATCTGATAGAGGTCACATCATTAGTATCAGGTGTCATGGCTACCAGGCCTTTCCATAGATTTTGTGCTCAATTATGAAGAATGTCCATCTGAGATCTTTCCTTGCATCCAGTTACAGCAATGTTTAGATGTTATGTGCCGCACCCTCACTACATTGTACCTCACCTCCCATCATTGACCAGTCTTACAATCTGGTGCTGTGGGCTCGTGCCCACTGTGGATTGAGGTCAAAGTGCAACACACACATTTGATCTTTGACCCTGAACAACTGACAGAAAAGAAACTTACAATTATCTCCGGTCTGGAGATTTAATGGAGGTGTTCAAAATCATGAAGGGTAAACCAGGAGAAAGTATTTCCAGTGGCAGAACGGTCAGTAACCAGAGGACACAGATTTAAGATAATTGGCAAAAGATCCAGAGGGAAGATAAGGAGAATTTTCTTTACGCAGCGAGTTGTTATGATCTGGAATGCGCTGCCTGAAAGGGCGGTGGAAGCAGATTCAATAATAACTTTCAAAAGGGAAATGAATAAATACTTGAAGGTGAAAAATGTGCAGGTCTGTGGGGAAAGAGCAGGGGAGTGGGACTAATTGGATAGCTCTTTCAAAGAGCCGGCACAGGCACGATGGGCTGAATGGCCTCCTTCTATGCTATATCATTCTATGATTCCATAGATATTACCCTATGTTGCAGAGATGAAAGGTTACAACTTATTGTCTTACATCATTGCATTTCAAGACCAAAAAGAGATGACAGAAGCTTTTCCTGTGGCTTTGGTAAAGGAACGCAAACCCTAAACAGTTGTTGCTATACATGCGACTGTACAGAATCTCATTGGGAGCCTCACATCTGGTCCATCACATCTGGCCAGGCACAGGGTCATCATTTTGCCTGTTGCAAATAAGGGCAGAACCTTACATGTATACAGATGTTGCTAAATTGTCCAGGATAACCCCACCGCCACCTCTCATTGACACTGGATCTAGAAGGAAGTTGCAGTGACTGGAGGCAGTTGCCAGACCTCGATTTTGCCTTTGTCCTTTCTTCCCACTCTCTTCATTTACTCTGCCAGTCTCATTCTTAAATTCAATCTCTTCTCCTCCTCCTCCTCCTCCTCCACCTCCCCCAATCCTTTGGTCCCTCAAGCTCCCAAACTTGGGGCCACCGTCTCACCACTTATTGAGTGACGTCACCTTCTCTATAAACCTTCTCAACCTTGGTGGTGTCCTGCACTATGGACCTTAGCCCCTCACATCATTTAATTTTTAAAAACATACACCAATGAAGAAATGAAGCTTTGGCTTGGCCTTGATACAAACATATCAATAAAGTCATGTTTTAATTATTTTTTTGTAAGACTCTTGCATCTATTTACTACCCACATACCTCTCGGATAATCAAGGTTCCATCTCCTGAAGTGTTGCTGTAGAGATCAGATGAGGGGGGTCCCTCACGAACAGCCATGTTGTACTCCTCATTGTACTGTTCACTGCCACTTGATGCAGAGGTGGGCCTGCAAGGCAAGGACCAGACTCAGGAGCAGGAAGTTTACTTGCAATTGATCCCATACCCGCTGAACCAAATTTCCACCAATGATAGAAGGAGCGAGAGAAAGAAAGGAAAGAGAGAGAAACAGCAATGAGATAAATGACCAAGTAACCTGTTTTAGTGATGTTGGTTGAGGGATAAATATTGGCCCAGGAGACCGGGGAGAACTCCCCTGCTCTTCTTTGAAGTAGCGGCCGTAGGATCTTTTACATCCACCTGAGAGGGCAGATGGAGCCCTGCGTTTAACGGCTCATCCGAAAGACGGCACCTCCGACAGTGCAGCACTCCCTCAGTACTGGCATTGGGAGTGTCAGTCTGGATTATGTGCTCAAGTCCCTGGAGTGGGGCTCGAACCCACGACCTTCTGACTCTGGGGTGAGAGTGCGACCCACTGAGCCATGGCTGACACCATTTACTATTTTTGTGACAAGCAAGTTTCAATATGATTTATGTCACTATGTCACGTACTCATAAATCATGAATGAAAAGATTGTCAAAAAAAAACTTGTTCAAGAACACAATGTCCATTTGAAATGTTGAGCTGAGACACTTGATGGCTGCTCGGGTAAATTCACTGGACGCAGGCAACGAGGATCCCAGGTTCGATTCTTGGTCTTGGAGGCACAACCACTTCAGGGGGAGATGGGGGGGAGGGGGAATGGGGTGAATGGAACGAGGGTCACACGTTCCCCTTTGCCCAATTTATTGTCTATTTTTTAAGCACGGATTAAGTCCTTTCCTCTCTGCTGCTCCAAATCCCAGAACTGATCTTGATGTCCTCCCCAACTCTTTATCCATGGCTGCATGGTCTGTGCGGAGTTAACTGGACTAAGAAAATTAAAGATTTTCCTTACATTATCCTGGGAATATCACTGACTGGCACTGTCCCGTCCTGCGCCTCATTTTCTGCATCTTCATCCTCCTCCTCCTCCTCCTCTTCGTCTTCATCGCTGCTTTCCGACTCTTCACTGGATGAAGAGTAGTCGGTGACTTTAATAGGAGGGCGGACGGACTCTTCAATGCGCAGCTCCCGCAGTTCTTTGGCCAAGGCCGTCAAGTCCTGAGAGATGTAATGAAAATATATACGAATTAAACTCTTCGAAGGAAGAAATTTAAGGCGCAATCAGCAATCACAAGAAACAAAATGCAACAAAGCAAAGCTGTGCCAATCATAGATGGAGAATTATTGCAAATCAAGAGAGCGTTTCCTCAGGAATGCCTGGAAGCAAGACATCAGGGAGTTGACCTGAATGGGATCATTAGAACTCGGGACATGTTCCATGCTCATCTTTAGAGAGCAGCTGTTGTCATGGATTTCTGAACACTCTGTCCAACTTCCACATGCAACTGACATTTTGGGAGGATTTGTTGTGGACTTTTCCAAGAAGGCACTATAGTCTCCGATTAGAATAGGGTAGACGTAGAGAAGATGTTTCCACTTGTGGGGGAGCCCAAAGCTAGGGGTCATAAATATAAGACGGTCACTAATAAATCCAATCGGGAATTCAGGAGAAACTTCTTTACTCAGAGAGTGGTTAGAATGTGGAACTCACTACCACAAGGAGTAGTTGAGGTGAATAGTGTAGATTCATTTAAGGGGGAAGCTGGATAAACACATGAGGGAGAAAGGAATAGAAGGAGATGCTGATAAGGTTAGATAAAGTAGAGAGGGAGGAGGCTCATGTGGAGCATAAACACCGGCATAGACCAGTTGGGCCGAATGGCCTGTTTCTGTACAATAAATTCTATGCAAACTGTATGTAAACGTTATTTGAATCTTGAATGCCAGGAGTATGTGAGAGGGGGATTGGATGGAGTGGGGGTGCGGGGGGTTTGGAATGATGAGGGAAGAAATAAAACCATTTGATTCGGAGAGCAAGAAATGTAGTTATTTTGCTGGGTTTGGAGGGGGCACAGAGGGTCAGGTGAGTAGAGGAGGGCAACACGGAATAGACCGCGGGTTTTGTACTTAAAATCTGTGTAACATCCAGTGTTTCCCACTTCCAATAGGGTCAAAATTAACAAGTTCTTGGTCCTTTACAAATATCCCCCCATCAGGTAACCAGTTACTTACAAGGCAGATTTTCCTGGCCTTTGCTCGTCAACATAACTATTGGCAGAGCCTTGAACCTAGTGCTCGTGCAGTTCCAATCATGTCCATGCCAGAGAACTCATTGATAACCGAAGACGGGGGAAATGCACCCGATTAGTTTGAACGATGTTCGGACTGCGCTGTTTGTTTACTCCATTACCCACGAGCCCCTGGCTACATGGTCCTTTGAACACAATCTCAAACAAGTCATTGTAGGTTGAACTGCCAACACCAGATTAGGTACCCAGGTTAGATTCAGATCTGCAACCCTTCAGTTCAAAGTTGACGGTAGGCCAACCATCACCCATGGCCCAAAACTCTACACCTAATACCCATTTCTCCTTCCTTCCATGAAGGTGTTCCCTTCATACGTTTTTCTACGTTAAAGGCATTCTATAAAGTTGTTGTTGACTCATGCTGGGATATGGACCTACAGGTGCTGACTGCCCTCCAGTATCTTGTCCAAAGGGACCATTCCTCACACGTGAGCCTAGACAATGAGCGTTGGCAAGCTATTTGACTGTAGCGGGCATCACGCCCAAGCCCAATCTTGAATCCAGCCCCACATCCACACCTTACTTTCCAGAGGAGGGCAGTGGATGGCGATTACTAGTGGGAATCCTGGCTGGTTTTCCCTGCCCGTTATCCAGGAGTGCCAAGGCCAATGGCAGCATCTTTACTGCCACCCCATCCAAGATCAGCGATCTCAGGGCAGGTCGGGGATTGAACTCAGGACTTCCAATTTCATACATTTACCAGCTCAGCCACTGGAGAAGCTTGCATGCCGTTGCACGTTCATACAAGGTTCATCCTAGTACAGATGTGGATCTTAAGACGAGAGAAGGAACAACCATAGAGATCTGATACTGTGAGACTATTTTCATCAATACCCCAGTCTAGTTTGATTCATTCCCGCTGACCCAATCTGATCTGGGTTGGAGCCTCCCTGGGATGAAGGTGGAACCAAATCACACTGCCTTTGAGGTAAAGTGAGCTTGGAGCAATGAGGCGTCTGGGGTAATAATCTAGGTCGACACTCCCAGTGTAGTACTGAGGGAGTGCTGCACTGTCAGAGGTGCCGTCTTTCAGATGAGACGTTAAACTGAGGCCCCAGACGTAAAAGATCCCACAACCACTATTCGAAGAAGAGCAGGGGGAGTTCCCCCCAGTATCCTGGGCCAATATTTATCCCTTAACCAAAATCGCTAAAATAGATGATCTGGTCGTTTATCTCATTGCTGTTTTTGGGGCCTTGCTGTGCGCAAATTAGCAGCCATGTTTCCTACATTACAAAAGTGACGACATTCAAAAATAGTTTATTGGCTGTAAATTTGGGACATTGCGATGTTGTGAAAGGCACTATATAAATACAAGTTCTTTCTATTAACACTGACTGTGTCGATCGGGGTTCATTTGGAAAATAAGGTCATATGTTTGGAGATCTGGGGCGCATTGGATTGGACTATCCAATGCCTCATTTAGAGTGAGTGTAAGAACCTGTTGTGGTTTATAGTCAGACGGCAGTGAACTCAGATTGATATAGCTGGTGCTGTTCCCAATGGAAACCCTTTTCAGGCAGCTGCAGCTCACCTCAACTGAAGTCTCACACCTCACCAGGACACCTACAATTTACTACTGGTTCAAATAAAAATAAAGCAGCAACGTTCCACCACCCTCCGTAAACTGACCTCATGAAAAACTCTGCCGCCCGTATCCTAACTCACACCAAGTCCCGCTCACCCATTCCTCCTGTGCTCGCTGACCTACATTGGCTCAATTTTAAAATTCTCATCCTTGTTTTCAAATCCCTCCATGGCCTCACCCCTCCCTATCTCTGTAACCCCCTCCAGCCCTACAACCCTCCGAGATCTCTGCGCTCCTCCAATTCTGGCCTCTTGCGTATCCCCGATTTTAATCGCTCCACCATTGGCGGCCGTGCCTTCAGCTGCCTTGGCCCTAAGCTCTGGAATTCCCTCCCTAAACCTCTCCACCTCTCTCTGCTTTAAGACGCTCCTTAAAACCTACCCCTTTGACCAAGCTTTTGGTCGCTTGTCCTCAGATCTCCTTTTGGCTCGGTGTCAAATTTTGTTTGGTAATCGCTCCTGTGAAGCGCCTTGGGACATTTTACTACGTTAAAGGCGCTATATAAATCCAAGTTGTTGTCGTTCTAGGAGTCCAAGATTAACACACAGGAACTGAAATCCAGGGGTCCGCTCTAATTCATTTCAAAGCCAGTGCGAAAACCTTCAGCATTGTCCCAAAGAGTTTCAAACTCAGGTCACTTACGAAGCTCGGTGCAAACATGGCAAAGGCGGGTTTGTAGCCTATCACGGCACACTACAGCATGAACACAAACACACCCAGCATGCACTGCCATAACAGCCAGTGTAGAGGCAACGTCACCAGTACAATTAACCGTTCACGCACTCCACACAGGAGATACAATGAGGACTCAGACGCAATTGGTCACCCGAGCAGCACCATTAACAGAGGATTTTGCTTTCGGCCTTTAAACAATTGCAAGGAAAGAGGTGAAGGGGGGACTTCATGCACAATTCCAGCTATGCCAGGGCATCAGGCAGCGTTAAAGGTTAAAGCAGATACAGCCTTGTTGGATTAGACCAATCTGCCTCACACACAAAACATGCAGATGTTCAGAAGCTCGCATTTGCAAAGTGTTAGTCTTACCATTTCTCCCTACATTAGTGACCGATGGGTCAGCGTGGGGGGAGGGGGTTCGGGGAGAAAGAAACCGGTTGAGAAAATGACTACCACACAAATTGGCAAAATAAAAATAAAATCAACAAAAGAACCTCTGAGATGGGGTTACTCTGCTAATCTCAGTAATCCTTCGATTAATGATCGATTCTACCTATCAGTGAGACCAAATGGTATCTGATCCCAGCAGTGAACAACTCTCTAAATTATAAAAGGGGTACAATTTCTCCCCAACAAGTTGGATCATTTAAAATAATCGGCAAAAGAACCAGAGGGAGAGATGAGGAGAATGATTTTTACGCAGCGAGTTGTTATGATCTGGAATGCACTCCCTGAAAGGGCGGTGAAAGCAGATTCAATAGTAACTTTCTAAAGGAAATTGGATAAATACTTGAAAAGGAAAAATTTGCAGGGCTATGGGGAAAGAGCAGGGGGAGTGGGACTAATTGGATAGGTCTTTCAAAGGCACAACGGGCCGAATGGCCTCCTTCTGCGCTGTATGATTCCAAGTGTTGATGTCTTCAAGGTAACCTTGAGGTTAGTATTTGATTGGTTCAAAATGCAGAGCACAATGTTAACCACTCGAGGATCGCAGCAGTTAACACAACGATGCTGTTGTGTTCTCCAATCTTACCCAGAAATCAACTGAAATCTTGTTTCAAATTGAAAACTGTTTCATCGTGACCGTGTGTACGATATCAAACTCCAAAACACATGACGGGACAGTTCTACTGCCTCAGTGACCAAAACAGTTGGCTTCGTCAGCAAAACGGGAAGCTTTGTGTTCTTTCCTCCCTCCCCAAAGGAAGGGCCAAAGACATCTTCAAATTGGCAAGACTTGTTCTACATGGAACTAGATTCAGGAATAGGGAAGCATTGGGGCGTCTTACACCCACAAACAGAGCAAGGAGCAATTGTGTACTGTGCTCACCGTCAGTGGAGCATTGGTCTCTCCATAGATGGGTACAGTAGGACCCAATTCCGTCTTTATCTGTACGTTTTTGACTATAATGGGACCGTGGACCTTTTCTCTGTCCCCTGTCCTCCCTGTCCCCATTCATCAAACCTATCCCTGCTAAAATGGAACCTCCTCATTATAGAGATTGCTTTACTATTAATCTCCTTGAAAACGTGCCATGAATTACCACAAACCTCTTGCTCTCGCGAAGATTCGAGTACAGAACTGAGCGTTTCCAATTTAACCCAGCGACAACCGCGTGTAAACGCAGGCAGTTGATTTAATGGATCATATTTGCCTATCCAATCAAATAGGATAAACTAAAAGGTTATGTTGATAGAGTGAGATGAAGTAGGGAGGGAGGAGGCTCGTGTGGCATAGATATTCCATGTAATTCTATGTAAAAATAGACAAAAAACAAAAATCTGGATAATTTTAAGAACATTTAGACGAGGAAGAGGTCCCCGCTGGCAGATTAAGCTGCCACAGGCTGAAACCAGAGAGAGTTAATTTCTGAAATAAGGTGACATATTCTTTAGGTACGTTTCAGTTTATGGTTTAGATGACTGCATCTTACGGCAAAATGTTCCGGGTGAGGGTACAGATGGTTCAGAGGGGTTAATGCGCCTATGTGATGTGGTGCTGAGGCTCACAGACCCAATAAGGACCCACATTCCTTACCTGGTCCGCATCAAGTTAACTAACCGGAACAGTCAGGGCAACAGAAGTACGACAACTGGATTCCGTGTCCCTGGGCTGGATTGGGAGGTATACTTAACACAAAGGAGGACTTCAACAAAAAAGACATTAATAAACTTGCAGAATGGGTGTGTAATTGGCAAATGAATTTCAATATAGATAAGTGTGAGGTGGCACATTGTTGGTAGGAAGAATAAGGAGGCCACACATTGCTTGGAAAATAAGAGTAAAAGTAGCAGGTTAATAAGGCCATAAAAAAAGCAAACAAAGGATGGGTTCATTTCTAGAGGAATAGAATTGAAAAGCAGAGAAGTTATATTAAACTTGTATAGAACCTTGGTTAGACCACACTTGGAGCACTGTGAACAGTTCTGGTCTCCCATATTATGAAAAGGATATAGAGGCATTGGAGAAGGTGCAAAAAAGATTTACAAGGATGATACCAGAACTGAGAGGTTATACTTATCAGGAAAGACTGAACAGGCTGGGGCTCTTTCCTCTAGAAAAGAGAAGACTGAGGGTTGACCTGATGGAGGTCTTTAAAATTATGAAAGGGTTTGATAGGGCAGACGTAGAGATGATGTTTCCACAAATTTAGAACAAAACTAGGGGTCATAAATATAACAGAGTCACTAATAAATCCAATAGGGAATTCAGGAGAAACTAATTTACCCAGAGAGTGGTGAGAATGTGGAATTTGCTACCACAAGGAGTGGTTGAGGCGAATAACATCGATACATTTAAGGGGCAGCTAGATAAACACATGCGGGAGAAAGGAATAGAAGGGTTTGCTGATAGGGTTAGAGGAAGAGGTTTGGGAGGAGGCTTTTGCAGAGCATAAACTCCAGCGCAGACCAGTTGGGCCGAATGGCCTGTTTCTGTGCTGTAAATTCATTGTAATTCTATGTAAGGGGGAAGGGAGGTGAGAGGGAGGGGATGAGCAAGGCTACCTACTCCCAGTCATTATCCAGTGACCGTTTCTGGAAAGTGCTTGTGGGGACAGGATTTGGAACTCGTAGTCATGCCTTCCATGGTCAAATAGCCTATTTAAAAGAAAAAAAGCGACCATTCAGGCTCACATCTGAAGAACAGCCACTTGGTGTGAAATACAAGATGTGAATCTCCCCATGGTCAAATAGCCTGCCAACACTCGCCCACTGAAGGCACTGGCGGGCTGCTGCAGTTGGCATATCCAGAGTCCCCCCGCAGTGAGGAGGCAGCCCCTTCAGGGCAGGCACGGGGAAAAAGAAAGAAAACCCAGAGAAAAGAAAAATGATTACAGATGGCGAACACGTAACAGTTCGAACCACAGCAAGAGAGTTTGGTTTTTACACAAAAAACTAAACCAATGACATTATCGTGACAAGACAAAATCAAGTCTAGGTTCCTACCTATAACAGGCCTTTCGATAATGATCTGGGAACACAGGAACAGGAGGAGGCCATTCAGCCCCTCGAGCCTGTTCTGCCATTCAGTTAGATCACGGCTGATCTGTATCTTAGCCCTGACCACCTGCCTTGGTTCTGTAACCTTTAATACCTTTGCTCAACAAGAATCTATCAGTCGCAGTTTTGAAATTTTCAATTGACCCCCAGCCTCAACAGCTTTTTAGGGGTCAGAGTTCCAGATTTCCACTCCCCTTTGTGTGAAGACGTGCTTCCTGACATCACCCCTGAACGGCCTGGCTCTAATTTTAAGGTTCTGCCCCCTTGTTCTGGACTCCCCCCACCAGAGGAAATAGTTTCTCTCCATCTACCCAATCAAATCCCTTTAACATTTTAAAAACCTCGATCAGATCACCTCTCAATCTTTTAAACTCAAAGGAATACAAACCTAGTTAGTGCAACCTGTCCTCATAATTTAACCATTTAAACCCCGATATCAATCTGGAGGAATATCTGTCACCAGTTCCTCTTAAAAACAATCGCGTAGTGACTGCGATAATTGAAAACCGGATTGAACCCAGCTGCTCGTCACTGAAAAAGAGGACACGGCCCATTCTAAATTTGGCCAGATTTAGATCTGGAATTCTATTTTTTTAAAATAACACCCCGACTAATTCAAAGACCCCGAAGGCCCAGAGAGGAAACCCAGTTAATAACACCGAGGGACAGGGATCAAGACCGAGCAGAGTGCTGTGGGACAATTTTGGGCATCTGGTTCACTTCAAAGATTCAACCCTTAAGTTGTGAATTGAAAATGTTTGAGGCGGGGATCGCTCCTATCCCCGAGACTGCAGAGCTACCATCAGTGTCTCAAATGAAAATCGAGAGGCCCCGAGTCTCTTGCAATCTTTTTTTTTTAGGAGACCGTACATGCTTATTAAAGAATCTTCTAGAAACGGACAGCTCAGTTCACATGTTATATAAAAAAGCATTGCGCTATTCTATACACAACACGCCCCAGCCTGTGCGCTATTCTATACACAACACGCCCCAGCCTGCGCGCTATTCTATACACAACACGCCCCAGCCTATGCACTATTCTATACACAACACGCCCCAGCCTGTGCGCTATTCTATACACAACACGCCCCAGCCTGTGCACTATTCTATACACAACACGCCCCAGCCTGCGCGCTATTCTATACACAGCACGCCCCAGCCTGTGCGCTATTCTATACACAACACGCCCCAGCCTGTGCACTATTCTGTGCACAACACGCACCAATCTTTACGCGATTCTGTACACAGCACACTACAGCCTGTATGCTATTCTGCGCACAACACAATCCAGCCAGTGCACTATTTTATACGCAACATGTTTTAGCTGTGTACAACATACTCCAATCTTTAAGCTATTCTGTACACAACACACTCCAGCTTGTGCACTTTTCTATACTCAACATGCCCCAGCCTGTGCACTATTTTGTGCACAACACGCCCCAGCCAGTGCACTATTCTGTGCACAACACACTCCAGCCTGTGCATTACACACTCCAGCCTGTGAACTATTCTGTGCACACCACACAAAAGAGTGTAAAACAAGGAAATGGCCATTCAGCCCATCAAGCCCATTGCCTCCCCAAGTCATGTAGAATCTACTTCATCCTACAGCACAGGCTGAGGACTAGGTTAACAATGTTCTATTACACGGTGTATTGGGAATCCCAACGTGCTCTGCTATGCGAGACTACACGCACCACACACCCACCCCACAGGAGGGAGAGACATCTCCAGGCTGCTCTGGGCCATCCTCTAGAGGCTGTTGCCAGAACTGCCGTGGCAGGAGCCTGGGAGCAGGTGGACCCCACTCCCTTTCTCGGGGCTGCGAGTGTAGACGAACGGGGCCAGCACGGAGTTAAATCACGTTAAAAAGTGGGAGGACCACCTTCAGAAATAAATCATTCGCCAAACCTTTCGTCGTTAGTTGGCCGACTGGCAACTTGGGCCAAACATATTTCAGGTTGCTCACCCAAAATGTCATCGTAACATCGGGCCCTCCCCCACCCCCCAGAGAAACATTTACAAACACTCACTCCTGAAGAAAACGCCCCTTTAGAAAACACAAGTACGAGTTTCAAAAGCCTATTTGTCATTCACCCTGGCGACTGCGTGGGAGTACGCAACGAGCGAACAGTCGTGGTGCTGGAGCGGAAGGGTTGATGGCCCCTGGTTATCAACCCCTTCTCCAAATTGGGCATCTGTCCCTCTAACTCCAGCCTAGACCCTGAGGGGCTGCCAACCCTCCAGGATTGTCCTGGAGTCTCCAGGAATTAAACATTAATCTCCTAGACACTGCAGAGATAAGTGTGAGTTGGTGCATTTTGGTAGGAAGAAAAAAGAGGCTGCATACTGCTTGGATAATAAGAGTCTAAATCGGGCAGAGGGATCGAGGGGTACAGATACACAAATCACTAAAAGTAGCGACGCAGGATAATAAGGCCATAAAAATGCAAACCAAGCATTCGGGGTTCATTTCTAGAGGGATGGAGTTGAAAAGCAGAGAAGTTATTTTAAACTGGTATTGAAACTTGGTTAGACCACACTTGGAATACTGTGCACAATGCTAGTCTCCATATTACAAAAAGAATATCGAGGCACTGGAGAGGGTGAAAAAAAGATTCACAAGGATGATACCAGAACGGAGAGTTTATAACGATCAGAAACAGCTGAACAGGCTGGGGCTCTTTTCTTTAGCAAAGAGAAGACCGAGGGGTGACCTGACAGAGGTCTTTAAAATTATGAAAGGGTTTGATCGGGTAGACGTGGAGAAAATGTTTCCATTTGTGGGGGGAGACCAGAACTAGGGGCCATAAATATAAGATAGTCGCGAATAAATCCAATAGGGAATTCAGGAGAAACTTCTTTACCCAGAGAGTGGTGAGAATGTGGAACTCGCTCCCACAAGGAGTAGTTGAGGCGAATAGTATAGATGCATTTAAGGGGAAGATCGATAAACACATGGGGGAGAAAGGATTAGAAGGACATGCTGATAGGGTGAGATGAAGTAGGGAGGGAGGAGGCTCGTGTGGAGCGTAAACACCGGCACAGACCAGAAGGGCCGAATGGCCTATTTCTGTGCTGTAAATTCTATGTAATGCTATGCAGCGAACAACCCTGGAGAATAATTATAGGTACATTAAAAATTGTGTATTTTTTTCATTCAACACCTTATTTTGTTATAAAATATTAGAGGTGGGAAGAAAGGCTGCTGACCGGGTATGGCAGTTGGAAGTGGGAGGTCATGTGATGAAAACTCCATGAATACGTCCAACCAGAATTGGCAAACCAATTCTTCACATTTTGCTTTTCTCAATGATATAAAAAGCTCACATTGCAATCAATCTACCTTTCCTGTTTTCACGGTGTTATCTTTCCCAACGAAAGATGGCACTAACCTCGTCTATTGCTTTCTTATAGCTCTGAGAGGAAGAGAAGGTTAGTCAGCGTTGGGAGGGAACAGATCGAGATGAGCGAGAAGCCGAGAGAGAAGGGTTAAGAGACAAAAAAAAAAATGGAAATGTTAGTTCAATGCCATGAATCCGCTTTAAAAAAAAAATGAATTAACGTCAAGGATCACTACATTAAATAATTTCATCAATCCATACAGGTTCAAATTTCACCATGGCCGTTGACTTGTGAGATGTTTGGCACAAAAACAAAATGGCGTCAGTGTCTGCTGGAGCCCCCTGCTGGTCACGAGGATGCACCTGCCCCCTATCCTTACCCAAACAAAAAAAAGGTCAGCCATCGAGGGATGCCCCAAGCCAAAGAAGCTAAAACTAACCTTGCTGACTCTGTGGGGCGGACATTTTGAACCAAAAGAGCAGCGAGTTAGAAAGCAGATACTCAAAAAGGACAACTCAACGAGATGAAATGGATGGATCGGTGACCCAGCCAAACTTAAAGGAAGGAATTGTTTTTTTTTGAGAAAGTGGGGGATTCTCCCCTTTATCACATTCTCAGGATATCGCAAAGCACTTCACATCAAGACACTACATCAACGGAGGCCAGGATTAAGCAGCTCAGTCAGTCCACGGACCATGGGCCACAGTCAGCCACATGTTGCGTAAAACTCTATTGGGGGGTGTGCCGACTCCGTTTCTGTTCATTTGGGTAACCAAGGCAGAAAAGAAAGTGTCCCTTGGAGCATCAGTCTCCGTGGCATCACAGCACGAGAACAGAGCCCTCCGATAATCTCCTCTCTTCTCCTTATGGAATCGACTCCCATTAGTGTTCGGTCCCACAAGGCCTCAGGTACCTTCCAGTACATTCTTCACGCCTGGGCAGCAAGTCAGCAGACTCTTTGACCCGGGTTGGAGGGGGGGGGTGGTGGTGGGCAGGGGGAAACATCAGAAGCCAAGTCTAGTATTGCTCTTGCACAAGACTTTCACGTGTGCACTTTCTAGCAGGAGTCACCGGGATGATGATCAGGAGCAGGAA
Source organism: Heptranchias perlo (assembly GCF_035084215.1). Lineage (NCBI taxonomy): Eukaryota > Metazoa > Chordata > Chondrichthyes > Hexanchiformes > Hexanchidae > Heptranchias > Heptranchias perlo. The sequence goes on from NC_090337.1 coordinate 4,712,078, forward strand.
CCACTGTCCGATTTTCATCTTACTGTAACCCACGGAGACCAGTTTTAGCATCTCGCCTACCACTCTGCCCGAGATCAGCTGAACTCAGCACAGACATGGGACCCTCCTCGCTCAGTGTCACACAGGGTAGCGCTGCTTGGCGTCTGAGCCGGAGTGGGATTGAATACTGGATTTTACCCACACCCCATTCTTAATGTTTTTCAGGAGGTCACTGGCTTTTATTTACTGGACTAAAGAGAGGAATCAAAACGGTACAAGTTGGGAAAATACATAGCCCAGTCGGTCAAGCAGCAGTCGGGCCAAGGAGAAGGTCGTAGTCTACCTGAAATCATACAGCACAGAAGGAGGCCATTCGGCCCGTCGTGCCTGTGCCAGCTCTTTTTAAGAGCAATCCAATTTAGTCCCACTTCCCCTCCTCTTTCTCCATTGCCCTGCAAATTTTACCTTTTCAAGTATTTATCCAATTCCCTTTTGAAAGTTACTATTGAATCTGCTTCCACCGCCCTTTCAGGCAGCGCGTTCCAGATCATCACAACTCACTGCGTAAAAAATGTTTCCTCATCTCGCCTCTGTTTCTTTTGCCAATCATCTTAAATCTGTGTCCTCTGGTTAACGACCCTTCTGCCACTGGAAACAGTTTCTCCTTATTTACTCTATCAAAACCCTTCATGATTTTGAACACCTCCAATAAATCTCCTCTTAACCACTTCTCTCTCCTCCTTTAGGACACTCCTTAAAACCTACTCTTTGACCAAGCTTTTGGTCGCCTGTCCTAATATCTCCTTATGTGGCTCAGTATCAAATTTTGTTTGATAATCGCTCCTGTTCTCTGCTCTGAGGAGAACAACCCCAGCTTCTCCAGTCTCTCCACATAACTGAAGTCCCTCATCCCTGGTACCATTCTAGTAAATCTCCTCTGCATCCTCTCCAAGGCCTTGACATCCTTCCTAAAGTGCGGTGCCCAGAATTGGACACAATACTCCAGCTGAGGCCTAACCAGTGTTTTATAAAGGTTTAGCATAATTTTCTTGCTTTTTTACTCTATGCCTCTATTAATAAAGCCCAGGATCCCATATGCTTCTTTAACAGGCTTCTCAAAGATTTGTGTACACCTTCAAAGATTTGTGTACATACACCCCCAGGTCTCTCTGTTCCTGCTCCCCCTTTAAAATTGTATCACATATTAAAAGAGAAACAAGGAGAAACCAGAAGGGAATTCGATATTTACTTGAAAAGGAGAAATCAGCAGGGTTAAGGGGAAAGAACAGGGAAGTGGGACCAATTGGATAGCTCTTTCAAAGAGCCAGCACAGGCATGATGGGCCGAATGGCCCCTTTCTGTGCTGTGTGATTCTACGACCTAAAGACAGATACTAGGTGAGAACTAGTGCCTCATTCTACAAGCAACAAGCAGGTCCAATCCAGTGGGTAGACTTGTTAGTGGGTTTACGTTTCTGGATGCAATGAGTACAATTTGGAGTGAAGTTTTTCGAAGACTTACAGCAGGCCTCCCTGGTCGTGTCAAGTCACGTCCCTCTTCTGGTTTCACCCGCGAGCTCTCGTGCGAGAGGACTGGTGATCCTTCAGGCTTGCCTGTTCCTGTAATAACACAACAGCATGACACTGAACACCTGGACAAACATGTTCAACAACAACTTGCATTTATACAGCGCCTTTAACGTAGTAAAACGTCCCAAGGCGCCTCACAGGAGCGATTATCAAACAAAATTTGATACTGAGCCACATGAGGAGATATTAGGACAGGCGACCAAAAGTTTGGTCAAGGGGGTAGGTTTTAAGGAGCGTCCTAAAGGAGGAGAGAGAAGTGGAGAGGAGGAGAGGTGCAGGGAGGGAATTCCAGAGCTCAGGGCCTAGGGAGCTGAAGGCACGGCCGCCAAATGGTGGAGCGATGAAAATCGAGGTCGCGCAAGAGACGAGAATTGGAGGAGCGCAGAGATCTGGGAGGGTTGTAGGGCTGGAGGAGGTTACAGGGATAGAGAGGGGCGAGGGCCATGGAGGGATTTAAACACAAGGATGAGAATTTTAAATTTGAGGCGTTCCCAGACTGGGATTACTCTTTCAATATAAATAAAAAATAGTCCTTGTAACATTACAAACCGAGTACACCGCACTGCTTCCACACAGCTACTCAAGCTGTTATTCATTTTTTAAAATTCATTGATGGGATGTGGGCGTCGCTGGCAAGGCCGGCATTTATTGCCCATCCCTAATTGCCCGTGAGAAAGTGCTGGTGAGCCGCCTTCTTGAACCACTGCCATTTATTAGCCGAGGCATAGAATATAAGAGCAGGGAGGTTATGCTGAAACTGTATAAAACACTGGTTAGGCCACAGCTTGTGTACTGCGTACAGTTCTGGTCACCACATTACAGGAAAGATGTGATTGCACTAGAGAGGGTACAGAGGAGATTTACGAGGATGTTGCCAGGACTGGGGAATTTTAGCTATGAGGAAAGATTGGATAGGCTGAGGTTGTTTTCTTTGGAACAGAGGAGGCTGACGGGTGATTTAATTGAGGTGAATAAAATTATGACGGACTAGATAGAGTGGATAGGGAGGACCTATTTCCCTTAGCGGAGAGGTCAATAACCAGGGGGCATAGATTTAAAGTGATTGGTAGAAGGATTAGAGGGAAGTTGAGGAAAAATCTTTTCACCCAGAGGGTGGTGGGGGTCTGGAACTCACTGCCTGAAAGGGTGGGAGAGACAGAAACCCTCAACTCATTTAAAAAGTACCTGGATGCGCACCTGAAGTGATACAGACCAAACGCTGGAAGATGAGATTAGGCTGGGTGGCTCATTTTCCACCAGTGCGGACGGGATGGGCCAAATGGCCTCCTTCTGTGCCGTGAATTTTCTACGATTCCATGATACCCCAGCTGGACGTCAATCCGCTCACCGGGACTGCCTGGAAGTGGGGCTCGAGCCCAACACTTCTAGCTCAGAGGGCAGGAATACTACCCTTGAGCCAGTGGTCACCCCGTCCGGCTGCGAGTCCCCCCGCTGGACGTCTACTCCATATTTAGAGACCATCTTCTAGTCTCCACTCGCTGGGCCTGTCTGGAGTGGGGCTCAAACCCTTCACCTTCTGACTCCGAGGCTGCAGTCCTACCATTGAGCCAAAGGCACGTTCCTCATCCCCATAGTAACCGGAGAGATTCTTTTACCCGGAAGTGGGAAACAGAAGGAGAAAATACACCCAACCACAATGCCCCATAATTCTCAAATGTGGTGTGCGGACTAATAGCTGTGGGAAAAATAGGGACCATCCGTGGGCACAGGGCCATTCCCCGGTCGTAGGGTACCCTGATCGACACTTTTTCCTTGACCCGTTCAATGTTGGTTAGAGGCAACTTGGGAGCAGCCATTTTGTGCAGGAACTTCCCCTCCCTCTTCTGGGATATCGTGAAGACTGTCTGGTGACATAATTTCCACAAACGTCACTGAGGCGGAACTTTGGAAAGAGAAAGGACAGACAGAGACCAACTCTGCACAAAATGAGTCTGCCCAAAGTTGCCTCCTGGAACTCTCCTTATTCTAAACACTACACGCCCCGGCCCCCCTTCCCAACCCAGCAGCCCCCCCACTTCCCCTTCCCCCCAACCCACCCTAACCCAACCCAGCTACCCTCACTCCCCCCGCCCCCCCACGCCTGGTCTTTCTTACCTCGGATTTGATTGCGTTCGTTGGAACCAGCCTGAGATCCCGGCTGGGAGCTGCTCTGGGAGCTGGGCTGGGAGCTGGGCGTACTGGAACTGGATGAGCTCCCACTGCTGGTTCGATGTACAGGGGTCTCCAGTAGATTCTCGTTCTTTCGCAGGTCGGGGTTACTGCAAAGGGAAACCAGGGAAGAGACACGCCTGAGCATCCTCGACTGAAGAGAAAGTTCTGGAACCATCTCCACCGACGGACATCACACGCACCAAAAGAACTTCCAGGGAAAGCTTCCAAACACAACCTTTACCCACAGTTCCCAGCAGAGGATGCTGGGCAGCGATCGGGAGACCGGGCAACGGGCAGCGATCGGGAGACCGGGCAACGGGCAGCGATCGGGAGACCGGGCAACGGGCAGCGATCGGGAGACCGGGCAACGGGCAGCGATCGGGAGACCGGGCAACGGGCAGCGATCGGGAGACCGGGCAACGGGCAGCGATCGGGAGACCGGGCAACGGGCAGCGATCGGGAGACCGGGCAACGGGCAGCGATCGGGAGACCGGGCAACGGGCAGCGATCGGGAGACCGGGCAACGGGCAGCGATCGGGAGACCGGGCAACGGGCAGCGATCGGGAGACCGGGCAACGGGCAGCGATCGGGAGACCGGGCAGCGATCGGGAGACCGGGCAACGGGCAGCGATCGGGAGACCGGGCAGCGATCGGGAGACCGGGCAACGGGCAGCGATCGGGAGACCGGGCAGCGATCGGGAGACCGGGCAGCGATCGGGAGACCGGGCAGCGGGCAGCGATCGGGAGACCGGGCAGCGGGCAGCGATCGGGAGACCGGGCAGCGATCGGGAGACCGGACAACGGGCAGCGATCGGGAGACCGGGCAGCGATCGGGAGACCGGGCAGCGGGCAGCGATCGGGAGACCGGGCAGCGATCGGGAGACCGGGCAGCGGGCAGCGATCGGGAGACCGGGCAGCGATCGGGAGACCGGGCAGCAGGCAGCGATCGGGAGATCGGGCAGCGATCGGGAGACCGGGCAGCGATCGGGAGACCGGGCAGCGGGCAGCGATCGGGAGACTGGGCAGCGATCGGGAGACCGGGCAGCGATTGATTTTTCTCTCCCTTGCTCCCGGGGTCATGGATGTTCTCGGGATGTAGGCGACCTGACAGGACCCCATTTATCACTCATCCCCCAAGAAGGGCATGTAGCGATTGGTGCTTAATGCAGAAACAATCACGTAGTGTAGGACTGGTTCACATCAAAAAAAAATAACTTGGATTTAATTAGCACTTTTCACGACCTCAGGATGTCCCAGAGTGCTTTACAGCCAACAAAGCACTTTTTGAAGTGTAGTCACTGTTGTAATGTAGGGAAATGCAGCAGCCAATTTGCGCACAGCAAGATCCCACAAACAGCAATGAGACAAATGACCAGATAAGCTGTTTTTTTAGTGATGTTGTTTGAAGGGTAAATATTGGCCCAGGAAACTGGGGAGAACTCCCCTGCTCTTTCTCGAAATAGTGGCCATGGGATCTTTTATGTCCACCTCAGGGGGCAGACGGGGCCTCGGTTTAACGTCTCATCTGAAAGACGGCACCTCAGACAGTGCAGCACTCCCTGATTTGAGCGCATAATCCAGGCCAACACTCCCAGTGCAGCACTCCCTGGGAGTGTCGGCCTGGATTATGCGCTCAAATCTCTGGGGCGGGGCTCGAACCCACGACCTTCCGACTCAGAGACGAGAGTGTTGCCCACTGAACGACGACTGACCTGACCGGGTAAGCACGGCAGGTTTCTGTATCTAAAGGGACGTTTGTGATCCAGTTGGGTTTTTACAGCAATCCGGCAGCTTCATGGGTCTATCTTCTGGTTGTGAGATTTCCCTAGTTCCCCTTGGATCCCAGATTACGGATCACTCATAACCAAGACACAACTGTACCCCTACAGCACCCTGACTGAAACCGCAAATTGAAGCTATCTTTGTTACGATACAGGCCTGGGAACTTGTTGCCAGGTAAATCCTTCCTCGGTTTCCGTTACCTTGCTCTTATTGGCTGGGTGCCGGGCCGGTTTGCCAATCCACTGCCGTTTCCTGGAGAATTCTTACGCCCCGGAGCCGGGGAAATGGACGTTGTCCTTTGAGGGACCTGTGTATAAAAATTAAACATTCTCGTCAGCCAGGCAGAGCCGGCGGGAATCACTGGAGAATTGGGAAAGGGGAGAGTTGGGGGGGGGTGGGTGGGATAGAGGCAGTAACAGGGCTGCTAATTCGGCCAAAAGGGAAAGGAGATTCAGGGTTTAATGTGGGACTTTGGTCCAATTTGCATATTGGCACGAAAAGGTTAATGGATGATCTGATCGAGGTCTTTAAAATGATAATGGGGTTCAATGGGGTAGATAGGGAGAAACTATTTCCTCTGGTGGAGGGAGTCCGGAACAAGGGGGCTAATCTTAGGCTGTTCAGGGGTGAAATCAGGAAGCATTTCTTCACACAAAGGGGAGTGGAAATCTGGAACTCTCTCCCCCAAAAGGCTGTGGGTGCTGGGGGTCAATTGGAGCTTTCAAGACTGAGCTCGATAGATTTTTGTTGGGTAAGGGTATCGAGGGATATGGGGCAAAGGCGGGAACATGGGGTTGAGGAAGGAGCTTAGGAACAGGAGACCATTCAGCCCTTTGAGCCTGTTCTGCCATGATTTAATTGAATGGCGGATCTGCATCTTAACTCCATGTACCCACCTTGGTTCTGTATCCCTTACCCAACAAGATACAGATCAGCCATGATCTGACTGAGAGGGGGGGGGGCGGGGGTCAGGTTCGAGGGGCTGAAATGTCCTCCTCCTGTTCCTATGGCTGAATCTGACTGGAAACAATTTTCTAATGTCAGATGGACCAAGTGGAAATTTATTAATTGAATTTTATACTCGACCACTGAGCGATAGGGAAGGGGTTTTACCCTAAATTGACTCACTTGCCCCATGAGGCACTGCTAGGTCTGTAGTTTCCACCAATTAGCGATTTAGAGACAGCGAACAGACTTATCTTTAGGTGGGGCCTTATCCCGTCTCTCAGAAAAGTCCCAAAGTGCTTCTTTCATCTACAGTTAATCACAGTGAAGTGCAGTGGCTGTTGTTATGCAGGCAAACACGGCAGACATTTTGTGCACAGCAAGACCCCACAAACAGCAATGGGACAAATGCTCAGTTAACCCGCTTTTTGGTGGTGTCGGTTGAGGGAGGAAAGCTGGCCCCGGGACACCGGGGAGAACTCCCTGCTTTTCTGACGGTGAGACGGTGGGGTTGAATTTTTGCGGGGGGGGGGGGGGCTGGGGTCCGCTGTAACTTTGGCGGAGGATCTGCGAGGAACCCCAGCGAGTCAGCCTGAACAGCATTTACACAGAGCTCCAAATCTCTAACATCAACCCGAGCCCACGAACAGGCAGAAAGGGCCTTGGTTTAACGGCTCCATGCCCCTCAAACAGTGCAGCACCCCCTCCGCGTGGAACTGGGAGCATCAACTTATGTGCTCAAATCTCTGGAGTGGGGCTCGAAGCCACAAACCTTCTGATTCATGGAAGAGTGCTACCCACTGAGCCAAGCTGACACTAGAATGGAACATATTCCCCGATCCTCACACACAGACTGACGACACTTGGGTGAAGACTTGCAGGCAGGAGAAGGCCGTTGGTCTCAGGTACCCAATTACGTCTTTACTTTCTTGTAAGATACCTCGAGCAACTGCAAATCCCTTCAGATACCAGAAGGCATCCACTTACTTTCTGAAACTCTGGAATCTCCATAAAGGTTCTCCTTAGAGCAGAGAAGGTTAAAGGAGAGATTTAATAGAGGTGTTCAAAATCATGAAGGGTTTTGACAGAGTAAATAAGGAGAAACTGTTTCCAGTGGCAGAAGGGTCGGTAACCGGAGGACACAGATTTAAGGTAATTCGCAAAAGAACCAGAGAGGAGATGAGGAGAAATTTTTTTACACAGTGAGTTGTTCTGATCTGGAATGCGCTGCCTGAAAGGGCGGTGGAAGCAGTTTCAATAATAACTTCCTAAAAGGAATTGGATAAATACTTGAAAAGGAGAAATTTGCAGGGCTACGGGGAAAGAGCAGGGGGAGTGGGACTAATTGGATTGCTTTTACAAAGAGCCGGCATAGGCACGATGGACCGAATGGCCTCCTTCTGTGCTCTATCATTCTATGATTTTATGGAGGTGAGAGTTCGGTAAAAGCCCCTGGATAAACAACCTAACCAGCCAAAAAAACAGCCTGGAATTCCGCCAATTTCAGGCCAAAGATACGCAGGAGATTAGGAGATCTCCATGGAAATTCAGGGCCTCACCTGCACTGGAACTTAGTCCCAGGTTTCTCACCCCTTTAGGTTGTACGAGTGCCAATCTAACCTCCTACCACTGAAGGGTGCTAAAGGAGGATGCCACTGACCAGGCAAGAGCCAAGTGTAATGCTGATAGAACCCACCTTGGACCTAGGGGTTTCCAACCCTCCAGGACTGTCCTGGAGTCTCGAGGAATTAAAGATTAACTTCCCTGACGCTACAGCGATCAACACACTGAAGAAAATGAAATAAAACACAATTTTTCTCCCCAACACTTTCATTAATTAGTTATAAAAATATTGGAAATAGGGGTGGCGGGGGGGGGGAAGGAAAAGGGCTGTTTGACCGACTGCCAAGAATCATCCAATTGGGTAACAAAGAGTCTCTTCACTTTCTAATTGGCTGGGGGAAGGCGGGGCACCGTGAGGTTGAACGTGTCGGGCGACCAATGGTGGGGCGGTTTGAGGTTGTGTGATGACACCTCCTGGAATACGTCCAACCAGAGTTGGCGATCCTACTGGTTGGCCCTGAACATCTCTGGTTGCCTTCATAGACCTCAATGCAGCCTTGCAGAGAGACGTACAACGATGTGATTACCTTGGGGGGCGTGTCCTCCTCTTGCCTGAGCCAGGCGCTGCCCCCATATTTTTCTTCTCTTGACCCGATTCGGGGAGGGAGGGGCGGGGTCTCCGATGTGGGGTCGGAGTTCTGCCGCGGCATTTCACCGCGGTGTGACATTAGTCCCTCTTGCGAATGGAAAGCACTGGACATACTCTTAGTTGGCTGCTCGTGAAGGGATTGGGAGCCGGTCATTGAAGTGGCCTGGGGCTTCAGCGGCACCAGGTGAGCTACTTGGACCTACGCAGAAGGAAATCAGAGTTACCTCCCAGATCTGTCAATCCGCACATTACCTCGTGGCACATTTGAGGCCCAAACTTAGGGAGTTCCTCACACAGAATGACCGTCACGTGGAAGGAGGTTTTTGGATATGAAAAAAATGAAGGGCTAAAACCCTAGAATCCTTTAAAAAGCAGCCGGACGTAATGATAATGATGATGAGGATAATGATGATGAGGATAATGATGATGATGAGGAAGGGTGAAGACAGAGGCCCTTCTGGACTTTCCTACCTGCCTTCAAAAGTCTCCTAAAGACCCTACCTCCTGCTCTTTGACGTTGCATTTAACTCCTTCCTAACCCCCATCTTCCAGCTCCAAAATGTCCCCCTTAAACATTATAGAAATGCAGGTCTTGGGATGAGCTATATTCATCCATATTTTTTATTTTAAGTCATTCTTCGGGAGTCGCTGGCAAGGCCGGCATTTATTGTCCATCCCTAGTTGTCCTGAGGTGGTGGTGGTGGGCCGCCTTCTTGAACCGCTGCCCAGCTCCTGCTCCATTCATCACTCTCCAATTTCAGCGGGGGGGGGGGGGGGGGGGAGTGGGGCTTTCAACAAGCGTTAGGGTCCCTCATTTACACATCAGGTCAGTGTCTTTCAGGCATCCTTGGGGCGTGAGACATTGCTCCCCGAAATTGGCCCTCACAGAACGGGTGCAATGAGGTCCAATTTATACACCACAGTGTCAGAACAAAGAGTTCCCAGATAAGTTAGATCCAAAGTGAAGTTTCCACTATTCTACCCCTTCAGAGTATCTCCATCCCATTCCAAAAAGAGCAACCCAACTACATCTTTCCATTTTCCACATCGGACATCTTTAAGACCCCTTTTGATGAATGACAATTCCAATTTGGGGCCAATGTGTGCCAAATTAGGGGGTTTTATGCCTGTGGGCCTCATGCCCACCATAATCTGCGTTGAGACTACCCAAACACATTACAGCTGGAAAAAAGTGAATAGATTTCAGTCCTGTCACTCCGGGCTGGATTCAGACACGGGTCCCAGAAGAGAGTACACTCACCCACTTCACTGCCAAGGCTTCTCAGCAGTGGGCTCCTGGCCCACAATGTCCAAATCACCGGCTCCAGCAGAACTCACGAGGTGTGCTGAAGAAACATTCATCGTGAATGGTTGGATTTAGACGTGGCCCAGAAGAGACACCTTGTGTCCGGAGACACCTAACATCTCCCCCCCCACCACCACACCACAAGTTGTCCTCCTGTTTTTAGGTCCTGCACCAACATGGCTGTGATCCAGCCATAAGGAACCAAGCACTGGTAGCTGGACGAGGCTTCGCCATTCAGGTCTCCCCCCATCCTGCTGGAGTTGCCTGGTCTCCAGGATCCAGATGCAGTAAGTAGGGTGGAGGGGAATAGGATTCCCACCAAGACTACGGTCAACTTGGGCAGTATCGGATCTCGTGTCCGTCAGTCTCAAACTCCTCAGCGCAAGGTTACAAAAAGGATATAGAGGCACTGGAAAAGGTGCAAAAAAGATTTACAAGTTTGATATCAGAACTGAGAGGTTATAACTATCAGAAAAGACTGAACAGCTGGAACACTTTTCTCTAGAAAAGAGAAGATTGAGGGGTGACCGAACAGAGGACTTTAAAATAATGAAGGGTTTCGATAGGGTAGACGTAGAGAAGATGTTTCCACTTGTGGGGGGAGACCAGAACTAGGGGCCATAAATATAAGATAGTCACTAATAAATCCAATAGGGAATTCAGGAGAAACTTCTTTACCCAGAGAGTGGTGAGAATGTGGAACTCACTCCCACAAGGAGTAGTTGAGGCGAATAGTGTAGATGGATTTAAGGGGAAGCTGGATAAGTACATGAGGGAGAAAAGAATAGAAGGATATGCTGATAGGGTGAGATGAAGTAAGGGAGGGAGGAGGCTCGTGTGGAGCGTAAACACCAGCATAGACTGGTTGGGCCGAATGGCCTGTTTCTGTGCTGTAAAATTCTACCCAAGCCTGCAAAGCAGGCATTACGTCTTCCGAACACGTCACCAACCCATAATATTTCAACCAGCCCCACCCCCCCCCCCCATGCATGCAACAAGTGAAGAGCTGTAGGAACCTCGGACTCTGCTACCTGAGGCTCTACAGGTCTATGCATTGGCGGTGTTCTGGCAGCCTGCATCCCACCACCGAACGACTCGGAGCGAGGGGGCATGCTCGGGTCCGACATTCTGTTCCCCATCTTATGCTGCATGGCCGGTGAGCTCTGGCGATTTAACTTTGAACGTTCTTCCACCTAAAAGACAAAGGGCGTGGGAGGGTGGGGGGGGGGGGGGGGGGGGGGGGAAAGAGCAGCATTAGCGACCTCAAAACAGCATCTTCACAACCCTGCACAGCAAAACGTCTCCCAACACTCATATTAACCCAAAGCAGAATACAAGACCCAGTGCCAGAGGGCGGAGGGAGGTCTTGGAATTCACCCCACTTTTGGATACTATCCCGTACAATTCCATCAGGGAGTTTTTTTCCCCCCCCCCCCCCCTCGTCTCATAATAGCTTCCTCGTGACATCACAAGGAAACCGGAACGTTCCTCGGTTTAGAACCAGTCCTCCTCGACAACGACACGAGCAAAGGGGAAACAATGGGGTTTTCACCTCCTCGCGGCTCCGTTGGGCTGAAGAGAGGAGGAGCAGAGGTCCCGTTTCCAATTGTGATCCGGCGACTCTTGCTGGAAAGTGCGAACGAGCGGACACTGGGCATAGACCGGATTGGTCTGGCCTGCGAGGCACCCCCAGAGCCGGATAGCCAGCTGACACTCACGGGTCTTTAAGCACGCGCACACGAATAGCCACACGAGCAAGGCACCGGAGTGTTTTATCGGCGGGGTGGAGAGGAATGGGATGCCCATCAAAAAAATAAGGCCAACTTGGGCCCAAAAGAACACATTCCAAATGAGACAGAAGAGGAAGGGAGGAAGTAGGAAGGGGTGGAAAAATTAGGGTAAAATACAAATCAAATCAGGGGATAAAATACATGGGAGTTGGCAGACACTGTACTGAAGAGGTCGACAATGGGGCTATCCCAAAATTTCAGATCTCGAGAGGCTTTAAAGGCCTAGAGTTCAAGGGCATATCTACGATGGCTGGAATTGTGTTTGTATTTTACATTCCTGATCGGAGATGGGTGAAAATCTCCAGACGTTCCAAGGGTTTGAAATATTCTGCTTCAGATTAAACCTGTGTGTTGTAGGCGCCAGCTACACAATGAACGTCCTCATGTATTCAAAGCAGATTAATGACTGAGACACCAAAACATAGCACACCAAAAGGTCAGGCAAAGATGATTAATACTTGGTACTAACCTGTCTGAAGCTGATAGTAATTAGAAACACGGCATAACTCTTATAGTGTTTCAGAGATTAATGGTCTATGACCAATAAGGATTTTAGCTCATCTTTTTCTCTCTATCCACCATTTGTGAATGTTTTCAGTTTGGGTATTTTGTATTATGCCGCTAGACAATCGCCCAGAAATGACCATTCGCAACGTTAGCGGAGAATACTTAACCCATTCATAGGTCATTTCCCCAACTGCTGTTTTAACATGGGTGTTAACTAATTGATTTTAAATGGGTTAACACCTCCGCTAAAACACCCAACAGAGGGAGGCCACATGAACAAGTTAAGCTTTCATCCACCGAGTCATTTCTAGCCTCTCATGCGAGGGGACCAATCCTTCTGGTATCACAGGCTCATGGTTAAGGGGCACAATTACGAATCGAGCAGAATAAATTGTGGAATTTAAAAACATTCGGTTCGAAGAAATTAGAAAATTTCAGATCAGTCAAGGTGCCGGCTATTAATTCCCCAACAGCTTCAAGCAAGCATTCCCCCAGATGTTGGAGGTTCAATCATGGAGAGACCAGGAAGTCCCATCAGAGCCACAACCCTTGACAACCCAAGAGACACTGGAAATAGTGAGAGGAAGTTTAAAGGTCATAGCTGCGTTGGATGGCACGAGGTGCTATTTTCAGTGTTCCAGGTCGATCAAAATCCAAACTTCAGCTTCTGACTTCCAAACGTGAATCAACACATCTGAGTGGGTCGACACCAAATTCCTTTCAAGTTTAGGCAGGAGGTCCCCCAGCAATCGAGAACAATTCTGGGAACCCCCTCACACAAAAAGGGTCCCATCATTTTCAGCGTGCACGGTGGGAGGATGTAAGATTCGGGATGGAATGTTTTGCAAATATTCATTTTGACTTAACAACTCTCCAGAAGGCCAGCGGTCCCCTGATCTCAGGAAATGCAACGTCTCTTCTTCCGTAAGTCACAGCTGAAGAAAGCTACCTTGTGTCTTCATTCTTGGAAAGGGGAGATCAGGAGGTTTCCTTTCCACAATACAACCCACCACCCAATGCGTATCACGCGTCACCTTAAAGCCCAGCAACTGTAGGCTTTGAGCTGCTCCCCACACCAAGCAGGGGTTAGTGTTAGATCAATTTTCCTCGCCCGGACTTAATTCCCAATAGTCAACACCAGGGTTAGTGTTTAATATAAAAGATGGCAGCAAGGAGCAAATTGGTTCAAAGTGGGTGAGTTTGTTTAGTTTCAATAGTTCCTGCCCATGCAGGAGCTGTGTTGACCTACTCTGGACCTGGAAGCAATCAGGCAGCATCGGCAGGGTAAAGTTGCTTTTGAATTAAAACCAAAAACATTTCCATCTCTTGTTTACATCTTGAACCTTCAACAATTTAAAAAAGTCTCCAGACAATTCGCAATGGCCACTAAAGAAGCTCTTCCACCTTCCTTTATTGTTTGGAAAATGCGACCATCTCCTCCTCTGACCCATTTTTTCCCAAGACCTCATATCTTTTTTTTAATAAAATTAGTTTTTGGGATGTGGGCATCGCTGGCAAGGCCGGCATTTATCACCTATCCCTAGTTGCCCCTTGAGAAGGTGGTGGTGAGCCGCCTCCTTCTTGAACCGCTGCAGTCCGTGTGGTGACGGTTCTCCCACAGTGCTGTCAGGTACGGAGTTCCAGGATTTTGACCCAGCGACGATGAAGGAACGGCGATATATGTCCAAGTCGGGACGGTGTGTGACGTAGAGGGGAACTTGGAAGATTTGGGCACCAGCTGCCCTTGTCCTTCTAGGCGGCGGAGGCCGCGGGTTTGGGAGGTGCTGTCGAAGAATTATGACTCCTTGCATCTTCTCTTCCTAATGTTGCCTAAGGCTTTGAAAATCTGAGCTTGGCGTCAATCTAATCATCATTTTGTGATTGTCCTCACCTTCTCTCCCACGCTTCATCCATCAAAGCCTTGGCAGAGTCCTACCTTAGCCCTCAATTCAAGGAAGAAATTCCATTAAAAAAATAAGGCGGGGTCAACTGATGAGCAGCTTAAAAAACTCATAAGTGACCAATGACAACCAATTTGTCATGTGTCCTTTTTTTTTTCAAGCCATTAAGTTTCTAATCTAGATGCAAATTGGTTCACAATGAACGAAGCTTCGAGATTCACTTCCAGGTCCTGTTGAAAGTTTGCAAACAGCTCCTTGTCAATGTGCTGTAGGCCCCATGAATTTAACAGGTCTAATTGCTGCTCGTCATTCTCCAGTTAGTATCTCCTATGCAGGAGTACTGATATTAGTACAACAGCAAACAGGGCAAAGTACTAATGTGCAAACAGAAATATGTCTACACTGAAGAGTCTGAAGATCAGTAGACAAGGTCAAGAACTGCAACAATTTGGGAAGACACTGGTCACTGGCGACCAGTTTTAATAGGATAAATAGGGAAGTGAGTGATTAAAGGTCACTATAATTGTCACTGAGAGTGTGGAGAAATTTATTTACTCAGGTCCCGTCTGCCCTCTCGGGTAGATGTAAAAGAGCCCATGACGCTATTTCGAAGAAGAGCAATGGAGTTCTCCCCGGCATCATGGAAAATATTTATCTCTCAACCAAGATCACTTAAAAAAAAAAGATTTTCTGGTCAATTGTCTCATTTGCTGTTTGTGGGATCTTGCTGTGTGCAAATTGGCTACAACGTTTCCCTACATTACAACAGTGTCTACACTTCAAAAAGGACTTAATTGGCTGTAAAGCACTTTGGGACATCCTGAGGTCGTGAAAGGCGCTGGAGAAAAGCAAGATTGATCTTTAATTTTCTCAATAAGAGAGAACGGTGATGTCCTTAAGTAGAAACAATGACAGACACGGAGGCCATTGGTTCAGTGAGTGATGTAACACCTGTTGGCACTGAGCCACACAGAACTACAATGTCTCAGGTTCAATCCCTGCTCTGGTTTGAGTTATCTAATCGCACCAGAGCCTGTAATATGTCAAATAAAATTGGTCTCACTGTCTCTGGGCGGGTGGGGGGTGAAAAAATGATAATCTTTGCTCTTGATTGCTGTCCAGTGACGTCAGCTGGAAGTATCAGCTTGGGGCTGCATTGATTGCCACGGTGGTATAAACTGGGCGACATGGACATGTTGGGCCAAAGGGCCTGTTTCCATGTTGTAACTTCTATGATTCTATGATTCTATGGTTGATGTACTAAGAGCAACAACTCATGCAACGTACTGGTTTGGAGGGGCGGGGGGAAGGGGGCTGTCGTTCCCCCTCTTAAACAGTATCTGCTGTCGAAATGGGAGGAAGAATGAAGGGGATCAAACAGACCAGGGTCTGAAAGGGATAATTCCAAATTGAAACCTTGTTGGCCTATCTCTGCTGTCTACTGATCTTCAGATGTTATATTTCTGTTGAATACATCTGCACCATGTTGTCAAACAATCTAGAAGTGTTTCAGATAAGCCCACACTCTCTTTCCTGGGATTCCATGGTTTCTTGCTGCCACAAATTTTCACCAGTGTTATTCAACCCAATCCCAAATTGTTGTCTATGGAACTTATGGAGCTCTAACTTTTTTAATAGGACGGGTGTTTTCATTTTAGGAAGTGCTTCATCCCTTGAGAAATCAGATGATTAGGAGTGATTTGCCCTCCTTATGGTCCTGCCTCTGACGATTACTGCAAACTCCACGCAGCAATACAGATCCAGAGGGTTGTACCGTGCATGAACGTGTAATCTGTAATAAGAGGTGTTGGCGGGGTAGTGTGGTCAGAGCTGTAGTGACACAGAAGAGAGAAGCATACAGAAGCGTCTTTGGTGGTGATGGTGCTCCAGACAAGCAAGAGAATCACGTAGGCCTAGCAGAAAGGAAGCAACAGGAAGAGGATGGGGCCAAACGACAGGATATTGAGGACAAGATTGATAACTGGAAAATGACAAATGAGTGCAAATAGATTCTTCCCTAAGTTTATTCTCCTTCCCCATGTGCCCTCCACAACCCAGGAGACGACTTCCACAACTTCAAGCCAACATCTGGCTTGGCACATCAACATCGGCCAGTAATAATGGCCAACATCTGGCTTCGCGTATCAACATCGGCCAGTAATAATGGCCAACATCTGGCTTCGGGTATCAACATCGGCCAGTAATAATGGCCAACATCTGGCTTCGGGTATCAACATCGGCCAGTAATAATGGCCAACTTCCAACTTCTACTTATAAAGTGGATTCTTTGAGCAGTGGGACATGCAAAACACCCAGCAACCCCAAGCACCATCTGTGAGGTGGGGACAAGCCCACAGGAGGCAAACGTGTCCCTCTCCACCCCCCCCAACCCCGAATCACAGCACGTCTAACTGAAATGTGAACACGCTCCAGTTTGGCATGACAGCTGAAAGGCAAAGGACACGCAGAATGAGCCACAGAGGCATCAGGTAACACTCAACTTTAATGTGAAGATGCGGGATATTCTTGGAAGTGATGATATTCCCAAGAAATCAACAACACTTTGGGAAAAATAAATGTAATGAAATAGCAGGCCAGCACTTCACATACCCATGGACAATGGGCTGTGCGTTGCTTATTCTGAAGTAATACTGATAAACGTTGTATACAGTGATTGCACAGAACAGTCAATGTTACAGTTCTTAATTACACCACGCTGGTGTAAAGGAGAGCCTAGGACTAAAGGATGATATCACAACCGAGAGGTTAGAAATATCAGGAAAGTTTAAACAGGCTGGGGCTCTCTTTCCTAGAATAGAGGAGGCTGAGAGGCGACCTGATAAGAGGTCCTTAAAATTAAAAAGGGGTTTGATTAGGGTAGACGTAGAGAAATATAAGATAGTCACTATTAAATCCAATAGGGAATTCAGGAGAGTGGTGAGAATGTGGAACTCGCTACCATCAGGAGTGGTTGAGGTGAATAACATAGATACATTTAAGGGGAAGCTAGAGAAACACATGAGGGAGAAAGGAATAGAAGGATTTGCTGATAGGGTTAGATGAAGTAGGGAGGGAGAAGGCTCGTGTTGAACATAAACACCGGCATAGACCAGTTGGGCCGAATGGCCTGTTTCTGTGCTGTAATTTCTATGTAAAAGTAAAGCAAGGCTTCCCTTGACTCTCACTCAGAAGTACCAGTGTCATTCAAGATGGTTTCACCCAATTAACCCAATGGTCAGAAAGCTTAGTTGAAATTCAATTTTACATTACTGTCGTTGGAGTTTTTTTTTAAAGAAATATAAGAGACAATTTGGTGGACTTATTTTTACTTCAGTTTTTGGTGATGGGGCTGTCTATTCTTGGGGACCAGGAAATTCATGTTGGAATCACCCATTGGGATTGTGAGAGGGGAGGGGCAGGGAGGGAATGATTGACTGACATTGTTCCTGCTAGGGGTGTGACTGGAGAAGCTGGGATTGTTCTCCTCAGAGCAGAGAAGGTTAGGGGGAGATTTAATCGAGGGGTTCAAAATTATGAGGGGTTTTGATAGAGTAAATAAGGAGAAACTGTTTCTAGTGGCAGGAGGGTCGGTAACCAGAGGTCACAGATTTAAGGTAATTGGCAACAGAACTAGAGGGAAGATGAGGAATTTTTTTACGCAGCGAGTTGTTATGATCTGGAACGTGCTGCCTGAAAGGGCGGTGGAAGCAGATTCAATAATAACTTTCAAAAGGGAATTGGATAAATACTCGAAGGGGAGGAATTTGCAGGGCTACGGGGGAAAGAGCGGGGGAGTGGGTAATTCCTGCTTCCGATACTATCCAGCGATCCCTGCCGGAAGGCCGGGGTGTGTCTGCATGGCATGGGGATCGGACTTTAATCAAACTGACCTGCTGACTCACCCATGGAGAAAGAACACTTGTGTTGAGGCACTGAAGAGCGGCCAACTCCTGCGAACTGGACCAATGCAGGAGAACGAGGGAGGAAAGAGAACCGGGTTTGGGAGGGGTGGTGGGGGTGGAGAGGAAACTTGATTTAAGTTTAATTTTGGCTAATATTCATGCCAGCCGTGGCTCAGTGGGTCGCACTCTCACCTCTGAGTCAGGAGGTCGTGGGTTCAAGTCCCCACTCCGGAAACTTGAGCACAAAATCCAGGCTGACACTCCCAGTGCCAGTACTGAGGGAGGTGCCGTCTTTCGGATGAGATGTTAAACTGAGGCCCCGTCTGCCCTCTCAGGTGGACGTAAAAGATCCCACGGCCGCTATTTCAAAGAAGAGCAGGGGAGTTCTCCCCGGTGTCCTGGGCCGATATTTATCCCTCGACCATCATCACTAAAACAAATGATCTGGTCAGTTATGTTATTGCTGTTTGTGGGATCTTGCTGTGTGCAAATTGGCTGCGCTTCCTACATTACAACAGTGACTGCACTTCAAAAGTACCTCATTGGCTGTGAAACACTTTGGGACATCCTGAGGTCATGAAAGGCCCTATAGAAATACATGTCTTTCATTTTCATTTTTTCAATCCAGGAAGAAGCCCCTCTCAATATGATTGTGGCTTCTCCCCCTCACCCAAAAGATTTTAACTCAAAATAGTAGCTCACAAGACAGGAAACCAGGTCAACTTTAAGAAGACACCACTATAACATGGGCCTCGGAGTAAGCATTGATGACTGTTCTGTGCATCCACTAGAAGGTTTCAGTAGACTTCACTGGCTCCCAACATTCTGGGATTCTCCCTGCCCATGATCGGGTGCAGAATTAACTTAACGTTTGGGTGTCGCCACTTCCTGGGGTGGGGCGGGAAGAGATCAATGAGCTTAGCCGGGCTCCAGCTAAACCACCAGGAACACCTGGATGGAAGTGGTCGCCAAGGAGGGTCATCAGCGGAGCCAGATGTTGAGCGAGACCTGAGGCCATGGTGACCTCCTGCTGGGAAATGGAGGGGCGGGGAGGTTGCTCGGGAAATAAGAGGGTCCATTACTGAGCGGAGTTAGAGGCATGGGGAGCGCCTCCAGGGTAACAAGAGAAGAAACTGGGTGGAGAAGACAAAGACATGGAAAGAGGAGTCAAGGAATCTGGGCAAAGCTCCCCGAGCGACTGGGTGGAGGTAGACGGTGATCGAAAGAGTTGTCCCTCAGCAAAACAAGGAAACTTGGCAGGAGAGTTACACCGAGACCATTTAGGAGACCCCTGTGGAGATAAGTGGGGGGACAAAGAGCTACAGTAATTAGGTGAACTGCACCTTGAAGATGTATATGGAATGAAAGACTGGTGACTGCTATTTTGTCCAGAAGTGTGAGACCACTGGTTGCATTGAGAAGGGGCTTTCAAAGGACTACTTTCAGAATTTGAACGACTCCATTTCGGAGGTTCAGGAATCTGCAATGTCCTGAGGCTGCTCTCAGGATAAGACAGAGAGAGAGATGTATCTGCAGAGAATGTAGGAGACGGAGGTGAGGGCACACACAGATAATTCATCTGGGCACCTGCCAGCTGGGGAGAAGGGTTGTTTCTCCTCATCCTCCTCCTCCTCTCTGGACAACTTTCTGGCTTGTGCTCAATTTCCAATCTTAATATTGGAGTGTGGCACAATTTGTTCTCACGGTACTCAGACCCTGCCACCAACGTAGAACTGTCCATCTCGAGCCGCCTCAGAAGGGGGCTGGACGGGGAAGTTTGAGGGGAGCCCTCCAAGGAAGAGTGAGTAGGAGAAACCATGGGTGTATTGTACTGGCTGAGAGAGGCACTGAAGTGGGAAGACTCTGGAGAGTGTCTGGGAAAACAGCAAGGCGAGTCTGAGCAAGCAGCAGGTTGCAAGTGGTGAAACGGCACGGGAGAGCCACAAGGGGAATTGCGAGCGGAATGAAACGCGGGAGAACGGGAGAGAGACACGTTCGGAGAAGCAGAGGAAGAGGAGCACACACCAAGAAGATTGGGTAGGCTGGACCCTAAAGATCCCCCTTTTCTTGAAAGCAGCATGTGATTGGGCAGAGGGACTCTTAGGCCGTTCTCTTCGTGGCCTGAATTCTCCTTGTGAGGTGGAATATTCTGTATATCCCTCAGGAAATAATCGGGGCAAGAAAGTGAGAAACAGTCCTGGGGATCACTTGTGGACAGGCCAGGAGAAGATGTCGGAGAGAGGGAGTCATATGAACAGGATGAAGTAAGACTTCTCTCTCCCTCATTGGATCTTCCCTCTTCATGGATTTGGATATCATAATCGGGATCCATTCTTATTTCAGGAGTCTGAGGAACTTTCTCAACCACCCCACCAAGCTTCATTGTGAATCTGTATTCTAGGTGCCCCACAGGTTTAGCTCGCGAAGACTTTTTCCTCTTTCTAATCACCCCACTGTAACCCATCGTAAAGATGTATTCAGTTGAGCAGTGTGCTGGCTTTTGGTCTCCGACCCACGGCTTGGCGGCGGAGATGTTTACATTCTTTTTCACCACCCCCGTGGGCCCGAACTCGAACTGCAGCTCCGTCGGTTGCTTGGCCTGGGCTCTGCCCCGCTTCCGCCCGTCTTCCGCTCGAGCCTGGGCCTGGGCCGCTCCCCCTCCTGCTCCCCGGTCGGAGGCCCGCGCAGCTGGCCTGTTGCGCGAGCCTCGCCCTTCGACCGGGGTGGCGGGAAAGGAATTGGGTAACAGGAGGTGCTGGGCGGGATTAGGCTGGGGGTCCAGTCGGCCTGTGGGCTGGGTCCCCGAGACGTCATTGAGCGATGGCCACTTTGTGGGTGACGGTTGGTTTTTGGGCAGGCGGTGAGGAGAGTTACTGAGCGATCGCTTCTGGACCTGGGTCGGGACAACAGAATTACTCATTCAAAAAAAAAATACAAGTCAGCTCACACCTACCTGGAATAAAAAATCAGAGCAGCGTTAAAAACAAGTCTCCACATATCTCACAGCGGCCACATTACCTCTGCTCGGGACACGTCAATAAACCATCCACTGAAGCCATGAATGAGAAGGACTTGCTCCCCTAAGATAGGAACATAGGAACAGGAGGAGGCCATTCAGCCCCTCGAGCCTGCTCTGCCGTACAACTAGATCATGGCTGATCTGTATCTTAATTCCATCTACCCGCCTTGCTTCCGTAATCCTTGATACACTTAACCATCAAAAATCTATCGATCTCAATCTTGAAAGCTCCAATTGACCCCCCAGCACCCACAGTTTTATTTTTGGGGGGGGGGGGGGGGGAAGTGTTCCAGATTTCCACTCCCTTTTGTGTGAAGAAGTGCGTCCTGACATCAACAAGGTTGTTCAACCACGGGGGGCGAATCACCAACGAGCGAGAAACCCGGCCCTCGCTTGGCATTCGCACGTATGCACTTCCCAGCAGGAGTCACTGGATAGCGATGAAGAGCTGGAACCTGGACTGACCTCTCCTCTCATTGTTGGATATGGGGGGGGGTGGGAGGGGGGGAGAGGGGGGAGAGGGTCCGGGGATTGCTGCGACTTCCATTCCCTCCCAGCCGAGATTACGGCACCTCAGTGCAGACCTGGAACCTTCCTGGTCAAGTGGGGTCTAATCTCTGGTGGTGAATTTACCCACTAAAGTCCTAAAGGAAGTTCCACCGTCCCATCTCGAAGAGGCATCCTCCTCCCAGTTAGGGGTTGCCAACCCTCCAGGATTGCTCTGGAGTCTCCAGGAATTAAAGATTTATCTCCAGGACACTGCTGGGAGCAAAATTATTAAAAAATCCCGGGGAGAAAAATTATTTTAAAAAATTGTGTTCTTAAAAAAAAATTCTTTGGACGCTTTTGTACATGAGTTATAAAAATATCGGACTTGGGGGAAAATAGGCTGTTTGACTGACAGTCAAGAATCATCCAATCGGGTAACGAAGAGTCCGTTCGCTTTCCGATTGGTCGTGGGAAGGCGGGGCACCGTGAGGATGGATGTGTTGGGCGACCAATGGCGGGAGTGTGGGGGCGGGGCAGTTGGATGAAGCCTCCAGGCATACGTCCAACCAGAGCTGCCGACCCTACTCCCAGCAGAGCGATTTTGAAGTCTCTCCACGAGGTTCGGAAACGCCAATCAATCGCGATGACATCATCGCGTCGCCAGTCACGCCGTAAAATATTTTTCAGGCGTTTTCACCCCCCCTTTTCTCACCTTCCATCTTCCACTGAAGCTGCTGAATGCTGAGCAGTCGACTGCTCCCCAGTGCTTCAGTCAGGAGGCTCCACACTGACGCTCAGTGGTTTCCAAACCCACAGTCGAACCCACACTCGCTTCCAGCAGAGGTCACTGGACGTTGATCAGAGCCAGAAACTCTGGCCAATTTCCTTCTTCATAACACAAGGAGCTCAGGGCGGCTGGAGATCCCTAATCGCTGCTCTGGTCGACAGCAATTTTGACTCAGCCCAGACTGCAGGTGGAACCTGGAACCTTCCGGGTCTGAATGGCCGAGTTATTCACCGGATAAAACTCCCCACGGACCCCAGGAAGTTTAGTCTCTTGAGCAGAAGACTGCGAGTAGACACAGGCTCAAGCTTGGCCCAGTGGTCAGCTCAAGGGCATAATCGATAGAGGTCTGGGAGAAGGTCCCCTCCCCGTTCTCTGGGTTGTTTATGATACATTCATCAAAAAAAAACTTAGCCAGGGTGAGAGTGAGGAGGAAGAGAAAGTCGAGGAGCAGGAGGAAGAGAAGGAGGAAGAGGAAGAGGAGGAAGAGAAGAGGAGGGCAAGGAAGAGAAGGAGGAGGACGAGGAAGAGAAGGAGGACGAGGATGAGGAGGAGGAGGAAACATACATAGAAACATAGAAAATAGGAGCAAGCGTAGGCCATTCAGCCCTTCGGGCCTGCTCCGCCATTCAAAATGATCATGGCTGATCGTCTAACTCAGTACCCTGTTCCCGCTTTTTCCCCATATTCCTTGATCCCTTTAGCATTAAGAAATATATCGATCTCCTTCTTGAATACATCTAATGACTTGGCCTCCACTGCCTTCTGTGGTAGAGAATTCCACAGGTTCACCACCCTCTGAGTGAAGAAATTTCTCTTCATCTCGGTTCTAAATGGCGTACCCCGTATCCTGAGACTGTGACCCCTGGTTCTGGACTCCCCAGCCATCGGGAACATCCTCCCTGCATCGAGTCTGTCTAGTCCTGTTAGAATTTCTTGCGTTTCGATGAGATCACCTCTCCTTCTTCGAAACTCGAGTGAATGTAGGCCCAGTCGACCCAATCTCTCCTCATACGTCAGTCCTGCCATCCCAGGAATCAGTCTGGTAAACCTTCGTTGCACTCCCTCAGTGGCAAGGACATCCTTTCTCAGATAAGGAGACCAAAACTGCACACAATACTCCAGATGTGGTCTCACCAAGGCCCTGTATAACTGCAGTAAGACATCCCTGCTCCTGTACTCAAATCCTCTTACAATGAAGGCCAACATACCATTCGCCTTCCTAACTGCTTGCTGCACCTGAATGCTCGCTTTCAGTGACTGGTGTACAAGGACACCCAGGTCTCGTTGCACCTCCCCTTTTCCCAATCTATCACCATTCAGATAATAATCTGCCTTTCTGTTTTTACAATCAAAGTGGATAACCTCACATTTATCCACATTATACTGCATCTGCCATGTTCTTGCCCACTCACCCAACTTGACTAAATCACATTGGAGCCTCTTTGCATCCTCCTCACAGCTCACATTCCACCCCAGCTTTGTGTCGTCTGCAAACTTGGAAATGTTACATTCAGTTCCCTCATCCAAATCATTGATATATATTGTGAATAGCTAGGGCCCAAGCACTGATCCCTGCGGTACCCCTCTAGTCACTGCCTGCCACCCGGAAAAAGACCCGTTTATTCCTACTCTCTGTTTCCTGTCTGTCAACCAATTCTCAATCCATGCCAGTATATTCCCCCCAATCCCATGTGCTTTAATTTTGCATGAGGGCGAGGAGGAGGAGGAAGAGGAGGAGGTGAAGAAGGAGAAAGAGAAAAAGAGAGAGAAGAAGGATAAAGAGAGAGTAGGGAAGAAAAGATGATGGGAGCGAGGAACCAGTTTGGAGAGACACATTCAAGTACTCAATATTTCAGAGAACTCGGCCATTCCTGGCTGGTTCACCAACAAGGGAGCGGGAAGCCTCTTATGGCTGTACAACATGATCCCCTTGTTCCACTGAATATACAGTATGTAACTGCGCCCATTACACTCCACTGCAATCACTGGGAAAAGTCTCTTCTTGGAACACCATTAGCCGAGGGGAATGAAAGGGACTGAGTGGCTGCAAAGACGACACAGTCGTCCAGTTGGCCACCGAGCCCTCTGCAATCTTATTACACTCAACGACAGTGCGCACAAAGTAACAATGGACACACTGGGACAAGAGCAGAACAAGGATCAATCCCCCCCCACCGAGTCATCAATTGGAGCGTGTACCTCTTTGGCCCAGGCCGGTTTCTCAGTCGGGTTCATGCTGTCCTTGTAATGATAAAGCGGCTTCTTCTCTCCAGTCCTTGGGTCCAGTTGTTGCTGCTGCTGGAGAGACACCAGGTAGGCCCGTTCCTGCTGTAACTGACGCTGTAGCCGCTCTGCCTGACGCTGTTCCTCCAGCTGCTTCCTCTTATACTCCTTTCAGACAGAGACCAAACACAACAAGAGAGCGCGTTACACCATGCCCGTCAGCACCAAACACAGGAGACGCTTTCGGACAATGGGACAAGGATGGAGGTTACCGAATCTTGCAACCTTCATTTAGATATGAAAATGTCATCCAAATGATCAGATCCCAGTTGCATTCACCAAATTCCACCACCAGCAGGTGCAAAAACAAACACCTGATTTTAGTCCAACATTTTAGAGTAAATTAGGCTCTAATTTTTTTTTACAAACTAACATTTTCCAAATTAACTTCAAATTTCACAGCAGTTTAATTAATTCACAACCATCCAACCAGCTCAATTAAACTGACCAAAGTGGTACAAAACGCTTTTGCTTGGGGCATTTAAGAATATTGGAGGACAGTGTGAAGTAGTGGGAGGATTCGCTGGCTGATTAAAGTTTGACAGGAACACTCCTTCCATGGTCGTAAACCATCTTCACACCAGTCCATAGAACGATTAGTCCTACACGGTGGGGGAGGGGTTAATGGGCTCCCACACCCACACGATGAGGAGGGGCCACCCACACCCACCAGACTTCAACCCAGAATTCAGAGTCGGAGCTCCGGTCTCCGCCTCGCCGGGACTGGCCGCAGCTCCGGTCTCCGCCTCGCCGGGACTGGCCGCAGCTCCGGTCTCCGCTCGCCGGGACTGGCCGCAGCTCCGGTCTCCGCCTCGCCGGGACTGGCCGCAGCTCCGGTCTCCGCCTCGCCGGGACTGGCCGCAGCTCCGGTCTCCGCCTCGCCGGGACTGGCCGCAGCTCCGGTCTCCGCCTCGCCGGGACTGGCCGCAGCTCCGGTCTCCGCCTCGCCGGGACTGGCCGCAGCTCCGGTCTCCGCCTCGCCGGGACTGGCCGCAGCTCCGGTCGCCGCTCGCCGGGACTGGCCGCAGCTCCGGTCTCCGCCTCGCCGGGACTGGCCGCAGCTCCGGACTCCGCCTCGCCGGGACTGGCCGCAGCTCCGGTCTCCGCCTCGCCGGGACTGGCCGCAGCTCCGGTCTCCGCCTCGCCGGGACTGGCCGCAGCTCCGGTCTCCGCCTCGCCGGGACTGGCCGCAGCTCCGGTCTCCGCCTCGCCGGGACTGGCCGCAGCTCCGGTCTCCGCCTCGCCGGGACTGGCCGCAGCTCCGGTCTCCGCCTCGCCGGGACTGGCCGCAGCTCCGGTCTCCGCCTCGCCGGGACTGGCCGCAGCTCCGGTCGCCGCTCGCCGGGACTGGCCGCAGCTCCGGTCTCCGCCTCGCCGGGACTGGCCGCAGCTCCGGACTCCGCCTCGCCGGGACTGGCCGCAGCTCCGGTCTCCGCCTCGCCGGGACTGGCCGCAGCTCCGGTCTCCGCCTCGCCGGGACTGGCCGCAGCTCCGGTCTCCGCCTCGCCGGGACTGGCCGCAGCTCCGGTCTCCGCCTCGCCGGGACTGGCCGCAGCTCCGGTCTCCGCCTCGCCGGGACTGGCCGCAGCTCCGGTCTCCGCCTCGCCGGGACTGGCCGCAGCTCCGGTCTCCGCCTCGCCGGGACTGGCCGCAGCTCCGGTCTCCGCCTCGCCGGGACTGGCCGCAGCTCCGGTCTCCGCCTCGCCGGGACTGGCCGCAGCTCCGGTCTCCGCCTCGCCGGGACTGGCCGCAGCTCCGGTCTCCGCCTCGCCGGGACTGGCCGCAGCTCCGGTCTCCGCCTCGCCGGGACTGGCCGCAGCTCCGGTCTCCGCCTCGCCGGGACTGGCCGCAGCTCCGGTCTCCGCCTCGCCGGGACTGGCCGCAGCTCCGGTCTCCGCCTCGCCGGGACTGGCCGCAGCTCCGGTCGCCGCTCGCCGGGACTGGCCGCAGCTCCGGTCGCCGCTCGCCGGGACTGGCCGCAGCTCCGGTTCGAATTCCACTGAGCCAGAGACGCACTCCAACGTGGTCAAACAGGCCAGTTTAGAGGAGGTCTGAGAAGATGGGAAGAGCAGGATCCAGCTTAAGGGAGAGTTTCAGAATGTAGGGACAATATGGCGATGGCTCTGAAGACAACAATGGGGTGGAGAGAGGAAGAGGAAAGGGGGAGGGGAGGCCAAGGTTCCAGGATTAGAGGGCACACGATGCTACATTGGCTGGAGCAGGCTGCAAACATGGGGAGGGAAGAGGCTTGGAGGGATTTGTAAACATAGAAAATAGAAAATAGGAGCAGGAGTAGGCCATTCGACTCTTCGGGCCTGCTGCACCATTCAATATGATCATGGCTGATCCTCTATCTCAATACCATATTCCCGCTCTCTCCCCATGCCCCTTGATGCATTTTATGTCTAGAAATCTATCTATCTCCTTCTTAAATATATTCAGTGACTTGGCCTCCACAGCCTTCTGTGGTAGAGAATTCCACAGGTTCACCACCCTCTGAGTGAAGAAATTTCTCCTCATCTCTGTCCTAAATGTCCTACCCCGTATCCTGAGACTGTGACCCCTCGATCTGGACCCCCATTTATCCACATTATACTGCACCTGCCATGTATTTGCCCACTCACTCAACTTGTCTAAATCGCCTTGAAGCCTCTTTGCATCCTCCTCACAACTCACAATCCCACCTAGTTTTGTGTCGTCAGCAAACTTGGAAACATTACATTTGGTTCCCTCATCCAAATCATTGGTATATATTGTGAATAGCTAGGGCCCAAGCACTGATCCCTGCGGTACCCCACTAGTCACTGCCTGCCACCCGGAAAAAGACCCATTTATTCCTACTCTCTGTTTCCTGTCTGTCAACCAATTTTCAATCCATGTCAGTATATTCCCCCCAATCCCATGTGCTTTAATTTTGCACACTAACCTCTTATGTGGGACTTTATCAAAGGCCTTCTGAAAATCCAAATAAACCACATCCACTGGTTCTCCCTTATCTATTCCACCAGTCACATCCTCAAAAAACTCCAGTAGGTTTGTCAAACATGATTTCCCTTTCATAAATCCATGTTGACTTTATCTAATCCCATTGATATTTCCTAAATGTCCTGATATGACATCCTTTATAATAGACTCTAACATTTTCCCTACTACTGATGTAGGGATTTAGGATTGAGTTGGGGGGATGGGAACTCAATGCAGGACAACGAGGTAATGGGCCAGTGAGACCTGTGCTTGGCGGAGTTTTAGATTCATAGAATAATACAGCACAGAAGGCGACCATTTGGCCCATCTTGACTGTGCCGGCTATCCAATCAGTCCCACTCCCCTGCCCTTTCCCCGTAGCCCTTCAATTTTACCTTTTCAAGTATTTATCCAATTCCCTTTTGAAAGTTACTATTGAATCTGCTTCCACCGCCCTTTCAGGCAGCGCATTCCAGATCAGAACAACTCGCTGCGTAAAAAAAATTCTCCTCATCTCCCCTCTCATTCTTTTGTCAATTACCTTAAATCTGAGTCCTCTGGTTACCGACCCTCCTGCCACTGGAAACAGTTTCTCCTTATTTACTCTATCAAAACCACTCGTGATTTTCAACACCTCTATTAAATCTCCTCTTAACCTTCTCTGTTCTAAGGAGAACAATCCCAGCTTCTCCAGTCTCTCCATGTAACTGAAGTCCCTCATCCCTGGTACCGTTCTGGTAAATCTCCTCTGCACCCTCTCTAAGGCCTTGACATCCTCCCTAAAGTGTGGTGCCCAGAATTGGACACAATTCTCCAGCTGAGGCCTAACCAGTGTTTTATAAAGGTTTAGCATAACTTCCTTGCTTTTGTACTCTATGCCTCCATTTATAAAGCCCAGGATTCCGTTTGCTTTTTTAACAGCCTTCTCAACTTGTCCTGCCATCTTCAAAGATTTGTGTACATACACCCCCAGGTCTCTCTGCTCCTGCACCCCGTTTAAAATTGTACCATTTAGTTTATATTGCCTCTCCTCATTCTTCCTACCGAAATGCATCACTTCACACTCCTCCAACAGAGTCGGGGTTTGTGTGAAGTGGATTTGGGAGGCCAATTAGGAAAGGCTGAGCCTGGAGGTAACAAGAGAGTGGATGAGGGTTTTGGTGGGGTGGGGAAAGGGCAGAGGCAGAGGTGGAAATAAACAGTCTTGGTGACAAGAGGTGACCAGGACCTATGAAAGGAATTAAGACTCAATCTTCATTAAAGCCACCCCGACTCACTTCAGACGAGATTCGGATTGCGAGTGCGGTGAAGCTTGACTGAAATAAGCCGTTGTCGACCAACCCAACCAATCACTGGATGCATTCATTCTTCCCACACATCCAACATTGGTCTTTGGGTTAAGGTTCATAAGAACATAAGAAATAGGAGCAGGAGTAGGCCATACGGCCCAATGAACCTGCTCCGCCAGTCAATAAGATCATGGCTGATCTTCGACCTCAACTCCACTTTCCCTTAGAGTCCAAATATCCAACGATCGCAGCCTTGAATATTTTCAACGACTGAGCATCCACAGCCCTCTGGGGTAGAGAATTCCAAAGATTCACAACCCTCTGAGTGAAGAAATTTCTCCTCATCTCAGTCCTAAATGGCCGACCCCTTATTCTGAGACTATGACCCCTAGTTCTAGACTCTCCAGCCAGGGGAAACAGCCTCTCAGCATCTACCCTGTCAAGCCCTCTAAGAATTTTATACGTTTTAATGAGATCACCTCTCACTCTTCTAAAGTCCATGATGTGGAGATGCCGGTGATGGACTGGGGTGGACAAATGTAAGGAGTCGTACAACACCAGGTTATAGTCCAACAGCTTTATTTGAAATTTCAAATAAAGCTGTTGGACTATAACCTGGTGTTGTACGACTCCTTACATTTCTAAACTCCAGTTAGATATTAGCCCTTTTGTCTCACTCTTCCCTGTGCAGATTTATGCAACATTATCAAAAACAATAATGTTCTGTCAGGATAGCAGTTAAAAGCAAATCAACATAATCCACGAACAACATCTTCCTCTACACTGTCCCATCAAACACTCCCAGGGCAGGTACAGCACGGGTTAGATACAGAGTAAAGCTCCCTCTACACTGTCCCATCAAACACTCCCAGGGCAGGTACAGCACGGGTTAGATACAGAGTAAAGCTCCCTCTACACCGTCCCATCAAACACTCCCAGGGCAGGTACAGCACGGGTTAGATACAGAGTAAAGCTCCCTCTACACTGTCCCATCAAACACTCCCAGGGCAGGTACAGCACGGGTTAGATACAGAGTAAAGCTCCCTCTACACCGTCCCATCAAACACTCCCAGGGCAGGTACAGCACGGGTTAGATACAGAGTAAAGCTCCCTCTACACTGTCCCATCAAACACTCCCAGGGCAGGTACAGCACGGGTTAGATACAGAGTAAAGCTCCCTCTACACTGTCCCATCAAACACTCCCAGGGCAGGTACAGCACGGGTTAGATACAGAGTAAAGCTCCCTCTACACCGTCCCATCAAACACTCCCAGGGCAGGTACAGCACGGGTTAGATACAGAGTAAAGCTCCCTCTACACTGTCCCATCAAACACTCCCAGGGCAGGTACAGCACGGGTTAGATACAGAGTAAAGCTCCCTCTACACTGTCCCATCAAACACTCCCAGGGCAGGTACAGCACGGGTTAGATACAGAGTAAAGCTCCCTCTACACTGTCCCATCAAACACTCCCAGGGCAGGTACAGGGTTAGATACAGAGTAAAGCTCCCTCTACACCGTCCCATCAAACACTCCCAGGGCAGGTACAGCACGGGTTAGATACAGAGTAAAGCTCCCTCTACACTGTCCCATCAAACACTCCCAGGGCAGGTACAGCACGGGTTAGATACAGAGTAAAGCTCCCTCTACACTGTCCCATCAAACACTCCCAGGGCAAGTACAGCACGGGTTAGATACAAAAGGAGGGAGGAGGGAGGAGGAGGAGGAGGAGAGAAGAGTCCTATTCAATATGACCAGTCCAGACCAGCTCTAATCAGATATTCTAAAACAAAACTGAATCACCACAATGATAGGGGATGGGAGAGAAGTCCATTCGAATATACTTCAACTCTTTCTACCCCCTCCTTTTCAAAAGGTCCTGAAAGAAGCCTGTTGGATGGTAATAGATCACCAGACATTTTCATTCCATCTCAGGCAAATATACAAATTGCACACTGGGGGACAACATCTATGAGTGGGGGGGGAGATTGGAGGTGGGGGTGTGGAGGGAGGGAGGATGGGTGAGCTTTAGTGGCAGGAAAAGAAGCTTTT
This sequence comes from Heptranchias perlo, assembly GCF_035084215.1. NCBI lineage: Eukaryota > Metazoa > Chordata > Chondrichthyes > Hexanchiformes > Hexanchidae > Heptranchias > Heptranchias perlo. Next base: position 4,743,045 of record NC_090337.1, read on the forward strand.
CGCATTACCAGGAGGAGGGCCTGTTCCTGCAGTAGTTGCTGCTGCAAGATCTCTAACTGCCTCTGTTCTTCTTCTAACTGTCGTCTTATGTACTCCTGCAGGCGTCAAGAAGAAAGAGAGAGAGAGAGAGAGAGGGAAAGAGAGAGAGGGAGAGAAAAAAAAGAAAACAGGAACGATTTCAGAAAAGAAGGAGCAAGAGACAGGAAAACACTACAGTTCAAGAGCCCTGAACCAAACTGAACCAGGCCCAGTGCAGCCTCAGGTTTGGGTCTCCCCGTGGAGGATTCTACTGAAGTTCAGGGATTAATGAGGTCCCATCAATTTCCATCCTACAGTACCCCCCCACCCTGAGTAGCGAGGTGTTTTACCTGAATCAGTGTTCCAATCACATCTGGAATGGAAACTCAACTGTCCCACATCCTGGGGGCGAGGGGGTCCAATTGACTCCCAAGGGTGACAATGTTCGCTGGACAATGAAGCTAATTGGTGTTTCTTTTCTAAAGGCAAGAGGTTCAACACTTTCCGTCTCTCAGGGAATGCAGTAAATTTGGAATTTACTTTCGAAACCCTCCACAAGGAGACCTTCCCTTTCCCTTCCTCCCCTGCTCTGGGCGTGTGACCACGTTCAGTTCAATCTGACTCAGGTTTAAGACCGTAACAGTTCTAAAAAAAAACAAGGTACTTTTTTGGCAAGGTTTAAGGAATAAAGAGACTCCCAACAGACACAACCAGCACAGGCCGAAGTCAAGCTAAGAAAATCTTTCCAATCGCAACCCAATTGGCTACAGTTAACAGGATTTAATCCAGAATTTTAAGATTGTGCCCCCTTGTTCTGGATTTCCCCGCGAGCAGAGGTAATCGTTTCACTGTATCCACCTGATCGAACCCCTTTATCACTTTGAACCCCTCGATTAGATCACCCCCTATGGAGCACAGCGAAGAACATCAAATTTTCTTATTGACGTGGCGACTCTCAAGGCAGATTTCCCTCTCCGCTAAGCCGCTCCAGTGACGTCACGCCACATCACACAACACCACACAAGGTCCAGCTGACGGGGGTTGAGTGCATCCAAGTATCGTTTCAGAGGAAGCAGCCGACCTCGATACCTGCTGCAAAGCTGCAAAAAACCCCTGGACACCTTCTCTACTGGCTGGGGAGGCAGACTTCACTGAAAGACATGAAATAAAATTCAGGAAACTGCGTGGGAAGGTTGATGGCTCGGGCCTGTTGTCCAACTGTGGCCACAAAAGGCATCAACTAAGTACTGCTGCCTGACTGGACGTGTCAGAACTGGACGGAGATCCGGGGGAGGGGATTCAAGCACAACTTCTCCCACCAAATGTTGGCATGTATCCCCCCAACCCCGGACTTCCCTGGCCCTTCCAGGCATTGATTAAGAGGATCCTGATGCGAAGCAGAGCCAGAGTTGCCAACCCTCTAGGGATTGTCCTGGAGACTTCAGGAATTAAAGATTAATCTCTCGGACACTGCTGCGAGCAACAACTCCGGGAAGAAAAATCATAGGGTGAGTGTGTGTGCACGCGTGCGTGTGTGTGCGTGTGCGCGTGCGTGTGCATTTTTTCTTTTTCTTTTCAACATTTTTATTTATCGGTGATAAAAATAGGAGTTTGGGGGAAAAAAAGACTACTTGACAATCAAGATTCATTCAATTGATTCGTGAAGAAACTGCTTTTTCTCCAATTGGCTGCGGGAAGATGGCGAACTACAAGGATGGACATGTTGGCCATCCAATGGTGGGAGTTTTAAGGTGGGGGGAGGTGTTGGTGATTGGAGGTGGGATGTCATGTAATGACATTTCCAGGAATACAAAGATGGGAGGGAAAGTAGAGAGTGAGGAGGACATAAAAAACCTACAAGGGGATATAGACAGGCTGGGTGAGTGGGCGGAGATTTGGCAGATGCAATACAATATTGGAAAATGTGAGGGTATGGACTTTGGCAGGAAAAATCAGAGAGCAAGTTATTATCTTAATGGCGAGAAACTGGAAAGTACTGCAGTACAAAGGGATCTGGGGGTCCGAGTGCAAGAAAATCAAAAAGTTAGTATGCAGGTGCAGCAGGTGATCAAGAAGGCCAACGGAATGTTGGCTTTTATTGCTCGGGGGATAGAATATAAAAACAGGGAGGTATTGCTGCAGTTATATAAGGTATTGGTGAGACCGCACCTGGAATACTGCATACAGTTTTGGTGTCCATACTTAAGAAATGACATACTTGCTCTCGAGGCAGTACAACGAAGGCTCACTCGGTTAATCCCGGGGATGAGGGGGTGGACATATGAGGAGAGGTTGAGTAGATTGGGACTCTACTCATTGGAGTTCAGAAGAATGAGAGGCGATCTTATTGAAACATATAAGATTGTGAAGGGGCTTGATCGGGTGGATGCGGTAAGGATGTTCCCAAGGATGGGTGAAACTAGAACTAGGGGGCATAATCTTAGAATAAGGGGCTGCTCTTTCAAAACTGAGATGAGGAGAAACTTCTTCACTCAGAGGGTAGTAGGTCTGTGGAATTTGCTGCCCCAGGAAGCTGTGGAAGCTACATCATTAAATAAATTTAAAACAGAAATCAACAGTTTCCTGGAAGTAAAGGGAATTAGGGGTTACGGGGAGCGGGCAGGAAATTGGACATGAATTTAGATTTGAGGTTAGGATCAGATCAGCCATGATCTTATTGAATGGCGGAGCAGGCTCGAGGGGCCGATTGGCCTACTCCTGCTCCTATTTCTTATGTTCTTATGTTCTTATTAATACATCCAACCAGAGTTGGCAACCTTGATAGTTATCCCTCTGGTTCTTCTGCCCTTGGCTCTGCGTCCATCCCATCTACCCACTTTGTCATTTGGAAAGCCTGGTTTTTGCCCCATGATTGGATTCAGGTTCTGCAGCCTCCTTTCCCAACTCAAAGGCCTGAAACCTGTAGGCCAAGCTCTCGACTTTCCCATAATCTTTTTGACTACATTGGCTCCCGGTTCAGCAATGCCTCAATTATAAAATTCTCATCCTTGATTCCAAATCCCTCCATGGCCTCGCCCCTCCCTATCTCTGTAACCTCCTCCAGCCCTACAACCCTCTGAGATCTCTGCACTCCTCCAATTCTGGCCTCTTGCTCATCCCTGATTTTAATCGCTCCACCATTGGCGGCCGTGCCTTCAGCTGCCTGGGCTCTAAGCTCTGGAATTCCCTCCCTAAACCTCTCCGCCTCTCTACCTCTCTCTCCTCCTTTAAGATGCTCCTTAAAACCTACCTCTTTGACCAAGCTTTTGGTCACCTGTCCTATTATCTCCTTATGTGGCTCGGTGTCAAATTTTTGTTTGATAATCGCTCCTGTAAAGCACCTTGGGACGTCTTACTACATAAAAGGTGCTATATAAATGCAGGTTGTTGCTGCCTGTACGGTGACCTCAAAGAGACCCATCAGCAGTGTAACATCTTGGCTCTACCTCATGAGAGCATCACGAGCAGACACCCCCAGCTCTTTCCATTTTAAGCATTGTCGATGATTTTCTATTACGTGACACGTACTTATTAAGAGGACATGACTGTGGGGGAGTTTTATGAACATAAATATCTCTCTCTCTGTCTCCCACACAAGTGCTTTTAGAATCTCCCGTGCCTGATGGGAGAGACGATGTTTAAATTGATTCCCTGGATCTCTGCGCAGATCAGATTTTTCAAGCTGGAGGGAGGTCACTGGTCAGCGAGTGACGCCATTAAAGTGACAGGCCCAGTCCCATGTCGGGGTTGCCAACCCTCCAGGATTGCCCTGGAGTCTCCAGGAATTAAAGGTTAATCTTCAGGACACTGCTGCGAGCAACACCTGGGAGAGAAAAATCATCGGGGCTTTAAAAAAAATTATTTGAACACTTTTGTTTACTAGTTATAAAAATATTGGAGATGGGAAAAAAGGCTGTTTGACCGACAGTCAAGAATCATCCAATCGGTTGACGAAGAGCCTGTTCGCTTTCCGATTGGCCGTGGGAAGGTGGGGCACCGCAAGGATGGACATGTCGTGCGACCAATGGCGGGCTGGTTGGGGGCAAGAGATCATGTGATGAAACCTCCAGGAATACGTCCAATCAGAGTTGGCAACCCAAGTCCCATTTGGTCAGTTATTGAGTCACTCTGTACAGACCCTCGCTGGGCTCGGAGTCTCACCGCTTTGTACCAGCTGCCAGGGGGTAAGTACCAATCCCCAGTCACCCAGCTCACCGTCACCCTTGCTAAGACCCACCCCTCAATCGTCCAGTCTCCACAGGGGGAATGAGTGAGAAGGGCTGAAAATTACACACAGCTTCTCCTAACAGGAAATGAAGTGTCTTTTTTTCCTCCTCCAACGTTCCCTTCTGACTCCTCCTCTCTCAAAAAGGCAATGACCCATCTGGAGACTGGGTTCAGGAAGGATATATTGGCCTTGGAGGGGGTGCAGCACAGATTCACCAGAATAATACTGGGGCTAAAAGGGTTAAATTATGAGGACAGGTTGGATAGACCAGACTTATATTCCCTCGAGTTCAGAAGATTAAGGGGTGATCTAATCGAGGTATTTAAAATGATTAAATGATTCAATAGGTTTGATAGAAAGAAACTATTTCCTCTGGTGGGAGAGTCCAGAACAAGGAGGCACAATCTTAAAATTAGACCTAGGCCGTTCAGGAGTGAAATCAGGAAGCATTTTTTCCACACAATGGGGAGTGGAAATCTGGAACTCTCTCCCCCCAAAAAAAGCTGTGGATGCTGGGGGTCAATTGGAGCTTTCAAAACTGAGATCGATAGATTTTTGTTGGGTAAGGGTATCGAGGGATATGGGGCAAAGGAGGGTAAATTAAGTTAAGAAACAGATCAGCCGTGATCTGACTGAATGCCAGAACAGGCTCGAAGGGCTGAATGGCCTCCTCCTGTTCCTATGACCTTGTTGACCTTACCCGGTACAAAAACTCAGCCTGATCCGTCCCCCACCCAACATCCAGAAGGTACTTTTGCCTGGGGGTGGGCGGCAGGGGGGTGGGCGGCAGGAACCCGGCCTGATTTCCACCCCAGCCCGTTACCCAGGGCACTGAGGCCAACAGCATTGGCCCACCGCAATCATAGCTAAGACCATCGGGGACAGAGGGGGGGGGGAAGTGGGGGTCTTTGGATAGTGATGAGCTGATTCAGGGGTACGGTGCTGTTACTGGACTAATAATCCAGAGAACGTGAGTTCAAATCCTACCATCGGCAGTCAGTTTCAGAATTTGAATTCAGTTTTTAAAAATCTGGTCTCAGTAAAAGTGACCATGAAGCTGTCGGATTGTGGTAAAAACCCAACTGGTTCACTGATGTCCTTTAGGGAAGGAAACCTGCCGTCCTTACCCGGTCTGGGCCTATATGAGACTCCAGTCCCACATCAATGTGGTTGACTCTTAACTGCCCCCTGAAGTGGCCCAGCAAGACACTCAGTTACATCAAACTGCTAGAAGTCCCATCATCACCTTCTCAGGGCAACTTGGGATGGGCAATGAATTCCGGCTTTGCCAGAAACACCCACATCCCGAGAAGGAATTAAGAACAAGTTTGGGGATCTCCTTGGCCAGTGAAGCTCAGTACTGGGAGAAAATTCAGTTCCTTACAGTCTTTAAAACCTTTATCCAATTAGCTTGGCGATCATTAGGTGGAGGAAGCGACAGGGATCATTCATTGGTTTCCTGCTTGCATCTCCCAGTGCACAAAAATGCTTCCAAGATTGACAGACAGACAGATAAGTTTTCACAGATGTGGAGACCGGTGGAAACCAATATTTGAGCTGGAACTGAACCACAACTGGTCATAAATAGTTGTGACATTGCCAACAATGCAGAATGCACTGGGTAAAAATGGCAGCCCTGGCGACCGGTGCATTGGGAAATGCAGAACATCGGGAGAATGGGAATAAAGTAAGAAGGAAGTTCAGAGACAATTTATTTCAAGAGGGTGTCTCACGCAAACCACTTCCCCGCTCAAACAAAATGTAAATCCAGTCACTCACGAATCGAGCTCACCTGTTCCCGCTCGGCTACTCGCCTCTCCTCCTCCCTCTGGAGCCTCTCCATCTCCTCGTAACGCCTCCTTTGCTCCCTCTCCTGCTGCTTGCGGTGCTCTCGTTCCCTTCGTTGTTGCTAGGATACCAGAGAGTAACATAGAGTGAGTGTGAGAAATGGGGGTGGGGTGGGGTTACTAGGTAGCCATGAAAAGCAGTAACTCTGGCCGATTATTCCCCCCCGCCCCCTCCTCACTGTCAAAAGGGGTGCTGAGGGCCAATTGTGGTGTCAAAGCTCAGATGAGCTAAACCAGCACAGACCAGACATGGAGCCTTATGGTCTGTTACAGCACAAGGCATGACGTCTGGGATCTTGCTGTGCGAGATAGTTACTCTCCCTTATGCATTAACAGCGGGTCTGAGAGCAGATATTTTGTACCAAAGTCTCGGTTCAGTATCATTTGAGGACAAACATTTTGTGCAGTATCATTTGTTCTGGGATTGTTCTCCTTAGAGCAGAGGTTAAGGGGAGATTTAACAGAGGTGTTCAAAATCATGAACGATTTTGATAGAGTAAATAAGGAGAAACTGTTTCCAGTGGCAGGAGGGTCGGTAACCGGAGGACACAGATTTAAGGTGATCGGCAAAAGAACCAGAGGGGAGATGAGGAGAATGTTTTTTACGCAGCGAGTTGTTATGATCTGGAATGCGCTGCCTGAAAGGGCGGTGGAAGCAGATTCAATAGTAACTTTCAAATGGTAATTGGATAAACACTTGAAAGGAAAAAATTTGCAGGGCTCTGGGGAAAGAGCAGGGGATTGGGTCTAATTGGATAGCTCTTTCAAAGAGCTTGCACAGGCACGATGGGCCGAATGGCCTCCTTCTGTGCTGTACGACTGTATTTGATTTGAGGACGTGTGCTCGCTAAGAGCTTGACGCAAAATGTCCGCTCCTGGGCTTCCTCCAATCAGTAGATTTAAACTATCAGCACGAGATACACTGATGGCTGTTTCTTACAGTTCCGGGTCAAACGGGTAATCCTTCTCTGTAACGAGGAGTTCACACTTTCAAGAGAGGGCGAGAGAAAAAAAAAATACTCGCCATCAGGAAAGGAGGAATTGTGCGTTTTAAAATATTGTTCACTTAAAGTCGAGTCGAGCGACTGCTCTCCCCTGAGCACAGGAAGGTGAATGAATTCGAGATCGGGAATCTTCAATCCTCTGCAACCGTCCGGATCTCCTCAAGGGGGCAGCAGTGTACACGGGTTTAAACGTCTCCTTCACCATCTCCCAACAACTCAACTCCTCAGCTCTAAATAAAGGGGGTGTCGTCCATTGCTCAAAGACCAAAACCAGATGAGATGGGGGCAATAGTGTTGGAGGGGCAAGAGGGGCAAGAGGCTTTGTAGCCATTAAAATGATTCATTGTTAAGCATTAAAGTCTCTACACAAGAGCCCGGAGCAGAGTGGGCGTGGGGAGGAATTAACTGGCGCATGTCTGGGTCTGTTCTATCTTTCTATCATCTGTTCAGTCAACAACTCCATTATCGTTGTATCCTGCGACTACCAGGATGGTAGAAGGTGAACAAGATGGACCTCGGTCTTTCTCATCTCGTAATCCTCATCTCCCCAAGTGTCGCTGCGACAAGGAGGCCCAGAAAAAAAATAAGGACACAACCTCATTAGCAGCTTTGCTTATCGCTGCGCTGTGGCTAATCACTTAATCGCTGGATACAAGCCACCAGCTTCCAGTGCGCTAGGCTTGCTGACTCAGCCATTCACTCCAGACGGCCAGTCTCACTCGCAGAGAGAGCCAAACAGGAAGCAGCCATCCATTCCCTTCCTGTCTGACTCGGAACAACAGCCTCATTCAAACACTTAGCGACTTGCCAAGACAAAAGGACCTCGTTTCGATCAAGCTCCGAGCTAGTCACCTTCCCTGCTGTTCGTCCACACAGTTCCACACGTGTGTGTCACTCAACTGCACACGTGTGTGTCACTCAACTGCACACCAGTGACATGGGGGAACCAAGTCCCAGAGGGTAAAGGAGGAGAAGCAGACCAGAGATCGGTGAGCAGTAAATATAAAACAGATCTCAGCCAGAAAACTTTATTCACTGAGGGAGAAGTGTGTGAATTGGATCAACATGGTACCAGGGATGAGCGACTTCAGTTATGTGGAGAGACTGGAGAAGCTGGGATTGTCCTCCTTAGAACAGAGGAGATTTGATAGAGGTGTTCAAAATTATGAAGGATTTTGATAGAATGAATAAGGAGAAACTGTTTCCAGAGGCAGAAGGTTCGGTAACCAGAGGACACAGATTGAAGGTGATCGACAAAAGAGCCAGAGGGGGAGATGAGGAAACATTTTGTTTTTACGCAGCGAGTTGTTCTGATCTGGAATGCGCTGCCTGAAAGGGCGGTGGAAGCAGATTCAATAATAACTTTCAAAAGGGAATTGGATAAATACTTGAAAAGAAAAAGTTTTCAGGGATATGGGGAAAGAGCAGGGGAGTGGGACTAATTGGAGAACTCTTTCAAAGAGTCGGGACAGACACATAAGAACATAAGAAATAGGAGCAGGAGTAGGCCAATCGGCCCCTCGAGCCTGCTCCGCCATTCAATAAGATCATGGCTGATCTGATCCTAACCTCAAATCTAAATTCATGTCCAATTTCCTGCCCGCTCCCCGTAACCCCTAATTCCCTTTACTTCTAGGAAACTGTCAATTTCTGTTTTAAATTTATTTAATGATGTAGCTTCCACAGCTTCCTGGGGCAGCAAATTCCACAGACCTACCACCCTCTGAGTGAAGAAGTTTCTCCTCATCTCAGTTTTGAAAGAGCAGCCCCTTATTCTAAGATTATGCCCCCTAGTTCTAGTTTCACCCATCCTTGGGAACATCCTTACTGCATCCACCCGATCAAGACCCTTCACAATCTTATATGTTTCAATAAGATCGCCTCTCATTCTTCTGAATTCCAATGAGTAGAGTCCCAATCTACTCAACCTCTCCTCATATGTCCACCCCCTCATCCCCGGGATTAACCGAGTGAACCTTCTTTGTACTGCCTCGAGAGCAAGTATGTCTTTTCTTAAGTATGGACACCAAAACTGTATACAGTATTCCAGGTGCGGTCTCACCAATACCTTATATAACTGCAGCAATACCTCCCTGTTTTTATATTCTATCCCCCGAGCAAAAAAAGCCAACATTCCGTCTTCCTTCTTGATCACCTGCTGCACCTGCATACTAACTTTTTGATTTTCTTGCACTGGGACCCCCAGATCCCTTTGTACTGCAGTACTTTCCAGTTTCTCGCCATTAAGATAATAACTTGCTCTCTGATTTTTCCTGCCAAAGTGCATAACCTCACATTTTCCAATATTGTATTGCATCTGCCAAATCTCCGCCCACTCACCCAGCCTGTCTATATCCCCTTGTAGGTTTTTTATGTCCTCCTCACTCTCCACTTTCCCTCCCATCTTTGTATCATCTGCAAACTTTGATACGTTACACTCGGTCCCCTCCTCCAAATCGTTAATATAGATTGTAAAGAGTTGGGGACCCAGCACCGACCCCTGCGGAACACCACTGGCTACTGAAAAGACAGCAGCTCCGACAGTGCAGCACTCCCTCAGTACTGCACTGGAAGTGTCAGCCTGGATTTTGTGCTCAAGTCTTTGGAGTGGGGGCTCGAACCCACGACCTTCTGATTCTGAGGCAAGAGTGCTGCCCACTGAGCCACAGGCTGACAATTAAGGGCCGAATGGCCTCCTTCTAAGCTGTCTGATTCTATGAACAAAGTAATGGGTTAAAATGAAGAGAGAGATTGGATCTTATTCAGAATGCAACCCGATTGAGAAAATAAAAAGCTGTTGAGCTGCTTCAGGGGCATAACTGTGTCTGCTGGTTGAGAATGGTGATCAGGATTGGCTTGGTTGTGATGCTACCTGCAGCCAAATAGCCTACCAGTGGTTACTGACCCATACCTTGCAGGAAGGCCCACTCGGGCAGTGTTCTGAAGGGCCTTCAGTGCCCATTGAAACGTGACCCCAGCAAGGATTAGCGCCTCGAAGAGTCAAGGCCGAAACCCCCTCCCTCCGCCCCGCCCTTTTCCCCCGTTACCTCCTCCAATCTCCGCCGCTGCTCCTTCTGCTCCTCGATGCGCTTCTGCCGCTCGGCCAGCAGCTGCCGCTTGTGCTCCTCGTTCTCCCGCTGCTGTTGCTCCTGCTGCTGCTGCCTCCTGATCGCCTCCGACCTCTCCTTGTTGGCCAGCTGCAGCCGCAGGAAGTCCCGACGCAGGGTCGACTCGCCCGGCAGGTTCACAATGGAGCTGCTCGTTGTGGGGGAGGGAGAGAGCGGGGGAGAGGGGGGGTGGGGGGAGAGGTGGGGGGAGAGCGGGAGGTGGGGGGAGAGCGGGAGGAGAGGGGGAGAGCGGGAGGAGAGGGGGAGAGCGGGAGAGTGGGAGGAGAGCGGGAGAGTGGGAGGAGAGCGGGAGAGTGGGGGGAGAGCGGGAGGCGGGGGGAGAGGGGGAGAGCGGGAGGCGGGGGGAGAGGGGGAGAGCGGGAGGCGGGGGGAGAGGGGGAGAGCGGGAGGCGGGGGGAGAGGGGGAGAGCGGGAGGCGGGGGGAGAGGGGGAGAGCGGGAGGCGGGGGGAGAGCGGGAGGAGAGGGGGAGGAGAGGGGGAGGCGGGGGGAGAGCGGGAGGCGGGGGGAGAGCGGGAGAGTGGGAGGAGAGCGGGAGAGTGGGAGGAGAGTGGGAGAGCGGGAGGAGAGGGGGAGAGCGGGAGGCGGGGGGAGAGCGGGAGGAGAGGGGGAGAGCGGGAGGAGAGGGGAAACACATTGGTTAAATCACCGAGCTATCGGAGGAGCAGGCCCCAAGAACACTTGATGTTGACACTAGGGGTCCAGAATTGAGAAACTCTGACCTCAATGATCACAACAGTCTTCAGATTGGCTGCTTAGGTCATTATAATTATATCTGCATTAAGAAAGAAAAGACTTGCATTTCTATAGCGCCTTTCACCATCTCAGGACGTCCCAAAGCACTTTACAGCCAATGAAGTACTTTTGAAGTGTAGTCGCTGTTGTAATGTAGGAAAACGCGGCAGCCGATTTGCGCACAGCAAGATCCCACAAACAGCAATGAGATAAATGGCCAGATAATCTATTTTAGTGATGTTGGTTGAGGGACTAATATTGGCCCCAGGACACCGGGGAGAACTCCCCTGCTCTTCTTCGAAATAGCGGCCGTGGGATCTTTTACATCCACCTGAGAGGGCAGACGGGGCCTTAACATGGCTTAACATCTCATCTGAAAGACGGCACCTCCAACAGTGCTGCACTCCCTCAGTACTGCACTGGGAGTGTCGGCCTAGATTTTGTCTCTCTGGAGAATGTTGACGAGGCCACCTCGTCATCGTAATGGGAACGGCTTTTCTTCCAATGGGCCTGAAATATCCAGGACCTGCTTACATCGTAATGACATCACTGGCACAACGATATGTTTGACATGATTTACAATCTCCACGCCATCCAATCCCAGGCAAATAACTTCCCGGGAACTTTTATATGGGCGCGACCTTTAATTTGAAGTCAACAGACCAAAGGAGGGGCCAGGCATGAAATGAATTAGTGAAAGGTCACTGAGATTGGTGGACGACTTAACTCCGCCCATGTGCCGTCGGGGTGTTTGGGGGTGGGGGTGGGGGGAGGGGTTTCCGTCGGGGAGTACAAGTACAGCAGACCCCCCTCCCCAAACCAAGGAAACGTTTGGGTGGGTCAAAACCGGGTGCTGAGACCACGAGGTGTCGCCAACTTGCCCAAGGGCCTGTTTTGGGCTCCCTGGATGTTGGGCTGTCTCTTAACTTTTCACTCATTGGGCTCAACACGAAATATACCAATAAACTAAGTAAGCACCAGAAACGGGAACAACGACTGGGAAAAGAGGTGGAAAATTGGTAACAGCCCTTCTGGGTTTGGTCACAGTTTCCTACATTATAACAGTGACTACCCTTCAACGAGGAGCTGGGGTGTCCTGGGCCAATATTTATCCCTCAACATCACTAAAACAGATGATCTGGTCATTTATCTCATTGCTGTTTGTGGGATCTTGCTGTGCGCAAATTGGCTGCCACGTTTCCTAAATTACAACAGCGACTACACTTCAAAAGTACTTCATTGGCTGTAAAGCACGCTGGGACGTCCCGAGGTCATTATAGAAAGGCAAGCTCTTTCTATTTCTGCTGGTTGAACATGTGACCAAGTCAGTCTCCAACAGGTAAATTTTTATTCTGATCATTGTTTGAATAATAATCATGATGTGGAGATGCCGGTGATGGACTGGGGTTGACAATTGTAAACAATTTTACAACACCAAGTTATAGTCCAGCATCGTTCACCTGACGAAGGAGGAAGCCTCCGAAAGCTTGTGAATTTAAAATAAAATTGCTGGACTATAACTTGGTGTTGTAAAATTGTTTACAATTGAATAATAATCATTTGACCAAATGGGGGGAGTGGGATTGGGTGATGAATGAGGAAGTATCAAGCAAAGCTTTTCAAAAAAAAAATCATTCTCTGGATGTGGGCATCGCTGGCAAGGCTGGCATTTATTACCCGTCCCCTGGTTGCCCTGAGAGGGTGGCCATGGGCCTTCTTTTTGAACCGCTGGTAGCAGGTTTGATACAACTAAGTGTCTTGCTGGGCCACTTCAGAGGGCAGTTAAGAGTCAAGTACTTTGGTGTGAGACTGGAGTCACATATAGGCCCAGCCCGGGTAAGGACGGCAGGTTTCCTTCCCTAAAGGGACATCAGTGAACCAGTGGGGTTTTTACGACAATCCAACAGCCTCATGGTCACTTTTACTGAGACCAGGGGGAAACTCCCTTGTTGTTTTTCGAAATAATGGCCGTGGGATCTTTTACGTCCACCTGAGGGGGCAGACGGGGCCTCGGTTTAACATCTCACCTGAAAGATGGCACCTCCGTCAGTGCAGGGCTCGCTCAGTACTGGCACTGGGAGTGTCAGCCCGGATGGTGTGCCCAAGTCTCTGGACTGGGGACACCAAATACAATGAGGCAACGCAACTTTCCACTTAATTCAGTGAACAAACCAGAAGTAGCAACGTTTTCTCCTCGCCTGCTCCATTCTTTTCTTGCTCAGTTACCTTGGTTCTCCAATGTCACCTTCCTCCTCCTCTTCCTCACTCCCGCTGTATTCGTACTCCGTCTCATCTGAGGTAATCAGAAAAGGTTATTCGTTATTTTAGGCTACACGAAACAACAACTTGCATTTATTTTGCGCCTTTAACGTAGTAAAACGTCCCGAGGCTCTTCACAGGAGCGATTATCAAACAAAATTTGACACCGAGCCACATAAGGAGATATTAGGACAGGTGACCAAAAGCTTGGTCGAAGAAGTAGGTTTTAAGGAGCCTTTTAAAGGAGGAGAGAGAGGTAGAGAGGTTTAGGGAGGGAACTCCAGAGCTTAGGGCCCAGGCAGCTGAAGGCAGAGATAAGGAGGGGCGAGGCCATGGAGGGATTTGAAAACAATGAAAATTATAAAATCGAGGCGTTCCTGGAGGGGGAGCCAATGTAGGTCAGCGAGCACAGGGGGTGATGGGTGAACGGGACTTGGTGCGAGTTAGGATACGGGCAACAGAGTTTTGGACAAGCTCAAGTTTATGGAGGGTGGACGATGGGAGTTGGGGCAGGAGAGCATTGGAAGAGTCAGCAGAAGAGTGTGGAGCTATCGAGGGGCACCTGGATTGTTGCTGGAGATGCAGTGTTCTGGGTTTTGCCGTTGCCACTTGCACCATCCCAATCTATCTCCACAAGAAAAACAAAAGCAGGATCTCCAGCAGTCGCTGTTCCAATTCTTCACTCACCTTTCTCACCCCTTTTCTTCTTCGTCCTGTCAATATGGTCCTTGAGCTGGATACGGACCTGCCTCTCATTGGGTTGGTCCCTGATGAATGGGTGTTTTAGCAGCTGATCTGTAGCCGGCCTCTGCCCGTGATTCTTCACCAAGCAACCCTCGATGAAAGATACAAACTTCTTTGACCTGGGGAAGAGTTAAGGGAGACTGTTGAGCAGGAAAATCCCCGATGGGAACAGAGAGATTTTCATCGGACACCAGTATCGCTGCAGGCCTGACACCAGCCAAGTTCATCCCTGTAACCTATGGATTCTCCTCTTCAAACAACTAACTTGTTTGTCCTGGGATTTGATCCCTTCACCACAGTGATCAATTTGCCTGGATTGGTTTTGTCAATTCCCTTAATTATCATAGAATCAAACAGCACAGAAGGAGGCCATTCAGCCCATTGTGCCTGTGCCGGCTCTTTGAAAGAGCTATCCAATTAGTCCCACACCCCCTGCTCTTTCCCCGTAGCCCTGCAAATTTTTCCTTAAATTTGTGTCCTCTGGTTACCGACCCTTCTGCCAGTGGAAACAGTTTCTCCTTATTTACTCTATCAAAACCCCTCATAATTTTGAACACCTCTATTAAATCTCCCCTTAACTGTCTCTACTCAAAGGAGAACAATCCCATCTTCTATAGTCCCACTGCGTAATGGAAACCCCTCATTCCAGGTACCTTGAAAACTTCGAAAGAAAATAAACTCAACTTCTTTCCTTAACCGTTCACTCATGACAGAAATTCCAGATTCTCGGATTCCTCCCGGTGGTCTGCTCTCAGCCTCTGGAGATGCACAAGATCATCGAGGGGAGGCAACTTGGATTTTTTTTTAAAAAGGCAAGTCGTGTTTGGCAGATTTGACAGTGTTTTTGTTGAGGTGACCAATAATGTAGATAAAGGGAATGCAGAAGGAATTCGATAAGGTGACTCAAGTGGGCACTTGTCACAAAAACTTGGGCAGATGGTACAGGACGAAATGTAGCAAGCATGAGTTCAGAAGATTGAAGAGTGATCTAATCAAGGTATTTAAAATGATCAAGGGATTTGATAGGGCAGATAGAGAGAAATTATTTCCTCCGGTGGGGGAATCCAGAACAAAGGGGGCATAATCACAAATTTAGAGCAGGGCCATTCAGGAGTGAAATCAGGAAGCACTTCTTCACACAAAGGGGAGTGGAAATCTGGAACTCTCTCCCCCCAAAAAGGCTGTGGATGCTGGGGGTCAATTGGAGCTTTCGAGACTGAGCTTGATAGATTTTTGTTGGGTAAGGGTATCGAGGGATATGGGGCAAAGGCAGGTAAATGGCATTGAGGTACAGATCAGTCAAAATCTGATTGAATGGCAAAGCAGGCCTGAGGGGCTGAATGGCCTCCTCCTGTTCCTAAAAAAAGTTGGTTGATGGATAGGAAACAAGATGATTTGGACTTGGGCAGAGGAAGCTTGAGGGTTAGCTTTGGATTGATACAGGGCTGTAGGGTAGAGCGGGGCAATGGGATTAGTTTGGGATTGATACAGGGCTATGGGGAGAGAGCGGGGCAGTGGGATTAGTTTGGGATTGACACAGGGCTATGGGGAGAGAGCGGGGCAGTGGGATTAGTTTGGGATTGACACAGGGCTATGGGGAGAGAGTGGGGCAGTGGGATTAGTTTGGGATTGATACAGGGCTTTGGGGAGAGAGCAGGGCAGTGGGATTAGTTTGAGATTGATACAGGGCTATGGGGAGAGAGCGGGGCAGTGGGATTAGTTTAGAACCATTCGAACAAAAAGCCGGCACAGACACGATGGGCCGATTGGCCTCTTTTTGTGCTGTAAACCTCTAGAGTTCCCAAAAGCAACAATAAACTCTCTATCCAGGACTATCAGAAGCCAACATCAGTAACCCGCAATACCAGCATCAATACAAGCCTGGTACCACTCACCCCAATGAATAGTGCAGTCCTGGCACCGGCAATCTAATGCCAACACTGCCACAAGGCTGGCACCAGAAAACCAAATTGCCAACTGCCATACCGCATCTGCCATCAGTACTAGTGAAGCAGTAGCCATTAATGCCCTAGACAGTCTTAAATCAAAATAATAAATCCCCAGTGATGACTGCCTTTCCTTACATAGGAGCAGGAGGAGGCCATCCAGCCCCTCGATCCTGTTCTGTCATTCAATTAGATTATGGCTGATCTGTATCTTAACTCCATTTACCCGCCTTGGTTCTGTAACCCTTAATACCCTTGCCCAACAAAAATCAATCTCAGTTTTTAAATTTTCTATCGATCCCCAGCCTCAACAGCCTTTTGGGGGAGAGAGTTCCAGATTTCCACTCCCCTTTGTGTGAAGAAGTGCTTCCTGACATCACCCCTGAACGGCCCAGCTCTAATTTTAAGGTTATGCCCCACCAGAGGAAATAGTTTCTCCCTAACTAGCCTATCAAATCCTTTAATCATCAATAAACACCTCACTTAGGTCACCCCTTAATCTTCTACATTCGAGGGAATACAAGCCGAGTCTATGCAACCTGTCCTCATAACTTGACCCTTTCAGCCTCTTCTGGTTGGGCTGGATTCATTACGTGTGGCGGGAACTCATTACGTGTCTAATTCCAGCACCCTGAAGAATGGATCTTCACCATCGCCCTTTCGTGAACAGGTTCCATCACCACCGCACAGTCACAGGACAGGCGTCCACCTGGCAATACTCACCACTTCTTCGACTTTAATCGAGGTGGTGGGTTCCTCGGGATGAGGAACAGTGCCCTCATCGGGTGCATGTCACACAGGGCTATAGAATAAAGAGAGGGAGAGACAGTGTGAGAGAGAGAGGAGAGAGAGAGACAAGAGGAACTGTGAAAAATCGGGCAAAAAAAAAAAGAAAAAAAGTTGAACGTTTCCTGAAGTGAGAAAGAACCAAAAACGGAGACTTACGAGGAGCCCCTTCCGCCATCTCGATAGCTGTAATCCCCAAAGACCACAAATCACTCTGTAAACACAAACAGAAGGATCGTTATAAAGCGGGGGGAAGTTAAACAAAAAAAAAAGCTCTCGCAAAATGTTTGGTTCTGCCTGTTTGTGACAGATGGGGTTGGAATAAAGAGACCACAGGCTCTTCACTCAATGAAGTATTCAATCCTATGTTGAAAATCTCCTTTCACCAATCTTCTTCCCCTGTCTCTTGAAGGTGCTGACCTATGTTGGGATAAAGGATGCACAGTTCCATAGTCACTAAAGGCCCCCCTTAAACCTCACCCACTATGAATCCCTCATTTGTGACCTTAGACAGGGAGTGTTGGTTTGCTATTCCAACAATAACCACTGGCATTAAACATTATAAAATGTCCTAAGGCGCTGCATGGGAGCATAATCAAACAAAAATTGTCATGGCCCAAACAGGGACAAAAGAGTTGAATTCCAGAGGTGAGGTGAGAGTGACTGCCCTTGACATCAAGGCAGCATTTGACCGAGTGTGGCACCAAGGAGCCACAGTAAAACTGGACAATGGGAATCAGGGGGAAAACTCTCCAGTGTCTGCAGTAACATCTTGTACAAAGGAAGATGGTAGTGGTTGTTGGAGGCCAATCATCTTAGTCCCGGGACATTGCTACAGGAGTTCCTCAGGGCAGTGTCCGAGGCCCAACCATCTTCAGCTGCTTCATCAATGACCTTCCCTCCATCATAAGGTCAGAAATGGGGATGTTCGCTGATGATTGCACAGTGTTCAGTTCCATTCGCAACCCCTCAGATAATGACGCAGTCCGAGCCCGCATGCAGCCAGACCTGGACAACATCCAGACTTAGGCTGATAAGTGGCAAGTAACATTCGCACCAGACAAGTGCCAGGCAATGACCATCTCCAACAAGACAGAATCTAATCACGTCCCCTCGATATTCAATGGCATTACCATTGCCGATGCCCCCACCATCAACATCCTGGGGGTTACCATTGACCAGAAATTCAACTGGACCAGCCACATAAATACTGTGGCTAGAAGAGCAGGTCAATGGCTGGGTATTCTACGGCGAGTGACTCACCATCTACAAGGCACAAGTCAGGAGTGTGATGGAATACTCTCCACTTGCCTGGATGAGTGCAGCTCCAACAATACTCAAGAAGCTCGACACCATCCAGGACAAAGTAGCCCGCTTGAGTGGCACCCCATCCCACATTAAACATCCACTCCCTTCACCACTGGCGCACCGTGGCTGCAGTGTGTACCATCCACTGGATGCACTGCAGCAACTCCCAAACCCACGGCCTCTACCACCTAGAAGGACAAGAGCAGCAGGCACATGGGAACAACACCACCTGCACGTTCCCCTCCAAGTCACACACCATCCCGACTTGGAAATATATCGCCGTTCCTTCATCATCGCTGGGTCAAAATCCTGGAACTCCCTTCCTAACAGCAATGTGGGAGAACCTTCACCACATGGACTGCAGCGGTTCAAGAAGGCGGCTCACCACCACCTTCTCAAGGGGTAACCAGGGATGGGCAATAAATGCCGGCCTTTCCAGCGACTCCTGCATCCTGAGAATGAACTTTAAAAATAACAATAGCAGTGGCCCATTGCATCCAGTCGCAACGAGGAGGGAGGAAAGACTTTAAGGAGGGTACATCTTTTAAATAAACGATTCAACACTCACCTTGAAATCATAAGTGGCGTCTGGATTCTCATCGCAAGCTATCACTTCGGGGGCCATCCAGTACGGTGTACCGATGAAAGTGTTTCTCCTTCCCACTGTACGGTCGAGCTGGGCACTGACACCAAAATCAACTGCGGCAAAGTGAAATGTGCAGAGCATTACTGCCGTCCTTGGCTAGGCGGGGTGTGCCAACAACAGACGGGTCAACAGACGAGGTCACTGGAATGGAAAGGTCACTCCGCTCCTCAGGCAAACTTACCCTCCCTCCCAGGGGGTCGCCAACCCTCCAGGATTGTCCTGGAAACTCCAGAAATTGAAGATGAATCTCCAGGACAACCCAGGAGAAAAATCGTAGTGGGCTTTAAAACAATCATTTTCCTTCAACGATTCGGTTTATGACTTATAAAAATGAGGTGGGAGTTGAGAAAGAAAAGGCTGTTTGACCGACAGTCGAGAATCATCCAATCGTGTAACAGGGAGTCTGTTCGCTCTCCGATTGGCTGTGGGAAGGCGGGGAGTTCGCGAGGATGGGAGACCAATGGTGGGAGGACCATGGGGGGGGGGGGTGGGACAGTTGGAGAGAGAGAGGAGGCCATGTGATGAAACCTCCAGGAATACGTCCAACCAGAGTTGGCAACCCTACCCTCCTCCCCCTCATCATCGCAGCGATACGATGGTTACGTGGTTCAGAGATGCCAGCAAAAAGGTTAGGGTCAGCCTGGACAGCACTGCACAGAGACCCAGCGGAAGCTGACTCCTCACTGGCTCCAGCTGATAAATATGGTATTGTGATGTACAGACTGGGAACGTCTCAGTTTCCACTCCTGGTCTGTGCAGTAGGACAGACATTACATCGAAACTATAGCACAGAAACTGGCCATTCGGCCCAACTGGTCTGTGCTGGTGTTTATGCTCCACACGAGCCTCCTCCCTCCCTACTTCATCTACCCCTATCAGGATACCCTTCTACTTATGCGACAATAAGTCTTGGGAATTCCGGGCTAGGAAGGGGACCAAAAGGCTATGGATGCTGGGGGCCAAATCGACAATTTTGAAGACTTGAGATCGATAGATTTTTGTTGGGTAAGGGGATCGAGGGATGTGGAGCAAAGGCGGGAAAATAGGGTTGAGGAACAGATCCGCCATGATCTAAATAGAGTAAGATTGAACTTGGTTTCAACACTCAACGACCAGACTCAGATATGAAGAATAGCGACTGCGGGCACGGCGAGGGGGGACCCGGCGACTGCGGGCACGGCGAGGGGGGACCCGGCGACTGCGGGCACGGCGAGGGGGGACCCGGCGACTGCGGGCACGACGAGGGGGGACCCGGCGACTGCGGGCGCGGCGAGGGGGGACCCGGCGACTGCGGGCACGGCGAGGGGGGACCCGGCGACTGTGGGCGCGGCGACTGCGGGCGCGGCGAGGGGGGACCCGGTGACTGCGGGCGCGGCGACTGCGGGCGCGGCGAGGGGGGACCCGGCGACTGCGGGCGCGGCGAGGGGGGACCCGGCGACTGCGGGCGCGGCGAGGGGGGACCCGGCGACTGCGGGCGCGGCGACTACGGGCGCCGCGAGAGGGGACCCGGCGACTGCGGGCGCGGCGAGGGGGGACCCGGCGACTGCGGGCGCGGCGAGGGGGGACCCGGCGACTGCGGGCGCGGCGAGGGGGGACCCGGCGACTGCGGGCGTGGCGAGGGGGGACCCGGCGACTGCGGGCGTGGCGAGGGGGGACCCGGCGACTGCGGGCGTGGCGAGGGGGGACCCGGCGACTGCGGGCACGGCGACTGCGGGCGCGGCGAGGGGGGACCCGGTGACTGCGGGCGCGGCGAGAGGGGCCCCGGTGACTGCGGGCGCGGCGAGAGGGGACCCGGTGACTGCGGGCGCGGCGACTGCGGGCGCCGCGAGAGGGGACCCGGCGACTGGGGGCGCGGCGACTGCGGGCGCGGCGAGAGGGGACCCGGCGACTGCGGGCGCGGCGAGGGGGGACCCGGCGACTGCGGGCGCGGCGAGGGGGGACCCGGCGACTGCGGGCGCGGCGAGGGGGGACCCGGCGACTGCGGGCGCGGAGAGGGGGGACCCGGCGACTGCGGGCGCGGAGAGGGGGGACCCGGCGACTGCGGGCGCGGCGAGGGGGGACCCGGCGACTGCGGGCGCGGCGACTGCGGGCGCGGCGAGGGGGGACCCGGCGACTGTATCCCAAGAGTTAGCACCTCTGGGAGAGGAGAGGGAAAAGAAAAAACTATCAGAAGGAGTTTGGAATAATCAAACTCGCACTCACCCAACTTCACTTCAGCGTTCTCTGTCAACAAAACATTCTGTCCCTTAATATCTCGATGAATCACCTTGTGTTGATGAAGGTGAGTCAAACCCTAGAATCATAAGATACAACAGTCACCAAGTATTCAGCAGTAAATTGAAGGGCGGGGCAGGGGTCACGGGGTGGGGCGGGGCAGGGGTCACGGGGCGGGGCAGGGGTCACGGGGCGGGGCAGGGGTCACGGGGTGGGGCGGGGCAGGGGTCACGGGGCAGGGCGGGGCAGGGGTCACGGGGCAGGGCGGGGCAGGGGTCACGGGGCAGGGCGGGGCAGGGGTCACGGGGCAGGGCGGGGCAGGGGTCACGGGGCAGGGCGGGGCAGGGGTCACGGGGCAGGGCATTCCGTGATCTTGCACTCGTGTGTAGAAAGTTTAGACAGTCTCTCTATTTATCCAAGGACATTATAGAGACCGTGTTAAATCACTCCAAAAAAAATAATTCCCTAATATCTAGCAATCGATCAATAAAAATCATCGGTAAGAATTTGGGACTGAATTGGGTTTCTGCTACTCTCCCTTAAACAACCCAACAAATGGATGGCATTTCCAAGGCTCGCAGGGCTTTGCAACTAATTGTTTTTAAGCCCAAGGTTCTGAAATAGTTTCTGCTTTCATGGCTTCTCACTCCCCCTCTTCCCAACTCTGCCCCATTTATGATGTAATTTGTCACTCAAAATATTTCCCCCCCTCCCATTTCTTTTTGGGTGAATTTTGTGCTCATCAAGGTGAGGGATGTTAGTGGGGAATGGGACACTTTCCCATTTCAGGCAACTTGTGTCGACACAGAGTGCTCTCGGATAAGGTACAGCACAGTTAGATCCAGAGCAAAGCTCCCTGTGCTCTGCCCAGTCTACCATGTCTCGACCCCCAATCTTACAAAAGTGCCCCCTATTGCACCAAGGCCTGAATGCCAAATACGAGCAGATTTCGGACAGCTTTGTGTTTTGGGGCCTTGAGCATCAGAAATTGGGTCGATACTGCTCTACTCATTTCACATTTGACTCCTTACGGCCATCAGATATCCAGGGGCTTCACTGCGTCGAGTGCAATACTGCAGCAGATGGGAGTTCAACGTGGGGAAGTGTGAGATCGTCCACTTTTGGATCAGAGAAAGACAAATCGGAATATTTTCTTAATGGCGAGAGACTAGAAACTTTGGAGAAGTCAAAGGGATTTGAATGTCCATGTACGCAAATCACTAAAAGCTAGTGCACAGGTACAAAAAGTAATCAAAAAGGCTAATGGAGTCTATAACGAGGGGGCATAGATTTAAGGTGAGAGGGGAGAGATACAAAAGGGTCCAGAGGGGCAATTTTTTCACTCAAAGAGTGGTGAGTGTCTGGAACGAGCTGCCAGAGGCAGTAGTAGAGGCGGGTACAATTTTGTCTTTTAAAAAGCATTTGGACAGTTACATGGGTAAGATGGGTATAGAGGGATATGGGCCAAGTGCAGGCAATTGGGACTAGCTCAGTGGTATAAACTGGGCGACATGGACATGTTGGGCCGAAGGGCCTGTTTCCATGTTGTAACTTCTATGATTCTATAATGTTGACCTCTATCTCAGGGGGGCTGGAATACAAAAAAGTGAGGAAGTGATGCTTCAATTGTACAGAGCCTTGGTCAGACCCCATCCAGAGTTACTGTGCTCAGTTCTGGGCACCGCACCTCAGGAAGGATATATTGGCCTCACCAGAATGCTACCAGGGCTAAAAGGGTCAAATTATGAGGACAGGTTGCATAGACTGGGCTTGTATTCCCTCGAGTATAGAAGGTTGAGGGGGTGATCTAATCCAGGTGCTTAAAATGATAAAGGGATTCTATGGGGTAGATACAGAGAAACTATTTCCTCTGATAGGGGGGGAAATCAAGAACGAGAGAACATAACCTTAAAATTAGAGCCAAGCCATTCAGGAATGAAATCGGGAAGCGCTTTTTAACGCAAACGGTAGTGGAAATTTGGAACTCCCTCCCCCAAAAGAATGCGAATGCTGGGGATCAATTGAAATTTTCAGGACTGATATCGCTAGATTTTTGTTGGGTAAAGATATCAAGGGATATGGAGCAAAGACTGGTAAATGGAGTTGAGGTACAGATCAGCCATGATCCAACTGAATGACAGAACAGGCTCGAGGGGCTGAATGGTCTACTCCTGCTTCTAATGCTCTGATTAGAAAAATAATGGCACTAAAGACTGACAATTCCCCAGGACCTGATACTTCCTTTAAAACCGTGGGGTAGAAACTAGGAAACTGCAGATGCTTTAGAGAAAGCTCTCTCGATTCAGGAATTGTCCCTTTAGATTGGAAAATTGCAAATGTAACTCCATTATTTAAGAAAGGTGAGAGAGATACCAAGAAATTATAGACCTGTTAGTTTAAAATCTGTTGTGGGGAAGTTATTGGAATCTATAATTAAGGGCAGAGTGACATGAGCACTGAGAGAAATTTGAGCTGATTAGAGAGAGCCAACATGGATTTGTAAACGATACGTGTTGTCTAACGAACGTAACTGAATTTTTTGAGGAAGTAACTGAAGTAGAAGACAGGAAAATGTCTATGGATGTAGTTTATATGGACTTCCAGAAGGCATTTGATAAGGTTCCACATAAGAGGCTGTTAGCTAAAATTAAAGCTCGTGGAACTGAAGGCAAATTATTGACAGGTTAGGAGATTGGTTCGGTAGTAGACAGAGAGTAGGGATAATGGGCATGTATTCGAATTGGAAGGAAGTGACTAGTGGCGTCCCACAAGGACCTGTGCTGGGGCCTCAACTATATTTATTAATGACTTAGATAACACAATAGAGAGCCATATATCCAAGTTTGCTGATGTCACAAAGATTGGTGGCGTAGTAAGTAGTGCAGATGGGAGCATAAAATTTCAGAGACACGTTGATAGATTAAGTGAGTGGGCAAAACTGTGGCAGATGGATTTCAACGCAGGTAAGATCATCCATTTTGAACCAAAAAAGGATCGATCCAAGTATTTTTTAAATGGTGAAAAGCTCGGAACAGTGGAGGACCAAAGAGATTTAAGGAACCATGTACACAGATCACTAAAATGTAGCAGTCAGGTACAAAAAATAATCAAAAAGGCTAATGGAATGTTAGCCTTTATAACTAGAGGGCTAGAATGTAAAGGGGAGGAAGTTTTGCTACAGCTATACAAAGCCATGGTTAGACCACATCTGGAATACTGTGTACAGTTCTGGGCACCGCACCTTAGGAAGGATATATTGGCCTTGGAAGGAGTGCAGAGCAGATTCACCAGAATGTTACCAGGACTCCAAGGGTTAGATTATGAGGAGAGATTACACAAACTAGGCTTGTATTCCCTGGAATATAGAAGGTTAAAGGGGTGATTTGATTTGATTGAGGTTTTTAGGATTTTGAAAGGAATTGATAGGGTAGATAGAGAGAAACTTTTTCCGCTGGTGGGAGAGTCTAGGACAAGGGGACATAACCTTAAAATCAGAGCCAGGCCATTCAGGAGAGAAGTTAGGAAACACTTCTTCACACAAAGGGTGGTAGAAGTTTGGAACTCTCTCCCACAGAAAGCAGTAGATGCTCAATTAATAATTTTAAATCTGAGATCAGTAGATTTTTTTACTAGCCAAGGGTATTAAGGGATATGGAGCCAAGGCGGGTGGATGGAGTTAGGATACAGATCGGCCATGATCTCACTGAATGGCGGAACAGGTTCGAAGGGCTGAATGGCCTCCTCCTGCTCCGAATGCTCCTCAGCACAGGATCACCGAGTGTTGATTCTCAGACCTAGGTACAACACCCTACACGTGGAGAACCTTCATCCTATTGGCCTGGGCTGGATTTGAGCACAGATTCTAGAGGTACCAGTGAAACGCATGTACCCGTAAAATCTCCCTGCAGATGTAGGCGATCCATTCTTCCTTCAGCGTGTTCCCTTTCGTGTTTTTGATCAAATCTGTGACTGACCCAGCTCCACAAAACTCCATCACCAGCTGGAAAGCAGATGCAGAACATGGCAGTAACCAGGCAACACAGCAGGTTAAGATACAACAAATAGGTTTTCAGAAGACACTACTCTTCGAGAAAAATCACTGTACCAACGTACACGAAGATCACTCAGTATAATACGATTAGAATCATACAGCACGGAAGGAGGCCATTCGGCCCCTCATGCCTGTGCCGGCTCTTTGAAAGAGCTATCCAATCAGTCCCACACCCCTGCTCTTTCCCCTTAGCCCTGTAAAATTTTTCCTCTTCAAGTATTTATCCAATTCCCTTTTGAAAGTTATTATTGAATCTGCTTCCACCGCCCTTTCAGGAAGTGCATTCTAGATTATAACAATTCGTTGCATAAAAAAATGTTCCCTCATCTTGCCTCTGACTCTTTTGCCGATCACCTGAAATCTGTGTCATAGAACCACAGAAAAGATACAGCACAGAAGGGGGCCATTCGGCCCATCGTGTCCGCGCCGGCTTGAAGAACAACCAGGTGCCCATTCTAATCCCACTTTCCATCACCCAGTCCATAGCCCTGCAGCTTACAGCACTTTAGGTGCAGGTCCAGGTACTTTTTAAGAGTTGAGGGTCCCTGCCTCTATCACCAATTCGGGCAGTGAATTCCATACACCCACCACCCTCTGGGTAAAAAAGTTTTTCCTCATGTCCCCTCTAATCCTTCCGCCAATCAGCTTAAATCTATGTCCTCGAGTTCTTGAACTCTCCGCTAGGGGAAACAGGTACTTCCTGTCTACTCTATCTGGGCCCCTCATAATTTTGTACACCTCAATCAAGTCTCCCCTCAGCCTCCTCTGCTCCAAGGAAAACAACCCCAGCCTATCCAATCTCTCCTCGTAGCTGCAATTTTCAAGTCCTGGCAACATTCTTGTAAATCTTCTCTGCACTCTCTCCAGAGCAATTACGTCCTTCCTGTAATGTGACCAGAACTGCGCACAATACTCCAGCTGTGGCCTTACCAGCGTTTTATACAGTTCCATCATTACATCCCTGCTTTTGTATTCTATACCTCGGCTAATAACGGAGAGCATTCCGTATGCCTTCTTCACAACCTTATCTACCTGTCCTGCCACCTTCAGGGACCTGTGCAAATGCACTCCAAGGTCTCTCACTTCCTCTACCCCTCTCAATATATTCCTGTTTACTGCGTATTCCCTTTTACTGTTTGCCCTCCCTAAGTGCATTACCTCACACTTCTCCAGGTTGAACTCCATTTGCCACTTTTCCACCCACTCCAACAACCCATTGATATCTTCTTGGTGTCTACAGCCATCCTCTTCACCATCAACTACACGGCCAATTTTTGTGTCGTCTGCAAATTTGCCAATCATGCCCCCTACATTCAAGTCCAAATCATTAATATATACCACAAACAGCAAGGGACCCAACACTGAGCCCTGTGTCACACCACTGGAAATGGATTTCCATTCGCAAAGACATCCATCGACTTTTACCCTTTGTTTCCTGTTACTGAGCCAATTTTGGATCCAATTCACCACATTTCCCTGCATCCCATGGGCTTTTACCTTTCTGACCAGTCTGCCATGTGGGACCTTGTCAAATGCCTTACTAAAATCCATGTAGACAACATCCATTGCACTACCCTCATCAATCCTCCTCGTCACTTCCTCAAATAATTCAATCAGATTTGTAAGGCATGACCTTCCCTGAACAAATCCATGCTGACTATCCCTGATTAAACCATGCCTTTCGAAGTGACAGTTTATCCTATCTCTCAGTATTGATTCTAATAGTTTGCCCACCACCGAGGTAAGACTGACCGGTCTATAATTGTTCGGCCTTTCCCTCGTACCCTTTTTAAACAATGGCACTACGTTTGCAGTCTTCCAGTCCTCCGGTACCTCCCCTGTATCGAGTGAGGATTGGAAAATGATCCTCAGAGCATCTGCTATTTCCTCCCTGGCTTCCTTCAATAGCCGAGGAAACAATCCATCCGGCCCAGGTGACTTACCAACTTTCAAGGATTCCAGTCCCTCTAGTACTTCCTCTCTCGTTATGTTTACCTTATCCAATATTTCATACCTCTCCTCTTTAACTACTATGTCCGGATCATCCCTTTCCTTTGTGAATATGGAGACAAAATATTCATTTGAAACCCTACCCACATCCTCTGCTTCTACACACAAGTTACCCTTATCATCCCTGATAGATCCCACCTTTTCCTTAGCTATCCTCTTGTTCTTAATGTACTGATAAAACATCTTTGGGTTCTCTTTAATCTTACTAACTAATATTTTTTCATGCCCTCTCTTTGCTTTCCTTATTTCCTTTTTTACGTCATCCCTGTACTTTCTATACTCCTCTAGGCTTTCTGCAGTATTTAGTTTTCCGTGACAGTCATAAGCTTTCTTTTTCTGCTTTATCTTGCCCCGTGTCCTCCAGTTACCGACCCTCCTACCGCTGGAAGCAGTTTCTCTTTATTTATTCTATCAAAATCCCTCACAATTGGAAGAATTCATTCTCAAGTCTCTGGCGGAGAGATAAAGAGATCCTTTCCAGATATAGTGCAAAAAGGACTTCATACTTCAGTGAAGGGCACAGGTGTAACTGGGATGGTGCCATTCACGTGCAGCATTACCCAGTTGGCAACTGTCCCAAGCTTAATGTGTGGACCATCTGGAAATTTACAGCCTGTTTCTTTTCCCCCTCCAGCAGCTCCCTCAGCGTCTCTGCTTTCATGACTGTGCTCACTGCTCTGAACTGTCCCCCTCCTGCTCCTCCCAAACTTCCAACGCACTCCCGACCACACAGGTCCGGCGAAGTTGGTCCAAGTTACATTTCAGGCTTCCTCCCTCAGTGTTCCATAAGCAGATCGAGTCCCTTGTGGAACTAGAACGTGCAGCTGATTCACCACTGGACAGGAAGTTGAATAATGAACCCCTAGTCCCTGCAGAACACCTGGAGTGGCCACCAAATTCTCCCATCACTTCCTATGGTAGAGTCTAACACCCTTTCACAGCAGTACTGCATCTGTCACTTCAAATCAACTCTTTAAAGGGACACGAAAAGTGTGTTTTGACAAAACCTTTTGTTCCAGAAGAGACGAGACCACACCGAAGAGCATCACCATGAGATACCACTGTGGTTAAAAATGACGCATTGCCAGCTCTCAGTACCCAAACGTCATTTTCCATGACAACTGTGTCCCTTTAATGCAGAGAGCCACATTTCTGAATTTCCACTCTCTCTTGATAATGTAACCCTGCTCTTCTATCATGCATTATCCGGCCTTCTAATGCTTAGACATCACCCACTTGTGCAGTTTCATTCTCTCCCACACATGTGCTTTCCCCCCTCTTTCGACTGACCTCCTCCCCCACAAGGCCTGGTACAATCATCAGGTTTTCTGTTTAATTAATTCTCGAACATAGTCCTTGATCTCGAGCTGTGACGCACAGTTTAATTGCTTCTCACCTCTTGTTGCTTCTCCTCTATCTGGTTTCCCAATGATGGAAATGAAAAGCAAGGCAATTCTGAATGGGCTGAACATCAAAATCAACAAAGTTTCAGTATTATCTCTCTACCTCTCCTTTAAGACGCTCCTTAAAACCTACCTCTTTGACCAAGCTTTTGATCACCTGTCCTAATATCTCCTTATGTGGCTGGGTGTCAAATTTTGTTTGATAATCGCTCCTGTGAAGCACCTTGGGACGTTTTACCACATTAAAGGAACTATATAAATACAAGTTGTTGTTTTGTTGTTATGAAGCCTAAGCAAAATGAGTTTAAAAGGCTTTTATGGACACAAGTTCTCCTGAAGATGAAACTAACAGACACCTAAGTTATCCCAGCATGCAGCCATCACTATAAAATCTTGATTATAAAATAAAAGGATCAGAGACAAGCTCAAAAGAATAGGGACTTTAGAAAGAGAAATTCAGTGACTACCCTTCAAAAGTACTTCAGTGGCTGTAAAACAGATGATCTGGTCATTATCCCATTGCTGTTTGTGGGATCTTGCTGTGCGCAAATCGGCTGCTGCATTTCCTACATTACAACAGTGACTACACTTCAAAAATACTTCATTGGCTGTAAAGCGCTTTGGGACGTCCTGAGGTTGTGAAAGGCGCTATAGAAATGCAAGTTCATTCTTTCTTTCTTTCACAACTCCGTGTACAAAGGTTTCTTCTTGCTCTCTGTCTTAAATCTCTTGCATTTAATCTTGTATCTATGTCCCCTCGTTCCAGACCCCCTCAAATCACTGGAAACGGTCCCTCAACTCTATTCCCGTCCATTCATCATTTTAACCATCCCTTATCGAAGTGCCCTGTAATCTTCTCTGTTGGAATGAAAACAGCAACATTCACGGCCAAGAGTCCCCCACGAGGAGTGGCCGCTTGCGCTGAGCGCTGGAGGGCAACCAGCGACCGTGGACAACACGTACCAAGCAGGGGGTTGGCGCCTTCAGGAGGAAGGGAAGCTTCGAGGCGGCCTTAATTAGCAGTCTCCACTGGATACGTCCCTTCCTGAGCGGCTCCCCTTCGATTGTGCTGCACCAGAGAACTTACAATGGCGTAATATGACCAAGTCTCATTTTGTAATAAAATAAGCATCTGTTTTACCCAAAGCTGATCATCGACTCCCGGAGGGTTCTTCTTGATGAAAGCTCCGTAATAGGTGGCAATGTTCCGATGGTGGGAGTACTTCTTGAGCATGTTAATTTCCTGTTTGATTTCCTCCTCTTCATCCTGTGAAAAGAAATGAACATCTTAGAAAGGATTTGGGTAGTGTCAAGACCCAGGTGGATTTTTGGCGCTCTCGTTATCAGAAAAGGAGAAGGCCTCAAATCGAGCTGGAAAACTCAACGTAAACTCGGAAATGTAGTAAACTATGAAGAGGATAGTAACAGACTTCAGGAGGACAGAGACAGACTGGTGAAATGGGCAGACACATGGCAGATGCAATTTAACACAGAGAAGTGTAAAGTGATGCATTTTGGTAGGAAGAATGAGGAGAGGCAATATAAACTAAATGGTACAATTTTAAAGGGGGTGCAGGAACAGAGAGACCTGGGGGTGTATGTACACAAATCTTTGAAGGTGGCAGGACAAGCTGAGAAGGCTGTTAAAAAAGCATATGGAATCCTGGGCTTTATTAATAGAGGAATAGAGTACAAAAGCAAGGAAGTTATGCTAAATCTTTATTAAACACTGGTTAGGCCTCAGCTGGATAATTGTGTTCAATTCTGGGCACAACACTTTAGGAAGGATGTCAAGGCCTTAGAGGAGATTTACTGGAATGGTACCAGGGATGAGGGACTTCAGTTATGTGGAGAGACTGGGATTGTTCTCCTCAGAGCAGAGAAGGTCAAGAGAAGATTTGATAGGCGTGTTCAAAACAGTCAAGGGTTTTGATAGAGTAAATCAGGAGAAACTGTTTCCAGTAGTAGTAACCAGAGGACACAGATTCGAGGTGATCGGCAAAAGAACCAGAGGCGTCATGAGGAGAATTATTTTACGAAGGTGTTGCAGCATAAAACCCATTTCCTTCCTGCAAACAACCAGACTTCCTGCTCCTTCTCCTGGACTCGACTTCCTGTTGCAGCCTCACCATTTTCCTTCACCCTCCAATTTTTACGGGTGAAAAGAATGTATTTCCACTATAGGAGGACGAGAGTCATGTGATTGCTCGGGAACATCTGGGTAAAGAAAGAAGCTTTTCTAGAACAAAACCGGCTCTGGAAGGAGCTCGATCTCAGAATGACATAAAGTGCTTGTAAACAACGCTGTTTAAAAAACTTTGACAGGCCTCAGCCCAGTCACTAAGTCAGGAGGCACAGTCAAAAAGGACAGAGAGACTAAGTGAGTGGGCAAAACTGTGGCAGATGTGGGGAGGTGTGAGGACGTCCATTTTGAATCTGAGAAAGACAAAATCGGAATATTTTCTTAATGGTGAGAAACTAGGAACTGTGGAGGGGCAAAGGGGATTTGAGAGTCCAAGTCCAGAAATCACTAAAAGCTGGTGGACAGGTACAAAAAGGCTAATGGAATGTTGGCCTTTATCTCGAGGGGGCTGGAATACAAAAGTGAGGAAGTGATACTTCAGCTGTACAAAGCTTCGGTCAGACTCCATCTGGAGATACTGCCTTCAGATCTGGGCACCGCACCTCAGGAAGGATATACTGGCCTTGGAGGGGGTGCAGTGCAGATTCACCAGAATGATACCGGGGCTTAAAGGGTTAAATGATGAGGACAGGTTGTATAAAATTGGGCTGTATTACCTCGAGTTTAGAAGATTAAGGGGTGATCTAATCGAGGTAATTAAAATGATAAAAGGATTCGATAGGTTTGATAGAGAGAAATGGTTTCCTCTGGTGGGAGAGTCCAGAACAAGGGGGCATAACCTTAAAATTAGAGCCAGGTCGTTCAGGGGTGAAATCAGGAAGCACTTTTTCCACACAAAGGGGAGTGGAAATCTGGAACTCTCTCCCCCAAAAAGGCTGTGGATGTTGGGAGTCAATTGGTCGGAGATCGATAGATTTTTGTTGGGTATCAAGGGATATGGAGCAAAGCCGGGTAAATGGGGGTCAGATACAGATCAGCCATGACCTAAATGAATGGTGGAACAGGCTCGATGGACTGAATGGCCTCCTTCTGTTCCTATGTACTGCTTTGCAAATGAGATACACAGACCAGGTTTAGAGGTCTGGAGTTTAGTTGATCTCAGTCCTGAGGATGCTGCAGAAAAAGCAAGCCGTCAATCCTGCTCATCACGACCCAGTGCTCCCTGCTGGAAGGTGCATTTGCAAGGACATTGAGAGAGGACAGGAGAGAGCTCACCATAGACGTATCATCCGTAACATCAAGGCCCCTACCTTGGCCCATCTGCTGCTGAAACCCTCATCCCTGCCTCCAAACCTGACTATTCCAATGCTCTCCTGGCCACCCTCCAATCTTCCATCCTCTGTAAACTTGAGCTCATCCAAAACTCTGCTGCCCGTATCCTAACTCGCACCAAGTCCCGTTCACCCATCACCCCCTGTGCTCGCTGACCTATATTGGCTCCCAGTCCGGCAACACCTTGATTTTAAAATTCTCATCCTCATTTTCAAATCCCTCCAGGGCCTTCCCCGACCCCCCCCCCAACCATATCTCTGTAACCTCCTCTGGCCCTACAATCCTCCAAGATCTCTGTGCTCCTCCAATTCTGGCCTCTTGTCCATCCCGGATTTTAATTGCCCCGCCATTGGCGGCCGTGCCTTCAGCCCTCTAAGCACCAAGCTCTGGGAATCCCTCCCTAAACCTCTCCGTCTCTCTCTCCTCCTTTAAGACGCTCCTGTTTGACTAAGCTTTTGGTCACCTGTCCTATTATCTCCTTATGTGGCTCGGTGTCAAATTTTGTTTGATAATCGCTCCTGTGAAGCGCCTTGGGACATTTCACTAAGTTAAAGGCGCTATATAAATGCAGGTGGTTGTTCTTGTTTGCCAGTGGTCAACCGTCCTGCTCCCACATGAAGTGGGTCAGGACAGAGGAAGTCTGAAGTCTGCAAGCTGCTGTTGTAACCGTCCCTCTCGGTTAGGTCATTAAGAGGAGGATAGGAAATGTGGGAGAAATAAAAGACACAGGGCACGTCCCAGCCCCGGCTTCACCTGTTTCTCTCCCTCCAACCCCTTGATCACAATAAGGCTACAGTCTATTGTTTCACTGCATTGGGTGGTCGTTCTCCAGCAAACACAGCTGGAGGAGACTCACAGACATCTGGTCAATGGGCAGCTGCTGCACCCCCTCCCTGATTGGAGAGGTGGTCGACAATCGGCGCCCGGGCGGACACATGAAGAAGAGGCACTTGGGTGAGGGGTTGGTGGGCAGCTGGTGCATTGGGAAACCCGGGCCTCCACACCAGGCAACCCAAGCACCCCATCGGCAGGCAACCTCCGACCCCCTCCTCACCAGGCAACCCCCCCCAACCTCGCCAAGCAACCCCCCCCCCACCTCGCCAGGCAACCCCCCCCCCCACCTCGCCAGGCAACTGCCCCCCACCACCTCGCCAGGCAACTGCCCCCCCCCCACCTCGCCAGGCAACTGCCCCCCCCCCACCTCGCCAGGCAACTGCCCCCCCCCCCACCTCGCCAGGCAACTGCCCCCCCCCCACCTCACCAGGCAACCCCCCCCACCTCACCAGGCAACTGCCCCCCCCACCTCACCAGGCAACTGCCCCCCCCCCCACCTCACCAGGCAACCCCCCCCACCTCACCAGGCAACTGCACCCCCCCCACCTCACCAGGCAACTGCCCCCCCCCACCTCACCAGGCAACTGCCCCCCCCCCCCACCTCGCCAGGCAACTGCCCCCCCCCAGCTCGCCAGGCAACTGCCCCCCCCCCCACCTCGCCAGGCAACTGCCCCCCCCCCACCTCGCCAGGCAACTGCCCCCCCCCCACCTCGCCAGGCAACTGCCCCCCCCCCACCTCGCCAGGCAACTGCCCCCCCCCCACCTCGCCAGGCAACTGCCCCCCCCACCTCACCAGGCAACTGCCCCCCCCACCTCACCAGGCAACTGCCCCCCCCACCTCGCCAGGCAACTGCCCCCACCCCACCTCGCCAGGCAACTGCCCCCCCCCCACCTCGCCAGGCAACTGCCCCCCCCCCCACCTCACCAGGCAACTGCCCCCCCCCCACCTCGCCAGGCAACTGCCCCTCCCCCCACCTCGCCAGGCAACTGCCCCCCCCCCCCACCTCGCCAGGCAACTGCCCCCCCCCCACCTCACCAGGCAACTGCCCCCCCCCCCACACCTCACCAGGCAACCCCCACCACCTCGCCAGGCAACCCAGCTCCCCCTCACCGGGAAACCGCTGGTCCCCTCATGGCTCCCTTCAGGATCGATTTAAGAAGGAACGTAGGAACAGGAGGAGGCCATTCAGCCCTTCGAGCTTGTTCCGCCATTCAATCAGAACATGGCTGATCTGTACCTTGACCCCCATTCACCCACCTTTGCTCCGTATCCCTTAATACCCTCACCCAACAAAAATCGATCAATCTCAGTTTTGAAAGTTTCAACTGACCCCCAGCCTCAACAGTTTTGGGGGAGGCGGGGGGGCGGGGGTGAGAGTTCCAGATTCCCACCACCCTTTGTGTGAAGAAATGCTTCCTGACATTTCTCACATCATTTTTCTCAACCTCTGGACGCCCCGAAGTGCTTCACACTCAGAATTTTGACTGGTTGAAGTTGGGATCAAAGACTCGATGATTTTTTTTTTCCCGCCCCGTATTCTTTGCGCTGCAGATGTTGCTGGTGTTTCGCTGCTCGAGCGATCCCCTGGACCCTGACCTGGAGTTGAGATGATGTTCCAGGTCTATGTTTTAATGGTTAGCCGGTTTTAATTTTCTCATTAGTGGCCTTCAGTAGATTGATGCTCTTTCTCCAACCGTGTCCAGTCTGCCAGAGTTCAACACAGCCAAGGCTAGTCGCCCAATTACAGCTCACTCGCTTCGGGGAGGTCAGATGATGCAGTGGAAAATTTTCTCCTTAACTCTCAGCAGCTCCAACTGGCTCGTTCTTTGTTTGCAATTTCTTTTATTGTAGTTACTTCTTAAGTCCCTCTTAACCCTTGTTCAGGTTGGTGTTATCCAGCAATATATATCCTCCAGAGTGAACTCAGATCACTACCATCATCAAGGTGGCAGCCGTGGCTCGGTGGGTCGCACTCTCGCCTCTGAGGCAGAAGGTCGTGGGTTTGAGCCCAACTCCAGAGGCTTGAGCCCATAATCCAGGCCGACACTCCCAGTGCCAGTACTGAGGGAGCGCTGCGCTGTCAGAGGCGCCGTCTTTTGGATGAGACGTTAAACCGAGGCCCCGTCTGCCCTCTCAGGTGGACGTAAAAAAATCCGACAGCCATTATTTTGAAGAAGAGCAGGGGGAGTTCTCCCCGGTGTCCTGGGGCGAATATTTACCCCTCAACCAACATCACTAAAACAGATTATCTGGTCATTACCACACTGCTGTTTGTGGGATCTTGCTGTGCCCAAATTGGCTGCCCGCTTCCTACATTACAACAGTGACTGTACTTTACAACCAATTAATTCAATTTTTGTGAAGTGCTGAGGAGGTGAAACGTGCTATATAAATACAAATTTCCTCTTTCTCACTCTCCCTCACTTTTTGTTTGTGGGATCTTGCTGTGCGCAAATTGGCTGCTGCGTTTCCCTACATTATAACAGCGACTACACTTCGAAAGTACTTCATTGGCTGTAAAGCGCCGTGGGATGTCCTGAGGTCGTGAAAGGCGCTATATAAATGCAAGTTCTTTACTTATTCTCCGCAAAGAGCTTCCCAATCAGATGCTGATGTCTCTTCACGAGTTGTCATCACCCCAATAATCTCAAATCAACTTTGGGGCTCCTTCGATCAGGAAGGCGGGCTAAGAATCGAAGGCAGTCGGCCCCTCTCTCAGTTAAAGAGTGAATGAGTGACGACATAATTACAGATATTTCACTGGAGACCAATGTTGCCAGCGCTGTCAGAGCCAGGACCATCATTAAGGCTGCAGGCAGAGCAATGTTGAAATGTCGGGAGATGACAGGCCCGTAATCTACACTCGGTGATGTTGCTGCGTTGGAACAATAATGTTTCCGTCATGTCTCCCTGGATTTCTAAAGATGGCTGCGGGGGGGAGAAGCTATTGGAAGGAGATTGCTTCATCTCCCGGCATCTGACAGGGGCAAAGCGCAGCGGCAACAGATATAAACACACGCTTCACTGGTCCCACATAAAGCACAAAGCCTGTTCCAGCTCACCGACACTTGGACTGTAGGTCAATCGATGAGCAACGGGTGACAGAGCAGACCTTATAGTCGATATCACTGAACTGAGGCGGCAGCAAGTGGTGGAGGGGCGGGGGAGGGCGGGGGTGGCAACGTCCACAGGAGGACAAAACATTCTTCCCATCTTTTCTCCATGGGAAGCCAAAAAACCCTCTGAGATCTCTGTCCCCCAGTGTTATACAGTGACAGACCTGTACCCCCCAGTACTGTACCCCAGTGTTATACAGTGACAGACCTGTACCCACCAGTACTGTCCCCCAGTGTTATACAGTGACAGACCTGTACCCCCCAGTACTGTACCCCAGTGTTATACAGTGACAGACCTGTACCCACCAGTACTGTACCCCAGTGTTATACAGTGACAGACCTGTACCCACCAGTACTGTACCCCAGTGTTATACAGTGACAGACCTGTACCCACCAGTACTGTACCCCAGTGTTATACAGTGACAGACCTGTACCCCCCAGTACTGTACCCCAGTGTTATACAGTGACAGACCTGTACCCACCAGTACTGTACCCCAGTGTTATACAGTGACAGACCTGTACCCCCCAGTACTGTACCCCAGTGTTATACAGTGACAGACCTGTACCCCCCAGTACTGTACCCCAGTGTTATACAGTGACAGACCTGTACCCACCAGTACTGTACCCCAGTGTTATACAGTGACAGACCTGTACCCCCCAGTACTGTACCCCAGTGTTATACAGTGACAGACCTGTACCCCCCAGTACTGTACCCCAGTGTTATACAGTGACAGACCTGTACCCACCAGTACTGTACCCCAGTGTTATACAGTGACAGACCTGTACCCCCCAGTACTGTACCCCAGTGTTATACAGTGACAGACCTGTACCCCAGTACTGTACCCCAGTGTTATACACTGACAGACCTGTACCCACCAGTACTGTACCCCAGTGTTACACAGTGACAGACCTGTACCCACCAGTACTGTACCCCAGTGTTATACAGTGACAGACCTGTACCCCCCAGTACTGTACCCCAGTGTTATACACTGACAGACCTGTACCCACCAGTACTGTACCCCAGTGTTATACACTGACAGACCTGTACCCACCAGTACTGTACCCCAGTGTTATACACTGACAGACCTGTACCCACCAGTACTGTACCCCAGTGTTATACACTGACAGACCTGTACCCCCCAGTACTGTACCCCAGTGTTATACACTGACAGACCTGTACCCACCAGTACTGTACCCCAGTGTTATACACTGACAGACCTGTACCCACCAGTACTGTACCCCAGTGTTATACACTGACAGACCTGTACCCACCAGTACTGTACCCCAGTGTTATACACTGACAGACCTGTACCCACCAGTACTGTACCCCAGTGTTATACAATGACAGACCTGTACCCACCAGTACTGTACATCCAACACCCCCCCTTTCAGAGACACTCTCTGCTGCCAACTCTCCCGGTTCATACTGCCACTTTTCTCCCCCTCCAACCCAGTCCAAAATTGTCCTCTTCTTCCGCCCCTTCATTGAAGTTAGCACTGTCCTCCCCCCACCTCCCCAATTAAATTTACATCCTTCTTCAAATTCCCAGTTCACGCCAGTCCTCTTTCGTGCCCTTCCCCCACCCAACGAGACGCTCACAGCTTCTCCCCTCCCTTCGCACTCCCCTTCATTGCCACCCATTCCCTCCCCCATCCCCCTCTCCTGCTAACGATCTGGACCACATTGAACCAGGCCAAGCCCCTCCCCCCTCAATGCCGTTCTTTGCGCCAACGGAACCTGCCCCTCGCCCTCACCGTAGCGAGAACACCTGTCCTCGTAAGAACGCCCACCTACGGTTCGCAGCGGTGGGAATCCCTTCTATTGGCACTCGGAGCGGGACTGAGGGGGGAGGGAGCTGGGCCAGCCATATCATGTCAGGACATGGAGTAGGAAGAGGGCCAAGAGAGGGTCCTGACCCAGTCCAACTCCTGCGTGCATTACTCTCCAATATCACAAGTCATGTAGATTCCTGCCCGGAGCAACCCAGCCTGACTGAAGAGAGATACATTACCCCAGTGACGTCCATAACCTTGATGGCAGCGAGCTGTCCCGTCTTGACATGTCGGCCCTGAAGAAAAAGCAAATTGCAGCAGCGTTAGAGAAGTGAAACCACACCAAGTACTGGCTGTAGTATAGTTACACACCCAGAGTACAGCCTGAAGGGGGACTGGTCAACCGTGGCTCAGTGGGTAGCACTCTCGCCTCTGAGTCGGAAGGTCGTGTGTTTGAGCTCCACTCCAGAGACTTTGAGCACATAATCCAGGCCAACACTCCCAGTGCAGTACTGAGGGAGTGCTGCATTGTCGGAGGTGCCGTCTTTCGGGATGAGATGTTAAACCGAGGCCCTGTCTGCCCTCTCATGTGGATGTAAAAGATCCCATGGCCACTATTCGAAGAAGAGCAGGAGAGTTCTCCCCGGTGTCCTGGGCCAATATTTATCCCACAACTAATATCATTAAAAAACAGATTATCTGGTCATTTACCACATTGCCGTTTGTGGGATCTTGCTGTGTGCAAAT
The DNA here is from genome assembly GCF_035084215.1 of Heptranchias perlo. Classification (NCBI taxonomy): domain Eukaryota; kingdom Metazoa; phylum Chordata; class Chondrichthyes; order Hexanchiformes; family Hexanchidae; genus Heptranchias; species Heptranchias perlo. The sequence goes on from NC_090337.1 coordinate 4,781,256, forward strand.
TGGCTGCCGCGTTTCTTACATTACAACAGTGACTACACTTCAAAAAGTACTTCATTGGCTGTGAAGCGCTTTGGGACATCCTGAGGTCATGAAAGGCGCTGTATAAATGCAAGTTTTTTATTCCTTACTGGTCACACAAAATTTAGCACTGGGGTACCTGCCAGGACTGAGACTATAACGTTCTCCGTTCCCCTCAGCACGACACATTCCCCAAACTTGAACGCCAACCTCAAATTACAACATGTCCAAATGGCTTGGAATGAAATGCGAGATGGTGGCATGAACGATTGGGACCCCCTGCAGTCAGTGCAGCCACAAACCCTGCCACTCAGAGAGATTGATGGCAGTTGTACCATAGGAGGTGAGGGGAGAGGGGTCAGCAGAGGCCTGGTGCTTCCTCTTTGGATGGGAGAAAAGCTCCACTCCCAGATCATCAGAGACTGGCTGAGTCTCATAGCCCGGGACACCTCGATTTTAAAATTCTCATCTTCGTGTTCCAATCCCTCCATGGCTTTGCCCCCCCCACGCCCCCCCCGCCCCCCCCCAGCTCTGTGACCTCCTCCAGCCCTACGACCCTCCGAGATCTCCGCGCTCTTCCAATTCTGACCTCTTGAGCATCCCCAATTTTCATCGCTCCACCATTGGCGGCCGTGCCTTCAGCTACCTAGGCCCCAAGCTCTGGAATTCCCTACTCTTGATCGCTGCCCAGTGATTCCTGACGGGAAGGACGCAGATGGGTCTTTTGGCCGAGAGCGGGGATCAAGTTTGGCTGCAATGTCCCCCATGTCTAACTATCCTGCTCGCACATGATCACAGGTCACTCGGGTGAGGGAATGGAGGGCAACTGGGGTCCGTGGAATTGTACCCCAGCCAGCAGCTCAAAGTCTTCGGGAGAGGGAAGAGATGGACCATGCGTGTGTGAGATAGGTGGTGTACTTGTACGTTGTATAACTGAACACCAGAGGATCCCTGATGAGCGTTGGCAAATTTATAGCAATTACACTCTTGTACTTTCTGTTATATCTCGAGAAGGAATGTTCCAGAGAGTCTGAAATAACCGCAGCCATTACATGGCCATTTATCCGACATAACACTGTGCACAGAGGTCACAGAGCGGAAAATTAAACATAGTTAAAAAAGTTACTATTGAATCTGCTTCCACTGCCTTTGCAGGCAGTGCATCCCCTTCTTTCCCAGGACCTCAAAACTATACAGCTCCTCACCTCACTTTTAAAACCCATGTTTGGCATCACCTCACCACCAATATCCCGATTCGCTACAAGATTCCTTTCACCCCTTTGTGGTCTCCTGCACACCATGGACCTCGGCCCTGCACCTGGCTTGCTCCTGGTATTAGAATAACAAAAACCCAACTCACACACCACCAATGGACATGTGTTGCTGTTCCTGGGACTCCCTACCTAACAGCACCTTCACCACACAGACTGCAGCGGTTCAAGAAGAAGGCCCACCGTCACCTTCTCAAGGGGCAACTAGGGACGGGCAATAAATGGGGTCTTGCCCACAAGCAGAGAACAAATAACATTTACTCACTGTAATGCAAGTAAAACCTGAAAAAGTAATCTCACTCTGCTCCAGATAGCTCCCTGAATTCCACTTCACATCATCAGTGAGCACTTGGTCCTGAAAGCGGACAATTTCCCCACAGTGCACTGGTTGGGTGACTGTCGACCCTCACCCCCAACTCTGGTTGGGCTTATTCCTGGAGGTTTCATCACATGACCTCCTGCCGCCAACCGCCTCCCCCCCCCCCACACACTCCCGCCATTGGTCGCCCGACATGTCAATCCTCGCGATGCCCCGCCTTCCCACGGCCAATCGGAAAGTGAACAGACTCCTCATTACCCGATTGGATGATTCTTGACTGTCAGTCAAACGGCCTTTTCTTCCCCGTCGCTGATAATTTTATAATTAATAAACAAAAGTGTTCAAAGAAAATTAACAAAAAACGCACAAGTTTTTAACGCCCCTATGATTTTTCTCCTGGGTTTTTGGTCTCAGCAGTATCCTCAGCGAGGGCAAGGCAAGACTAGGTGAAGAGAAAGCCTGGGCCGAGCGTCACTTCACCCGCTCTTGGTTGTATTTGCAGGAGGCACCGCACAGGGGGCAGCAATGAGATTAGTCAGAGTGTTGAATGATCGGCAAGGGTCAGCCTGATCCAGCAACAGAGACAAGGCTACCCGTAGGGGGGAGAAATGATGCACAGGTCAATCAATATGGTATTTGTGTTTTGTTATCAACCGTGGCTCAGCCTCTGGGTCAGAATGTCACGGGTTCAAACCCCACTCCAGAGAGAGAAGCGAGGGCGAGGGGAAGGAGGAGGGAGGAGCGAGGGGAAGGAGGAGGGAGGAGCGAGGGCGAGGGGAAGGGAGGAGGGAGGAGCGAGGGGAAGGAGGAGGGAGGAGCGAGGGCGAGGGGATGGAGGAGGGAGGAGCGAGGGCGAGGGGAAGGGAGGAGGGAGGAGCGAGGGCGAGGGGAAGGGAGGAGGGAGGAGCGAGGGGATGGAGGAGGGAGGAGCGAGGGCGAGGGGAAGGGAGGAGGGAGGAGCGAGGGTGAGGGGAAGGGAGGAGGGAGGAGCGAGGGGATGGAGGAGGGAGGAGCGAGGGCGAGGGGAAGGGGAGGGAGGAGCGAGGGGAAGGGAGGAGGGAGGAGCGAGGGCGAGGGGAAGGGAGGAGGGAGGAGCGAGGGGAAGGGGGAGGGAGGAGCGAGGGCGAGGGGAAGGGGAGGGAGGAGCGAGGGGAAGGAGGGGCGAGGGCGAGGGGACGGAGGAGCGAGGGGACGGAGGAGCGAGGGCGAGGAGGAGCGAGGGGCAAGGAGGAGCGAGGGGCAAGGAGGAGCGAGGGGCAAGGAGGAGCGAGGGGCAAGGAGGAGCGAGGGCGAGGGGAAGGAGGAGGGAGGAGCGAGGGGAAGGAGGAGCGAAGGCGAGGGGAAGGAGGAGCGAAGGCGAGGGGAAGGAGGAGCGAAGGCGAGGGGAAGGAGGAGCGAAGGCGAGGGGAAGGAGGAGCGAGGGGAAGGAGGAGCGAGGGGCGAGGGGAAGGAGGAGCGAGGGGCGAGGGGAAGGAGGAGCGAGGGGCGAGGGGAAGGAGGGGCGAGGGCGAGGGGAAGGAGGAGCGTGGGCGAGGGGACGGAGGAGCGAGGGGACGGAGGAGCGAGGGCGAGGAGGAGCGAGGGCGAGGAGGAGCGAGGGGCAAGGAGGAGCGAGGGGCAAGGAGGAGCGAGGGGCAAGGAGGAGCGAGGGCGAGGGGAAGGAGGAGGGAGGAGCGAGGGGCAAGGAGGGGCGAGGGGAAGGAGGAGCGAGGGGCGAGGGGAAGGAGGAGCGAGGGGAAGGAGGAGGGAGGAGCGAGGGGAAGGAGGAGCGAAGGCGAGGGGAAGGAGGAGCGAGGGGAAGGAGGAGGGAGGAGCGAGGGGAAGGAGGAGCGAAGGCGAGGGGAAGGAGGAGCGAAGGCGAGGGGAAGGAGGAGCGAGGGAAAGGAGGAGCGAGGGGCGAGGGGAAGGAGGAGCGAGGGGCGAGGGGAAGGAGGAGCGAGGGGCGAGGGGAAGGAGGAGCGAGGGGCGAGGGGAAGGAGGAGCGAGGGGCGAGGGGAAGGAGGAGCGAGGGGAAGGAGGGGGAAGAGGGAAGGATGAGGGGAACTTCACTGTCATGGGGTTCTGGGGAAAGAGTTAAGAGTCGGAGATTGCAATGAGTCTCGTTTGCAGCCCTGTGAGGACGTCGATAACCTCGGTGCTGGAGCAGCAGCCATCGTGTTCTCGAGCCACAGCCCTCCTCTGATCCAGAAGCCAGTTAAAAAATAAATGCTCCAAAAATAAACAGTGACCTGGTGAGTGGCCGAGTAGTAATTAAACCAGAGGCTTGTCTCACAGAGGCTGTCAGACACTTACAATCCATCTGTTACCACCCTGAGACAGTCACCGCTTGGAAATCTCAGTCCAGTGTAAGGTGGGTTAAGGCCGGGACACCAGAGGCCGGTGGTGAATGGTCATAACATCTGTGGTGTACGTCCCCAGGGGCCTTATAACCAAACTTTCTTTGTAAAAGAAAAAAAACACAAGGCAGTAATAACACGGATCTGGAGACCTAGCTGATCATCAATGCTTTCCAGAGGCTTTGAATTGTCTCAGTTCTCAACAACAACAACTTGCATTTATATAGCGCCTTTAACATAGTAAAACATCCCAAGGCGCTTCACAGGAGCGATTATCAAACAAAATTTGACACCGAGCCACATAAGGAGATATTGGGACAGGTGACCAAAAGCTTGGTCAAAGAGATGGGTTTTAAGTAGCATTTTATAGCAGGAGAGAGGGGCGGAGAGGTTGAGGGAGGGAATTCCAGAGCTTGGGGTCTAGAGACGGCTGAAGTGGTGGGTGAGCAGATCTCCAGCCTTGAGATCAGAGTTCAAGTCCGGTCTCGGGGCTGCCAGCCCTCCAGGATTGTCCTGGAATCCCCAGGAATCAAAGATCAATCTCCAGGACACAGCTGCGAGCAAAATCCCAGCCGGGGGAACAAAATCATAGGGGCTATAAACAAACTCGCCCCTCGCCCCCTCCCTATCTCTGTGACCTCCTCCAGCCCTACAACCCTCCGAGATCTCTGCGCTCCTCCAATTCTGGCCTCTTGCGCATCCCCGATGTTCATCGCTCCACCATTGGCGGCCGTGCCTTCAGCTGCCTCGGCCCTGAGCTCTGGAATTCCCTCCCTACGTTAAAGGCGCTATATAAATGCCAGTTGTTGTTACTGATATTGGTCTAGAGGGGCAGAGCGGAATGAGAACATCAGCTCTCCCTGCTTGCTGTCCAGAGAGAAGGAATAAGCATTCCTGTATCACTATGCTAACAAGCTGCTGTCTCCACGGGACACCCTGTTGCTCTGTGTAATTAGAACCAATGGGTATATAGCCCACAAAACTGAGATTCACAATGCCCCGCCTCCGAATGGCTTTTTAATCTGCCAACAGGGCAAGAATTAAACATATAATTAAGTTTTCACTGTTTTTTTTTCTGGTTAGGAGTTGAGAGATCGCTGAACCAATTGCAAGAAGGCCAGCTCCACACACGCAGGAGACAGCGGCCTGGTTCCAAAATTAAAAAATAACTCCGACTTTGAAGGCGTAGCATTGTGGGGTCGGGACTGTGCTCACCTTCTCCTCGTTGGTACACATCCTCGTTATAACCTGGCACTAATCTGGAAATGGTCCCAAACTAACCTTGGGAAGGTGGGAACAGGTTTAGTCTATTCGGGACTTCTCGCCATTTCCTTAGCCGTGACATCTCTCTCTCTCTCTCTCTCTCTATTCAAGTCCCCTTCCTGCAGCCCGCTTGATTGGCACCCCATTCACCATCTTAAAAACCCACTCCATCCACCAACAGCGCACAGTGACTGCAATCACCCTCGAGAAGGTGGTGGTGAGCCGCCTTCTTGAACCGCTGCAGTCCGTGTGGTGAAGGTTCTCCCACAGTGCTGTTAGGAAGGGAGTTCCAGGATTTTGACCCAGCGACAATGAAGGAACGGCGATATATTTCCAAGTCAGGATGGTGTGTGACTTGGAGGGGAACGTGCAGGTGGTGTTGTTCCCATGTGCCTGCTGCCCTTGTCCTTCTAGGTGGTAGAGGTCACGGGTTTGGGAGGTGCTGTCGAAGAAGCCTTGGCGAGTTGCTGCAGTGCATCCTGTAGATGGTACACACTGCAGCCACGGTGCGCCGGTGGTGAAGGGAGTGAATGTTTAGGGTGGTGGATGGGGTGCCAATCAAGCGGGCTGCTTTGTCCTGGATGGTGTCGAGCTTCTTTGAGTGTTGTTGGAGCTGCACTCATCCAGGCAAGTGGAGAGTATTCCATCACACTCCTGACTTGTGCCTTGTAGATGGTGGAAAGGCTTTGGGGAGTCAGAAGGTGAGTCACTCGCTGCAGAATACCCAGCCTCTGACCTGCTCTTGTAGCCACAGAATTTATGTGGCTGGTCCAGTTAAGTTTCTGGTCAATGGTGACCCCCAGGATGTTGGTGGGGGATTCGGCGATGGTAATGCCATTGAATGTCAACGGGAGGTGGTTAGGCTCTCTCTAGTTGGAGATGGTCATTGCCTGGCACTTGTTTAGTGCGAATGTTACTTGCCACTTATAAGCCCAAGCCTGGATGTTGTCCAGGTCTTGCTGCATGCGGGCACGGACTGCTTCATTATCTGAGGGGTTGCGAATGGAACTGAACACTGTGCAATCATCAGCGAACATCCCCATTTCTGACCTTATGATGGAGGGAAGGTCATTGATGAAGCAGCTGAAGATGGTTGGGCCTAGGACACTGCCCTGAGGAACTCCTGCAGCAATGCCCTGGGGCTGAGATGATTGGCCTCCAACAACCACTACCATCTTCCTTTGTGGATTCAACCATCGCTGAGTTAGCTCTTCGCGTCCCGGCTAGCGGGAGATGGACTCGGCCCCTCCTGACTGCAATCCGTGAACCACTGTAGGTATCGGGTGAGTAGAACGGCCTGGTTTAGCTTCCGTGCTGCCCTCCTGCCTACTCCACACTCACCCTCCAGGCCACTCCAGCGAGATACAAGGAACAGCGGGAAATAGTGTCCCTGCAAAGTCTCAGGAGTCTTCGGGCGAAGGGAGAAAATGAGCAAAAAGAACAAGGGATGGAAAAGAAAGAGGAGGGGGAGGTGTACACGCAGGAAAAGACAAAATGGAAAGAGAGAGAGATAGAGGGCGAAATGAAAGAGGGGGAGGGGAAAAGAAAGAGGGGGAGGGGAAGAGAGGGTAGGGGAAAAGATAAGAGAAAGCAAGAGAGAAAAGAGGGGAATGATAAAGAAAGAGAAAGGTTGCTACCCTGTTATCTGTTTGATGTATTTGGATAAACAAGACTCAGGGTGGGATTGTGTTATGTTACAGGTTTGTTCATGTCACACATCCTCAGCCTCTCAAAAGGTGTGATGTGGAGATGCCGGTGACGGACTGGGGTGGACAAATGTAAGGAATCTTACAACACCAGGTTATAGTCCAACAATTCTATTTTAAAATCACAAGCTTTCGGAGATTATCTCCTTCGTCAGGTGAGTCGTCACCATTCACCCGACGAAGGGGATAACCTCCGAAAGCTTGTGATTTTAAAATAAAATTGTTGGACTATAACCTGGTGTTGTAAGATTCCTTACATTTCTCAAAAGGTGATTCAACTTTCGCACAAGACAAACGAAAAACAAGCATGAAGTGAAGGGTGAGGAAATGGAACTGCCCGTTGCCCAGCCTCCAGAGTGATTTTAACAAAGGGTGTTTTCTCAAGTCTTTTTGCATCTATCAAAAACAACTTGGCCAGGATCCCAGTCAATGCCTCCCAAACTACAACACACAAAAAAAAAAATTTTTTGCAAGTAATGCTCTTCTGGTATAAACGAGCTGCAGCCATTCCCCACTCTTCCGAATCGTGCCTCTCTAAAAACACCACCGTCTTTGGGAAGATCCTCTGCAGATTTAGTTTCCTCTGGTCCCGTCCATCACAGAGGCTCCATCAACAAATGGCACATGGGGTTGGCCTGAGCTGTGGCTCAGCGGTTGGCACTCTCGCCTGGGAGTCAGAAGGTCACGGGTTTAAGACCCCACTCCAGAGACTTGAGCACATAATCCAGGTCGACACTCCCAGTCCAGTACCGTGTTTCCCTAAATTGCAACAGTGACTACACTTTAAAAAAGTACTTCATTGGCTGTAAAGCGCTTTGGGACGTCCGGAGGTCGTGAAAGGCGCTATATAAATGCGAGTTCTTTCTTTCAACATGCTCACAACCTCAGGCAGAAAGCGGCTGAACGGAACAAACCCAACGCCAGCGAGTTTTCAGACAGCGAGGGACCACCCTCGGGTATGGTGGGCTCGGGAGTCTGTGCGCTGTTCAAACTACAGCTGAACACAAGACACAAGTCATCATTGAGCCTCCAGTCTCCGTTGCATCATGACCTCATCGCTGCACGACCGTACAGCTTCAACAAAGAGGGACAAAATTCAAATTAACCCAGACCGTTGGGCTCTTTGTTCTCTGCACCACCACTGCATGCGGCCCAGAAACAAACACTCGGTTGAAACTTGTCTCCTCTCTATCCAGTTCCCCGACGTTACCACAGGGTTAATGAACTCTTCATTTCGCAGTTTATTTTGTGATCCCTCTCTCCGCTGTTGAATGTGCTGACTCCTTGTGTGCCCGCCGTGACTCAGTGGGCAGCACTCTCTCGCCTCTGAGTCAGAAGGTCGTGGGTTCAAGTCCCCACACCAGAGACTCGAGCACAAAAATCTAGACTGACACTCCCAGTGCCAGTACTGAGGGAGTGCTGCACTGTCGGAGGTGCAGTCTTTCGGATGAGATGTTAAACCGAGGCCCCGCCTGGCCCTCTCAGGCCGAAGTAAAAGATCCCACGGCCACTATTTTGAAGAAGAGCAGGGGAGTTCTCCCAGGATGTCCTGGATAATATTTATCCTTCAACCAACATCACTAAAAACAGATTATCTGGTCATTATCGCATTTCTGTTTGTGGGATCTTGTTGTACACAAATTGGCTGCCACGTTTCCTACATTACAACAGTGACTACACTTTAAAAGTAGTTTGTTGGCTGTAAAGCACTTTGGGGTCGTGAAAGGCACTATATAAATGCAAGCTCGTTCTTTCTTCCTTTCTTTAGCATTAGGAATTGAGCTCAGCAAAGCCCAAGCCGAACTGGGGGTGGGGGATAAAGAGAAAAGGTGATGGCAGCAGGTCCTCCAACTCACTCTGCAGTGACTGAAAGTGCATGGGTGGGGTTGTAAGGTGGGGGTGGGAGGGGGGAAAAAAAAAAAAGAGGACCCACGTCAGTCCCGTTCACCCATCACCCCTGTGCTCGATGACCCACATTGGCTCCTGGTCGAGCAACACCTCGATTTTAAAATTCTCATCTTCATGTTCAAATCTCTGCACGGCCTCACCCCCCTCCCTGTCTCTGTAACCTCCTCCAGCCCTACAACCCCCCCCCCCATCTCTGTAACCTCCTCCAGCCCTACAACCCCCACCCCCCCCCATCTCTGTAACCTCCTCCAGCCCTACAACCCCCACCCCCCGCCGAGATCTCTACGCTCATTCTGGCCTCGTTAGGGTTACCAACCCTCCAGGATTGGCCTGGCGTCTCCAGGATTTGAAGATTATTCTCCAGGACGCTGCTACGGGCAACACCCAGGGAGAAAAATCATCGGGCCATTAAAAAAACGGTACGTTTGTTTCATTTCTCTTCTCTTTATTAAAGTTTTGGAGATGGGAGAAAAAGGCTGTTTGATTGACAGCCAAGAGTCATCCGATTGGGTCATGGAAATGTCTGCTCGCTTCCCGATTGACCACGGGGAGACGGGGCATCGCGAGGATGGACGTGACGGGCGACCAATGGCGGGAATGTGGGGGTGGGGCAGTTGGAGGCGGGAGGGCATGTGATGAAACCTCCAGGAATACGTCCAACCAGAATTGGCAACACTATCCGTTCCTCTCCATCTGCATTTGCGTCAGGAGTTGACAGATGGTGATCCCCTGTCCCTTAAATCTGAAGCCGATTCTAGCAGCTCGGCTGATCTGCTCACTGGGCCCATCAGGAAAGCTTCCTCAGACACTTGACAACATTCCAAACTCAACATCAATTTCAACAACTCCCATTTTTTCGGACAGCAGGTTCTAGTAATGGTTCTGCTGTTGCCATTTACACCTCCTCTGGACCCATCTTTTCACAGTATCATTGAATCATAGTATGTTACAGCAAGAGGAGGCCATTCGGCCCATCGTGCCTGTGCTGGCTCTTTGAAAGAGCTATCCAATTAGTCCCACTCCCCCTGCTCTTTCCCCATAGCCCTGTAATGTTTTCCCTTCAAGTATTTATTCAATTCCCTTTTGAAAGTTATTATTGAATCTGCTTCCACCGCCCTTTCAGGCAGTGAATTCCAGATCATAACAACTCACGGTTTAAAAATAATTCTCCTCATCTTCCCTCTGGTTCTTTTGCCAATTATTTTAAATCTGTGTCCTCTGGTTACTGACCCTCTGCTACTGGAAACAGTTTCTCCTTATTTACTCTGTCAAAACCCTTCGTCATTTTGAACACCTCTGTTAAATCTCCCCTTAACCGTCTCTGTTCTAAGGAGGACAATCCCAGCTTCTCCGGTCTCTCCACATAACTGAAGTCCCTCATCCCTGGTCCCATTCGAGTAAATCTCCTCTGCATCCTCTCCAAGGCCTTGATATCCTTCCTAAAGTGTGGTGCCCAGAATTGGACCCAACACTCGATGAGCTGGGGTCGGGGCAGGAACGGCAGTCAAAACACACAAGTGAATGGTCATTTAATCACTCCAGCCCTCCGCCCTATCACAGACCTTCCCTTTTGTTCTTTCCTCCCCCCCCCCCCACTGTTTTTCCCTGACTCTGTACTTCCTTATAAACTGCTAAATCTCAAACTTCTTCCAGTTCTGGTGAAAGGTCATCGACCTGAAACGTTAACTCTGTTTCTCTCTCCGCAGAGGCTGCCCGACCTGCTGCGTGTTTTCCAGCCTCTTCTGTGTTTTTTTAACCACAGATCCAATCCTTGTCACCACTGCTGTGAGCAGGAAGGTACAATAGGGGCAGTTAATTTCGTACTGAGCCACTCTCGTGCGATTTTCTTTAGAGATGAAATATATTGTGGTTTTTATTGTTTTTTTTTAGTTGCTAAGATTTTCAGTAAAAGAGAGGAACAATAAAGTCTTGAAAATCTAAGTGAGGATTCTGAAAGGAAGTTTTCTTGTGTAAACCACTGATTCATCGAGCAACCTTCCCCCCCCTTCCGACCTTTTAAATCCTTATAAATAATGGAAGATCAGGCTGTAGTGAGTCAGGCAGACATTAATTTTTCACCTCAGAGAGCGGAGTTCAAATCCCCGCCCAGACTGATGTTCCTTTGTGAGATCACTTTGAGACTAGGCCCACAACACAAAGATAGCCTTACTTTAGCGCAGTCTCTTTCCTGGGAGTGCCTGATGCTGACACTCAGTGCCTGAAATGAAGGCTGCTCCAATCGAACATCCCTCACATTGATGAGCGCTTGACAAAGTTGGGGGGCGGGGGGAGCGGAGGATGCAGCAACAACAACTTACATCTATGACAGATGTCAGGCTGATAACACGAGTGAGAACCAGGCTGAATATAGAAAGTTCAGAGGGGAAGTGAAAAAGGAAATAAGAGGGGCAAGGAGAGAGTATGAGAATAGACTGGTGGCCAACATAAAAGGGAATCCAAAAGTCTTCCACAGGCTGTAAACAGTAAACGGGTAGTAAGAGGAGGGGTGGGGCTGATTAGGGACCATAAAGGAGATCTACTCATGGAGGCAGAGGGCATGGCCGAGGTACTAAATCAGTACTTTTTATCTGTCTTTACCAAGGAAGAAGATGCTGCCAGAGTCACAGTAAAGGAAGATATAGTTGAGATACTGGATGGGCTAAAAATTGATAAAGAAGAGGTACTGGAAAGGCTGGCTGTACTTAAAGTAGATAAGCCACCCGGTCTGGATGGGATGCATCCTAGGTTGCTGAGGGAAGTAAGGGTGGAAATTGCGGAGGTGCTGGCCATAATCTTCCAAACATCCGTAGATACGAGGGTGGTGCCAGAGGACTAGAGAATTGCAAATGTTACACCCTTGTTCAAAAAGGGTGTAAGGATAAACCCAGCAACTACAGGCCAGTCAGTTTAACCTCAGTGGTGGGGAAACTTTTAGAAACAATAATCCGGGACAGAATTAGCAGTCACTTGGACAAGTGTGGATTGATTAGGGAAAGCCAGCACGGATTTGTTAAAGGCAAATCGTGTTTAGCTAACCTGATAGAGTTCTTTTGATGAGGTAACAGAGAGGGTAGATGAGGGCAATGCGGTTGATGTGGTGTGTACGGACTTTCAAAAGGCGTTTGATAAAGTGCCACTTAATAGGCTTGTCATCAAGATTGCGGCCCTTGGAATAAAGGGGCCAGTAGCAGCATGGATACAGAATTGCGGAGGTACTGGCCATAATCTTCCAATCCTCCTTAGGTACAGAGGTGGTGCCAGAGGACTGGAGAATTGTTAAGTGACAGGAAGCAGAGAGTAGTGATGAACGGTTGTTTTTCGGACTGGAGGGAGGTGTACAGTGGTGTTCCCCAGGGGTCGGTGCTGGGACCACTGCTTTTCTTGATATATATTAATGACTTGGACTTGGGTGTACAGGGCATAGTTTCAAAATTTGCAGATGACACAAAACATGGAAGTGTAGTAAACAGTGAGGAGGATAGTGATAGACTTCAAGAGGATATAGACAGGATGGTGGCATGGGCGGACACGTGGCAGATGAAACTCAATGCAGAAAAATGTGAGGTGATGCATTTCGGTAGGAAGGAGGAGGAGAGGCAATATAAACTAGAGGGCACAACTCTAAAAGGGGCAAAGGAACAGAGTAACTTGGGGGTATATGTTCACAAATCATTGAAGGTGGCAGGGCGGGTTGAGAAAGTGGTTAAAAAAGCATATGGGATCCTGGGCTATATAAATAGAGGCACAGAGTACAAAAGTATGGAAGTCATGGTGAACCTTTATAAAACACTGGTTCAGCCACAACTGGAGTATTGTGTTCAGTTCCGGGCACCACACTTTAGGAAAGATATGAAGGCCTTAGAGAGGGTGCAGAAGAGATTTACTAGAATGATTTCAGGGATGAGGGACTTTAGTTACGTGGATAGACTGGAGAAGCTGGGGTTGTTCTCTTTGGAACAGAGACGGTTGCGAGGAGATTTGATAGAGGTATTCAAAATATGAAGGGTCCAGACAGAGTAGATAGAGAGAAACTCATACTTGAAAGGAAAAACTTTGTAGGGCTACGGGGATAGGGCGGGGGAGTGGGACCAGCTGGATCGCTCTTGCATAGAGCCGGCGCGGACTCGATGGGCTGAATGGCCTCATTCGGTGCTGTAACCTTTCTATGATTCTGTAGATCACCTTTAATGTACAAAAATATCGCAAGGTGCCTCACAGGAGCCTTATCAAACAAAAATTGACACAGAGCCAAGGAGGGAGTCATTAGATGGGGTGACTGACAGCTTGGTCAAAGAGTTATGTTTTAAGGAGCATCTTAAAAAGGAGGAGAGGTGGGGAGGTTTAGGGAGGGAATTCCAGAGCTTCGGGCCTAGGCAGCTGAAGGCACGGCCGCCAATGGTGGGGTGAAGGAAGCGGGGGATGCACAAGAGGCCAGAATTGGAGGAGCGCAGAGATCTCGGAGGGTTGTAGGAGGTTACAGAGATGGGGGGGGGAGTGGGGGCGAGGCCACGGAGGGATTTGAACACAAGGATGGAAATTTTAAAAATCGAGGCATTGCCAGACCGGGGGAGACACACGGAGCCTGAGGCCTTCCTCGCCCCCTAACGGTTGAGCACGTCACTGGGCTACAAGAGCGATTACCCACTGAGCCATCGGGATAACCACCGGGCCACACACACACACACATTGTGTTAAAAGAGGAGAGAACGAGAAGCAAAGTCTTTGCTATCTGCCAGAGGCTTCTGTTTAAATGTATAATTCATCAGAAGAACAGAACTTGACTTACAGTCAGTCATTCTAGCCCAAAAAGAAAAATAACAAAGTTAAATGTGTGTCTCCCAGTTAGGATTTACTGGATTCCAGTGAGCACTTTCTATATTTAGTGCCCCAGTAATGGGCGAGATATGCTGAGGTTATAAGAGCTGTAATTAACCCCTTTTTGAAAGGAAAACAGTGCATAGGCCTGTTCAGTTTTCTTTAAACGTGAACGTATTTCATTTTCCCTTCCTGAAGATCTGGAAGCATTGTGTGACTTTTTAGGTTAAGAATTTACCAATTTATCAATGGACTTTTCTTTTCCTACTGAAAAAAGGAAAAGATGTTTAATCTGAAATTGGGCCTTCAGGCTGTGCTGCGGCTGCTCGAGTCAAAATCCAGCCTTCAGCTGATTCGTACACTTAGGCCTCCATGAAAAGGTCAGTGACCAGTCCTCTCCCCTCACCCCCAGGGACGGTGCAGGGAGTGAGCACATGGCCTGGTGTGATACCAAGTCACACAGACTAGTGGGGCACGCAGGATATTTGTTTTTTTTGGAGGGGTTACGAGTTTGCCAGGCCAAACAAAACCAATTCGAGAGGTCTATTTTTCAAATAGGAATTTCACAATTAGGTTCAAATAGAAACATTACTTCAGCAAAAACTTGCATTTATACGGTGCCTTTAACGTGGTAAAATGTTCCAAAGCGCTTCTCAAGAGCAAGGCACTGCATAGGAACGATCAGACAAAATTTTACACAAAGCCACGTAAGGTGATATTAGGACAGGTGACCAAAAGCTTGGTCAAAGAGGTAGGTTTTAAGGAGCATCTTAAAAGGAGGAGAGGCTTAGGGGGGGGGGAATTCCAGAGCTTGGGGCCTAGGCAGCTGAAGGCATGGACGCCAACGGTGGGCCGATTAAAATCAGGGATGCGCAAAAGGCCAGAATTGCAGGAACGCAGAGATCTCGGAGGGTTGTAGAGCTGGAAGTAACAAAGGCGTGGATAAGGGTCACTGTTGCCCCGGCTGGAAAATAAGTGCATGATGAGAACATAATCGGGGGCAGCTGTGGTGCCCTCCACCGTTGGTGGGAGGGGCGAGGCCATGGAGGGATTTGAAAACAAAGATGAGAATTTTTAAAATCAAACCTGTTGTGAGGTCCTACATCCTTCCAACCAACAAGGGTGACAATTGGAACCTTAAGGAAAAGTCCACAAGCTGGAGGTAACCCCTCCCCACAGCTCAGTGTGCCCCCCAAGGCTGGTACTGAGCCATACCGACCAGGAGGATCCCAAACTTCAGCCGTGGTCTCCGCCGGGGCGGGGGGTGATGGTGGTGGTGGGTGGGTAACACAATGGGACGATGGGCCTGAATGCTCCTTGTCTTGGGGGAGATACCAACATCAGGGGGCCTGCTCGTAATCATTATCCAGTGACACCTCCCGCCCCCCCCCCTCCCCCCCCCCTTCCCCTCCTGGAAAGTGATTTCCCAGAGGGAATAGTCCACTAACTCTTGCCTACACGAAGAATGGCCACGGTTCCATAGGGTGCCCAGCGTCTGTGGGCCCACATCCCATCGAGAGACTGTGCCTTCAACAGAGGAGGGTGGAAAATTGTATTGGGTAGAGGGGAGGGGAGGGTGGGTGGGTGTTGGGAGAGGAGCAAAAGACACTGGACGTTTCTAAGCAAAATTCAGTCCGGGGATCAGGCAATGACCTCACCAGATCTGTGCGAGTGAATGTGCTGAATCATTCACTCCCACTCATCAGCACCCTCAGCCCAATGTAGACTGAGTATCACTTCCTGGGGATTTGCGGTTGATTAAGGTTTTATAAAGAAACTCTCAGTAGCTGAAAGAAGAAAAATTAAAGCAAGAAGATATTAAGGACTTGCATTTCTATAGCGACTTTCACAACCTCTGGACATCCCAAAGCGCTTTACAGCGAATGAAGTATTTTTGAAGCGTGGTCACTGTTGTAATGTAGGAAACGCGGCAGCCAATTTGCGCACAGCAAGATCCCACAAACAGCAATGTGAGAATGACCAGGTTGTGTTTTATTTAGTTATTCCGAGGAATAAATATCGGAGTCGGAAGCTCATCTCAGGGTCAAATAGGACGCCGAGGTTGTGAACAATCTGGTTCAGCCTGGCAGAGACCAAGACAACGGCTTCGGTCTTCCCAATATTTAATAGGAGGAAATTTCTGCTCATCCGGTACTGGATGTCGGACAAGCACCATGACAAGGGCGAGGGAGGGCTGGGGGCGAGGGCGGGCTGGGGGCGAGGGCGGGCCGGGGGCGAGGGAGGGCCGGGGGCGAGGGAGGGCCGGGGGCGAGGGAGGGCCGGGGGCGAGGGAGGGCCGGGGGAGAGGGAGGGCCGGGGGAGAGGGAGGGCCGGGGGAGAGGGCGGGCCGGGGGCGAGGGAGGGCCGGGGGCGAGGGAGGGCCGGGGGCGAGGGAGGGCCGGGGGCGAGGGAGGGCCGGGGGCGAGGGAGGGCCGGGGGCGAGGGAGGGCCGGGGGAGAGGGAGGGCCGGGGGAGAGGGAGGGCCGGGGGCGAGGGAGGGCCGGGGGCGAGGGAGGGCCGGGGGCGAGGGAGGGCCGGGGGCGAGGGAGGGCCGGGGGCGAGGGAGGGCCGGGGGAGAGGGAGGGCCGGGGGAGAGGGCGGGCCGGGGGCGAGGGCGGGCCGGGGGCGAGGGCGGGGGAGGGCGAGGGCGGGCCGGGGGCGAGGGCGGGCCGGGGGCGAGGGCGGGCCGGGGGCGAGGGCGGGCCGGGGGCGAGGGCGGGCCGGGGGCGAGGGCGGGCCGGGGGCGAGGGCGGGCCGGGGGCGAGGGCGGGCCGGGGGCGAGCCGGGGCCGGGGGAGAGGGAGGGCCGGGGGAGAGGGAGGGCCGGGGGCGAGGGAGGGCCGGGGGCGAGGGAGGGCCGGGGGCGAGGGAGGGCCGGGGGAGAGGGAGGGCCGGGGGAGAGGGCGGGCCGGGGGCGAGGGCGGGCCGGGGGCGAGGGCGGGCCGGGGGCGAGGGCGGGCCGGGGGCGAGGGAGGGCCGGGGGCGAGGGAGGGCCGGGGGCGAGGGAGGGCCGGGGGCGAGGGAGGGCCGGGGGCGAGGGAGGGCTGGGGGCGAGGGAGGGCTGGGGGCGAGGGCGGGCTGGGGGCGAGGGAGGGCCGGGGGCGAGGGCGGGGGAGGGCTGGGGGCGAGGGCGGGGGAGGGCTGGGGGCGAGGGCGGGCTGGGGGCGAGGGCGGGGGAGGGCTGGGGGCGAGGGCGGGGGAGGGCTGGGGGCGAGGGCGGGGGAGGGCTGGGGGCGAGGGCGGGGGAGGGCTGGGGGCGAGGGCGGGGGAGGGCTGGGGGCGAGGGCGGGGGAGGGCTGGGGGCGAGGGCGGGGGAGGGCTGGGGGCGAGGGCGAGGGAGGGCTGGGTATCGTCATGTGGCACCTGATTTCGTGGTTCAGATGATGTTGCCGAGGGGCAGATTGTAGATGAGAAATAGGAGGGGGGCCAAGGATAGATCCTAGGGGAACTCCAGGGAATAGGGGGCGGGGGCGGGAAGAGAAGCCCTAAATAGAATATTCTCCTCCAGATTTCTTCCAGAATCCCTTGCACAACGATTGCGAATAAAAATCTCAACGATAAGAAATAATTTGTTCACACTGATGTTTACAGTTTCCTGGAAAAGGACCAATGTATCATTAGATCAGGATTAGACACCCATTTATTTCAGTACTAGCATTTTCCTTGGAAGTAAAGTACAAAAATTATCGTCCTGATCCCCTTGAGGGATTGGTTCAAAACAGCCCAAAATGATGGGAATGAAGTCTCTTAGAATCATAGAATTGTACAGCACAGGAGGCCGTTTGGCCCATCGTGTCTGTGCCGACTCTTTGAAAGAGCTATCCAATTAGTCCCACTTCCCCCCTCTTTTTCCCCATAGCCCTGCAATGCTTTTCCTTATTCAATTCCCTCTTGAAAGTTATTATTGAATCTGCTTCCTCCGCCCTTTCAGGCAGCGCGTTCCAGATCATAACAACTCACTGTTTGAAAATCCCATCTCCCCCTCTGGCTCTTTTGCCAATCGCCTTAAATCTGTGTCCTCTGGTTACCGACCCTCCTGCCACTGGAAACAGTTTCTCCTTATTTACTCTATCAAAACCAATCATTTTGAACGCCTCGATCACATCTCCCCTTAACCTTCTCAGCTCTAAAGGAGAACAATCCCAGCTTCTCCAGTCTCTCCACATAACTGAAGTCCCTCATCCCTGGTATAATTCGAGTAAATCTCCTCTGCACCCTCTCCAAGGCATTGGCATCCTTCCAAAAGTGTGGTGCCCAGAATTGGACACAAAACTCCAGCTGAGGCCTAACCAGTGATTTATAAAGTTTTAGCATAACTTCCTTGCTTTTGTATTCTATGCCTCTATTTACAAACCCAAGGATCCCATATGTTTCTTTGTTGTAAAAACTGCTTTCTCAACTTGTCCTGCCACCTTCAAAGATTTGTGTACATACACCCCCGGGTCTCTCTGTTCTTGCACTCTTTTAGACTAGCACAACACAAAAATGGCCAAGCACATTCGAGAGATGATTGGAGCAGGACACGGTTTAGTTGCTGTTCTGATGCTGGGACAGAGTAGAGGGAGAGAGCCCACAACTCACAAGGGGGAAGTGCGCACAGAGTTTTACTCTGCAGCTTGGAAAAGGACAAATTGGAAAAAAGGGAAGGAAGTCCTGAGAGAATTCTCAAACCACTTGACATGAATTATTCACTGCAGTGCAGTCACCTGTTATGTCACCAGACGTGGTAGCCAGTTTACACAAAGCAAGATCACACCAATGTGGTGCAACACCAAGTTAGTGCAGGAGTCCCCTGAGGGCATCTCTCTCTCTCTAACCAGCATTCAGTTCTGAATACTGGTGAGGGAGGGCTTCCTCTGGGACGTGCAGGCACAGCCAAGTCCACAGCATCATGGGTGGCTCAGCTGTACAGCAAGATGTGGAGATGCCGGTGATGGACTGGGGTTGACAATCGTAAACAATTTTACAACACCAAGTTATAGTCCAGCAATTTTATTTTAAATTCACAAGCTTTCGGAGGCTTCCTCCTTCCTCAGGTGAACGATGTGAAAAATGAAAAATGTGAAAAATTTTTCACATCGTTCACCTGAGGAAGGAGGAAGCCTCCGAAAGCTTGTGAATTTAAAATAAAATTGCTGGACTATAACTTGGTGTTGTAAAATTGTTTACAACTGTACAGCAAGGGGAGGGGTGGGGGGGTGGAAAAAGAGGAGAGAGGTCAGAAGAGCAATAGTGATAGCAGATTCCAGAGTTAGGGGAGCAAACAGGCGTTTCTGCGGCCTCGAAAGGTAGTAATCTCCGGATTACTCCCAGTGCCACGCGCTAGTGAGTATAGAAATAGGAGGATAGAGCAGATGAATGCGTGGCTGGAGAGATGGTGCAGGAGAGAGGGCTTTAGATTCCTGGGGCATTGGGATCAGTTCTGGGGGAGCTGGACAGGCCGGACGGGTTGCACCTCAAAAAGGTGAAAAAGCTATAGAGTAGTGATAACTGGGGACTTCAACTATCCGAATACAGGCTGGGATATTAATAATATAAAGGGGCAAAGAGGGGGAGGAAGTTTTGAAACGTATTCAGGATAACTTTCTTAACCAGTACGTTTCTGGCCCAATGAGGAAGGAGGCATTACTGGACTTGGTTCTAGGGAATGAGGTGGGCCAAGTATCAGTGGGAGAACATTTAGGGAACAGCGATCATGGTATCATAAGGTTTAGAATAGCTATGGAAAAGGAGACGGACCACTCTAAAGTAAAAATACTCAATTGGAGGAGGGCCAATTTCAATGGGTTGAGAACAGATCTGGTCCGGGTAAATTGGAATTAAAGATTGGCAGGCAAAACTGTAATTGAACAGTGGGCGGCCTTTAAGCGGGAGATGGTTCGGGTACAGTCTAGGCATATTCCCAAGAGGGAGAAAGGTAGGGCAACTAAAGCCAGAGCTCCCTGGATGACAAAAGAGATAGTCAGTAAGATGAAACGGAAAAAAGGGGCGTATGACAGATGTCAGGTTGATAACACAAGTGAGAACCAGACAGAATATAGAAAGTTCAGAGGGGAAGTGAAAAAGGAAATAAGAGGGGCAAAGAGAGAGTATGAGAATAGACTGGCGGCAAACATGAAAGGGAATCCAAAAGTCTTCTACAGGCACGTAAACTGGTAGTAAGAGGAGGGGTGGGGCCGATTAGGGACCATAAAGGAGATCTACTCATGGAGGCAGAGGGGATGGCTGAGGTACTAAATCAGTACTTTGCATCTGTCTTTACCAAGGAAGAAGATGCTGCCAGTGTCTCAGTAAAAGAAGATATAGTTGAGATACTGGAAGTTGGATACTGGGACTGATAAAGAGGAGGTACTAAAAAGGCTGGCTGTATTTAAAGTAGCTAAGTCACCCAGTCCGGATGGGATGCATCCTAGGTTGCTGAGGGAAGTAAGTTTGGAAATTGCAGAGGTACTGGCCATAATCTTCCAAACATCCGTAGGTACGGGAGTGGTGCCAGAGGACTGGAGAATTGCAAATGTTACACCCTTGTTCAAAAAAGGGTGCAAGGATAAGCCCAGCAACGAGAAGCCAGTCAGTTTAACCTCAGTGGTGGGGAAACTTTTAGAAACAATAATCCAGGACAGAATTAACAGTCATTTGGACGAGGGTGAATTGATTAGGGAAAGCCAGCATGGATTTGTTAAAGGCAAATCACGTTTAACTAACGTGATAGAGTTTTTTGATGAGGTAACAGAGGGAGTAGGTGAGGGCAATGCAGTTGATGTGGTGTATATGGACTTTGATAAAGTGTTGCACGGTAGGCTTATCATCAAGATTGCAGCCCATGGAATAAAGGGGGCAGTAGCAACATGGATACAGAATTGGCTAAGAGACAGGAAACAGAGTAGTGGTGAATGGTTGTTTTTCGGATTGGAGGGAGGTGTACAGTGGTGTTCCCCAGGGGTCGGTGCTGGGACCACTGCTTTTCTTGATATATATTAATGACTTGGACTTGGGTGTACAGGGCACAATTTCAAAATTTGCAGATGACACAAAACATGGCAGGGTAGTGAACAGTGAGGAGGATAGTGATAGACTTCAAGAGGATATAGACAGGCTGGTGGCATGGGCGGACACGTGGCAGATGAAATTTAACACAGAAAAATGCGAAGTGATACATTTTGATAGGAAGTACACGAAGAGGCAATATAAACTTGAAGGCACAACTCTAAAAGGGGTACAGGAACAAAGAGATCTAGGGGTATATGTGCACAAATCATTGAAGGTGGCAGGGCAGGTTGAGAAAGCTGTTAAAAAGGCATACGGGATCCTGGGTTTTATAAATAGAGGCATAGAGTACAAAAGTATGGAAGTCACGATGAACCTTTATAAAACACTGGTTTGGCCACAACTGGAGTATTGTGTTCAGTTCTGGGCACCACACTTTAGGAAAGATGTGAAGGCGTAGAAAGAGTGCAGAAGAGATTTACTAGAACAATTCCAGGGATGAGGGACTTTAGTTACGTGGATAGACTGGAGAAGCTGGGGTTGTTCTCCTTGGAACAGAGACGGTTGAGGGGAGATTTGATCGAGGTGTTCAAAATCATGAAGGGTCTAGGCAGAGTAGATAGAGAGAAACTGTTCCCATTGGCAGAAGGGTCAAGGACCAGAGGACATAGATTTAAGGTGATTGGCAAAAGAACCAAAGGTGACATGAGGAAAAACTTTTTTTACACAGCGAGTGGTTAGGATCTGGAATGCACTGCCCGAGGGGATGGTGGAGGCAGATTCAATTATGGCCTTTAAAAGGGAACTGGAAAAGCATTTGAAAGGAAAAAAATTGCAGGGCTATGGGGAAAGGACAGGGGAGTGGGACTAGCTGGATTGCTCTTGTATAGAGCCGATGCGGACTCGATGGGCCGAATGGCCTCCTTCCATGCTGTAACCTTTCTATGGTTCTAATGGCCAGGAGGTGAACACGTGTCTGCCAGTCCCCCAACAGCTCAAATTTAAAATTCTCGATCTTGTGTTTGAATCACTTCATGGCTTCGCCCCTCCCGATCACTGTAGCCTCCTCCAGCCCGACAACTCCCACCCCCTCCTCCCTCTCTTTACTCTCCAGAGGATGTGAAAGATCCCACGGCCACTATTTTGAAGAAGAGCAGGGGAGTTCTCCCCAGTTCCCTGAGCCAATATTTATCACGCAACCAAGAGCATTAAAAAAAATCTTGTCATTTTTCTCATTGCTCTTTGTGGGATCTTGCTGTGTGCAAATTGGCTGCTGCGTTTCCCTACATTACAACAGTGACTACACTTCAAACGTATTTCACTGGCAGTGAGATGCATTGAGACATGCTGCGGAGGTAAAAAGCCCAATGTAAATGCAAGTTCATTCCTTGCTTTCTAAAGCCCACCTCTATAACTAAGCTTTGAACCAGCCCCTCCTAATATCCCCTCCATTTTGTCATTTCCCCTGCCACCTCTCTAACATGAATGAAATTTCTTGTTGTCGTTAATCTGAGCTGATGGTGCCGGTCATGGGAAGAAAGTTGGGAACTGTCCCTTGCTCGTCTTCCAATAGTGGCCGTGGGATCTTTTACATCCACCTGAGGGGGCAGACAGGGCCTCAGTTTAACGTCTCATCCAAATGACGGCACCTCCGACAGTGCAGCACTCCCTCAGTACTGGCACTGGGAGCGTCAGCCTGGATTTTGTGCTCAAGTCTGTGGAGTGGGGCTCGAACCCATGATCTTCTGACTCGGTGACAACGCACCACTCCCTCAGCACCCCATTGAAATCACGGCTTAGGTTAGGGGGCAATTGTCCAATTTCCTGCTGCCGACTGGGAACATTGCACACCTCAGACACGCGCCCTGCGTTGCTCGCAATTTCCCTGCCGCCAATCAGCAGAAAGTCCCGTAAAGCGCAAGTCTCAATCCCGATCGAGTGTTACCGGCTGACTGATGACCGCTTTCTGTCAGCAGCCTGTCCCACAAGCACCCAAAGACGCTTTCCAGAGAGCGTAAACAGGCCCATTGTATCAAACAGCAACAATGACTTTCCGCTCAGTACCAATTCAATTGCACGTTCCAAACACTAATCAGATTAGCTGGAGTGTGTCGACATCCATTCAGTATGGAGAGCTGTATCAGCCCAGGAGAGTTTGAGGAGGTCAATAATTGAGGAACAGTTGAAGATGTGCAAAAATGGAGTTTGGAGTTGCGTTGCAGGTTGATGGCTGATTATCGACATGGGTAGTTACCATCTTGCCCACACCAGAACGCACAGACTTGGACATTCTTTCCCTTACTGCCCCACAGGATAACAAGAAATGGGAAGCCACTGATGCAGGTCTCCCAGAGCCAACTCAACAGTGGCACTGGGAGTGGGCTGGGAATAGGCCTTCCACCATTTGCCCTACCCGTGCCCAAGGAGAGAATGGGATGGCTCCTGTAAGTGTGCAGTCTTCCCAAAATAGGAAATGGACCAGATAGTTATGCTAAACCTTTATAAAACACTGGTTAGGCCTCAGCTGAAGTATGATGTTCAATTCTGGGCTCCACATGTTAGGAAGGATAGCAAGGCCTCAGAGAGGAGATTTACTAGAATGGTGCCAGGGATGTTGGACTTCAGTTATGTGGAGAGACCGGAGAAGCTGGGATTGTTCTCCTTAGAGCAGAGAAGGTTAAGGGGAGATTTGATAGAGAAGGGTCGGTAACCAGAGGACACAGGTTTAAGGTGATCGGCAAAAGAGGGGAGATGAGGAAATATTTTTTTTTTTAACGCAGCGAGTTGTTGTGATCTGGAATGCGCTGCCTGAAAGGGCAGTGGAAGCAGACTCAATAGTAACTTTCAAAAGGGAATTAGATAAATACTTGAAGGGAAAAAGTTTACAGGGCTATGGGGAAAGAACAGGGGAATGGGACTAATTGGATAGCTCTTTCAAAGAGCCGGCACAGGCACGATGGGCCAAATGGCCTCCTCCTGTGCTGCACCATACAATGATACCATGGTTAGGAGACTCAAACATTAACAATTGACACAAAGTGCCAAGTGAGAAAAGCCCTAAAGTTTTATTGCACGAGGGAAAGGTCTTTTAAATCTTATCCTCAACACCCCCACTCCGCCTTAATGTAAATACAGCCAGACTCCAAACTGCACAGTCTACATTCCTAATCTCATACCTGAATCACTTAATCTATTTTCAACTTGGAAAAATGTTGGTCTCCACACAGCCTGTCAATAAAGTCACAACAGAAAAGCTTTTGTTTGATTACCCAATGGCAAGTGACTCACATATTCAGGGAAATAAATAAAATCTCTCCAATAATTTGGAAAAAGCATAAACAGGTAAATTCAATGTAAATCCATTGTAGTAAAAAAAAACTCCAGGCAAAATTCATAGGAACATACAATAATCTCTTTCTTTGCTTCTAACTTGGATTTCAGGTTGGACGTAGGTAGGGAGGGAGCAGAGGCAGGGCAGCATGTATCACTGTTAAAATGAAACCTCGCAGAACGTTTCAGAACAAATATCATTAAAGCATCTGGTCAGAAATTTCTATTTGATTTCACCCACACAACCAAGAGTTTCCGGATGGTTCTTTCGTTTTTTTTGTGCTGAAGGCAAGTGAGGTTGGTACTTGGGAATTAAACACTTGCAATTTCAGGCACCCATCAACATCAAACACTTACTTTAGGGAAGGAAACCTGCCGTCCTTATCCGGTCTGGGCCTATATGTGACTCCAGTCCCACATCAACGTGGTTGACTCTGAACTGCACTCTGAAGTGGCCCAGTAAGGCACTCAGTTGTATCAAACCACTACAATCCTACAGCAGTTCAAGAAGGCGGCCCACCACCACCATCTCAGGGTAACTGGGATGGGCAATAAATGCCGGCCTTGCCAGCGACACCCACATCCCAAGAAATTTTTTTAAAAACTCTTCAGCTCATGCACACCATGGTCCAATGTAAACCTCCCTCTAACTCTGCCCCAACCTCATAAGAGCCCGTCCTATTGAGTACGATTTCCCAACCGAGAGAGAAGGTCATCCCAATGGTTTGGGCATCCCAATGCGTCAGCATTGGCTCAGTTGGTAGCACTCTCGTCTCTGAGAAAGAAAGTCGTGGGTTCAAGTCCCACTCCAGAGACTTGAACACAGGATCGAGGTGGACCCTCCCAGTGCAGTACTGAGGAAGTGCTGCACTGTCAAAGGTGCCGTTTTTCAGATGAGACATTAAACTGAGGCCCCGTCTGCCCTCTCAGGTGGGCACAAAAGATCCCACGGCCACTATTCCAGCGGTGAGGAGAGAGTAACTGCCCTTAACATCAAGGCAGCATTTGACCGAGTGTGGCACCAAGGAGCCCTAGTAAAATTGAAGTCCAGTGGCTGGAGTCATTCCTAGCACAAAGGAAGATGGTAGTGGTTGTTGGAGGCCAAGCATCTCAGCCCCAGGGCATTGCTGCAGGAGTTCCTCAAGGCAGTGTCCTAGGCCCAATCATCTTCAGCTGCTTCATCAATGACCTTCCCTCTATCATAAAGGTCAGAAATGGGAATGTTCGCTGATGATTGCACAGTGTTCAGTTCCATTCGCAACCCCTCAGATAATGAAGCAGTCCGTGCCCGCATGCAGCAAGACCTGGACAACATCCAGGCTTGGGCTGATAAGTGGCAAGTAACATTCATGCCAGACAAGTGCCAGGCAATGACCATCTCCAACAAAAGAGTATCCAACCACCTCCCCTTGACATTCAACGGCATTACCATCAACGAATCCCCCATCAACATCCTGGGGGTCACCATTGACCAGAAACTTAACTGGACCAGCCATATAAATACTGTGGCTACAAGAGCAGGTCAGAGGCTGAGTATTCTGCGGTGAGTGACTCACCTCCTGACTCCCCAAAGCCTTTCCACCATCTACAAGGCACAAGTCAGGAGTGTGATGGAATACTCTACACTTGCCTGGATGAGTGCAGCTCCAACAACACTCAAGAAGCTCGACACCATCCAGGACAAAGCGGCCCGCTTGATTGACACCCCATTCACCACCCTAAACATTCACTCCCTTCACCACCGGCGCATAGTGGCTGCAGTGTGTACCATCCACAGGATGCACTGCAGCAACTCGCCAAGGCTTCTTCGACAGCACCTCCCAAACCCACGACCTCTACCACCTAGAAGGACAAGGGCAGCAGGCACATGGGAACACCAACTGCACGTTCCCCTCCAAGTCACACACCATCCCGACTTGGAAATATATCGCCGTTCCTTCATCGTCGCTGGGTCAAAATCCTGGAACTCCCTACCTAACAACACTGTGGGAGAACCTTCACCACACGGACTGCAGCGGTTCAAGGTGGCGGCTCACCACCACCTTCTCAAGGGCAATTAGGGATGGGCAATAAATGCCAGCCTCGCCAGCGACGCCCACATCCCATGAATGAATAAAAAAAAAAGCTATTTCAAAGAAGAGCAAGAGAGTTCTCTCTTGTGTCCTGGCCAATATTTATTCCTCAACCAACATCATTAAAAACAGATTTTCTGGCCATTATCTTATTGCTGTTTCTGGGATCTTGCTGTGTGCAAATTGGCTGCCACGTTTTCTACATTACGACAGTGACTACACTTCATTGGCTGTAAAGTGCTTTGGGGTGTCCTGAGGTTGTGAAGGGCGTTGTATAATCTAAGTTCTTTCTTCCTTTTCTTGCATTCTGGGACTTCACTTTTCACACGAGGTCCCATTTGCGGCCAAATCTTACGCACAACCATTCACGCGAAAGGGAAACAGTCTCATCGTTAAGTCGGGGACCATTCGCGAGATAGTAAGGGAGGCCTAAAGTTTAGTTACAATTTTAAAAAAAAATGTAAATTCCATATTGGAAGGCATTTTAATTTTTGAAAAATGCCCATGTACCAGCATGTTACGTCACAAAACCGTCTCAAAATTGAAAAGGATACCAAGGCAGTGGAATAGATTGGGTGACAAATGGAACAGATGAATCCAACCTCTCGGCCTCTGAGCTGTGAAATGAGAGACCGAGGAAGCTAAATCTATGGGACTGGTCGCGATGGATGTGAAGACCGTTTTTTTGGTCCAAAACTAGGGCGAAGGAACCAGAGAAAAAGGTCTCTGCTGGTTCAGTAGATAAAAGCAGCAACAGATGAGCTTACAACCCACTAGATCCCAGCTCCAGCTCCGACAGTACACCTGGTACAATTGGCTTCTCCAATCTGGAGGGGACATCGGTCGAGAGTTCCATCTGCCTGGCCTCCCACCTTCCACCCTCTGTAAACTGCACTTCATCCAAAACTCTGCTGTCCGTATCCCAACTCACACCAAGTCCCGTTCACCCATCACCCTCGCTGACCTACGTTGGCTCCCGGTCTGGCAACACCGAGATCTTAAAATTCTCATCCTTGTGTTCAAATCCCTCCATGACTTCAACCCCTCCCTATCTCTGTTACCTCCTCCAAACCAAGAACCCTCCGAGATCTCTGCGCTCCTCCAATTCTGGCCTCTTCTGCATCCCCTACTCCCTTCGCTCCACCATTGGCGGCCGTGCCTTCAGCTGCCTAGGGCCCTAAGCTCTGGAATTCCCTCCCTAAACCTCTCCACCTCTCTCTCCTCCTTTAAGACACTCCTTAAAACCTACCTCTTTGACCAAGCTTTTGGTCACCTGTCCTAATATCTCCTTATGTGGCTCGGTGGCAAATTCATATCTGATAATTGTTCCTGTGAAGCGTATTGGGACGTTTTTACGACGTTAATGGCACTATATAAATGCAAGTGGTTGTTGTTGTTGACTGCTAACCAGTAACCCCTGCTACAAAAGCACGCCCATGAGGGCGTGGGGCCAGAACTAGATTATGGTTCGATGAGATGCCCTGAACATAGTCCAGCAACCCTCACCCTCAAGGTCGGTGAGGGGACACCATTGGCCCGAGAAACTTGCCCCAACAAGCAGACAACACCTTCAGCAGAGGAGGGAAGAGAGGGGGCCGGGTTTGGGGGGAGGGGAAACAGAAACTTGAGGATGCGAGAAGCGGAGGAAAGTACAAAACCACATGCTCATTTAAGGAAACATTTAAAAAGTCACTGACTTATCCAACAGACAGTGACCCACTGTGGTAATTACCAACTCTGTGGCTGTACTTATTCCAGTTAGATTGATTTCTGACTGAGCATGTTGGATAGATAGAAAAAAAAAAGGAAAGCAAAAGCATTTATACATCTTTCACGACCTCAGGATGTCCCAAAGTACTTCACATCCAGTGGAGTCCTTTTGACGTGTAGTCACTGTTGTAAAGTAGGAAAATGAGGCAGCCAATTTGCGCACAGCAGGTCCCACAAACAGCAATGTGATAATGATAATGCTGCAGCATTATCATTTGTGTTTCAGTCACGTGTATCGAGTGAAGCTTTCATACTGTGTCCACTTGAATTGTTAAAATACAGTGACCTTCTGAATTTGGATAGGTCTCGACAGAAGCATTGAGCTAATTGAGCACTTGGGAGAATCGCAGTAATGGCCTCACCCATTATCCGCACCTAACGAAGGGGATAATCTCCGAAAGCTTGTGATTTTCAAATAAAATTGTTGGACTATAACCTGGTGTTGTAAGATTCTTTACAATTATCCGCATAGGCACAGCAGTGGTCAGTGAATGACCAGTAGTGGGAGCCCCAGGCTGATTTGTCTCTTCCTCTCCTCCCTCAATGCCAAACTGTTGATCCCTCTCGCCCCATCCCAGCTGAGATCTGCTGACTCAGCGCAGGACACTGAGCAGTTACAACCACAGCAACAACTTGCATTTTATATAGCACCTTTAACGCATTAAAACGACCCCAAGGCGCCTCACAGGAGCGATTATCAAACAAAAATTGACTCCGAGCCACATAAAGAGATTTTAGGACAGGTGAACAAAAGCTTGGTCAAAGAGGTAGGTTTTAAGGAGCATCTTAAAGGAGGAGAGAGAGGCGGAGAGGTGGAGAGGTTTAGGGAGGGAATTCCAGAGCTTAGGGCCTAGGCAGCTGAAGGCACGGCCGCCAATGGTGGAATGATGAAAATTGAGAATGTGCAAGAGGCCAGAATTGGAGGAGCGCAGAGATCTCGGGGGGTTGTAGGGCTGGAGGAGGTTACAGAGATAGGGAGGGGGGGGCGAGGCCATGGAGGGATTTGAAAACAAGGGTTAAAATCGAGGCATTGCCGGATCGGGCGCCAATGTAGGTCAGCGAGCACAGGGGGTGATGGGAGAACGGGACTTGGTGCAAGTTAGGATACGGGGAGGAGAATTTTGGACGAGCTCAAGTTTACAGAGGGTGGAAGATGGGAGGTTGGCCAGGAGAGCATCGGAATAGTCGAATAAGAATAAAATGATCTAGTTACAGTGAAGGCTGGAGATTCGACCCATTGAGGCTTTTAAAAAGAGCCTTTTACGGTGCTTTATTATGCAGACTGCGCGTTTAAAAAGAAGCCAGTGTATTTCACTACTCCTCCCCCTCCTCTTCTCCTGAAGGCACTGGCTCCTTTCTGGGTCATGGTTTGTTGGAAGGCAGCAGTCATTGAGAGAGTGTTGCCCTGGTTACAGTGAGCACTATTGGTCGGGGATCAAGGCTTGGTTCAGTTTGAAAGAGCTGAAGGCCCAATTGAAAGTCGGGCTCCCGACCCACCGCGAGTGGTCAGTTTTAACAAATACATTCCTCAGCGATTCCTTTCAGCATTTGACGACTTGCTCCACGCGCTCATTATTTTTGGTAAGGCTCAGGTTCAAACTAGTACCAGCTCAATTACACCCCCCATTTGTCAATTGTCAGGTATAGCAATCCCCAGGAAAGGTTTCTCTTCAAATCACCATCAGGATCATTCCATGTTCATCTATTGAGTTGGAAGTTTGCAGTCATTAAATCGCCCTTGAAGTGAACTTATGATTGTCAGATCTGATCTGACAATTCCAAGGAAATGTTTATCTAAAACCTGTACTGGGTGTGTTCGAATGTTTTTTGCGGTGATCTGGTAATGTTTGTGTGGATTATCACGATTGCGTTGTGCAGTACACCTTGCCTGGATACCTCAGGTGAGGTGAACTGTGTAGAAATGCTTTTATGTTGTTTCAACAACAACAACTTGCATTTATATAGAACCTTTAACGCAGTAAAACGTCCCAAGGCGCTTCACAGGAGCGATTATCAAACAAAATTTGCCACCGAGCCACATAAGGAGATATTAGGACAGGTGACCAAAAGCTTGGTCAAAGGGGTAGGTTTTAATGAGCGTCTTATAGGAAGAGAGAGAGAGACGGAGAGGATTAGGGAGGGAATTCCAGAGCTCAGGGCCCAGGCAGCTGAAGGCACGGCCGCCAATGGTGGAACGATGAAAATCAGGGATGCACAAGAGGCCAGAATTGGAGGAGTGCAGAGATCTCGGAGGGTTGTAGGGCTGGAGGAGGTTACAGACATAAGGAGGGGGGGGGGGGGGGGTGAGGCCATGGAGGGATTTGAAAACAAGGATGAGAATTTTAAAATCGAGGCGTTGCTGGACCGGGAGCCAATGTAGGTCAGCGAGCACAGGGGGTGATGGGTGAACGGGATTTGGTGCGAGTTAGGATACGGGGCAGCCGAGGTTTGGATGAGTTCACGTTTATGGAGGGTGGAAGCTGGGAGGCCGGACAGGAGATCATTGGGATAGTCGCATCTGGAGGGTAAAAAGGGCATGGATGAGGGTTTCAGCAGTAGATAAGCTGAGACGGGGTGGGGGGGGGGGGGGGGGGAGAGGGGGGGGGTTGGGGAGATTGATGATGTTACGGAGGTGGAAGTAGGCGGTCTTGGTGATGGAGAGGAAATGGGGTCAGAAGTTCATCTCAGGGTCAAATAGGATGCCAAGGTTGCAAACAGTCTGGTTCAGCCTCAGACAGTGGCAGGGGAGAGGGATGGAGGCGGGGAAACGGAGAGGGGCTGACTAACCCACCATTGAAACTCCTCCCGTAATCCCATCGACCTAGAGTTAACTTCATGGATTTAATGCGATGTTGGCTCCCAGAGGATATGGGTGTTTACACTTAAGAGCAGAGAGGGACCCTATCCTTCTTCTCCAGCAACATAAAACCCGACTGTACCAACACAAACCTGGGTGTGTGGGGAGGGGCATGTGGTAGGGAGAACGTTTCAGCTGTGGCTCAGTGGGTAGCCCTCTCCCCTCAGAGTAAGAAGGTCATTGGGTTTGAGCCCCACCCAGAGACTTGGAGCACATAATCCAGGCTGAAGCTCCCAGCACAGTACTGAACGAGCGCTGCACTGTCGGAGGTGCCGTCTTTTGGACGGGACGTTAAACCGAGGCCTCGTCTGCCTGTTCCGATAAATGTTAAAGATCCCACGGCATTATATGGAGAGGAGTAGGAAGCCCTTGAATAACATTCCTCCCACAACCAACAGCGGCGATAAAGCCCCAGTTATTTCACAGCAGGTTGTGGGGTTTCACTTACACTCACAGTGTCGAAACCGAGTCTGCCACAGAAGCTCAGCTCAGTAGGAGACAAGACGGAGGGGGAGGGCGAGCAAGACCACGAGAGGAGACATTGATGTTAATTGTATGATTTGTATCTGTTGGTGTTAATTGTATTCAGATGGTGGGTATCGACTGGGGACTTATTTGTATCCTTTTTATAGGAGGTGTGTGTGTGCGTGTGTGTGTGTGTGTGTGTGTGTGTGTGTGTGTGTGTGTGTGTGAGAGAGAGTGTGTGAGTGTGATACAGAAGGGGAATTTCTGAATAAAAGCTTGGAAGCATCTGAAAACTCAGCTCTACTATTCAATCCTTCACCACCGGGCTATCCAATTTTAACGAGAATAAATTTGAATGAGAATGCCACTGTGCCTGAATTGACGATTTGTACCACTTCATTGACAGATTACAGAATAATTGCTTTTGGAAAAAAATACCAAGTTTTCCTTTTGTATCATTTTGTTAATCTGTGATTGAGGAAATGGCGATCCTGTTTAGGGAGCTGCAAAACGAATGACCATCTCAGGACTGCACCTCCGATACGATCTGTTCTAATCACATGCATCACAGAATTTCAAAGCATTTCACCTTAGCAACACACAGACTAGTGCAGGATACGAGGAATTATGCAGCTTCTCATTCAACCATTCCCTCAGATCCAGCCCCTCTCCTTTCTCAAAGTTGCTTCAATTGTCATCCATTCTCCCTCCAACTTCCCTAAACTGGAAAAGCCCGGTTCCTTCCCCCTGCGAGCTCCCGGTGTTAATACCAAGCCTTGTCGTACAGTCCCATTTAAATGATTGTTAATTGTTCCTTCACCTCTAACTTACAACAACTTGCATTTTTCTACAGCACCTTTAACGTAGTGAAACTTCCCAAGGTGCTTCACGGGAGCAATTATCAGCAGAATTTGACACCGAGCCACATGCCGAGATATTTAGGACAGGTGCGGTAGGTTTTAAGAAGCGTCTTAAAAGGAGGAGAGAGAGGTGGAGAGGCGGAGGGGTTTAGGGAGGGAATTCCAGAGCTTAGGGCCCAGGCAGCTGAAGGCACGGCCGCCAATGGTGGAGCGATGAAAATCGGGGATTGGAGGAGCGCAGAGATCTCGGAGGGTTGGAGAAGGTTACAGAGAGAACGTCATTCTTTTGATATAATTGAGCACATAATTAAGGCTGTGCCCGGGTACCGAGGCAGTGAGCACAGATGGACCATTCCTCACTCCAAGAAAACAGTAAACTGAACTCACATTCCCCTCTTCAGGTGACTGTTCAAAGACTGTCGTGTTCCGGCAAACAAATCTACATATAGAGAAGGTAGGTGACTGATGGAGAACTGTACCACCCAGTCTCAGTGATTTCCTGGAACTGGTTTGAAAATCTAGGCCGACAATCCCAGTGCAGTACTGAGGGAGTGCTGCACTGTCGGAGGTGCCGTCTTTCGGATGAGGCATTAAACCGAGGCCCCGTCTGTCCTCTCAGGTGGACGTAAAAGATCCCACAGCATTATTTTGAAGAGGAGAAGGGGAGTTCACCCCGGTCTCCTGGAGCCAATATTTATCCCTCAAACAACATTACTAAAAACAGATGATCTGGTCATTATCACGTTGCTGTTTGTGGGATCTTGCTGTGCCCAAATTGGCTGCTGTGTTTCCTACATTAAAACAGTGACTACACTTCAAAAGTACTTTGTTGGCTGTAAAGCACTTTGGGATGTCGTGAGGTCATGAAAAGAGCTGTATAAATGCAAGTCTTTCTTTCCTTCTTTCCCAGATCTTAAAACTGCATACTCTTCCTCCTTCTTGTCTCCTCATGGGCAAGTTTGAAAATCTACCCCATGGTTTCAGGGTCAAGATTCCCAGCACGTCCGTCCGCAACCCCCCCACCCTTCTGCCCTCTTACCCCACCACCCCCCACCGAAACATAGAAAGGTTACAGCACAGAAGGAGGCCATTCGGCCCATCGAGTCCGCGCCGGCTCTATGCAAGAGCAATCCAGCTAGTCCCACTCCCCCGCCCTTTCCCTGTAGCGCTGCAAATTTTTTCCTTTCAAGTACTTATCCAGTTCCCTTTTGAAGGCCATGATTGAATCTGCCTCCACCACCCCCTCAGGCAGTGCATTCCAGATCCTAACCACTCGCTGTGTAAAAAAGCTTCTCCTCATGTTCTTTTGCCATTCATCTTAAATCTATGTCCTCTGGTCCTTGACCCTTCCGCCAATGGGAACAGTTTCTCTCTATCTACTCTGTCTAGACCCTTCATGATTTTGAATACCTCTATCAAATCTCCTCGCAACCATCTCTGCTCCAAGGAAAACAAACCCAATCTTCCCAGTCTCTCTTCATAGCTGAAGCGCTCCAGCCCTGGTAACATCCTGGTGAATCTCCTCTGCACCCTCTCCAAAGCGATCACATCCTTCCTGAAGTGCGGTGCCCAGAACTGGACACAATACTCCAGTTGTGGCCGAACCAGTGTTTTATAAAGGTTCACCATGACCTCCATACTTTTGTATTCTGTGCCTCTATTTATAAAGGCCAGGATCCCGTATGCTTTTTTAACCACTTTCTCAACCTGCCCTGCCACCTTCAAATGATTTGTGCACATATACTCCCAGATCTCTCTGTTCCTGTACCCCTTTTAGAGTTGAGCCCTCTAGTTTATATTGCCTCTCCTCATTCTTCCTGCCAAAATGTATCACTTTGCATTTTTCTGCGTTAAATTTCATCTGCCACGTGTCCGCCCATGCCACCAGCCTGTCTATATCCTCTTGAAGTCTATCACTATCCTCCTCACTGTTCACTACCCTGCCATGTTTTGTGTCATCTGCAAATTTTGAAATTGTGCCCTGTACACCCAAGTCCAGGTCATTAATATATATCAAGAAAAGCAGTGGTGGAAGAAGTTACCCCCCTCACCCCACCTCCTGCACTCTCCTCTCCTCAGGGTTATGAAGTCCAAGTATAGAGCTCCCTTTACTGCCACCCAGCACAGATCAGGGACCCAAGCCTGGGAACTGTTCGCTCCGTATGACTCAGTGCAACGTCAGGCAGTTGCGTCAGGAAGGAAGGCGGGTGGGCTGCGGCCTTCCTTCACATACGTTCAACCAACTATGTGTTTCGGTTGATACAAGCCGTGACCTAACTGAATGGCGGTACAGGTTTGAGGGGCTGAATGGCCTCCTCTTGTTCCTATGATCCTACAAGCAAATTCTCAGCAGGTGGAGGAGGAGTGGGATTAATTGGCTTGCCCTTTCAAAGAACCAGCAAAGGCATGATGGGCTGAATGGCCTCCTTCTGTTCTGTGTCATTCTATAATTCTATGCCAGCGACATCATTATTCAGCACTTGACGATGGGAAAACACATTTTGCAAACACTTCACAAGAAAACACGCCTCCAAACACTGCTGGGAAATAGAGAGACTCTTTACAAATTATGAGAAGAGTTCATAAATACCAAACCTCTTTAACGCTCTCCTTCTGACTCGCCCAGATTGTAAGGAATCCTGATTCAGTAATTCACCAGAGTCCTTATCTGATCTCGTCCTGCAGATAGATATTTGAATGAAACTTGCACGTCATTCACAGATCAGCTACAATCAGGTTTACTCGGAGAGGAATTGCTTAGGAACAGGAGGAGGCCATTCAGCCCCTCGAGCCTGTTCCGCCATTCAATTCGATCACGGCTGATCTGTATCTTAACTCCATTTACCTGCCTTGGTTCCATAACCCTTAACAAAAATCTATCAATCTCAGTTTTGAAATTTTCAATTGACTCCCAGCATCAACAGCTTTTTGGGGGGGAGAGAGTTCCAGATTTCCACTCCCCTTTGTGTGAAGAAGTGCTTCCTGACATCACCCCTGAACGGCCTGGCTCTAATTTTAAGGTTATGCCCCCTTGTTCTGGACTCCCCCCACCAGAGGAAATAGTTTCTCTCTATCTAACCCATCAAATCCTTTAATCATCTTAAATACCTCGATTAGATCACCCCTTAATCGTCTATTCTTGAGGGAATACAAGCCCAGTCTATGCAACCTGTCCTCGTAATTTAACCCTTTTAGCCCCGGTATCATTCAGGTGAATCTGCGCTGCTCTCACTCAGAGGCCAATATATCCTTCCTGAGGTGCGGTGCCCAGAACTGAACGCGGTATCTCCAGATGGGGTCTGATCATAGTGCGAATGACCTCTTGAAAAAATCCTCTCAAGTCGAATACAGAATGGTACCAGGGATGAGGGACTTCAGTTACGTGGAGAGGCTGGAGAAGCTGGGATTGTTCTCCTTAGAGCAGAGAAGGTTAAACAGAAATTTAATAAAGTGTTCAAAATTATGAGGGATTTTGATAGGGCAGATGGGGAGAAACTGTTCCCACTGGCAGCCGGGTTGGGAACCAGAGGACACAGATTTAAGATAATTGGCAAAAGAACCAGAGGGGGAGATGAGGAGAATTTTTTTTTAACGCAGCGAGTTATGATGATCTGGAATACGCTGCCTGAGAAGGCGGTGGAAGCAGATTCAAAAGTAACTTTCAAAGGGAATTGGATAAATACTTGAAGGGGAAAAATTTGCAGGGCTACGGGGAGAGAGTAGGGGGAGTGGGACTGATTGGATAGCTCCCTCAAAGAGCCGGCACAGGGACAATGGGCCGAATGGACTCCTTCTATGCTGTATTATTCCATGATTCTATATATCAGGAGCATCTGGCACTTAAACCAACGCCGTCGCTGCACATCTGGGCCCTGCGGTTCAGTCCTGCTGTTGGTCAGACCACAGCTGGATGACTGCCCGCAGTCACGGTGCAAGAGGAAAGGTGGGCCCGCATTTCTTGGATCAAACTTCGCCGAAATTCACGCCGGCTCCTGCGCCAAAATTTCACGCTCATCGTCTGCGCTGTGCCAGAATTCTTGGGGCGCAAATCTCCGCATCGCGCACAACCCGTGCGAGCTAGTCTTTTGAGTAAGGAGGCGGAGCTGTGCAAATGAGCAGCAGAGAGTGCAGACGGTTGTATCTTGGAATCTGCCCAAACCATCGAGGAAATTCAATGCAAAAAAGCGTTGTAAATCAGTTAGGTGCAAATTCCCTCGGGGAACCAGATCCAAGCAAGCACTTAGTGCCTTCAGGACGGTAAAAGCAGAGAATTGGTGGAAGTGGAGGGGAGAGAAAGAGCAGAAAATGACCCCAAAAATATCACTGCGCACACATGAATAATAGTTTCTTCAGTCAAGACCAATTTGCTGGCTGAGTGAGCTGATTCGGAAGACCGGGTACAATGAACCACTCCAACTTACTTCAAAATGTTTAACAGCCTACAACAATGAAGCATCCTGAGCCGACAACCAAGAACAACCTGTACTAATGCAGCACCTTTAACGCAGGAAAGCATCCCAAGACAATTCTCAGAAGTGTAAGCAAACAAAAAAAGAATTGACACTGAGCTAAAGGAGGAGACATTAGGTCAGGTGACCAAATATTTGGTCAAAGAGATAGGTTTTAAGGAAGGGGTTTAGGGAGGAGGGGTTTAGGGAGGAGAGGTTTAGGGAGGAGAGGTTTAGGGAGGAGAGGTTTAGGGA